>NC_069381.1:180728214-181372857 GCF_027475565.1 Acinonyx jubatus
AAATTTCATATTAAAAAAAAAAAATGAAAAGGCAAATTCTCCAAAATAAGAAGTATCTGGTACTTGGTACTTGTCTAAGCAAATAGACAAGTTGACTTATTGGATGACTTATTTGGATGACTAATTTCATTCAGGGTGTTACTCTTTTTGTGTTAGTTAATTGAAGCAATATTAAGATTATCATTTTATATATGGGAAAATCCACATAGCAGTTTTATTGATAATTTATTGAAATTGGCTACATAGTATAGTGAATTATGTGATAATTGCAATTAGGAAACTGAATCAAGAAGGCTAGTTTCATTTTGGCAAATAGTAAAGATGCATTATTCTCACTTTAGAGTGGAAAAGATACCCAGTTTGTATCTTTGATGTATTATGAGATTTATATGGACTGTCATTGTCATATTTGCTTTTTTTCTTGATTAGTAATAAATATAAGATAGGATGATTATCAGCATTAGGTCTTGTGAATGAGTCTTAGAATTGTAACATTGTTTGCTGAAGACCAGCTCCATTGAATTGTGTCAAGGGAGGATGAATGATGGTGGCATTTTCAAGTGGTAAGTTGTATGCAAAGGAATTTCTGTAAAAATACAAAAGAAAATCTTGAAAGGACACTTTATGAACTGTTAGAATAATTGTGTAGTCAGGAAATAATAGCAACTAACAAATTAGGAACTAAGAAAGTTGTTCTTACAGATGAAAAGAACAGGGAAGATTGTAAAGTAGAAGAGGCAGGGTACTCAGCACCAATGGTGATTTTACTCAATGTTCTTGAGAATTAAAGAGTCATTGCAACAGAGTTAATTGTACATAGTGACTGTAAGTGACAACTTGTTATCAACAACAACTTGTTATCATCTGCTAGCCCTTTCAGTCACATGCAGACTGCAGTAGCATTATAAATATATATTTGGCAAAATAGAATTTATAAAAGCCTGTGAACAAATTGCTTCTTATTTTGTAACCTTGTATATATTGCTAACTTTTTGCTGTTACAAATGATACAAAATAGGATTAGTTAACTGAGAGTTAATTGGAGAGAGATGGAGGGAAGCAGCTAAAATAAGATAAAACCTTTCCCCCATCTCCAAAAAAGTTTTTTTTTCTTCCAGTAACCAATCAAAGATCTAAATTTATGCTGATACAATAGTAGTCATGAACCACATGCAGCTACAGAGCATTTAATGTTGGTAGTCCAAACTGAGATATGCTCAAAGTATGAAATAAAATACCCTTTCAAAGAGTACAGAAAGACATCAAATATCTCATTAAGAGAGAACTAGGTAATCTGTATACAAAAGAATGAAGTTAGACCCTTAACTCACACCTTATACAAAAATTAGCTGAAAATGGTTCAAAAACCTAAATATAACAACTAGAATTATAAAACTCTTAGAAACATATGTGTAAATCTTCATGGTCTTGGACTAGGCAATAATTTCTTAGATATGACCCCAAAAACACAAGTAATAGAAGAAAATACTCAGATTTTACCAAAACTAAAAATTTTTTTTGCCTCAAAGGACACTGTCAAGAAAGTGAAAGGACAGTCTACGAATGGGAGAAAATATTTTTTATAAACCTATCTCCGATACGGGTCTGATACCCAGATACATAACTATTGCAACTCAGCAATTAAAAGACTACCTAGTTGGGGTGCCTGGGTGGCTCAGTCAGTTAAGCATCCAGCTTTTGATTTCGGCTCAGGTAATGATCTCATGGTTTGTGAGTTCGAGCCCTGTGTCAGGCTCTGTACTTATAACGTGGAGCCTGCTTGGGGTTATCTTCTCTATCTCCCCTCTCTACCCCTCCCCTACTTGCATGCACTCATGCACATGCTCACTCTCTCTCTCTCTCAAATAAGTAAACTTAAAAAAAATTAAGATTACCCAGTTAAAAATGAACACAGGATTTGTATAGACTTTTCTCTGAAGAAGATAAACAAATGGCCAGTAAGCACATGAAAAAATGCTCATTAATCATCAAAACCACCATGAGTGGATAAATGGAATGTACAGGATGGAATATCATTCAGCCATAAAAGAGAGTGAAGTTCTGATAACACGCTACAGTGTTGATGAACCTTGAGGACATTATGCTGAGTGAAATAAGCCGGACACCAAAGGGTACATGTTACATGACTCCACTTACATGAAATATTTATAAAGAGCAAATTCGTAGATGTAGAAAGTACATTAGAGGTTGCTAGGGGTTGGGGGTAGTGGACCTGGGACATTATTGCGTAATGGTTTACAGAGTTTCTGTTTAGGATGATGAAAAACCTTTGGTTGGAAATACATAGAAGTGATGGTTGCACAATAGTGAATGTAATTAGTGCCATTGAATTGTACATCTAAAAAAGGTTGAGACGGGAGGGGGCACCTGGGTAGCTCTGTCGGTTCAGTGCGTGACTTCAGCTCAGGTCCTGATCTCATGGTTGGTGAATTTGAGCCCCACATCAGGCTCTCTGTTGTCAGCATGGAGTCTGCTTGGGATTCTGTCTCTCCCTCTATCTTGGTTCCCCCCCGCCCCCCCCCCCCCCCACACACACTGTCTCAAAATATATAAACTTAAAAAAAAAAAAGGTTGAAATGGCAGAATTCATCTTAAACGTATTTTACCACTTTTTTTTTTAATGGAAAAAGAAAAGACACACCCCACAATGGCATACACTTCACCTACTAGAATGATCAAAATATAAGAGATAATAACAAGTGTTGGCCAGGATGTGGAGAAAGGAGCATCATCATACAGTGCTGATAGGACTATAAAATACTGTAGCCACTTTGGGAAGTAGTTTGGAAGTTCTTTAAAATGATAAGCGTAGTTACCATATGACTTAGTAGTTCCACTTTTAGGTGTATACCTAAAAGAAATGCGAACATATGTCCATACAAAACTTGTACACTGATATAGTCACATTATTCATGATAGCCAAACATGGAAACGACGAAATTTTCATCAACTGAAGATGAGTAAATAAACAAAATGTGATACATGCACACAACGGAATACTGTTCAGCCATAGAAAAGAATGAAGTCTATGAGGGATTACAGCATTTTTGTATATATTAAAAACAAAGTTTAAAAAGGTTTTGAATCGAAAAAAGAAGTAATATTCATGCTGCACTATGGGTGAGCCTTGGAAAAATGCTAAGTGACACAAAAGGCCACATATTACTCCATTTTTTAGAAAATATCCAGAATAGGCAAATCCATGGAAAACAGAAAGTAGATTAATTGTTGCTTCAAGTCAGGGGGAGGAGAGATTTGGAAGTGACTGCTAATTGATACTAGGTTTCTTTTTGGGGTGATGAAAATTTTCAGAAATGTAGTTGATGGTTGCATAAATTTGTGAATATATTAAAAACTTCTGAGTTTTTATTTTATTTTTATTTATTTTATTTTATTTTATTTTTTAAATGTTTATTGTTGAAAGAGAGAGACAGAATGTATATGGGGGAGGGGCAGAGAGAGAGAGGGAGACACAAAATCCAAAGTAGGGTCCAGGCTTTGAGCTGTCAGCACAGAGCTCAACATGGGTCTTGAACTCATGAACTGTGAGATCATGACCTGAGTTGAGGTCAGATGCTTAACTGACTGAGCCACCCAGGTGTCCCTGTGTTGTACGTTTTAAAAGAGAAATTTTGCCAGGGCCCCTGGGTGGCCCAGTCAGTTAAGCACCCACTCGGGTCGTTGATATGAAGCCCCACATCGGGGCTCAGTGTGGAGCCTGCTTGAGATTCATTCTCTCTTTCTCTGTCTCTCTCTGCCCCCTGCTCCCCAAAGCAATAAACATTTTAAAAGAAATTTTATGGTATGTGAATTACATGTTTGCTAATTTTTAAATACCCCAAAGAAGTTCATTAATAATTTTTGTATCAGTTATATGTTGACATAATTTGGGGTAGATAGAGAAATAAATTATATCATTAAAATTAATTTCACCTGTTCTTTTTTAATGTAGTTTTGTTGTAACATTAAATTTTAAAGTCATTCTGATATTGTAAGACGTTTTTCTTCAGACATGCTCATGTTTTTGGAATAAGACAAGTATTTCATAACAGACCTCATGCAAGAGGTAGAGCTCTATGTTGATGCATTTTTTATATCCTTTCCTTTATAGTGTCCTGCAATAGACTATACTAGACACACACTTGATGGTGCTGCATGTCTTCTGAATAGCAATAAATATTTTCCCAGCAGGTAAATAAAACTTGTAAACATGGTGTTAAACTTTTTTGGATTTGATTTAAAAGGTTGATGTTTTTCTTAAAACAAACTAGGTTGCTGCTTAATGAATTGTGTTCTTTAAACTTTTTTTTTTTTTTTTTTTTTAGCTATTTTATATTTAGCTAGTTGAGAATTACTCAAATTTTGAAATTAAGGTTGTGGTTAAACTAAAAGCAGCAGGACTTGGCTCGCAAAGCTCACAGGCCAGTTTAGTCAAGGGTACTTCCTGCAGGGCTGTCCCTCTTCTGCTTTAGAGTTGTGGTATTTACACACTTAACTTCTTGAATCTCTGTGATAGAGCTAGCCTCCTCTTAGACAGCATGCCTGAAGGGCACAATTTCCTAAGTTGGACTGGACTGCTTGTTTTTGAAGGATTCCTTATCCTTGCTTACAGATTTTTAAGATCTGGGAAGAAGGCTCTGCATATTGTAATATATTATTAGTGAGGTTTGTTACTGGCCTTTTATTCTATGAAGACACTTGTTATCAGATGGGTAGATTTGGAGATTCCCCCCACCGCCCCAAATATCAACTTCAAAGAGCTGATATAAAATATGTTAAAAGATATAATTTTTTGCTTCATTATCCTGTATATATTTTTTAATATCAAAAATATGCATTTTTTATTTGAAAAAATCAAATTCTGTAGAATAAAGCAATAATTCCTTTTAGTAGTTTTAATCATCTGTAGTGTACAAAGTGTTAATGTGGTAAATGTTATGTTCTAGGAAATTTTGATTTGTTGGGGATTTAATTGCATTGAACTTTCATAAAGTCTCAAAGCTTACAATACTGAGTATCTTAGGCACTGTGGTTACATAGAAAGAGCACTGGCCCAGGAGTAAGGAACAGGGAGGGGTCCTGGTCCTGCTCTTGCCACTTATTAGCACTGTGACCTTGCATTGGTCACTTTTTTCCCCAAGGTTTAAGTCTCCACACTTGTCATTTGAGAAGATTAGACAACATTGTTCCTAAGATCTGTCCAGCTCTATGAATCTGATTTCTTTCCTATTTCTAGGGTTAGCATAAAGGAATCATCTGTAGCAAAACTAGGATCAGTATGCCGTAGGATTTACAGAATATTTTCACATGCTTATTTTCATCATCGGCAGATATTTGATGAATATGAAGTAAGTATATTTCACTAATTATCCTGATGCATTCTTATCAGAATGACAATAATATACATGGATATTACATGTAGGCTTTTTTGGTTTTGAATAGTAAAATATCTTTTTTTCTTCCTCCTTACAGAATGAAACATTTTTGTGTCACCGGTTTACTAAATTTGTGATGAAATATAATTTGATGTCCAAGGATAACCTGATCGTACCAATTTTAGAAGAGGAAGTTCAGAATTCAGCTTCTGGGGAAAGTGAAGCATGAAGGGAATCATACAGAAAAAAATGTACTGATCACATAATTAACAATAATTATGTACTGTATATATATCGTTTAGACACATCAATCATGTATCCATATTATAGTTTCTTTGTTTAGTATAGGTTTTTGTATGCTGAGTGTTGCCTTTTAAAACGGGAAATACTTTTTAAGTTATTCATGAGCTGTATATTCACCAGTGTGGCACTCATGGTTTTTAAATAAGATTAGTATTATCTGTTTATAATGCCTGTTAATAAAAGAATTTACAGTTTGGTAAAATTGCTGCTAAACAATCATTGAATCACAATCCTCATCAGATAAACCTGTCTATGAAAAGATGAGTGAGCTTGAGGTTTCGCACAAGCCATTTACTAAAGAAATAGTAATATTTTCCTTTGGTTTTACCCCTAGTTTAGATATTCTAGAAAATTCTATAGTACATAGTTCAGTCTTAACTGTTAACTTTTCAAAAATGAGATGAAAGTGTTTTCAAATTCTGTTTTTAGTTTTTGATACACATATATGATTATGTGTATAATCCAAATATAAATGCAAATGAAGTATTAGTAATACCTAAATAATTTTACTGTGCTACATAAAGTATATTCTAGACCAGCATACTTGGAAAGGACTTACCTTTCTGCAGCAGTGGACTGTTAGATACAAGATGATGATAATGATAAGGCATGTAAATGATGTTCCCACTGGAAACCTGCCCTGCCCTTCTCATTTCCCTTAATTCCTTACCCAAACTACATTAGCTGGGAAGCTTTTCACCAGACTGTGATTTAGTGTGGCTTATACCTATTTATATTTGTATTAATTGCTTACAGATTATACCTCATATTAGCAATTACATTACACTACAGGAAAAATGTATTGGCATAGGCTCTTGCTTATCTTTGTTTTGCAAAATTGTTCTAATTACGGAAAGCACTCTTTAAGATAGTTTGATTCTTCCTGTTAGTAATATTAATCTTTTCATTTAACCATCTAAGAAACATTTAAGAGTTGAAAAATATTGTAGTATTTATTTTACATCCCTTCCCCACAAAGTTTATGTTTGAATTATATGCACATGTGAGTCTTTTTTTGCAATAATTCACAGCTTCCAAGGGTGTTGAATGGTCATACATTTTTTTGACTTTGTTATAATTCAGTATCTTGAGAAAGATTCAACTGCAGATTTTACAACCTTTTCATCTACTGAATGCAATTTTTAACAAAGCACTGGAGGTCTTATTGCTAAACTGGTTGTAATGAGGCACTAAGATAGGGCAAAAAATTATACATGTAGTGAAGAAAATATTTTAAATCCATCTCTTGAACAGAATTAACAAATGAGAACTTTTTCATTTAAAGGGTTTATTTTGAAATGAAGATGAAAATGTATTCATCTTGATTTTTTTTTTTCAAATTTAAGGAAATAATTTATACCATACTATACAACAAAGGACGTGTAGCAAATATGTAGGAAATAGCAAACTGAGTGTGTATGTATATATTTATGCCTTTCCAAGCCTGGCAGTGTATTTGGCCTTGAACAGTGCTATCCCAGCAGCCAGTCGTTACTTTAACTCACAACTAACTATCTTTTTAAGAAGTTTTGTGTTCATAGTGAAAGCAATGTTGACTTTGAAATTATGCATTTATATTAATGTCACTAGAAACCAATGGGAGTAGTAATTTTTACACAAACTTGCTAAATATTGAGAGACTAAACTACTAAGTTAATAAATTATATATAGCAATGTAGCCGTTCTCTCTAGATGGTGTCTCACAATGGATTTCTGTTGCTTGATTATTTTCATAGTAAACATTTGAACTAAGGCCGTGGCTGGGATTGGTGATCTGGCTAAGTATATTGAAACACATTCTGAATAATAAGACTTGGTGTTAACGGGGAAATAAAGTATGTTTTTTCTTACTCATTCCATTTTCCCTGTACTGTGTGTTTGGAATTGATCATAAAAAAAAAATACCCCAAAAAGAAAACATCAGTTTGTAGGCTTGCTTTTGTATTCACATTGAGGTCTTACTCATACTCATTGTACCATGAAATTGACTCATTGTACTAGGTATAAAACCTAAATGAAACAGTTACTGTTTTTCCTTAACACTCTTTACAGAATTTTGAAAATACACATGTATGTACATAAGTGGTATTAAAAAATTAACCTGACAAAAGATTGATTTATACAGTAAATCTAAGAAAGGAGGAAAAGAAAACTCGCAGTTCTGTGCAGTAAGGAAATTAGGCTGCACTTTTTTTTTTTTTGATTATCCAATATAGATCCCAAAATTAAAACTTTCCATGAATTTTGCTCCTATAGTCAACTCACTCTTAACTCACTCTTTCTCCTGTCATAACTGGGAAAGTAGCTAACTTTATGTTTCTGTAAGTGTCCTAGTTCTCTTTTGTGTGTACATTTTCCCTGACTTGAGGTGTTAACTTTGCATTTCTCAGTTTCTCAGTTAAATTCTTAATGAGTTAATGCTTTCTAATAGAATCAAATTAGAAATCCGTGATTACATAGGGCAGCTGGGTGGCACAGTTGGTTAAGCGTTCAGCTTTGGCTCAGGTCATGATCTCACAGTTTTGTTCGTGAGTTTGAGCCCCATGTCAGGCTCTGTGCTGACAGCTGGGAGCCTGGAGCCTGTTTGGATTCTGTGTCTCCCTTTCTCTCTGCCCCTCCCCTGCTTGTTCTCTCTCTCTCTCTCTCTCTCTCTCTCTCTCAAAAACAAACATTAAAAAAAAATTAATCCATGATTACATTGTTAGCAAGGATAATGTTACAGTTTTTTTAACTTGTTTTATTTTTTATTTTTAAAAATTTACATCCAAATTAGCATATAGTGCAACAGTGATTTCAGGAGTAGACTCCTTAGTGCCCCTTACCCAAATTTAGCCCATCCCCCTCCCTCAACCCCTCCAGCAACCCTCAGTTTGTTCTCCATATTTGAGTCTCTTCTGTTTTGTCCCCCTCCCTGTTTTTATATTATTTTTGTTTCCCTTCCCTTATGTTCATCTGCTTTGTCTCTTAAAGTCCTCATATGAGTGAAGTCATATGACATTTGTCTTTCTCTGACTAATTTCACTTAGCATAATACCCTCCAGTTCCAACCACGTAGTTGCATATGGCAAGTTCATTTCATTCTTTTTGATTGAGTAATACTCCGTTGTAAATATACACCACGTCTTCTTTATCCATTCATCCATCGATGGACATTTGGGCTCTTTCCATGCTTTGGCTATTGTTGATAGTGCTGCTATAAACGTTGGGGTGCACGTGTCCCTTCGAAACAGCACACCTGTATCCCTTGGATAAATACCTAGTAGTATAATTGCTGGGTTGTAGGGTAGTTCTATTTTTAGTTTTTTGAGGAAATTCCATACTGTTTTCCAGAGTGGCTGCACCAGCTTGCATTCCCAGGGTAATGTTACAGTTTTAAACCCACTAACTGATGTTAAATTCATTGTAATAGAACTAATTTGTTTTTTCCCTGGGTATTTTGCCCCGTGATGACAGTTTTTTGCCTGAAGGCTTCCTATAATTTTATTTGCACACATTCTACATTTTATTTATATACCTTTTGAATACTTAAGTGTAGTTAAAAGGTTTCTTGGTGTTTTTCCTTGCTATGCAAATGTTTTAGTAAAAGCTGATTTTCATTTCTTGGATGCAGCTAATTGTTGACTAAGACACTACTGATGGTTAACACATTTAGCTACTTATTTGAGATGGTCTAAAGATCTAAATGTGGCTTCTGAAAAAATAGGCATTATTAGTGTGGTATACACAATAAAACCAGATAACTGCCAAGTGAATCCTCTAGAGGGTTAGATTACTCATCTAAAAGATTTGATTAGGAGCCTCACTCTTAACATTTGGGGATACCTGGTATTTTATGTGGACTGGAAATCTAACTGCTTCATTTGTTTGATTTTTCTGCTATTTACATTTATTTTTATAATACTCAAAGCTTTATATCAAATGGGAGAACCTAATGTAATTAAGCAGAGAATACTAATTTTGACAACCTACATTCCCAAAAGTTAAATACAATTGATATCCTGCACTTCTACCCATGAAGTTAGTAAGAAAATGTTCTTTTTTTTTTTTTTTTAATGCTTTATACATTGTTTTAAAAGATATTAGGGGCTCCTGGGTGGCTCAGTGGATTGCATGTCCAGCTCTTGATTTTGGCTCAGGTCATCTCAGGGTTGTAGCCACACATCAGGCTCTGTGCTGAGTCTGGAGCCTACTTGAGATTCTCCTTCTGCCTCTCCCCTGATCTCTCTCTCTGTATCTCTCTCTCTCATACATTTTAAAAAGTAAGAGGTTGGGGTGCTTGGGTGGCTCAGTCGGTTAAGCATCCGACTTTGGCCAAGGTCATGATCTCACTGGTCCCAAGTTCGAACCCCAGATCGGGCTCTGTGCTGACCACTCAGAGCCTGGAGCCTGAGATTCTGTGTCTGCCTCTCTGCTCCTCCCCCACTCACGCTGTTTCTCTCTCAAAAAGAAACATTAAAAAAAAATTTTTTTTAAGTAAGTTTAAATCAAGTAGGAATGATGGGATTGTGTCCTCATATTTTTCTATCATATCCCTCAGAGATAAACTGAAGGAGTTAAAGGAATAGTAAAACTCCTAAGATGAGAAAAGGGTGGGTATGGTCACTATTACAAATGAGATCCAATTCCGGTAACTTATTTACTTATTTATTTATTTAGAGAGAACAAGCATGTGCGTGTGTGCATGGGTGCCTGTGAATGAGGGAGGGGCAGAGGGAGAGAAAAACTCAAGCAGGCTGCATGCACACCCAGCTTGGAGCCCAACAGGGGCTCAATTTCAGGATCATGAGATCATGACCTGAGCCAAAATCAAGAGTCAGGTGCTTAATGGACTGAGCCACCCAGGTGCCCCTTCAGTAATTCAATGGAATCCTTTTGATTTTTTAGGGAAATCCCTACTTCTCTGCCCCCCCCAAAAGTTACAGTGTTTTTTGTTGTTAATATAATTTATTGTCAAATTGGCTAACATACAGTGTGTAAAGTGTGCTCTTGGTTTTGGGTGTAGATTCCCGTGATTCATTGCTTACATCCAACACCCAGTGCTCATCCCAACAAGTGCCCTAAATGCCAATCACCCGTTTTCCCCTCTCCCCCACTGCCCCGATTAACCCTGTTTGTTCTTATGTATTTAAGAGTCTCTTATGGTTTGCCTCCCTCCCTCTCTGTTTGTAACTATTTTTTCCCCTCCTCTCCCCCCATGGTCTTCTGTTAAGTTTCTCGAGATCCACATGTGAATGAAAACATGATCTCTTTCTAAGTTACGGTGTTTTAAAACCAGGTGTGTATAGGAAAAAATATATGCTTGCCTTGATTTGGGTAGTATTTAAACCACTTTAAAAATACTTGGTGCTTCTGGTTTTTTTAAACATAATTTTGCAAAGCAAATGCAGATCTTGGATTCTGATCCTTGAGATAACCATTAGTCAGTGATTGTATTAATTTTTGAAGTCTGCTGTAGATTTAGTGGCTTAATATAAATTTCTTCTCTTACAGTTCTTGAGGTCAGAAGCTTGAAATCAGTTTTATTAGTGCTAAAATTAGGTTCCTGTTTCTTTTTAGAGGCTCAGGGGAAAATCCATTCCTTGCCTCTTTTATTGGCTGGAGGCTGCTGGCAGGCATTCTCTGGCTTGTGGCCACATCATACTACTCTCTCCTTCCATCATTACTAATGCCTGCTCTTCTGTAGTGATCTCTCTGCTTCCTTCTTCTCAGGACATTTGTGATTATGTCATTGGGCCCACCTGGATAATCCAGGATAATTTCCCCAACGCAAAATCCTTAATCACATTTGCAAAGTCCCTTTTGTATACAAATTAATATTCACAGGTTCTGGGATTAAGAAGTGGACATTTTAGTGGACTTTAATAAAGTGGACTTTATTCAGCCTACCACAACAATCCTTTCAAATTCATTGTTAATTCTCCATTTTATGTGCTTAATTTTTAATCTGATTGTGGTACTTTTTATTTCTTGTATGTTATGTACTTGAGATGAACTTGGAATTTCTGCAGTGGCAGCAATCTGACTCTGTAAGCAACCAAACATTCCAGGCCTGTTAAAATTTACCTGGTTTTCCTCAATCAAATCAACCCAAAATGCAAGAGGTTATCCTCTCTAATGCCACAGTTAAAAGTTCTCCTATTAGTGTCATTATAAAACAAGGCTTTTGAATTCTACCAAATTATAAGATTCAACATGTTTCAAATAGGCTCTCACATTTAAACAAAACAAGGTAACTGCCAACTCTTGCAACAAAGCTATTTAGAGGGAGGTCAGCTGAGGGCTACCCTCTTTCTCTGTTTTCCTCTTTATGTAGCTTTCATCATCCTCTGTGACCTGGGGAAAAGCAGGTGGTATGTCCCAACCCCACTCCTTCCTCTAGGAACTTACCCAAAGTGAATGTTGTTGCTGTCACCAGATTTATCTCCCCCTCAAGAAAATATTTAACAATTACTGTTTATTGATTTGAAAGAAGTGTACCTTTTACCTCACCTCCTACATTTCCCAGTGGTTTCCCAAATGGATGGCATATCAGAGTCATTTGTGAAGCTTTTACAACTCACGTCTTCCAAAAAGAAAATCTAAACTGCAATTTCCTCTATCCCCATATGTGAGTGTGCCCCATACCTGTTGGTCTGGAATCTTTAGGACACTTAGTAGGGTCATCAGGTGTGTGCAGTCTTGCTTAGCATATTCTAGACCGAGGAACATATTTATCTATTTGGGAGCAACACAGACATTGAATCAGCCTTCATATCACCACTTAATTTGGGTGATTTGCTTAATTTTGGGAACTGAATCTAAAGTAACAGCTCTTGTTAGCACAACCAAAGGGCTCTGTGGTGCTGGTATTAGCAAATCCCAAGGAGAAAGATGAGAAAATATGTTTAGAGCTAGAAAAGAACCTTAGGCATTACTGAGTTGAGCCTCCTTTTTCTTGTCCTCTTGTTTTATTGATAAAAAAACAAAACAACCTCAACAAGAAACCAAGGCCACAGAAATTAACTACTTGTTCAGAATTTCCACAGATAGATAGTGCAGAGCTGGGGCCTCAGATCCCTCAACGGTGTGGAACTTAACGTAGAAAAGACGAAGAAAAGAGAAAAGTTCATCTGATGGGGTCTAGGAAACCAGCATCCCTTGCCACATGACTTCTCAGTAGTACAGTACCATAAACATGGGCCATCAGGTGATTGCCATTCTTAAAACACCCAAGTTAAAGTGCATGTTAGATAGGATTCTCTAGCTGGGTCCTAAAGTACTTCTTGGGGCCAGAGCTTAACAAGGCAGTCTTTATCTTAGTCTCTGGGAGCAGGTTAGAGTCAGGGAGTTGTGTGAAATTTTTTCATCTAATAGAGTATTTGGTACATCTGAGTGTAGTACACTAAATAGTTGGGAGGTTTGGGGACTTCCAAAACCCCTGATCTATTTCCGGGGCATATCTTAATGACTACTGTGATTTGGGCTGATTATAAACAGCCCCTTCTCCTGCTTACAATTCTAAATTAAAAGTAGGTCAGTCATCAACTGGCTAAAATCCCATTTGCCTTCAGCTTTCACTAGCTAATTTACAAGTATGCCAAAAGCTTCACAATGTACTCATTCTTCCCAAGGGCTTCCTATACAACCAACCACTAACCTGATGGATCTCTCAAGTTCGACCAAAATGTGCTTCTTTGAGTTAGAATTGTACATTGCAGGTGTTGTCACTTGACTATAGCCTTCTCTGTTTACGTAGCAAGCGATTTAATACAAAATATGGAAATTCAAATCATCACCCTTCAAAAATTCAGTCTATGATAATCTAGATCCAGTTGAGTGAATAAGCTGAGATGTTGTAAGCTATTAATGCAGAGGACATATTTCATGAATGGTTTCTCTTAAAAGAAGCCCTTTTTTCCTGGTGAAAAATACATTTGCATCTGTCTAGTTAGGTAAATGAACGCAGCATTCTAAGGACTGTATTTATGATCTTGAAAGCAAATTATAAAATAAACTTTAGATAACAGCTATGTAAACAGCACAGTTTCTGGAAACCAGAAATGAGACTGCTGGAGAAGAAAGAAAGAAAATGTGAGATGTCTGTGACCTTCAAGCATAGAGGAATAAGTTATGGAAAAATGCATCTTTAACTATAGATCTTCAATTTCTCCCTTACTAATTTTGGATTATCTTACAATATATAGTTTTTTAATTCTACATTCTAGCGTTACTTTGAGAAAACTGCCTTTATAATGTTAAAAAAATTTCACTGAGTAGGGGCACCTGGGTGGCTCAGTCGGTTAAGTATACGATTCTTGGTTTCAGCTCAGGTCATGATCTCTCAGTTCATGGGTTTGAGCCCCAAATTAGGCTCTGCACTGACAGCTGGAAACCTGCTTGGAGTTCTCTCTCTCTCCCGCTCTCTCTCCCTTTCCCTCCCCCACTCTCTCTCTGTCTCTCTCAAAATAAATAAACATTAAAAAAATTTTCACTGAGTATCTGAAGGTCTTCAGTCTCATAAAAAATTTCAGTGAACAACATGCAAATTTTGTGTGTGATAATACAGTAGTTCTCCCCCACCCTCACCCCCGCCATATCTGCAGTTTCACTTCCTGCAGTTTCACTATCCTGGGGTCAACTGCAGGCTGGAAGCAGATGATCCTCCCGACATCTTCAGAAGGTCAGTAGTAGCCTACTGCTGCATCACAGAGCCTATGTCATTCACCGCACTTCATCTCATTATGTATTTTATCTTCTCGCATCATCACAAGAAGGGTGATTACGGTGTAAGAGGAGACCCCATTCACCTAACTTTCATTACAGTGTACTGTTATCATTTGTTAATTGTTGTTAATCTCTTGCTGTGCCTAATAAGTTAAACTTTATCATGGGTATATATGTATAGGAAAAAAATACACTACATAGGGTTCAGTACTCTCCATGATTTCAGGCATCCACTAGGGCTGTTAGAATGTATCCCTTGCAGATAAGGGGGGGCTACTGTAATGGCTTATACTAATGTCCTATCCTGTCTAAAAAGGCTAGGACTTGTCAACAACCTCTGTTAAAATATTTTTGCTTATTCATATTAATAGGAAGTTTTTTCTAACCTATATTCATACCTTGTCCATTTATCAATCAATTTTCTTGGTGGTGTATTTACGTGTAGTTATTTTTAACATCTGAACATAGTTAAATTTGTTAATACAACAGGATTTAAAATAACTATTGATGATTTAGGGGAATTAGGAGGAGAGGGAGTTTTCAAGCATTGCTTGGGGCAAGGGAAATATGGTGTGTGGCAGAATGAGCTTGGTGGTGAGAGCATTATGGGTGGAATGAATGAGGTTTGCTGTTTCTGATTGAGATATCCACCTTTAGGGCAAGGGTGGAGACTAATAAGTTTTTATTATTATAATTCAATACGAGTTCCAGATATAGAGCAATCACTCTGAGAAGAGCCCATCAGTACAGAATGGACAGCTCAGATTTAGCAAGATAATAGCAAGTTGAATGTAACTATATTGATCGATATCACATTTCTGGGGCATGAGGAGAGGCCTGTCTGTGAAGTAAGGGGTTAAGTGGCAGAAGGGTGGGCCTCATTAGAAGGAGTTGCCTCTCAAGGGTGTCTTTCTGGCTGTCAGGGCCCTCCAAATGGAAGGCATCATTATCTCTGCCACTTCTCAGACACCACTCGGTTGCAAGATTCAAGGGCTCACCAGTACCCTAGAGCTTATTATGTACTCACGCAGAAATAAAAATCATTGCTTAGCTGGAATCAAAATGGAGTGTGAAAAGTGGTCAAAGATGTGGCCCGGAAATGTAGGGGTGATGGTGAATGGGATGCCAGATGGATATCGACAGGACTAGACTTCTCTTGATGTCAGTGTCCTCTCAACCTGTGAGTTCCCGATTGCCTACTCTCTTCCAGTGCCTGTGGCATCCTGTATCTACTGATAAGGGCCCATCGGTAACCCCTAATCTCAGGTCCTGACACAGCCATGTGCTACTTTGCATGGTCTGAGATCCTGTGCCCTGAACTACTGAAGACCTTAAAGTCAGAGAATTTTAAGATCTTTGTAGGTTAATAGATTCTACCCTGCACAAGACCAAATAAATTAAAATGTAATCCCATTTCAAATTAAATGCAATTTTTATATTTAAAAATATAAATTTGAACAGCTTTTTGTAATTGATTTTAAGAATTGGGCTCTCTGTTGGTCACTTAGTTACAATAGGCTGTGGTTTCTCATCAGTAATCACACATTCTCTGGGATTTCTTGGAATTGAGAAAAGCTAATTTACACATTATTTTCAAAATTAATGACATTTTTATAAATATGAAAGGAAATAATGTTGCTAAATTTTATATTTTATAGCTGTTTAAATATTTTAGTTTTGTAGTTTTATTTTTTGAGCCATCATATTTTTTAAACTGGTTTCAAACCTTTTTTGGGATCCCTGAAAAGTTCATAGGTCTTCATGTTTAAAATGATCTGTTTATAACTTTCTAACACAAACACAGGCTATTATTAGAAATATTGTCATTATTTCATCAAGTATCATTTGCTTAGGGAAGCCTTCTCTGACCTTGAATATGTTAGGTTTTTCTGCTATATGCTCTCCTAGCAAATTTTGCTTTCTGTAAGAGTTATTTCCTTCCATCAACTACAATTATATGATTATTTCTATTATTATTCATCTTTCTCCTCTGCTACCCTGTTGATCCCATAAGGGCAAGACTGCCTGTTTGTTCTCTAGTCCCTAGCATGGCATCTGACCAAGAATCAATAAATATGAATGAGTGGATGAGAGCATGAACCTGCAACTTCTTACAGGGGTTCTGTTTCAGGAGGAGGGCTTCATCGCTGACAAGGGCCTGAGCACTGAAAACTAAAAAGCATTCTTAAAATATATCCTCCTCCATCTTTTATTAAAGATGTCTGCCTTTAACAGCACTTGTTCTTGGCTGCTTGGTGTCCAGCCCTGGATATCTGGCTCTTCTGGAGATCCTGGGAACTACCTCATATACTTGACAAAGTAGTGAAGAAACTTTTTATTAGCTACTTAGAAATATATTTAAATCTTTGGGGATATTCAAAATTTAAAGATGCCCTATGTTTATTCTGGAGTTTCCCGGGAGTAATCTTGTTCACCACACTAAAAGGAACTTTTTTGAGAACTTAAAATTAGACATTAAAAAAAAATAAGGATTTCAATTTATTGAGCACGTAACTAGGTGTCACGAACTGGTAAGTGCATTCCCACGTGATCCCACTTAATCTTCATACAATTTAATTTGTTTGTTGCTCTCCCAATTTAACATACAAGTAAACTGAGCTTCAAGGTGGTTGTTCAGTGTATACAGGAACAGGTGGTAGGGCCAGGATATGAACTCAGTGCTGGCTCCAAAGCTCAGGCCTCTCCATTTTGCTATGCCAGCTCATATGTTTCTGAGCATTGCTGCTACCATTTTTGGAACACCCCATTAGTCCTTGAATAGGATCACATTAGGCAGTATGTGTTGAAATGGAGTGACTTACCCAAATGAGGTATTGCTTTTCTTTGCAACAAGCCCACGGGTCAGCAGTCCTAGACTCGTGCAGCGGCTCCCAGTCCTTCATCCGTGTCCCAGGCTCCTTCTGTCTTTCTATCCCATCATCCTCCGGGCCTGCATCCTCAAGGCTAATTCACGGTTTCTCCGCGAGAAGGCTGCTCCTTTCCAGGCTCCACACGCTGGCCTACACTGGGCATTATCAATCTTTTTAAGACTCTGGCAACTCAGTGAGAAGAAAAATGACATCTTTTGGGGGTGTTTTGCAGTATTTTATTAGTGAGTTGAAATCATCATTTTTTTTGGTTATTTATGCTTCTTTTTTTAAACTATTTGTTTTTGTATTTGCATTTTTTTTCTATTTGGCTGTACATCTGTTTTTTTTTTTTTATATATGTCATACCGTATTTATTTATTTATTTTAGTGGTTCATTTCTTTAATTGAGACGTAATTGGTATACAACATCATATTGGTTTCAGGTGTGCAACATGACAGTTCAATATTTGTATCTATTACAAAGTGATTGTCACACTACATCCAGTTATCTACACACAGTTACACATTTTTTTTCTTGTGATGAGAACTTTTAAGATTTATTTTCTTAGCAACTTTCAAATATATAATACAGTATGTCAACTATAGCCATCATGCAGTACATTACATCCCCAGGACTTTTTTTTTATATATATATGATTTATTTTCAAATTGGTTTCCATTGTACATCTGTTTTTTATTAACATCTCTTTGTGTATTTAGAATATTGGCCCTTTGTCATTTGATCATTTCTTGATTCCAGTTTTTTGTTTACCTTTTGATGTTGTTAATGGAGCGTTTTTCTGTGTAAGTTTTAAATATTTAGTCTTGGCATTTACATAGTCTTTTCTGGTTTTGAATTTTGCTTTAAATATTTGCTCATATATGTGCTTTTATAGTTTTGTTTTTTTACATTTAAATCTTTAATTCATCTGGAAGATATTTTGGAATAAGGAATGAATCTTGTTCATTGTAACTTGGTCTATAGCCATAGCTTTTTACATAAAGATGTGGGGAAAAAAAGGAAGAACATACACAGATTGTCAGACTGGCTGTATCATTAAAGCTGGACATTTTTAAAAAAATGGAATCCTAGCTAATACTTTTGGAGGGGATTAAAAAATAAAAATTTTGAGGGGCATCTGAGTGGCTCAGTTGGTTAAGCCTCTGACTCTTGATATCAGCTCAGGTCATGATCTCGTGGTCTTGGGATCAAGCACTGTGTCAGGCTCCATGCTGAACAAGCCTGCTTGGGATTCTCCCTCTCTCTCTGCCTTTCCTCCATTTGTTCTCTCTCTCTCTCTAAATAAATAAACATAAAAAAAAAGAATAAAAATTTTGAGACATATGGTTTCCCAGAAGAACAAATTCAAAAGAATGATATGTGGTTAAGGAACTAATGTTTTCAGAAAAAATACTGAAATGTTAACACCCACTTTTCTATGTATAGTGTAAACATTAAACTATGCCTCTAGTCTGGGAAAGAAAAAGGAAATGTAAATATCCAAATTTGGTGTATTTCAGTTTTATATTAATTACTGAAATGAAAAGACATGCTTTAAGAAATTAAAAGTCACTGTGCTAACCACATCTATTACAGTGATGTGAGTGGTTCTCTATTTGAAATTTTAACATGTTGAAAACAACTTTGTCCCTGATTAGCATGCCCATTAAATTACATGTGTGTATTTAGTAGTTTTTTTCTCATAACCAACAAAAGAAATTCTTACATTAGAAATCCTGGACTTCAGGTTTCCCAGATGTCTATTTGGGTGGGTCTTGGCCAACCCAAGCCAGGGAGCCAGGTCTATCTGCCCAAGGGCAGCAATGATTAACTGGGAGGGCATAATGAACACTCGATTGAAACTCGTTGGTCCATTCAAACTTTCTTTCCACACAGGCAAGTCTTCTAATTCCGCCCCAGAAAAAGTTCATGAGACAGTGTAGCAGCAGCGCCTCAGGGATTATGGGAAATCACAACACACATCTGGCACCAGGCTTCACCCCCAACGACCTTGTTCCAGCACCAGCGAATGTGGCCGTTTTCTGGGGTCTGCTGGGCCCAGGTGGCCTCACAACCTCTACCAAATGCCCTTCCAGCAGTGGAACTGCTTCTCCCCATGTGGCCCGAGAACCTCCTGGACCCCACTCTGCTCCTGGGGATTTGCCCTTCCCACCAGAGCACCGCCAGGTATCGAACTGTGGAGTTTCAGACTCTGCTCTCCCCCTGTTTGCAGTCTTAATGGAATTTAAATCCTCTCCTTTCTCCCCTTTTAGTTCAGTCCCTGTGGCTGTTTCCAATTTTCCACTTTCTCTCCAGCTGCTTTTGGGAAGGGGTGTTTTCCCGTATTCTCCCCCCGCCCCCAGGCTCCATCCTCTCTCCACATGCAAAAGCAGCTCCCTGCCCTCCGCAGCTTCTCTCTCCCCAAGTTCCCCTCTCCACCCCACGTACCTGCTGAATTCTGTAGTTCAGGTTGTGCAGATTGTTGTGTTAATCCTCAGATCAGTTTTCTAGGTGTGCAGGATGGCTTAGTGTTGGTCTGGCTGTATTTCATAGATGTGAGGCACACAAAAAACTTCCATGCTGTTCCACCATCTGGGCTCCTCTTGGGAGAGAGAGCATCTTAAGCAGGCTTTGTGCCCAGTGGGGAGCCCCATGACGGGCTCAGTGTCAGGAACCCACGAGATCATGACCTGAGTCAAAATGAAGAGTGGGATGCTCAACTGACTGAGCCACCCAGGCATCCCTCTAATCACTTCTTAATGATCGGTGGACTTGGAATCAAGCCAAGTTCTGAATTCTAGTTTCCCTACTTCAAAGCTGTGTATCATTAGCAATTTGCTGTAACTTTCTAAGTCTCAGTTTTCACATCTGTGAACTGGAATCAACCCCAATTTAGGTGATTGTGGTGAGGATGAAACCACCGGATCTGGTAAATATAAGCCACTTAACAGTTTTCGTCTCTTCCCTTCCTTTAGGGCTTGACATCTTTTGGTAGAAAATTTTATAGGCTTTAATACAAATATTTTATAGCATTCTTAATATCCTTTTAACATGCTGTAAGAATTCTGGGTAGAATATGCAGGATCCTTAACTAAATTGGTAGAGAGGATAAGCTTTATCTAGCCATCATACCAGGTGTTAGTCCCTAAGTGAGCCCCATAATGAAGATCTTCTGAGTCATGTGTTTGCTGTTTTATAGTGAACATCACTGAAAGCTACTATTTGTAGTAATCATGTGTTATGTTTTCTGGCTGACTGGACTGGCATCTTTTCTTTCTTTTTTTCGAACTTTTTATTGGATACAATTTCAAACTTACAAACAAGTTGCCAGAAGACTAAAAAAGAATTCTCTCTCTCTCTCTCTCTCTCTCTCTCTCTCACACACACACACACACACACACACACACCACAACTCATGGGGGCCCCTGGTTGGCTCAGTCAGTATACCCTGTGACTCTTGATCCCAGAGTCATGAGTTTGAGCCCCACGCTGGGTGTAGAATATACTTAAAAAAAAAAAAAGGAACTGTTGCATACCCTTTATCCAGACTCACCAATTGTTTACATTTTGCCCCATTTGCTTTATCAAACTTTCCATCTCTCTGTCTCTGTCTCTCAACATAGATACACACATACTTTTTTTTTTTCTGAACCATTTGAGAATAAGTGGCAGGTATTAGTCCCTTTGTGCCTAAATATTTTTGTATTTCATAAGAATTTTTTTTTACATAGCTACAGTACTATAACCAAAATCAAGAAATTTAACATTGATAACAATATCATAATCTAATCAGCAGTCCATAGTCCCAGTTATGTGATGTAACTTCCGACTGACGCACCAGCCACCCCTCCTCTCCATCTAGGATGCAGTCCAGGGTCATGTATTGCAATTAGTTATCATGTCTCTCTAGTTTCCTGGAATGTGGAACAGTTCCTGTTGTCTTTCATGTCCTTTGACCTTGGCATTTTTTTGTCTTTCATGACCTTGACATTTTTTTAAACTATGTAGGCAGTTGTTTTATAGAATGTTTGGGTTCATGTGGCATTTCCTAATGATTTCATTCAGGTTGTGTGTTTTTTGCCAGGAGTACCGCAGAAATGATATTGTGTCCTGTGTCAGGGATGTTGGTTTGTTCCATTATTGGTGATGTTAACTTTTGATCATTTGCTTCAGGTCCAATCAGAGTTTGACTTGGCACCATGAATAAACATGTGCGCTGTGTTTGGAGGATCTTGAGCCTGATGAGTGCTGCCCTGCCCAGTCCTTACAATACTCATATTCTGCATTCTCATTCCCAAGCTGGAGCAGTTTCACCCACGTGAGATGCCGATTCACAAGCGAGTCATGAGAAGAAGAAAGTTGAGCAAACGGCAGTCATTTTGCTGAAAAGAATGGCAGCAGAAACATTTGGGTTTGGGGCTGCAGGTCCCGAAAACAGTTGCAGCTGTTTTCCTGGCTTCCTGGCAGGGCTGCTCGGTGCCTCGCCAGGCTTGGTGAGTTCTCTTGTGTAGGTTTGTTCTTTGTCCTGAAGCTTAGCATCGAGCGTGGGTCTCTAGTCCTCCCAACAGCTATAAATTCTTCAATCAGCATTTCTTCCATTAAGACACAATTTACACATAGTAAGATGTGCCTATCTTAAGTATATAGTTCAAAGGTTTTTGACAATTGCATATACTTGTGTTACTTTCAACCAAATAAAGATATAGAAAATTTCTGTTACCATAGAAAGTTCCCCTATGTGCCTTTATAGTTGCTACATACCGAGTGTCTGTGTCTCCCTAACGTTCAGATGTTGAAATCCTCATCCCCCGTGTGATGGTATTGAGAGGTGGGCCTTTGGTAGGCGATTGAGTCATGAGGGTGGAGCCCTCATGAATGGGATTTATGCCCATACAAAAGAGAGCCCTGAGAGCTCCCTTGCCCTTTCTACCCTGTGAAGTTACGGCCAGAAGACAGCCGTCTATGAACAAGGAAGTTGGCTCTCACCAGACACTGAATCTGCTGGCACCTTGATCTTAGACTTCAAGCCTTCAGAACTGTGAGAAGTAAATTTCTATTGTTTAAAAGCCACCCTGTCTGTGGTATTCTCAGTCTGAACGGACTGAGTCAAGTCACACCCTAACCCCAACCCCACAAGCAGCTCTTACTCTGATTTTCGTCACTATAGATTAATTTCATCTTCTTAAATCTGTAAGTTTATGTCTCTGACCAGATTTGGAAATTTTCAGCAACCCCATTCCCTTTCTCCAACCCTCCCCCCAGAACACTAATGACAGGAATATTATATCTTTTGTTGTTTTGTTATAGTCCAAAGCCCTGAAGGGGCTGTTTTGTTTTTTTTTAAGTCTATTTTCTCTCTGTTGTTCAGATTTGGTCATTTTTGCTCTTTCAGTTCATAGATACTCTTTCTTTTGTCCCCTTCATTCTGCTGTTGAGCCCATCCAATGACCTTTTTATTTTGGTATTGCATTTCTCAGTGCTAAAATTTCCATTTGGGTCTTCTTTATGTCTTCTATATCTTTGCTGACGTTTTCTATTTTTGTCATTTGTTTTAAGCACATTCATAATTGTTTGTTGAAGCATCTTCATCGTAGGTGCTCCAAAACATTTTAAAGTTAATTCTGACATCACTATATTGTTGGCATCTATTTTTTGCATTTTTTTCATTTAGTTTTGGATCTTTCTGGTTCTTGGTTTTTATTATTTTCTATTGAAATTAGGTATTATTTTCATATTATGAGATTATAGATCTTAAATATTTATACCTTCTATGTTAGCTGGCTTTTTTCTGACACTACTCCAGTTCAGGAATGGGAGGTACCATCTACTCAGTTCTGAGTGGAGTTAGAAGACCAAGTTCCCCACTCAACCTCTGTTTGACACATGAGAGGGGTGTTCTTCCCTACTGCTGGGCACAGGTGGGGGTTCCAGTTCTCTATGTGGTCTCCACTGACAACTCTGTGGAAGTGGTCTCATTACCACTGGGCAATAAAGTCCTGACTCTTCACTAAGCTTCCTCTGATACCATAATGGGGAAGGAGAGAGATGCCTCATTACTACTGGATGGAGGTGAAGTTCAAGCTTCTCACAGGACCTCCACTAACACTTTGGGGTGAGGGCTGCAGGGCCAGTGGGGATGAAATTATGATTCCTTGCTCCTCTTTCTCTGACATCACCCTAGCCAATGTATAATCAATCTATGCTTCCCACTCCATCTGTACTGGTGTAGGTTAGGGTGAGGTCGCAGGTTTTTCTTTGGTGTTTGGCTGGGGTAGAGTGGTTATAGTCTAAATATTTGCTGTCTTGGTAGGCGTTTGTTAGGGTTTTTTGATCGGCAACATTGGCATTTCAAGATTGCTGGCTTCTTCAGGTCTCAAGTCTGAGATACGTGGGGCAAAAATAAAATCAAGGAACTTGCCACTGGTCATCTTAGGTTTGTTTTATGTGTAATGCTCAGGGTTTCAGTTATACATACTTCATGGGAGGAATCTACTCCCATCTTTCTGCAAGCAGAAGTCTCTATATTTTCTTTCATTAAGTGTTTAAGCCTTTTGCCCATTTACAATTGGGTGCTGGGGTTTTTTGTTATTGATTTATTGGAGCCATTTATATATTCTTATTATGAATCTTTTGCCAGGTATGTGCTTTGCAAACATATTCTCCCAGTCTGCAGCTTGCATTTTCATTTATTAAACCATGAGTTTAATGAACAGAAGTTTTAAATTTTGATGAAGTCCAATTCTAGCTACCTTTTGAACTAAACTCCTTTAATGCTAAATGAACCAAGGTCAATTTCTGTTGCTTGCAACTAAGAGTATTGGTTGATATAAGCCTACAAAGAATCACCTTGATACTTACACATACCATGATATTAATGCCCAAAACATTTTTGGCATCCATTTTTGGAATTGGCTCCACAAGAAGTTTATGACCGTAGCGAAACCAGGCTCATTATTTTAGAGCTTCGCCTAATATTCCACCATCAAACACCATCTGAGAACTTAATCATATGTCAGAACTGGCTGTATAAACTTTAGGTAATTGCACAATAAATTTCACTCTCAAGGTGTGATAAGTTGCACAACAAATATTAGTTAAATGGACGTGCCCTAAATTCTGGTAGTTTGCATTTAGCTAGTTTTCCTACATACCGAGGAGTATATTGATTTAACATGTTTAGTTACAGGCCTTCTCCACTGTTAGCACCTATTCCATTTGAATTCTCACTTGATTAGCCTTTTCATACAAGGATACTCTGGGGCCCTGAGGAGTTGAGAGAAGGAAATCTTTTTTAGCCTGATGCTGAAAGAGCCACAGTCCTTCCAGCCCTGAGAGAATGGTAGTGAGGAATCAGGGTAGTCAGTCAAGGCTAGGAAAATGAGACAGTCCTCAGCTCGTCCAGAATGAAAGAAATAAAAACACATCTGGTACATTTATATTCAAATATATAAACAACCGCTCCTGATAAAAGATTTGGAGTTAGCTGTGATCTGGATTGACTATAACTCTACCTCCTGCTTTTATGGGTGTCTGAAGATTCTTGAAAGCCTGTTAATTTTTCCATTTATTTTATACTGAAGGGAATTGTTGTGGTATTGATAGAGCTGCTCATCAGCTCAGTGGTGATTTTTCTGGTGAGTAGGTGTTAAATATTGCCATGAAAGATGACAGGGTGGCATTCAATCCAAATGGGAAAGCCCTAACAGGTGGTTATTGAGACCTAAGACAGGAGATACTGCACCAAGGAAAATGGCAGAACTTCACACCCACATCTATGATCTTGATGTTTTATCATTATAACTTATAGGTATTACAAATTCATATGCCAGGCCTCTAGAATTACATAGTATTATGAAAAGAACCAAATATATAGTTGACAGATAATGATTGGTCGCATCTAACTCCTTAGTCATATAGAGTCCAAGTTTTGTTACTTTTTTTTTGTTTTTAAAGAATAGACTCAAAGATACTTATATATATTTTAAATGCTCTAAAACCTTGGTCATTATTTCATTATAATACAGATTAAAAGCAAACTGTAAAAAAAAAAAGATGATTAACACAAATTAAAAAACTTAAAAGTGATTGATAAATTCCTGACTTTTCCTTTAAATTAGAAATATAAATTTCTATCTGTGTTTAATACTTCAAATCCCCTCTATATACTGACAGAATGACATAGGAGTGTCCACCTCTTGTAGACCCTGGCATTGTGAAAACTGACGTTTCTGAAAACACTCCCTGTTTCATAACTCATGACATTGTGTGGGCTGCAGAAGTAATGCTTGTTTCTACCAAAAACTTACCAACCCTTGAATATGGGACTCAGGTTCATCTGAAAATTAAAACAAAGAAAACATTTCTGCAAATATTGTTAATAGCCATTTCCAAAGAATACTACTAAGCAAAATCTTCTTAAGTTCCTTTATACTTATCAAGATAATGCTTCTGCATGGTAGAAGTGGGATAATTCCATGTTAATCTTATCAACAATTCATGGAGATTGTCCTAGTTTAGTTATACATGTAATATGTACCTGTCATATGTATAAAATGTATAATGAGCATTTGTGTTCAAGAAAACGATAACCCAATAACAAATGACATTTTATTATTCAAATGATCTTATAATGTCAACACCAATGCTAATAAAAATATATAATATGCTAAATTCATCAATGGCAAAGTCAGTTGTAATTCCCTCGAAGATTCCCACATTTCCAAGTAAGCTTTTCACAGATAAATGAAGATCCTCTATTATGTAGAATTTTCATCTTTAACTGTTAAAGGCTGGGAAAGGCAAAGCCATCCCTATTACAAGAGCAAGAAAAGCAGAGATGGAACAGATGGGTCTCCATACACATGGAGCTGTAAGTACCTTTCTGCTCTTCATATTATCTGCAATTTAAAATAAAGAAATTCTTTCTTTCTACCAAGGTTTCTAAATGTTGAGATTGTGGGTTCTTTTCATATTGAATTTTAAGGGATGCTGCTTTGCTCTATTTCTAAGCTATTGGAAGCAATAAAGTTTAAGCTCAGTGAATCAGTATGGAGTTGGTAACATGGTGACCCTTTCTTTAAAAGCAAAGACATACAGGGGCACCTGGGTAGCTCAGTTGGTTGAATGTCCAACTCTTGATTTCGGCTCAGGTCACAATCCCAGAGTCTTGGGATCGAGCCTCATGTAGGGCTCCATGCTAAGTGTGGAGCCTGTTTAAACTTTTTCTCTCTCCCTCTGCCCCTCTGCCCCTCTGCCCTTTTTATATGCTCTTGCTCTCTCTCTCTCCCAAAAAAAAGACAAACAAAAAGGATTTTTTTTTGGAAGAATATTTTCACAAACAGGGGCTTGCTTTGTATATACATGTTATAGTTAAAGACAAAATTTGGATTATTGTTATATTCAGGAAATGGGTATTTCATTAATTAGCCCTTTACATGTATGTGAAAGAGAGGGGGATTGAAAGAGAGAGAGATTGCTTTTCAGCTTAAGTAAGATTTTGACTTCCTGAGAACTTTCTAATTAGGTGAAATACTGGCTAATATATTTAGTCTTCTTACCAGGAAATGAATGAAAAGTACATCTTGTACATTCATGAGAAACTGAAGTAGATTATTGGTTAATAACCTAATGAGACATCTGTTTAAACAGATGTTTTAGTTGAGAGAAGTGTAAACATGATTCTAAATTTACAAATATGTTGGTTATTCTTCCTTGTCTGGGAGGTTGAGCCAAAGTTTATGCAGATTAAAGGAAAGCCAGAATCTGGAAAAATTCAAAGTATTACATAAATGCAGATAAAGTAATACAATAAAGTCAGTTGGCAATTATTTTAATAGTTATTTACAGGGCCTTCCATTGCTTTACTTCATTGCTCACATACAAGTGACCTGAGTTACTCCATCTTCCTGGTCAAACTGACCGTCGTCTAATTCCCGTAGGACACTGTCATTGCTGCTGAAGCCGGAGAAGCTGCTGTACTGTGTCGGCCTCCTCTCTCTTGTCCAACACTCTCCAGAAGGAGAGAGGAGGCACTCTGCAGGTGGGTTTCTGCTGTCTGTTGGTTGTGATGTGGCTGTGTCCAAACCGATGCTCCTGCTGGTGACTTTGTTCCTGTCTTCACCTTTTGTATGCCGGCTGGCTTTCCTCTGGAACACAAGAGATTGGCAACCAGGAATTAAAAAGAGGGGTGCTTTCCTGTCCTTTTGATCTAGCACATACTGTACTCAGCCTGAAACGTCTCTTCCTTGCTTCTCTTCCAGATCCTGCTCATCTTTAAGGACCAACTGAGAGCCACCCTTCACAGTCTCTCCTCCTCCCAGGTAAGAATGAGCTGCCTCTCTCTTTCACAATCTTTAGTAGCTTCTTGGCACGTCCTTCTCCTCACTGACAGATTGGTTGTGTACATATCTGGGCCCTCAATGATATCTCTGGGAGAGAGAAACCTGTTGAGATCATACTTTGGGGGAACAAAGTAGGGTAGAAATACACTGAAGGTTCTATTTTTCTTCTTGGTGTTAGTTGCAATACAGACAGCAGGAAAAGGACTTCATTGGCCACCTCATACCCATTTCACACAGGAATAGTCTGCACAGAAGAGTCACAAATAATTCTGATCATGCTTATACTGAAAGAATGCCTGGAGCGTCTTCCTAGGTCAAGCAGACCACTCTCTCTGTCCTGGTTCAAACTACTTCTGCCTGACATGGTACGAATGCTCAGCAACCAGACCACCTTAAGCTGCAGATGCTTCTGCTGTGAAATATTTACTGAGGGCTGACAATGTCCTTGGTGCAGTTCAGAGTAAAGAGGACATGGTCTTTGCCAAGGTAATAAGTCAAAATAAGATATCTAAGCCAATAAAAGGAAATCTCAAGAAGAAAACTGTAGCAACTCAACAGGTAGATGTTCAGACTCCTGATGAGATTTCCTTACCAGGATGTCTTTAATACTGATAACATGACATATTAGAATGTGATCATTTACTCTTAGGAACAAAAATCTGAACAAGGATAAACAAAAAAGAGATAAAATTTAAAAAGATAAAAAAGCACACTAATTTCCCAATTTACACAGAGTTTATTATTTGGATGTTCATTTATATGTTAGATGGAAATTAGGACTTCATTTTCCTAAATGCAACAGCTATAATTATAAAACTTAGGGAAAAAATATAGAAGTCAGATGCCCATGCCCAGGCTAGTCTTATAAAAGTTTATTAACTCAGAAGTTAGTTGAACTGTAATATATAAAATACAGAGGTATAGTCTACTGACTTTCATGGCAAATATACAAAGCAAACAAACAGGTTTACTAAATCAGATTTAATGTGCTACCATGGAATGCAACCACGGTCTATGACATTGTATAGGAACATTGCAGTCCTCAGCATGTTGCATAGAAAGGCGTATGTTGGCAGCTCTTTTTCTTGGCTGAGTTACTGGAGTCCTTGGGCAAGTTTAAGTTTATGGGTCCTGCCTCAACAAGAGCTTTCATGATCCCAAGTCAGAGATGGTTGTGGTGGTGACATTTCCATTGGCCCCCTTGTATTCATCAGATGCAAATATCAGAACTCAAATCCTTTTCTTTTTATTGTTATTCACTAGAAGCATTAAATTTATTTTTTATTTTTTTAACATTTATTTATTTTTCAAATTTTTTCTTTTTAAGGTTTATTTATTTTTGAGACAGAGAGAGACAGAGCATGAACGGGGGAGGGTCAGAGAGAGGGAGACACAGAATCGGAAGCAGGCTCCAGGCTCTGAGCTGTCAGCACAGAGCCCGACGCGGGGCTCGAACTCCGGACTGCAAGATCATGACCTGAGCCGAAGTCGGCCGCTTAACCAACTGAGCCACCCAGGCGCCCCAAACATTTATTTATTTTTGAGGGAGAGAGAGAGAGAGAGAGAGAGAGAGAGCATGAGTGGGGGAGGGGCAGAGAACGAGGGAGAGACAGAATCTGAAGCAGGCTCCAGGCTCTGAACTGTCAGCACGGAGCCCGAAGCGGGGTTCCAACCCATGAACTGCGAGATCATGACCTGAGCTGAAGTCAGACGCTTAACCGACTGAGCCACCCAGGCGCCCCAGAAGTATTAAATTTAATACAAGCATTGGAACCTGACAGATCTACTCTTCAGGTACTGGATTTGAGAATGGCACATTTTCTCTGGCATTGGGACACTCATCAGTGAGGAGATAGCCTTTTGGCTGCAAGAAGGGCTGACGGGTACTGCCAGACTGGGCTCCTTTCTCAAGCCTGGCTACTGGCTCTTTCCCACATGTATAAAGAATTCATTCATTCTTGAATGACCTCTCAATGCTGACTGAAAGAAAATAGGAAGGCAGGGGTGCCTGGGAGCACTTGGCTGCCTGGATCTTTCCTTCTTCACCAATGCCAGGGCCAAAAGTAAATTTTGCAATAAATTCCTTATTGCATGCCAGCCGTTAGAGGCCAACTCTCACTCAGTGAGAATTTACTTTTTAAAAAAAATTTTTTAATGTTTATTTATTTTTGAAAGAGAGAGAGAGAGAGACAGACAGACAGAGCATGAGCAGGGAAGCAACAGAGACAAAGGGAGACACAGAATCCAAAGCAGGCTCAAGGCTCCAAGCTGTCAGCACAGAGCCTGACACGGGGCTCGAAATCATGAACCGTGAGATCATGACTGGAGCCAAAGTGGGATACCCAAGCGACTGAGCCACCCAGGTGCCCCATAGTGAGAATTTTCCTAATAAAATGTGGGTATTATTCAGAATAATAAGATACTCTTGGTAATTCACTTATAGATAAGTATTAATAAGTAAACAGCCACCAAATGTAAATTTCACATATTAAAAGATAACACAATACCTAGCAACTCTAGGTTGCTAGGTAACTCTAAAAAAGATTTCAGAACAAACACTTTTATTTTCTTTTTTTACCTCATGACTCTTAATAAATATATCTTCAGCAATGATAATGCCTCCCCTACTCTACTCTCACTCCACATGAAGGAATAGCTTTTACAGCAGATCAAATTGCAATGTTCTTCTAACGTAGAGTGTAGGAGTCTGAAGCTCAACCAGTCCTGAGAGGTCATCTGCTTTAACCCCACATTCTAATGGAGGTAGGACCCAGGCCAAGAAGGAAGATAGGATTTGTCCAAGGTTGGCCTTGAACTGGAGCCCAAGGATCCTATTTCATTCCCTTCACACTACATTATCCACAGCTACAAATTTATGAGTAGACTTAATGGTCAAAGATTTGTGTGTTTTCCAAATAAAATTTTCCTTCAGTTACAAAAATAATACATGTTCAGTGTAGAAAACTTGGCAAAAACAAAGAAAAAAGCACAACCTACCTACAATCCTATCTTGCAGAGATACCACTGTTAAAATCTGGTGTATTTTACTATTTCTTTCTCTAAATATGTATGTATTTGCTTATGTCCACATAAATGTATACAGCTCACTTTTCTACTTAGCACTGTATTTTGAATATTTCTCTAAATCAATAAGGAGAAATTTTCCACGCTACATTGCCAGGCTTATTCATATATCTTCTCACTTTTCTCTGATATTTTCACTATAAAATTGGAGGAAATTATACCAAGATCTGGATGCAAATGTCATCCTTGATAATGTCATCCTTGATAAAATCCATTAACTTTTGAGAATCATTCTCATTTGCTAAAAATGGGTGATTCATTTCAAATATATGAGACCCAGTGACAAGTCAGTTGATTTTAGAGTATCCTACCATTCTGGCTTCCATTTTTTACTGTCAGTGTCTTAAAAACAAAAACAAAACAATGAAGTCAGAATTACACCAGTAATCATAAGGCATGGTCAGTGTTGTGATGAACAGGGTAGAAGAAGAGCTAAAAGATATGGTTTAGAAATAAAAACAAGGAGTGGACATTCAGGACTTCTCTTCCTTGTATGTCTCAGGCTTGGGAGAAGATCTCCCATACCTTGTCTCTGTATGTCTCAAGCTGAAGTGTAGTTCTAGTACCATTTGGAAGAGTTAGAGAAACATGCAGAGACACTACCCCAGCTTGCTCACAGAACTTGTTCCTGGGTCATTCCAGCTTGAGGTTGTCAGAATCATTCAAAACTGGTAAGGAAAGGGGTAGTGGACAACTACCTTTCCAGTCAGTTTTCCTATCCACCTTCTTCTCTGCCGTAGTGTGGGCACATGACCCAATCAGATCCAATCAGAGTCCTTCTCTGGGATTGCTATATGGACTCTAGGATAAAGAAGCTCTTTCTTTTTGATGAAGTGGCCACACTCACCTGATTAGAAGCCCTCTGCACATATGCCCCTAGAAGCTGAAATAAACAGATGAAAAAGAACACCCTGGTAATGTGGAATCTCTGGTGTCAGTGCCTGAGGGCTTGGTTCTTATAGCTCTTTATTGATGTTGTAAGCTATGCTGGCATCCTTTCCACCTAGAAGCTAGTAAATTCCCTTATATACACACAGGCTAATCTGAGCAGGGTTTCTGTCCCTTACATTCCCAGGGACACCAATAGATAAGAACACAGGTGGCCTAGAAGAGAGCTGTTCTCCAGCCTGAACATTGTCCTGTGGCAACAGGGACCACTCTTTCTCTTCTGCTCACACCAGGAAAAAAACCCATTTACTTTAAGTGGAAAGCATTCCCTAGATGAAGAACCTCGTTAATGATAAAAGCAAAATGCCTTCATCTTGATTTTTGCATAATTTTCTTTGAGATACTCGATGCCCTCTATTTACACTAGCACTTGATTTGATTTCACATGGATTTCAATCAAGGATACTGACAGCTAATGAATTAAGTATGACCCTTATGGTTTTCAAATAATTTCAAATCAACTTCAAATGACTGAAAAAGTAAGAACTAAGTTTAATAATTGTCTCACTGTAAGGTAAAAAAAGAAGTTAGTGTGTACATTAATATTTCTTAGTATTCATATATGATTTGATTGTAGCTACCTTGGAAAAGATCTGATTTAGAACATTTTTCTGGCTGCTGCTCCTTCACTTCTTGGTTTGTGTTAGAGAACTGATTCAACAGATGTGTCCAAGAAGTCTTTACCTCTTGAAATCATTCATTTTGAGATATATTTAAAGATAAGAATATTATTTGAATATTATTTTGCTCTCAAGAAGAAAAATAAATTAAAATGGAAACCATTAAAATTAAACTCCTGTCTCCCCAGGATCTATTCTCTCCATTTTTCTTTTAATAACAGAACTCCTCCTGGCAGTGCCTTGCAGTTTTGAGCTGGCCATGTGCTATTTCACCATGTTACCAACTCCCGGTTTCCCAGATTACATTTCCCAGTCTCCCTTGCAGATACCTGTGGTGACATAAATAAGTTCAGGTCAATAGGATGTGAGAAGAAATACGTGACTTGGGGGTCAGTGCCTTAGAAGCATGCCTGGGACTCCTCTTTCCTGCTTCTTGCAGGCTGAACACAGCAACAACTGTGGCAGCAGCCCTGGGTCCAGAGGCAGAAGCCAAATGTGGAGGGCAGCAGAGCTGACCTGTCATGAAGCAGAGCCTCGCCCCACCCTAGAGGACCTGCTCAGCTTCAGACTATGATGACAGAGAGACCCTTCTGTTGTGTTTAAATCATTCCTTATGGGTCTTTTTTGGTATAGCATCTTAGTAACTAGTTACCAATTAATAATGAATGAATAAGCTGTTGGGTGACTAATGCTTTTCAGCTTAATTTTCCCCAACTTTCATATTAAGAAAAATTTCAAGTATACAGAAAGTTTAAAGGACAGTACAACAAACACCATATACTCACTACCTAATTCTAAACTTGTTGATAATTGTGCTATATTTCTCATATATACATATGTTTTTTAGAACATCAAAAAACATTCCCGGGGCACCTAGATGGCTCAGTTGGTTGAGCGTCCTACTCTTGATTTGTGCTCAGGTCATGATCCCAGGTTTGTGGGATCAAGCCACTCATTGGGCTCTATGCTAAATGTGGACCCTTCTTAAGACTGTCTCTCTCTCTCTCTCTCTCTCTCTCTCTCTCTCTCTCTCTCTCGGCGCCTGGGTGGTTCAGTCGGTTAAGCGTCTGACTTCGGCTCAGGTCATGATTTCACAGTCCGTGAGTTCAAGCCCCGCGTTGGACTCTGTGCTGACAGCTCAGGGAGCCTGCTTCAGATTCTGTGTCTCCCTCTCTCTCTGCCCCTCCCCTGCTCATGCTCTGTCTCTTTCTGTCTCAAAAATAAATAAAAACATTAAAAAAAATTAAAAAGATTCTCTCTCTCTCTCCCTCTGCCCCTCCCTCTCTCTCTCTCTCAAAAAAAAAAAAAAAAGTTAAAACAAATTAAAAAAAAGAATTCCTGCATACTAGCTGAAAGCAATTTTTAGCTGTAGAAAATGGAGGGTCGTTAGGCATTTCTAGATTCTTCTTCAATTTCTCCATAGAGTTAGTAGTGATTAATCATCTAGTATTGAAAGAAAAACATTCCTACTGAAAACAAAAGCAACATTTCACTTCTCATGACAAGGCAATGTGGCAAGGCCACTACATGTTTTCTCACTGAATCCTCCTCACAATCCTGTGGTAAGTACCAATGTTGTCCATCTTTTACGGATGAGGACACGGAGGCTTGCAGATTGTGACACACACACACACACACACACACACTATCCCCTGGCATCCTTTTCATGTTTTGTTTTCTACTCCTAAGAACACCACAGAATGGAAACTCTATTCTGAATTAGTGGAAACTAAATACTTTTAAATGACCTTTGTTTCTTTTAAATAATTATCAAAGGGAAGTGGGCTGAAGAATTTAACTGCAATAGAGACTTTTAGGTAAAAAAAAATCAATGAATTTTGAGTATTCAAAAGAAACAAAAAAGTTAAGAAAAATATTTTGGAAGAAAAGTTGGGAACATTTTAATAGATGGAGGTAAAATCCTGGTTGGAGTCTTTTATTCTACTGAATGTAAAATAATTGAATTTATTTAGAGGCCTCTCTCCAAAATAAAGAAAAATACAAATAGATGAAAGGAACAAGACAGAAAGACCTTGGTTTATCATCCTGTGTAGCCTTACTTCATAAGAATTTCATTACCCAAGGACAGTCTTTAATGAAGGACAAAGACATAAAAAATTTAGTCTGTGTGATTTATAAAGCAATCTTTTAATTTTTAAATTATTATATACTAGGGGTGCCTGGGTGGCTCAGTCGGTTAAGCATCCGACTTCGGCTCAGGTCGTGATCTCGTGGTCCGTGAGTTCAAGCCCCGCGTTGGGCTCTGTGCTGACAGCTCAGAACCTGAAGCCTGCTTCTGATTCTATGTCTCCCTGTCTCTCTGACCCTCCCTCCATTCATGCTCTGTCTCTCTCTGTCTCAAAAATAAATAAATGTTAAAAAAAATAAAAAAAATTATTATATACTAAAAGTGTATAGTTCTATAAATTTCAACACTTATGTATAGTTTTGTGTAACTATAATAGGACATGTAACAGTTTTATTACCTCTTGCAAACTCCCTGTGTGATCCCTTTATCACTTCCCTTCCCCAAATCCCTAATTCCTAGCAACCACTGAACTGTTCTCCACATTATATCATTATCTCTTTGAGACTGTCATATAAATGGAATATTTTTTATTATTTCTAAATTGCAATATGATTAACACACAGAGCTATATTAATTTCAGGTGTACAAACAGTGATTCAACAATTGTATACATTACTCAGTGCTCATCATAAGTGTACTCTTTTTTTAAATATGAAATTTATTGTCAAATTGGTTTCCATACAACACCCAGTGCTCATCCCAACAGGTGCCCTCCCCAACACCCACCACCCACCCTCGCCTCCCTTGATAAGTGTACTCTTAACCCGCATCATCTATTTCATCCATCCCCCTTCCCCCAGCCTCTCCTCTGCTAACCACCGGTTTGTTCTCTATATATAGGAGCCTGTTTTTTTGTTTGTCTCTTTTTTTCTTTGTTCATTTGTTTTGTTTCTTAAATTATACTTATGAGTGAAATCATACAACATTTGTCTTTCTCAGACTTATTTCACTTAGCATCATACTGTCAAGATCTATCCATGTTGTTGCTAATGGCAAGACTTTGTTCTTTTTTATGGCTGAGTAATACTCCATTGTATGTATATACCACACCTTCTCTCTCTATTCATCTATTGATGGACACTTAGGTTGCTTCCATATCTTGGCTATGGTAAACAATGCTGCAATAGATATAGGGGTACATATCTCTTTTTGAATTAGTGTTTTCATATTTGTGGGGTAAATGCCCAGAAGTGGAATTACTGGATCATAATGGTATTTCTATTTTTAAGTTTTTGAGGAACTTCCATACAGTTTTCCACAGAGGCTGCACCAATTTATACTCCCACCAATAGTGCACAAGGATTCCTTATTCTTCACATCCTTGCCAATACTTGTTATTTCTTATCTTTTTTATATTAGCCATTCTGACTGGTATGAGGCCATCTCTCACTGTGGCTTTGATTGCATTTCCCTGATGATGAGTGATGTTGAGCATCTTTCCATGTGTGTGTGGGACATCTGTATGCTTCTTTGGAGAAATGTCAGTCTTCTGCCCATTTTTAATTGGATTATTTGTTTTTGTGCGTGTGTTAAGTTGTGTAGGTTCTTTATATATATTTTGGATAGTAACCTTTTATCAGATATGTCTTTTGCAAATATCTCCTCCAATTCAGTAGGTTACCTTTTTTTTTGGTAAAATTTTCAGTCTGTAACCTTTTGAAACTGACTTCTTTTAATCAGCATGCTTTTGCAATTAATTCAACTCCTTGTGTATATAATTATTTCATTCATTTTTATTTCTGAGTGGTATTTTATTGTATGAATGTACCATAGTTGTTTATCCATTCACCTGTTGAAGACACTTGAATTGTTTCCAGTTTTTGGAGATTATGAATAGAACTGACATAAACATTTCTGTTCCATTTATATTTCAATTTCTATTTCTCTAGGGTGAATACTCAAGAGTGGTTTTGCTGGGTCATATTGTAAGTGTGTGTTTAACCTCAAAAGAAGTTGCCAATTGTTTTTCCAAGGTGGTTGTATCATTCTGCATTTCTACTAGCTTTGTTTGAATGTTCCAATTGCCCTTCTCCTTTGCTAGTTCTTGGTATTGTCAGTATTTTTTATTTTAGTCATTCTCAATGGTGCAGAGTAGTATCTCATTATGGTTTTCATTGCATTTCCCTAATGGCTAATGATTTAAATGACTTTTTAAATGCGTATTTCTCATCTACATCCTTGTTGGTGAGGTGTCCAAGTCTCTATGCTATTTTTTAGAGTTGTTTGTTCAGTTTTTAGAGTTCTTGGTACATTCAAGATACAAGTTCTCTGTCATATATGTGATTTCAAGGTTTTTTTCCTCCTAATCCATGGTTTGCCTTTTCACTTTCTTAAAAAAATTCTCAAGCTATCTGGAAAATTGATTAAAACATATCTGTGAAATAAAAAACCAGATTCTAAAAGTAAAGGTCTTAAACTCAAAATGGATTAAAGACCTAAATGTAGGACCTGAAACCATACAAACTTCTAAAAGAAAACATAGGCAATCATCTCTTGGACGTTGATCTTAACAACATTTTCCTGGATATGTCTCATCAAGCAAGGATAACAAAAGCAAAAATAAACTATTGGGATTACATCAAACTAGAAAGCTTTAGCACAGCAAAGGAAATCATCGACAAAATGCAAAGGCAACCTACTTAGAGGGAGAAGATATTTACAAATGATATATAGGATAAGAAGTTAACATCTAAAATATATAAAGAATGCATACAACTCAACACCAAAAAAAAAAAATAATAATAAAAGTGTGATTAAAAAATGGGCAGAGGACCTGAACAGACATTTCTCCAAAGAAGACATATAGATGTCCAACACACACATAAAAAGATGGCTCAACATTCACCATCAGGGAAGTAGAACTCAAAGCCACACACGAGTCAAATTGGCAAGGATGTGGAGAATAAGGAATCCTTGTGCATTGTTGGTAGGAGTGTAAATTGGTGTAGCCACTGTGGAAGACTGTATGGAGGTTCTTCAAAAAATTAAAAATAGAAATACCATTATGATCCAGTAATTCCACTTCTGGGCATTTACCCCACAAATACGAAAACACTAATTCAAAAAGAGATATGTACCCCTATGTCTATTGCAGCATTATTTACAATAGCCAAGGTATGGAAGCAACCCAAGCGTCCACTGATAAATGAATAGATAAGGAAGGTGTGGTATACACACACAATGGAATATTGCTTGGCCATAAAAAAGAACAAAGTCTTGCCATTAGCAACAACATGGATAGATGTAGAGAGTATAATGCTAAGTAAGATAAGTCAAAGACAATATCATATGATTTCACTTATATGTGGAATCTAAAAAACAAAACAAACAAAAAATTTAAAACACAGAGAATAATAAATACAGAAAGCAAATTGGTGGTTGACAGTGAGAAAGGGGTGGAAGGACGGGCAAAATAGGTGAAGGTGATTAAGGTATAAACTCCAGCTATAAAGTAAGTAAGTCATAAAGATGGAAAGTACAACATAGGAAAGAGAGTCAATAACATTGTAATAATGTTGTCTGGTGACAGATGGTAACTACACTTACGGTGGTAATCACTGCATAATGTATAGAATTGCTGAATCGCTAAGTTGTGCACCTGAAACTAATATAACCTATGTCAACTATACGTCAATATTAAAAATAAAATAATAAATAAAAGCTAAAATTAAGAATGAAAAAAAGTAGCTTCAGAGGTCAAGACAGAGAAGATTGCACAGGTGTGTTGCAATATTAGGCACACCCACTTCCAAAAAACTTTTCCTTTACCCTCTTATTTCAGTACCTGAGGCCTACAAATTAAACTAACAAAAGATAGATTAACAGGAGAAAAGATTTATTTTGGATGTACATGGGGCTTCACAGAGAAAAAGTGAAAACCCAAAGAGACAGTTAGACTGAAAGCTTATACATGATTTCAACAAACGATGATAGATTGTGGAGAAGTGACTAGACAAAGGAACAGGGTTTTGAGCTTCTATGGGCAGCAAATTGTGGAAAGGTAAGTATATGGGGAACCTAAGGGAAGATCAAGGTTATTTTAGTAAGATTTATTTATGTAGACCCAAGTCAGTACTATCTCCAGTGAGGAATCATCTCTAGTGATTAGGAGTCTTCTCCTCTTCCTGGTATAGGAGAGGAGGACAACTTTACAAATGGAAATTTATGTTACCTTTTTTTAAAAAAGATTTTAATTTTAAGTAATCTCTACACCCAATGTGGGGGTTGAAATAACAATACAAGAGTCACCTGCTCTACCGACTGAGCCAGCCAGGTACCCTTACGTTAACTTTAAAAAGGGAAATTTATGCCCTGTTTTTATGAGAAAGGGAGAGGGTAGAAAGTTACTCCTATGTCTGTGTTTCTTAATTACCTTCAGCTCAAAATAATCCTTTGCCAAAGTGGCAAATTTGGGGGTAACATATTTTGATCCCCTTTGGAACTGTCTCATGTCACCTGTTACTGGCACGTTTCCTTTGTTGTTATGTTGTTTTGGAGACTATTTCCATATCGCGTCCACATTTCCTCATCTGTATTCACCATTTAGAATTACAACGTGAGTTTAAGGATTAAATGCTTCCATAGAACATTTGGTTAATAAAGCACTGGGACACCTGGGACTCAGTTGGTTAAGTGTCTGATTCTTGATTTTGGCTCAGGTCATGCTCTCACGTTCGTGGGACTGAGCCCAGTGTTGGGCTCCACACCACCGCTTGGGATTCTCTCTCTGCCCCTCTTCCGCTCGAGCCCAACTTTGAGTGTGTGCACTCTCTCTCTCTCAAAATAAATAAATAAACTTAAAAAAAAAAAGCATCAGTTTTACTCACTTCTGGTGTTTGAGCAGCTGAATTCCACATAACTGGTCTCTGAAGGAACACAACCTGCTTTGTAGCCAAATTCCCTTCACTGCAAATTAAAACAATAGCATTAGTATTTGAGAATTAGTAATCCTCTATATTTCGTACTTGGCTAGAATATTCCACCTGTATTCTTTGTAAAATAATCTTCTTATTCAAAAATGATTATAAATATGATTCTATATAAATATGATTCTATTTGATTCCTAAGGAAAAACAAGAAAAAATGCCTAAAAAATGAATACAGTCATTACAAAAGAAAAATTTGTTTAAAAGTTGTAATCTCAATGTGCTAACGTAACTATTTTATCTTCTTTTGCCCCCTCCTAATCTTCTTTATCAACATGTGAATTTCTGCAGGTCTGTAACCACTACATATTTGCATTTCTGTGTTCTATACTTTTCACTGAACACCCTTTTCTTGTTTGTGCACTGGTGATCGTATTCTTAATAGCTTCAGATTATCTCAAAGAATTAAGATACTAAAATGTATTAAGTCTTTCCTATGTGACTGGAAAATTAGGTTGTTTCCAGTTTTTTTGCTACTTTTAAATAATGTTGCTATAAAATATGTATAGTCTTCCTTATTCTTATGACTTATTTCCTTGAGATAAATTCTTAGGAGTAGGATTATTAGGTCAAAAGGGTATGATTTAAGCTTCTTGGTATGCATTGTCAAATTTGCCTTATAAAAAGAAGAGACCAATTTGGGCTGCCACATGTGAGAGATTGTATATACATTTTCAATTGAAGGACTTGAGCCACAGCTAGTTTTATTTTCAGATGCTTCTTTGTAGTCAGCTACTCAGTATTCTCCTTATTTAACTATCATCATGGCAAATTACCCCTTGCCAAAGACTACTTGGGGTTTGTATTTCTCTGAAATGCTTTTCACAGTCTCCATGGATTTATGGGGAGGAGTGTCTGTAGCTAATGTTGCTCAGTTACGACTTTTATTATGCAAAAAACCCAAACAAAACCTCACTATTAGCTGCATTTTATGCTGAGCTCTTTTTCTGGAAAACAAACGCAACATTGAAACTCTGGCCCTAGTGGTATATGTCAGCCCCACACCATTTGAAAATCCCCAGTTTACTGATACTGTTGAATTTTGAGAAACTGCAAAATTTCCCCCAGAGTGTTCCTGAGAGACTGCTGCTTTTTTATTTTTATTTTTAAAAGAATGCTTCTAGTCTAATCTCATTTTAGTTTGATCTTATCTTCGATTAGAAGAAAAGACTTGGTATGAAGTACAGTTGACCCTTGAACAACGAGGGGGTTAGGGGCATTAACCCCCTCCCTGCCACAGTCAAAAATCCATGTATAACTTTTGGTTACCCCAAAACTTAACTACTAATAGCCTGCTGTCGACTAGGAGCCTTACTGATTATATAAACAATCAACACATATTTTGTATGTGGTGTGTATCATATACTGTATTCCTACAATAAAGTAAACTAGAGAAAAGAAAATGTCGTGAAGAAAATAATAAGGAAGAGAAAATACATTTACAGTTTTGTACTATATTTATCAAAACAAACCTGCTTATAAGTGGACCTGTGCAATTCAAACCCATGTAGTTCAAGGGTCAACTGTATATTGTAACTTTTGGCGACAATCATTAGGACACATGGGTTATGACACAGGCATACAGGGAAGGAACTAGCAGTGTACAGAATAGGCTGTCTGTTTGGGAGGTACAGAATATGCTGGAAAAGGCTGAGGCTTTGGAGTCTAAGAGTTCCTGGGTTCAATCCCAACTCTACCATAATAGCTGATGAGACCACCTAATAGCTGGTAAAATTTGGCAAAATTTTAGACTCTCTGCACTTCATTTCCTATCATGACTTTGTGAAGGATAGATATGTTGATGTGCATGAACACCTTCACTGTGCCTGCCACTAGAAGAAGTACAACAAATGTGATTTCCGTCTACTTTTTCTATCTGTTTAATGAAATGTAGGGTGGAGTTAAGTGGGAGGGAAATGTCCCAGAATCAAAAATCCCTTCCAGAGAGAAAAGTCAAGGGAGGGAGAGGATACCCGAGAATACAGAGGACATTTCTGGGTAATGGTCAAAGTGTGTGATTCAGGTAGAGAAACCCATGAGAGGACCAGGCCTCGAGCTATGGAAAGATGAGAAACCATCAGGGCAGAATTACTCTTCTTGAATAGAAAGCAGGAGAAGGTCAAGGTAGGGATTGTGAGTGACCCTGGAGTGAGTTCTTTCCAACACATTATAGGATGTGAATATACATGAAATCTGAATGTCCTAGGATGTGATGTTTGACTTAGAGCAGGCTTCTCAACCTTTACTAATGGGGTAAAATAGTAAATGCAGAGATAGCTTCTCTGCTGACTGTAACAGGACAGTCTTCACATGCCCAGATAAGGCTGTGGAAGGTCAGCATCTTCCCATCTCTTGGGGAGGTCCTTAGAACAAGTTCTTCAGTTTGAAATATGTCTGAGATTGCTATGTCCCTAGTTTTCTGAGGGCCATTCTGATTTTTTTTTACAGTGTTAAGTTTTATTTTTCAATTATTTTTAAGTTTATTTATTTGAGTAAATCTCTGTACCCAACATGAGGCTTGAACTCACAACCCAGAGATCAAGAGTTGCATGCTCTTCTGACTGAGCCAGCCAGGCACCCTAAGGCCATTCTGATTTAAAATATGTGCTACTAATTATCAACAGTAGCAGAACTGTGGAAAGAGCCTAAATGTCCACGGACTGATAAATGGAAAGAAGGTTTGGCATGCATATATATATATATATATATATATATATATATATATATGATGGAATATTACTTAGCCATCAAAAAGAATGAAATCTTGGGACACCTGGGTGGCTCAGTCGGTTGAGTGGATGACTTCAGGTCAGGTCATGATCTCCCAGTTTGTGAGTTGGAGCTCCACATCAGGCTCACCGCTGACAGTGCAGAGCCTGCTTTAGATCCTCCTTCCCTCTCTCTTTGCCCCTCCCTGACTCCTGCTATCTCTTTCTCTCAAAAATAAATAAGCATTAAAAAAAAAAGAATGAAATCTTGCCATTTGCAATGACGTGGATGGAGCTAAAGTATATTATGCTATGCGAAGTAAGTCAGAGAAAGACAAATGTATGATTTCACTCATATGTAGAATTTAAGAAACAAAACAGATGAACATATGGGAAAGGGGAAAAAAAGAGAGGGAAACAAACGGTAAGAGATTCTTAAATACAGAGAACAAACTGAGGGTTGATGGAGGGAGGTGGGTGGGGGATGGGCTAGAAGAGTGATGGGTGTTAAGGAGGGCACTAGTGACAAGCCCTGGGTGTTGTATGTAAATGATGAATCACTAAATTCTACTCCTGAAACTAATATTGCATTGTATGTTAATGAACTAGAATTTAAACTTGAAAAATAAAAAAGAAAATAGGTCCTGCTATTTTCAGAACATCTGTGAGACATGGACCTCCTTTTGGTTTAGAGAATCTAAGCATGGTAGAACTAAGGGACAGAAGCCTGACAGAACAACAACTATCTGAAAGGGTGAGTGCCTCACAGCCTCAGTGGCTCTGGAGGTAATTCTGTCTGCTGAGCTGGGATAGGATATTTGTCCTGTAGCACAGTTTCTGAAAGGATTTGACTGGTGGTGTCATTACTTGACCAGGGAGGGTTCGCATGCCCTGGATACTCAGAGGACAGGGCCTACATCTCCTATTCCCTACAGCAATTTTCATCCAAAAAGTGTTAGTTAACTGAGTAACTTGGTGTTTTTCTGAGAGGAATTTAAAACTCTTCACATCCTCTTCCAGACTATTATTAGTGGGCAGTCATGCTTTGATGTCATAGAAAATGAACACGGCTTCTGAGAAATGGCAGATTTTCACAGAAGTGCTGAAAGAGTTCTGGCACAACCTGTGTTGGTCAAGAGCATAAGCTTCAAGGATAAACTGGCCAAGGAAATAGTCTGCAAAGGTGTAAAACCATCCACTAGTTCTTCCTTTCTGAGGGCAGCAAATAATCCCTTGTGCCACTGTCAGCATGAGGGACGGGTCAGCCACTTCAGGCCTGGAGAGGCTAAGTTCCCTGCAGGCAATGATGGGGAGCAGGGTGACTATAAAAGGGCCCAGATGGGGGAAGGGAAAGGAGGGTCATTAGTACAGAAGGACCAGGAAAGTATCATGACTCTAGAGGCCAAAGTCCATGTGCGACCTGAGGCATTGGTCCAAACTGAAGGAGATAAAACAAAGGTCGGATCTGTGAGGCCTAGCGGAAAATGCAGTTGGTGGGAGAAGCCAGTGTCAGATCCACGCATCTCACCAGACTGAACCAGGCGAAGTAGAGTGAAAGGGTAAAGCCTGAGTCACTGTCAGGTTCACACCTAGAATCAGACAAACACCAGAGGGCAGGTGTGGACCTAGAAGAAGCAGAAGAGGCCACCAGTATTGCTGTTGTCCTGGGACATGGGCTCTTTTGCTCTTTGTCTTGGTATTATGCTCACCTCTTAATGTGGGCATGCACTACTATAGGGTCTGGGGAGTGAGCATAAGTGTAAGGAATCAGGCCACAGATGGGGAAGAAAATGAGTTTTTGACCAGCTCTACAGCTTTACACTACAAAATGTGGGGACACATCCTTTTTCTGTGATATATTTATTGGAGAGGATGTTGAGTGTGGGGGAAACAGCATGTATATGACTTTAGAGTCAGACCAATGCTGGGTTTCCATCTGAGTTTTGCTGCTTACTAGCCATGTGATGCTGAGCTAGTTACTCAGAGTTTCTGAGTCTCCCATTTCTCTTCTGTAAAACAGGTGGTCCAAACAATATCTGTGAGGTGATGGAAGTAAAGTTCTTAGCACAGATCCTGGAGCACAGTAGATGCTTTATAAATGTTTCCTTCTCTCTTCCCTACCTTCTTCTATGCCTTTCATATGAAAGCAAAAAGAAGACTTTCTATTTGGGTGTTGTTTAAAGGAGAGAGGTTTGCTATGGCATCAACAGACTACTAAGAAAGAGACTAGCTTCCCAACAACAGAAGATCTCATGGACTAAAGTAAGAAGGGTAACTTGGAGGGGCGCCGGGGTGGCTCAGTCGGTTGAGCGACTGACTTTGGCTCAGGTCATGGTCTCACGGTTCGTGAATTTGGGCTCTGTGCTGACAGCTCGGAGCCTGGAGCCTGCTTCGGATTCTGTGTCTCCCTCTCTCTCTGCCCCTCTCCTGCTCACACTGTCTCTCTCTCTCAAAAATAAATATAGGTTAAAAGAAGAAGGGTAACTTGGATTTGTGTAGTGCTTTTGGTACACTATTTTCCTTGTTAATGAGCACTTTTGCTTCTTATGATAGCCACCCCCCTTTTTAAAAAGGCTTGATATTTAAGTAATCTTTACACCCAATGTGGGGCTTGAACCTAGAACCCAGAGATCAAGAGTCACATGCTCCACCGACAGAGCTGGTCAGGCGCCCCTCTTATGATAGCCCTTTGAGGTGGGCAGAGAAGATATTATTTTATCCATTATATGGATAAGGAAATTGAGACTCAGAGTTTTTAAGAGTTTTGTCTTGGGTCTTCTCTATTTCCCACAACACCATACTATCTCTACAACAAGTGTAGAATGAATTCAGTAAAGCTCTGACTACAGAGAAGAGTGGCCTAATTTAATTCCATTCTGCTGGAACACTTTATAATGAATGGATAAGCATAGACTACTTTGCAAAAGTTCAGATTTTTATGTAGCTTCTCCCAAATGAATACTTTCAGCTTATAATGTGCAGGGGTTGTAGTGGAGAATAGTGAAGAAAATAAAAACAAGTGTTCATTTTCTTCTGGGCCAATTAGATTATTTAAACAGACCACACAGGTCCCGGTGTTCGCATGGTGAGAGAAGGAGAGAGGGCAAGTTCTTGACTCTCGGCATTTAAGCACCACATATAAGATGGATCATTGAAAGCTTTTCCTTAAAAAAATTCCCCCTTTGGGGGCACCTGGCTGGCTCAGTTGGTTAAATGTCGGACTCTTGATTTTGGCTCAGGTCATGATCTCATGGTTTGTGAGATTGAACCCCATGTTGGGCTCTGTGCTCACAGCGTGGAGCCTGCTTGGGATCCTCTCTCTCCCTCTCTCTCTGCCCCTCTCCCACTTGTGCTCTCTTTCAAGATAAATAAACATTAAAAAAAAAAAATCTCCCCATGAATTCAGTTAAGAGTGAACAGCACTACTTAAAACAAGCAAGCAACAAAAACAAAATTAAAAAGCAGTTCTATCACAGTTTGATAACATCTTTAGTGGTATTTAAGCTTTTAGGTTATTTTTGCAGGAAGTTATTTATAAGGACAACATTGGGCAAAAGATTTAAATAGGTGCTTTACAAAAGAAACATCCAAATGGCCAATAAACATATGAAAATGTGCTCAATCTCAGTAGTAACTAGGTAAATACAAATTAAAACCATACCGACATCATACTGTATACGCACTAGGATGGCAAAATTTAAAAATCTGACAATATTTTTTGTAGGAGCAATGGGAACTTCATATTCTGCTGTTAGGAGTGTAAACTGCAACATTCTATTTGGAAAGAGTCTGGCATTTATCTAATAAAGCTAAAGAAATGCCCTATGACCCAGCAACACCACTTCCAGATCTATTCGCTTGAGAAACTCATGCCCGTGTGCACTAGGATCCCTGCTCATGTTCAGGATAGCGCTGCTTGTCATAATCAACCATTGGAGCCAAACATAAAATTCCATTTGTGTAAAATTCAAATACAGGCAAAACTGAACTGCATACAGTTTAGATACACATGCAAGAGTGATAAAACTCTTGGGCAAAGCAAGGAAGTGATTATCCTAAAAGTTGGGATGTTAACTCTTGAGTGAAGGGAGTAGATGTGATGGGGAAATACGTGGAGTGCTTTCAAGGTTCTGATATTGTTTCTTGTCCAGTAGAAACTACACAAGTGTTTACAATTATACCCATTTGTGTTTTGTGCACTTTATACTTGTATATTTAAGAAAAATTGTTTTATGAGTACAGGTAATGGTGACATGAAGGAGAATGGTTGTAGATTTACACATGATAAAAATGATCCCTCCCCTTTCACATTTATTCTTTGGTAAAAAATCAGTCTTGAATTCTTTGGGTTTGATTAGAAGAGGTCTTTAGGAATTCATTCACCTGTACTAACTTTCCCTGGAATATATCTTGCATTTTCCTGTGTTTTTGCTTAAGATTTCCAGAGGAAGGAAATAATTTGTGGTACCCATACTTCAACTTTCTACCTTCTATGCACATAGCAGGCATCACTAATTGATTGATCACTGCATTCTTTTTTGCTGAGCCTGGTTCTAGTGTCAGAATCCTTGGTTTTATAGTGTTCCAGGCAGCCACTACCTACAGACTAGTGCTGCTACATGAGATGAAACAGAATAGTAAATAGTTAGTCCTATTTGCCACAGGGAGTATTCTCCTCTCTAAAACTGCTTTCAGAAGATCTGTTCTTTCCTAAAGTTCCCCCTCAGACACACAGCTTTCGCAGATCTGCCCTCCTCCTTCAATGAAGTCCTCTAGCATATTCAACTGCTTTATACTCAACTCTTCATTATTGCTTCCCCAAAAAAGACTTTTTAGATATTTCTCCCCAAATTCTCCCCAATCCCATTAAATTTTAATCCTAAAGATATGCTGTGTTTGTGTTTATGTACCGTGACCTTTTGGAGGGCCACAAACCACTGTAGTATTTAAGATTTTTTTACCTCCCCTTATAACTAATTTTCACCCCCTTGGGGCAGTATCACCCCTATTGAGAATACATGCTCTAGACCTCCACTGCAGGACTTGTCATGAGCTGTTCTGCATTAGTTATTTGCAATGGTGTTGCGTCTCCAAGCCAACTATGAGTTCCTTCCTGGAAGCCAGAGTCAGCCTCTAGAGTGAGTAAAATACTGCCTTGTACATATCAGGCACTCAGTAGATATCTGAGTTGAACTGAAAGAACATTTTCAAATAAAATGCAAAAATGTGATTCAGTTTGAATACAACTGAAATGGTTCTAAATGAGTGGCTTATCTGTAGCTGTTTAGTCATTTGTGGGATAAAAATACTCTTGGGGCACCAGGGTGGTTCAGTTGGTTAAGCATCTGACTCTTGATTTCGGTTAAGGTCATGATTTCAGATCTCGAGACCAAGTCCCGCATTGGGCTCTGTGCTGACATCATGGAGCCTGATTGGGATTCTCTCTCTCCCTTTCTCTGCCCCTCCCCACCCCCCCACTCATGCACACACTCTCTTAAAATAAATAAACTTAAAAAAAAACTTTTATAAAGAGCTTTTATTTATGATTGTAGAGTTAGACTAGAGGAAACAGAATTGTTAGGTTAATTTGTATTTTCTGATCAGTTTTGTATCATCTAATTAATTAATTAATTAATTGCCATGTTTAATGTTGCAACTTAAAAATAAATGAGTAAATTCTTGCTTTTAAAATATAAAATAAAATTCATTTTGAAAGCAAAGTTATAAAATTAATTTTCGCATGCACCTTTATAGCTATGTGCTTGGTCACAGTTCCTTTGGCTTATGACCCTGATTTGTTTTTCAGGTATTAATATGAGTGTATTAAAAACTAAAAAGAGCACTCCCACAGTTTAGCTTCTCCCAACCCCCCTGCCTGACAAAATGTCAAAAATTGAAGTTCAGATGAGGAAGTGATAACTGGAAGTATCTACAATAGACAAATTGACTATTTTGAAAAACGTGGCCTTGGGGCACAGTCGGTTAAGGGTCCAACTCTTGATTTCATCCCTGCCTTGGACTCTGTGCTGATAGTGTGGAGCCTGCTCGGATTCCCTCTCCCTCCGTCTCTCTGCCCCTCCCTCCCGCTCATGCGTGCTCTATCTCTGTCTCTGAAAATAAAGAAATAAACTTGTTTAAAAAGTGGCCTTATCAAAATGCTGCTCACTGCAAGATTACTATGAGCTTAACTAGGAATTACACCTACTGTTTCTACAGAATTTAAATTAGGAAGGGAAGGGAAGCACATTAGAATGAACTAAACACGAAACCCTAGCCTTGCCCTGACTGTGTGTAAATATGCAGCTCTGCTTTGGCTGCCACTTGAGGATTGAGAGGAAATCATTGGTACATGAAAGTGTCTCAAGTGACTTCACAGACTTATGCTTCTGGGCTGTGGTGACCACAAGGCTGTGGAGCCTTTTCTGCAAGGGCTGCAGAAGATGGAAGAGGGAGCAGGACTCCCAGCATCACAGTGAGAAGACAATTTTCTCTTTTTGTTATTCAGATCTTGTTCTTAAGGATCAGATGTTTTTATATTCTCAGAACAGTATAACATGATTCATTGTACCCCCAAACCCCTGCTTTTCAATTCTGTCTTCTGAGATATAAATGAAGGCGTATATCTTTCTTCTATATTGTATTCTAAAATGCTTTCATGGTCCCTCTGCAAGGTTATACTTCAGTGTTTTTCTGAAAGCACATCAGAATTACCGTGGGTTCCTGTTAAGATGCCCCCTTCCCCCATCCCTTTCCAGATGATTATTCAGGGAGAGGGGAATGACCTTGTTGGTTTGAGGGAGCCAAACAGAGGGAACTTTGGCTCCCCTTCCATTTTATTCTGGTGATTATTTTAAGGGCAGCAATATTAGCTGCTAGTTCAGCTAATTTGATCCTCTACCAGATTTTCCCTGAATTGTTTAATGTCAATTTTCATGTTGATTTCTTGAAAAGAAAAGGATTGGGCCCATTTGTATAATTACATAGTGATAACGATTAAGAAGGGATTCTGGCAAGTTTTCACAGCTGACAGCAATAATCCTGGAATAATGTAGTGTTATCTGATTACCACATTATCATGTTTCCATGGCAATGTGGCTTTCAACCTTGGTGGTGTGATATTGCCTAGGATGATGAAGCAACAACCTCAGTGTAAGGACACATTGGGAAAATATTTTTATGTCATCCAATGACATACTTGAGTAATGAAAGAAATGAAGGGAAAATACCTTATCTACAGACCACTCAAGTTATGGTTTAGGTGATAGAAGAGTGGGAAAAAGTTGAAATTGCTGAAGGAAGACATGATTGTGTACAAGATGAAAATATTTAAGGAAGAAAGTTTTCACTGACAATGGTTCTAACTCATGTTTTCAGACATGTGGGCCCCGAAAGAAAGGTCATGACAGTTATTTGTTTTTCTGGGTATGAGTATATGTGTAAGCTTATGTATCTTTATAGTGATGTTATTTATTTCTGCTCCTTTACTGACTTGTAATCATCAGTGCTGATTTAGTATATAGTGAATCACAGTATTTACATTTTCTGAAATATCCTGATTTATGACAGGCTGAGTGATCACGCTTGCATAATCCTGAAGTTTCAACTTCAGGATTTTGGTTCTGCTAAAGGATTAGTTCCTATAGAATAGTTTGGTTCACATCCCAGACTCTTCTTCTATACTAAAAATTTTTAGGCTCTATCCTCCACTTGGACCAAGATGAACTGTATGTGGTATCTTCTTTTTTTTTTTTTTTTTGTATTTAAATGGTATTTTTCTTTATATTTAAAGATGACATGACTGACAGTGAGTACTATCTTTGTGTGTACTACAGCAGCTAAGACAAGCATGTGACTGACAGAGATAGCACATTTGGACAAGAATAAGAAGGCAGAGGATAAACCGGTTTTATCAACAATCTTTGTTACCGGATAGTAACAATGAACCTTGACTTTCAGCTTATAGCATCTACCTTGCAGGCACTTGGAAGAACACAAGTTACAAGACGTAAAGGATTAAAATAAACATCAATATTGCACAATATTCCTGAGTACAAAAGAACAGTAGACACTGTTTGTTCTAGTGTGCCTTGTTACAAATGGGTGATTACTGCTAAAAAGTATTTTTCTACTATTTTCGTTTATTTATCTATTTATTTATTTTTAGAGAGGGAGTGTGCACGTGCGTACACATACTCGAGACCTCTTCTTTACCACCTTTGGTCTCAATCCTGTCTTCAGTCCCAAATCAACCAGGTGGGGCAGAGACAGAGGGAGAGAGCAAATCCCAAGCAGGCTCCATACTGCCAGCACAGAGCCGGACATGGGCAGCACAGAGTCAGACATGGGCAGCACAGAGCTGGACATAGGGCTTGACCCCATGAATCCTAAGATCATGACCTGAGCTGAAATCAAGAGTCAGACACTTAACTGACAGAGCCACCCAGGTGCCCCTGTACTATCTCCCATCCAGGGTAAACAGCAGATTCTAAATGGAGACCTGCTAAATGGTGATGCTGCTTTTTAAACTCATTTTAAACTTCACTCAGGTGAAGATTCTGTCTAACTTTGACAGTCTTTACTCCTCTTTTTAATGCTGCTGTACAACCTATACTTGCCCCGGTATGTAAGTTTGACCTGCCATAACCCAAGTGCAAGCCTCGTTATATACTAAATTTAAGCTTAACCAGACACAGGCTCCTTCACGACAGATACAGCTGTCACATCTTTTTAGTAATTGATTGATTTTTTTACTCTTTAAAATTAGTTTTTTTTTAAAATCACAGAATATGTATTCCTTGTAGAAAGTCAAATAGCAGAAAATGTATAAAGACAAAGCAGAAACGCCCACTTTCCCTGTCTCCTACCCATAGTCCCAGAGCTAATCATTCACTAGAATTTGCTATGTAGCTTTTTAGCCTTAACACACACCATTCCTAGTGACAGACATCTATACTGTGTCCATTTTTTTTTACTGTTCGAAACAGTCGCTTTATGAGCAGTCCAGCAACTAGCCCTTTTGCTATTTTAATTACACATGAAGATAAGCCTTCACAAGGAGGGTGTGAAAGGCCTACTGTGACCCCACAGCACCTCAAGGGGAACAGGGGTACAGGAGAATCTAGAACAGTGGAGAGGCAGTGGTGTTATCTCTGCTTCAAAGACAATGTACAGCTACTCCTTGTTCCAGTGAGCCCTCTCCTCATCAGGGAAGCCTGTGACTTCATACAGTCTGACATACAGGACAAGGTGGTCCAGTCAAGTGTGTCTCTGGTTTCCACAACCCTCCCCCTTCACATTATACTCGGTCTCAATCCTGTCCTCAATCCTAAACCAACCAGAAGCAGGAGATGCTGAAGGAACTTCAGCTTGTGTTTTCTGGCTCAGCACCCAGCCCAGCAGGCTTGCTATCTAATCAGTGCCCAAGCAGTCACTCATACTTTAAGACAAAACTATTTTTTTTTTGCATTTTAATTTTAAATAAGCTCCATGCCCAGTGTGGGGCTTGAACTTGCAGCCCTGAGATTAAGAGTCACATACTCTACCAATGGAGCCAGTCAGGCATCCCAAGAAAAATTTAGACTCACGAGAGTAGAATCCCTGAGTGAATGGGAGGGAGGAATGATAAATATATTTTTCACCGGGGATAAAGGAACATGAAAGGTTCAGAACTCAAGAGTACTCTTAGGAAGAGCTAACTGTAATGGGCCAGATGATATCCTAAATTACACACCAATGATAACCATCAAAAAGAGATGAGAAGGCCAAATACCCAAGTTATTCTGAGGGAGAGTGGGCAGTGGGATAGGCCAATGCTTGGGCATGGCTATGAGGGGTAGAAAGGCAGGGAAGAGGAGTTCCTTTCTCACTACCTCCTGCACAATTCTTCTAATGTTAACGAGTTTCAGAAGCTTGTGAAAGTGCAGATTCATGGTTTCACCCTCAGAGCTTCTGACTGTTCCACTGGGGTGGCCCTCCAGCATTTGTAGGTGCATAGGCTCCCCAGGTGTTTCATATTGCTTCGTTTAAAGACCAAATCTTGTGAATTACCACTGTATTGTGACCTGACAGCTATGTCACAGATTTAAACAGTTGGGAACTAATGCTTCAGGATGTTGTCATTCACAACTTGAGTACAGTTACCAATAGATCCCGGAGAAGAAAAGCAGATTAATTGTTTATTTCTAACCCCTCCTTTTAAAGCTTGAGTATCTTTACTCTGTATCAGTCTTTGTCTCTCTTCCCACCTGAAGAAGATGCGGCTTTAATATAAAACCATGCCAATCAAATGTTTTTACAGTGTGGGGGGAAGTTGGGATACTGGACAGGGGTAGGTTGCAAAACTGGGAGAACCAGAGGAGGCAGCAGGGTGGGTGAGACTGAGAAAGGAGGAGCTGCCTCCTTCAGCTACACCTGACAATTACTCAAGAGTGTTGAACCACAGTTGACGCCGCTAAAGGGTAAGGCCACGTGGTACTGTGCTGTCCTTGGCAGGTAGTTACTGGCCCAGGCAGGACCACGTTGGCACTCGATCATTTTCTGGAAGCCAAAGAAGGTAGAGGGAACATCTCTGTGTCCAGGGGACAGCAAAGCTCTTTATACAGAAGGCTTAATTGGTTTCTCTCGTTCTGTCTCTAAAAAAAACAAAGTACGATTGACTAAAGGGGAAAAGGAAAGGTTGGTATTTGTGAAGTGATGGCACTTTGGTTCTAATGTAGGCAGTTTATTTTAGTGGAAACAGCTAATGAGTTCGTGCTCCAGGGGAGAGCTCAGCCACCTTACCAGAGGGGAGAGGTGAAGGCAGCAGTGCCTGGGCTCCTGCCTCCCTTGGATTGCGTGCACAGTGAGGAGGGGGAGGACAAGAGGTCTACAGAGGGGCCTGAGTTGTTCTGTTTGCAGAGTTACATCAACTCAGTCTTCACTCTAGACATTTTTTTTTTAAGCTTATTTATTTACTTTCAGAGAAAGACAGCACGAGCTGGGGAGGGGCAGAGGGAAGGAGAGACAGAGCTCCTAGAAGTCTCCACACTCAGCAGAGAGCCTGATGTGGGGCTCGAATTCACCGACTGTGAGATCATGACCTGAGCCGAAATCCAGAGTTGGATGCTCAACCGACTGAACCACCCAGGCACCCCTTGACTCCAGGCATTTTGAGCTGCCCTGAGCTGGGAGTGGGTCTTGCGCCCCTGCCTGGCTCTGCTTGCATGCCCTTGGGGAGGAGATGTTACAGTTTGTACATCTATAACTTGAGGGGATTAGATTAGCTGATCTCCAAGGTCCATGAAATCAGATTAGAAGTTCAGTGAAATGCTTTTTGTAGGCATTAAATAAGCATTTGCTGAATTGAGTTATCTAACAAATGAACTATATTTTGAATTAAATGAGAGTTTGTAAGGCTACTCTGGTATTACCTGTCATGTCGCAGTATAGGTGTAGGCAACACGCTTGTCAGGAGCCATCCAAACTCAGCCAGAGTGTGCAGCAGAGGGCCATAATCCGTTTTGATTTCACAGCCCTGCATGAATAAGCATAAGAGCTCATAGCCTTAATGGCAAGATGACCAGCAACACAAGTGATTACAATAAAGGGTGATGGGTGTTACAATAAAGGGAGTTCATGCTCCATTAAGTACAGTTTCATCAGCTGCAGTCTTCCTGGGCTTCATTTTCTGCTACTTGCTGCGTTCTAACCATTTAACCAAAGTAGAGACACTGGGGATCAGAGTGGAGAGAGGTTTCCATCTGGTTCTCCAGAGTTTGGGCCTGCCTTCCTTTGTGTTCCCTCAGTCTTGTTCAGGCATCAGACTTTAAGGTATGGGGCTAGGGGATCTGCATTTAGAAAAGCTCCCTAGTGACGTGGATTCAAGTAGTTTACAGACCATACTGGTTAGAAACACTGGACCAGGGGTTGGGAAGTGAGGATAAGAGTAGGAAGTGAAGATCAGGAAGTAAAAGGCAAGTGGGGCTTAGATGCTGAGTTGTTTCCCTGCTTTTTATTCATGTGGAATTGATTTTTACTAGGAGCTTTACCTCTCCCCCCAAATCCTTTTCTCCCCCCTCATTGGGATTTCTAGTTTATTTGAAAATGAGCTATGCCTCTCTGTATGCCTTTATAAGGCCAGAAAGGCACATGTGTCTATGAAACAGCCTGTCAGTGAGGGCCTCATACACACAACACAATATACCTGAATTCAGTCTGTACACCTCAAGGGCAGTCCATTCGGTGACATCTGAATTCAGAGTGCACAACATCAGCAGCAATGTCATCTCTGATTAGGAAGGACAATGCTGTGTGTACATATTTGGCCTGGTGAGAGAGAGAACACCTTTTGGATATTTTTGCCTTTGAAAGTCAATTCACAAGGTAAAATAAATAAATAAATAAATAAATAAAAGTCAGTCACATTGGTTTCTTGGAGATAAAATAGTAGTTATTGACTGAGTTTTTTTTCAGTTTCAACCAGTTGTCATGGCATGTGTAAAGAGAGTCTCAGTGCCTGGGAACTTTATTCAGGATTATAATGCCAAATCCTTGGGAATCTACTGCTATTTAGGTATAGGTAATTATTTTACTATCTTATCACGGAGTTGAACATGGAGTAAAGGAAATCACCTTTTCACAAATCTATACAGTTTGTTTATGCATTTGTGATAAAATTCTGAACTCTGCACAAACATGTGTTTGAAGGATACTGCAGGTATTAGGCAATGAAGATCTTTAACATGTAAAACTAAATAGAAAAGTAAAGCTAAACTGTCAGAAAACTGCAGTTTACCTCAATAACAGTCCATTGTTCTACTACGATGGCATCATTTCCTTTCCTACTGGAACCTGGAACTCCAGAACCTTCTTCTTCATAGATAAAGAATCCTTCCAAAGATTTAGGCAAATGGTCCCCTGTGAGGAAAAGGATGCAATTAAGAAGGGTGGCAAATACTGAGTGTCTCCTAAGATCATCTAAATCCTTAGATAACCCTTTTAGGAAGCTGAAAGAAAAGCATATAAATTAATCAGCACTTGTTTTGGCTGAATCAATAACATCCTCCTCTTTGAGAGTTGTTATTGTTGTAGGGTTTTTTGGGGAAGGTCAAGACAATTTTGTACTTCACTGAATTAAAATCAAACTGTAAATATGAAAACTACAAACACAAAAACAAGATAAAATAATATCATACAGTGAGAAACAAGTGGATTTCCTAAGTCTAAAAAGCACTGGGAACTGACCTTCACCCTGAAATCAAATTTTGGTTTCTGACCTATATGTTTATGCACATTAATTACACCATTAGGAGAGAAAACATAAAAATGTATATTCTTGAAACTATAGGTGTGATATTCAAACTAATGTGAGGTAAGATTACTTCAAAAAAATATAAACACGAAACAATTCTTTACCTCAATGATGCTTTTAAAAAAATAATGAAAGAATGGTAACAGGAAAATCCTAAACAGAAGTCATTGTCAAAAGAATTCCTGCTGGGAAGGAAGTTTTAAGGGAGGGCCTCTCTGACATTTTCTTGAATAGTTGACAATAACCAGCTGGCGAAAACTAAACTGATTTTATGGACGTTCTTTTGTCTCCTATTTTGCAATAGGAGACAATTTTCCCATGGTCACGTGCTGGCTAAACAGTTTGGTTTTTATACAGTACAATGTCGCATCAAAGTCTCTCTGCTGGACATTTATCTAAATTATAGCCTACAACATTTTCAAGTGATCTATTAAGCTTAAAGATAAAGAAGCCAAACATAATTTCAATGTAATTTTTGGTTTTGATTTTTATTAACAGGCTATAAGCTTTAGGAGAAAATCATCATCATTATTATTTACATCATTTACAATTAGGGCAGAATACCGTGAAGAATTTACCTTGTTCAGATTGGTTCCCTCAAACCCAGTAAAGTTTAATTTACTAGTTAGAGTTAGTTTTCTAATTACAGTGTATGTTCCACTTCCTTTAAATGTACTTGTCCACTGTCATACCAAAGTGACCAGTGGAAGCAAATCTTTTTATCGTAAGTTTAGAGCTTCACAAGACCGTCTTTAAAAATATGTATGTCCCAAGTCCTTTTTTAGAAAGGGGGTATGAATTTTAGAAATAATTATGTACTGTGATAATTATGTAGTTAATTATAATCTGCTTCTTATTTACTTTGGGATTACAATGTGGTTTTGTGGCTCTGTGTCTGTTTTCTTATTCTCAATATTGGGGTATCCTAGTACTTCTAAATTTCTTTTGGTTTAAAAGAATGAAACCATGGTACACTCAAAAAATGCCACACAAGAATAAAAAAGTAAGACTCACTGCTATGTAGCAACATGGATGAATTTCAGAAACTATGTTGAGAAAAGAAGCCAGACACAAAAGAGTAAATACTGTATACTTCAACCTATGTGAAGTTCAAAAACAGGCAAAATTAATCTATGGGGATGGACGTTAGAATAATGCTTCCTCTGGGTGGGAGGACATTGACTGGGGAGGGTCATGAGGTGGCTTCTGGGATGTTGGAAATGTTCTGTACCTTTTTTTCCCCCTCTGAATTCTTTCCTCCCCAGCTTTATTGAGATATAACTGATATATAAAGAGATGCTCTATATCTTGAATGTTTGTTTTTATTCAGCTGTACGCATAAGATTAATGCACTTTTCTATATGTGTATTATACTTATGTCCCTCCCTTCTCACTTTAGAGCCCCCAAGGTCCTGGCTGACCTTCTTAGCTCCCATGCCAGTCCCCAGAGCCACAGATGAATGAAGCTTACACAGGAGAAAGTATTTAATATCTCCTGAAAAATTCTCCCTAACAGAAGTGGAGGCGAGGCAGGGTGTCAGGGAAGGTCCCATGGGGAGTGGCTGTTTGGGTGCTTGGTGTGTTAAATCTTCCAGGTAATGGATGAGTTGATAATTGTAAACGGTTACTTAATAACTGTTCCTGAATTGAGTCATTTTTTTTTTAAATTTTTAAACATTTTTATTTATTTTTGAGACAGAGAAAGAGTGTGAGCAGAAGAGGGACACAGAGAGAGGAAGACACAGAATCCAAAGCTGAGCTGTCAGCAGAGCCTAAAACAGGGCTCAAACCCATGAACCATGAGATCATGACCTGAGCCAAAGTCTGACACTTAACCTACTGAGCCACCCAGGCACCTATAGAACTGAGTCACTTCTTAACAGTACATATTCCAGAGCTTCCCACCCAGTATGTCTTGGCCCATTGGTGTTCTGAGAACCCCTTCCAGAAGTGCCAAGATATGGGATGCCACCTCCTGCTCAGAGAAGTTTTATCTTCTTGTACCCATGTGCCTTATTATCTTATCATTTTCTATGTGTGCATAATATGAAAATGTTACAAAGCATTGACCTGACCCACTGCTTCTTAATTTTTTTTAGCCAAATACCATCAGTAGCAAAGGAAAGTATACCTGTACCCTTGAAGGATGGTCTCCAAGTACAGTTTGAATTGATTTGTGGCAAGAATAAGGTTTCTTTAACGTCTTAATGTTTATATCTTAAAAGCCATGCAATATTTGCATTCCTTTCAAATATATTATGTAAAAAAGTAAAGTTCTCCAACTCCCCATATTAAGTAATATTGACATTCTATCCTTTGAATCTGTGTACTCCCTAGCACAAGGCTGCATACCCTCAGGGTACTTGGGCCCTGGTTTAAGAAGCACAAGCTTAACAAATTCTCAGGGAGTGGCTTACTTGTCTGGCCGTGTGCTCTGACACATTCATTTCAGCTACATATGACAGTGTCATTTATGTAAATGTGAGGAAAGGTAACATTCCATTTTAGTATTTTTGGTCCATGTGTCATTTTTGGCATCAAACTGCCTAGAGGTAGGCCTGGAGGGCAAATATGGAGACTCCCATTTTGTACCTCATTCATGAACATTCTGTCTCCAAAACAAGTCTCAGCCTCTTGATGGCACCCCCCCCACTTCCACTCTTGCCCTCTCTAATCCACTTCCCAAAATGAGGCCAAAGAAGTTATTTTAAGAATGCATATCAGGTCATAACTCCCTCTTTTATTTATTTATTTATTTATTTAATTTTTAAAAATGTTTATTTTTGAAAGAGAGAGCGAGAAAGTGAGCCTAAGTGGGGGAGGGGCAGAGAGAGAGGGAGACACAGAATCTGAAGCAGGCTCCAGGCTCTGAGCTGTTAGCCCAGAGCCTGACACAGGGCTCAAACTCATGAAATGTGAGATCATAACCTGAGCCCAAGTCAGACACTTAACTGACTGAGCCACCCAGGCACCTCCATAACTCCCTTTTTAAATCTTCAGTGAATGACTTGGAATAAAAATCCTGGCAGGATGTTTAAAGTTTTTGCTTAGGAGCACACACTCCACCTAGGTGCCCCCTGCCCCACTTTCTAATTGCATGAAAATGGGCACATTTTTAAATATTTCTGTGCCTCAGCTTCCTCATCTACAAAAGAGGAATAATCATACCAACCCCACAGGGTTGCTGTGGGATTAAGTGAGTTAATAAATTTAAAGTGCTTAGAACAATGCTGGTGTATAGTAAGTACAAATACATGTTAGCTCTTGTTGCATTATTTATAAGATTGGCTGCTGCCTACCACTTCTACCTTGTATGGAGCCATTCTCTCTTCATACCCTGCTCCAGCACACAGACCTTTTCCCTGTTCCTCTTTCCTGCCCTGGGGTTTTTGTACATCTGGGGGTGTTTCCTCTGCCTAGAACGGTCTGCCTGTGGCTCTGGAATGCTGGCTTTCCAGTCTCAGTGTGATTGGTGCCTTGTCAGGCGGGACCTCCTGATCCCTCCTTACAATATGGTGTTAGGTAATGTCACAACACTTTTCTCCAGTTTGAAATTAGATACATATGTTTCTGTACCCATTACCGCCTGACTGCCTGATGCCACAGGGCCAGCTTTTTGAGAGTAGGGAAGATGTCCATTTTGCTCATCGTTGTAAATCCAGTGCCTGGCATAGGGCCTGGCATACACATATTTGTGGTGAATAAATACATTTTCTTTGTCAGTACTCTACCTCACTCCTCATTCTGATACACCTTGCCTGTCAGCTCACATAAGCCTTTTTATAGGGGTGAAGAGTTTGAAATGAACTTAAGTCTAAAAATTCATAAAAAATCAAAATGTAGCCTTAAGATGTGGGTGAACTAAAGGTGGGAAGAGACTATTCTCTGAGGATAATGGGGGCATTTGTAGGCTAGTAGAGTATGGGGACTCATGGGTGTATATGTGTCTGTGTCTGTGTCTGTGTCTGTGTCTGTGTGTGTGTTTTATATCAGCTGGCAAAGCTGCTCATCTCAACCCATGCCAACTGCCCACTGGATTCTACACATTCTGGTAAAATAAAGTGTTTTATCTTTGTTGGCTCAATTGGGACCAGTTGGAGTTCTTTGCCCTATAGTGCAAGCCCCTGTGCGTGTGCAGTGATTCCAGCAGAGGACCGGTTTGGTGAGGACCCAACAATGCCGGAGAATGTCAGATACAGGAAACCATTGCAGTGGGAACCCTCAGGCTGCAAGAACAGCAAGACGGCCGCTGGGTACCTCTCCTGTGGGGCTTTTCGAAGCAGAAGGCTTTGAGAGTGCGTGGGAAAGGGCACTGAAGAGGAATTTCACAGTCCTTATAACCTCTCCACCGTGACCCCACCAAAGGAGAAAACTTGTTAAAAGTTTTGTTCCCCCTCTCCCTCTTTCTAGAGGAAGATATTTTATGAGATTTGTGGAATAAGGTATTTAAATGTCTGTGCAATGTCTGGTTTTGTGCTTTTATTTCTCATGGTGAGCTGACTTCTGACAATATTTTGGAAGAGGATGGAAGCAAGACAAAACAAAATACGCATTGTCCCCTATGTGCTTTAGCTGTCAGGCATCAAATGTCCCAGAACAAAGCAACCAATTCAGCCCTGCTTCCTCCGGCTTGCTTCTCACAGTGACACAGGCATGGGTCACAATTTCCCCTCTGCAGCTTCCCTGTGTACTCCTAGGGAAGTCCCAAGAGACACACCCAATTGCCAGGCCCCACAGACCGTGGTGGCTCATTAGGGGCTTGGCATGGCCTGCAATGTAAAATGTCTAATGAGACATTCCAGAGCTGCTGAGAGGGAGAGATTCTCCCCTGAGCTCTCTAAATAGCTTCTGAGGCTTTATGAACAAAAGCTCTACAGAGTCTCTGGCTGGCAACTGCTGTGGCTAATTTTATTTTCATCAGGCAAGGCCCAAGGCGGGGATGCCAGAAAGAGATTCTGAAAGGAGTAATTCTCGTTTTTCCTTCAGCAGTTAGTAACAAACCAAATTTTGAAATGTCTCCAACTAGACTTTTTGGAAGGAAGAGAAGAGAGAAAGAAATATATGAAGCATAAACTGACCTCCAAGTAGCTGATCCATACTAAAAGTACTGTAGCTGCACACAAGCTGCAGGAAAGAAAACTAACTCCAGAAAATAAGCTCTGACAGTGGGTAAGGCACTGTGGGAGTCATTTTGTACATACTGCATCTTATCAAATTTTTATAGCAGTAAAGTAGGGAGTATTTTTACTCCCCTTATAGGAAACTGTGGCTCAGTGAGCTCACCTCACTTCCCCAGATCACCCAGCTAATAAGTAGAGAACATAGGATTCAAACCCTGGTCTATCTCATCCTAAAGTCCATGCTCTTCTTAGATTTTGCTGTTTCTGGGACACCTGGATGGCTCAGTCAGTAAGGGCATGAGACTCTTGATCTTGGGGTGTAAGTTTGAGGCCCATGTTGGGTGTAGAGATTACTTAAAAATAAAAATCTTATGGGTGCCTGGGTGGCTCAGTTGGTTGAGTGTCTGCCTCTCGGTTTCACTCATGTCATGATCTCACAGTTCGTGGCGTCAAGCCTGGAGTCGAGCTCTGTGCTGAGCATGGAGCCTGCTTGGGATTCTCTCTCTCTCTCTCTCTCTCTCTCTCTCTCTCTCTCTCTCTCTCTCCCCCTATCTTCCCCTCTCCCCCTCCCCTGTTTGTGCATATGCATGCACTCTCTGTCTCTTTCTGAAAATAAATAAACTTGTGCTTGCTTCGGCAGCACATATACTGAAAATAAATAAACTTAAAGAAAAAAGATTTTGCTGTTTCCATAAAAGACCACCTTGGAGGAAGTTTCCAATAACCAAAATACTAAGAACTATCTATTGAGCACCTGCTATGGGCTGTGTGCTATGGGCCATATTTCTGGGTACTTCAATAGGCTAGATCCTTACTCTTGGTTGCTAGTTAAAAGAACTTATTGGACCATGACTCTTGATAATTTTAAATAATCATCCAAAGTCTTTAGTTCTATTAGTTAAGGTATCCCTGATGTAATAGGCTGACTTAATGATAGTAAAGAATACTGATATCTCATTTGCTTTTTTTGTTCTTTCCTCTAGCCTCATTAAGTTAGTTAATCTTGGTTTTCATAGCCTTCATCCTTCCTAATGCAATTTTCAAGTCTCCTAACTATGAGTTTTTCTTTTCTTTTAACACTAATCTCTTTTTTATTTTTATTTTTTTTTGAGAGAGAGAGAGGGACAGCGTGGGTATGTGCATGTGCACGTGGGTGGGGAAGGGACTGAGGGAGAGAGAGAAAGAATCTTAAGCCATCTCCATGCCCAGGGCAGAGCCTGGTGCAGAGCTCAATCTCACAACTGTGAGATCATTACCTGAGATGAAATCAAGAGTTGGAGGCTTGACCAACTGAGCTACCCAGGTGCCCCAGCACCAATTTCTTTTTTAAAACACTTTCCCTAGAAAGTAACTTTTGGAAAGTTTTGTTGTTTTTGTGATAGACATGAGTGATTACATATCCCATCGTAACTAAAAGAGGAAGACTAGGGGAAGTTGAAAGATAAAGGGAACGCAGAAAAAATAGAGTAAATATCATTTTCTAAACCAAAGATTATTTTTCTATACAAATTTTAGAGTCAGATATAGATTGGAGTACATGGTTAGATAGTGTCCAAATCTGGGATAGTGTAATAAGTTTGGATAGTAACTATCAAATGCCACTATAATCCTTTCAACTGGACTGTTATAATACATCTTATTTGGAAAATCCTACTAGTCAATCACACAGTGGTTTATCTATACCTGATAGTTACAACCCGACAGCAAACATTACAATTCTACCACACACTATGATTAAGCTTTTATTTATTAAAAATTTTTTAATGTTTATTTATTTTTGAGAGAGAGAGAGAGAGAGAGACAGAGCATGAGTAAGGGAGGGGCAGAGAGAGGGAGACACAGAATCAGAAGCAGGCTTCAGGCTGTCAGCACAGAGCCCAATACAGGGCTCAAATTCACAAACTGTGAGGTCATGACTTGAGCTGAAGTCTGACGCTTAACCGACCGAGCCACCCAGGAGCCCCTAAGCTTTTAAATTAAAGTTGCACAGCTGTGTAATAATTGGAATCTAATTCCTAATGAATTTTATAATGAATAATAATGAATAATTCCTGTCCTTTTAGCCATAGATCTTGAGAGGCAAAAACATTTCCACCAACTCTGATACAGGTCAAATTTTTTAGGTATCAATATATTATAATATAAAACATACCTTTAGATGTTTCCCAGCATACAAAAGAATCAATTAAAGATAAGCCTTGTTTATAATAAAATGTAGTTAACTCCAGCCAATCGGCATCAAGTGTACTAATGACAGATCCTTTTCTTGTTACTTTCATTGACAGGATGCCTTCCTGATAGGTCCAGCAGGTTGATTCATCATCGAAAACATTGAATATTGTATACAACTTGTTTTCTAGGGATAGGCATTCGGAAAGAAGAAAGATTATTTATTTATTAATTTACTTATTGAAAAGATTCCTAAACATTTTTTTATTACTCATGTATTTCAGGCATACAGACAAACATGGAGAATAATAAAATTACCCACCACTCAGCTTTATTAAATGTTGACCTTGTGCCATGTTTCCTTCAGATTTATTTTTCCAGAAAATGAGAAATGGATGTAGTTGAGGCTTACTATGTAGTCTTCCCTAATCCAGTTCTCCCGAAATAGGTACTATAATAATTTGGTGTTTATTATTCTCATGCAAGCTTTTATTCTTTTAATATACTTTTATATACCCATATATATATATATATATATATATATATATATATATAATATTCTGAAGTTTAAAAAACTTTTAAAAAGTGGTGTTGTATATATGCATCTATAAATTGATTTTCTTTTGCTTGGAGTGGAATTAATACATGTAGACCTTATTCATTTAGTTAAACTGCTACATAATATCCTAGTTTATTATTCTCCTGTTGATGGACATATACATTGCTTCCAAATTTTTGTCATTATAAACATTGTTCATGTTTCCTTAGACACACATGTGGGAGTAGCTTCTAGCATACATATGCAGACATGGAACTGCTAGGTCATATCTTCTACTTTTCCATAAGTTGGCAAATTCTTAACTTGGGGAGTGGTGTAGGGACCCACCTCTATGGTTGTGTTTAGGAAGTCTAAACCCACTTGCATTGCAAAAGTATTTGGGGGTATGTATGTACATGTGCATTTTTCTGGATTGAGTCTCTGTGGATTTCACCAGATTCTCCAAGAGATCTTTTGTGTGTATCTCCCCCAACCTCATGCTGCCACTACCCCACCCTGACAGCCCAAATTAAGAACTTTTGCCATAGACAAATTATAAAGAAGTATAGGATTTAAACTATTTAGAAAGTGGAATCTAAAGATTGTTAATTATGGGAATACAAGCTGGTGCAGCCACTCTGGAAAACAGTATGGAGTTTCCTCAAAAAACTAAAAATAGACTTACCCTACGACCTAGCAATTGCACTACTAGGCATTTATCCACGGGATACAGGCGTGTTGTTTTGAAGGGACACAAGCACCCCCATGTCTCTAGCAGCACTATCAACAATAGCCAAAGTATGGAAAGAGCCCAAATGTCCATCGACGGATGAATGGATAAAGAAGATGTGGTATATATATACAACGGAGTATTACTCGGCAATCTAAAAGAATGAAATCTTGCCATTTGCAACTACGTGGTTGGAACTGGAGGGTATTATGCTAAGTGAAATTAGTCAGAGAAAGACAAATGTCATATGACTTCACTCATATGAGGACTTTAAGAGACAAAGCAGATGAACATAAGGGAAGGGAAACAAAAATAACATAAAAACAGGGAGGGGGACAAAACAGAAGAGACTCATAAATATGGAGAATAAACAGAGGGTTACTGGAGGGGTTGTAGGAGGGGAAGTGGGCTAAATGGGTAAGGGGCATTAAGGAATCTACTCCTGAAATCACTGTTGCACTATATGCTAACTAATTTGATGTAAATTTAAAAATACATAAAAATAAAATTAAAAAAATAAAGATTGTTAATTAAATTAAGTAGGCATCATTTTGGATTTAGAATTTAAAAGGGCTAGAAATAGACACTTGATCTAATCAGGTCGGGATGGGAACCAGCGGGAGTTTAAAGGCAGCATTGGGTAGCAGATAGCAAATAGGTCTCTGACCATATCTTCAACAACTCTTGTTCTTAAAATTTTTACACTGCAAGAAAATCAGGGTGATTGTTAGTTAAGGAGCTAGTGAGAAAATAGGAGGGTGGTGGTGGCAGTGAGGAAGGATGAGACGATGAATTAGGAAGTGCTCCTGGCTTGTTCATAAAAGGATTGTGCTGACCATGGTTGATGGGTCTCTGCTAGGCTCACGAGATTGAGCACATCTCATTACAACCAGAAAGCCAATGTGCATATGTGCAGTGTGTTACACGAGTGGGTACAGCTTCAGCACTAACTTAGAACAAAAGGTCAGCCAATAGCAGCTAACTTACTCCAGAATTTATTCTGTGGCAGGCACAGTGCCTTATCTTTTAGCTACTTCTCACAACAACTCCCTTTATATAAAGAAATTGAGGCAGCCTGACTCCAGAGCTCTTAACTGTAAGGTGTGCATAGTCTTTGACTTTCTCTAACAGTGCTTTTTAAAAGCATGCTTGCAAAGATATCAGAAAACTCTGAGCAGGCCAAGATGCATGAGGAAGTGGTCTCAATTGCTTGGGAAGAGTTGCTAGTTGGCAAAGTAGACTAAAACTAATGGTTAAAGCTATTTTCGGATGCAGGCACTATTGTTATATTAATTGCTTCATCATGGTGTGCATTTTCATATTCTAATTGATCATCAAAGAAAGTCAATTAACTTCAAGGGCAAAAACCATCCATGAAATGGGAAAGGCCAAAACTAAAATTCTCACACTCTGTTTGCAAAAAACAAACATAAATCAGAACAGCTTTCTATATTTATAGAATCACTTTCTGTATACACGCATAGCCTCCATTTTATAGGGGAGTTGGTGAATGACTAAATGGAAACCAAGTTTCAAACCAAGTTTCATTATATGGATGGTATTGTATGACCATGCCAGGGACAACTGTTTGAAAAACTGCCTTACCTTATTTCTGGCTATAATAATTAAAAACAAAATCAAGATGAGTGTAATATATTAGTTTACTCGGTTTTTGTAGTTTCAGAAATTTACTTTGTCTCGTATTTCCAAAAAACCCCTCAAAAACTTATTTTTACTAAATTGAAACTAATATACTATTTCTACTCATCTTGTCTATTACCTTCTCCCTTTCTTGATTTAGAATAACTGGGGCTGCCATCTCGGTCCATCTGACACTGTTCACTTTCATGATGAAGTTCTTCCTCAATTCCACTCTCAGATGATTGCCCACTTAATGTTCCTTCATTCCAACTTTTACAGTTTTCATCTGAAGTGTGTCTCAGAGGCAGCACTGACTCTACGTCTTCATCATGGTTGGTTCCGTTGCAGAATTTAAGTGGTGAATAAGGCTGTGATATGAATCCAACAAATTTCATTCCTCTCTTAGCAGCTATATTAATCTAAAAGAGATTGTAGAGCAAGATGTAAAATTCATTTACATTGATCACTTTATCAGTTAACCTGTAGGTTTATTAAGGAAATTCATAAGATGAAGTAAATTGACCACTAACTAAAGACCCATTCATAAACAAATTAATAACCTGTAACAAAGCACTACTCCAAATTCTATGTCACAGTATTATTGTGACTTCTTCAAACAGAACTGATACACTTTAGAAGTTATGAAAAGAAGCAGTTGCTGGGGAGCTCAGTCTGTTGAGCGTTAACTCTTGATTTCAGCTCAGGTCATGAGCCTAGGGTCGTGAGATTGAGCCCTGTGTTGGCTCTGCACTGAGCATGGAGCCTGCTTGAGATTCTCTCTCTCTCTCTCTCTCTCTCTCTCTCTCCCTCTCTTTCTCTCTCTGTTTCTCTCTCTCCCTCTGCCCCTTTCCCTGCTCTCACGTACTCTTTTTCTCTCTCAAATAAAATTAAAAAATAAAAGAAATTATGAAAACAGGAATCATTTTTCTTCAAAAGGTTACTATTTGAGAAGAACTAATAATTCTATAACATGATTTTTGCAAGCCTGTTAACAATGGTTTCTCCCACTGAGGCAAAATTAAAAGCTATTCCAAGAAATCCTCAAAAATAACATGACTAAATACATCTTAATTAACAAAGCAAAAACATTAAAAGCAAAAACATACAGAATTGCTTGCTTGATGTGGGTAAAGAAAAATGTTAGAAGTCTAATTCTTGACAAATGTGTGCATGTCATGCATAGGCCCAATTCACTCTTAGGAAGCTTTCCCATCTATTTATATCTTGATGCTATTGTCTCCTATCAGGCCAAATACACATGATCAGATTCAATCGTATAAGTTAAAGAATAGGATTCAGAAGAACATTACATAATGCCAGTGAAATAATTTGAGACGTTAAGAGGGTCATTTTCATGCCCAGCACTTTCCCCTTTCTCTGCTTTTTCTACATTTCTTTGTTCTTTTTGTGTCCACGTCTTTCTCCTCTGTTAAGCTGGCAATTCTTTTGAGGGCAAGGACTGTATCTTAATCATTTTTGTATTGTGCCATTTTGTACCTACAGGTGCTCTATAAGTATTGGTTAAATAAGTAAAAATGAAGAAATAGCAACATCTTTAATTTGGCCACTGTTTTAAATATTTAAACTACATGTTTTAAATGCTACCCTGGGAGGGGAAGAAAGAGTTATGATGGAGGTTGCAATGAAAAGGGCCGGGAAGAACTGGGACAAAACCAGAGAGCAATACCCACTCAAAGGGGACAATGGTCACTCAGCTCTAGTCAGCAAGGAAAATTCTGGGCAGGACAGAGGTGATAGGTGTGTGGAGCTAAGACAGAGGATAGTGCTGTTGCAGTATCATTTACTCCTATACATGGACATGTTGAGATTGTAACAATGCATGAAGCCTTAAAAATAACCACAAATTGTCCTTTATATCAGGTGTCCTGGGAGAGAAGAGGGAGTGGTAAGGGGGCATGACGTTTCTGCAGGTGGAAATGGGTAAATTTATTGTCAGTTCTTTCTCTAGGTCTTATTAGTTGATTTGGGTGAAAAAGTACAGAAGGCTTTTTCTATTACTAGAAAGTTTTAGCTGGAAACATTTGGTAACAAATATAGTGTTAATGTTTTTTTTCCAGTTTTTAAATCGGAAGATTGATATTTTTAAATGTTATTTTTACTTTAAAATCCTGAGAAAAACACTTATAAATCTAATTTTAAACATAAAACAAATATTGATCTAAAATTAAAATGACTTAAAATCTAGCTATTCAACAATAAACTCTTTATGTAAGACAATTGTTCCAAAATAACATTTGGCATTCATCTACTGCTCTTGTTCATACATGGGGCAATGTTCAAATAGTTCATGTGCTATGTTTCCTGAAGCTTTTCTCTTCATGAAATAAATCCATTACTCTGATTGCTGAAATAACAGTACTTTCCTGTTTAAATAGATCTTTAACTGTGTCCAGGAAGTCAAATGCAAAACAAGGGCTCTGATGGTGATCTATTAAGACTAAATTAGTAGTTACATTTTTGTTTCAAAAGAAATTTTCTGGAGGGGATTTATTCCCAGAAAAACAAGTTGAAATCTCCCAGATTAGTAGTAGTAAACAGTATGCGTAGCTTGTTTATAAAAATCTAGTCTCAAAGACTGTTCCTGAAAACCTTATTGAATGGTGACTTTATACCTAAAAGAGAAATATCATTAGCAGCTCTAACTGGCTATATACAAATTATAGACACTCTGACACACAAGACCACTTAAACCTTGGGAACAATACTAGAAACAGTGAGCAAACCTCAGTTTCTTACTTGAAAGGAAATGCCTTAGGTTTTTGGCTATATTCATTTAAATAAGACCTAAACCCTACAAATGTATCAATGCAACTAAGAAAAACTTTCACTTAAAATCCCATCAATTTAGAACACTTATAAATGTATAATTTTTCTTGGTCTTAATCAATATGCATATAGTGTTCAATTTTTTGTTTAAGTTTCAATTAAGTTATTTTGTATAGACTTTTCTATCTCAACAGTCAATATAGTTGTTACGTTTAGTCCCCATAAAATATTGCATTGTATGGATGTACCATTGCTATCTCCTCAATTTTCCAATTATTGAGAATCTGGCCTCTTTATTCACTGTTGATTAAACTACTTTGTATAAAAATGACTTTTCCCCTTTTCAATTAATTTCTTGGAATAGATTCTAAAGAATAAAATGGTATTTATGATATTTTTGACCAGACTGATATCCAGAAACACCTAATTTACTACAATGTACTAATTTATTACGATGCCAGTTGCGATATATGAATGTTTTCTTAAAGCTCTTCCAACACTGGATTTAATACCTTCAATTTAATTTCTCAGTTAATATTGGTGAGGTATTAAATCTCAGTTTTATTTTAAAAATTATTAGTTAGGTTGAACCTTTTTCCAAAGGTCTGTAGTTTATGTTTCCTTTTGTATTTTGCTGTCTGTGGATTCTGTCTGTCCATTCAAGACTGGACATTACTTTCATGCATTTGTATTCATTTTATAGATTTCTTAAATAAACCCCCCTAAGACACATTTATTGGAGATCCCCCCCACACTGATTCTTTTTTTTAAGCTTAATTTTCCTAATATATGTTATATTTATATTCTCAAACTCCTCAACTTATTCATAATTCAGTATGTCTATTCTTTTGTTTTCTTCTGTATTTTTTATAGGTAAAAAAATTTACCTCTTTATCTATTTGAAATGTGTGGAGTCTATTTTACACAGAGCAAATTGTCCATTTCCCCAGCAGTTGTTTTCTGGGATGGTTGTTTTCCCAATTTATTTCATCGGGTTTGTTTCCAAACTTCTTATAGGTGTGTAAATTTATTGCTGGCATTTCCATTGACCTGTATTTCTGTTTCTAACTCTGTATAATTTAGTATGTGTGCTTCAATATGTTTTAACTTCTGGAAGAATAAGTCACTTACCATTTCCCTGTTCTTTTTAAGGTAAGAAAGGAGATTGATGAAGAAGAAATACCAAATATTTCTCAATATCACATGAAAAAATCTATACATTTAGTACCTTTTCTATCAGTTCTTTTGCTATGTCATTTGTTTGTGTCTCATAAGTTAGAGGACATTCCTCAATCACGAGCCTTGGGCGTCTTTGTCCACTGGATGCTGCTGAATGCTTCAGGCTGTAACAGAGAATATACCCATGGTTGGAAGTCAATTGATCATTTTCAGCTAATATGCTTATGTAAAATTGAGAGAGCAACTCACAAATAAGGTCAAGGCAATCTTTTTGTTGTTGTTGTTATTTCAAACTTAATAATGGTGGTCTTCTTAGGTGAAAATACCAGAAAAACAGGTTGAATTTTCTTAATATAAACCTCTATTAATATAATTTCTGATTTGATATGGAAGAAAAAATTCATCAGCGGTTTTAATAAAAATTGTAAGAAATGATTTTAGATCACTGTTACACTTGATTATTGTACAAAAACATTAGTCAAGGTCCTCTTTAAATGCAAATAAATATTGTCCTGTCTTCTTCCTTTTTTTTCTTTTCTGATCATTACCCCTTGCTTATTCTTAGCCTTGTCAGAGCACTACTAAGTCCATTTGAAATAATGTTAAAAAAGACAAAATAATTTATACATGGTTTATAAGAGTTATAATTAGAAGTGTTGCTACTGTGTGATAAAATGACATGTTTATTTAATAATGTTTGGAGTATCTGATCAAATTCGATCTAATGGTGAAAGCTGACGCCTGTACAAACCCTCTCAGACATGTATAAATAGGCTTATACTGATAAGTAGCAGGCAGTGTCCCTTAAAAGCATCTTTCTTTGCTTAGCCCTTTCTTAGTTAAAGCAATCAATTGTTAGGCCATCACTAAAAAGAGAAAACAGTTTTTACCCTGGTATTTGGGATGGATTGATATAGTTAAAGAGTTGGGTGAAAAAATTTAATGTGTTAATCAAAGACTTGATTTGGTTATTTTCACTCCTCACTGGAAAGGGCAACTGTATTTTGAAAACTATCAAACTTACAAGCTAGGCTGGCAAAAATGGTTGCAGTATTATTTGGGAAAGCAGCTACCAAAAAAAGTGAAAAAAATGAACTAAAATGGATGGTCTTTACACCCCCCCCTTTTTTTTTTTTGAAAAGGCTGAAGTCTATCAATTTGTGAGAACTCGGCATGTAGGCCTTTCTGCTGTAAACTGCTTAGAAGGTAGAGCTAGTTTCTGTTGCCACTATTATTAAAATAGTATAGGACAGTTAAAAAAAAACACTCAGTGAAAGTGGACTTCATTGGTCCAGTCATCTCTTTTAGCCCAGTGACAGGACCTGTAGCTGACAACTACTCCCTCATCTGCTGAAGCTTCTAGGTGCTTCTTGAGTCTGTCTTCCTTTTCCTTTGTTCACCGACATCCTCATCTAGGACCCATTTGTCTGCAAGGGGCTAAAATCAAGGAAGAGTTTTAAAAAGGAGGGAGGTGTAAGTTTCCTTCTTTCATTCCAGGTTTAACCACTAGAAAATGTGCTCTCAACCAACCCCCCTAAATATCCTTTATTCCCCATCATTACGTTCAAACTTTCTTTTCTTTTAACCAAAGAAAACTGTCTCGACAGCTTCTTAGTCTGTTTCCTTGAACACTAGGCTTACCTTAACTTCAAGCGCAATAGCACTACCCTGTACAGGTAACTTGCAGGTAGGTGTTTTCGCTGCCCCACAGGTTGTATAACAGGATGAATAGCCCCAACAATATATCCTTTAAGATAGTAGTCTTCAACTTTTGTTACTATATCCGGAATTGAATTTATCTTGATGACTTCTGGGTTTGGCGAGGCTGAAATACCAAATGCAATGAGAAATCGCACATTTATAAAATTGAATTATATGTTACTTCTATCTATGTGTGACAATAATTAATGAATGGAAAGCATATCCATGTGACTTAATCTCAAAGTTACACTAACATGTATTATATGTTTTCTAAATTAATTTCAGAAAAAAGCAAAAGTAACCTCATAAGCTGGTAAATATGTAATAGTACCAATACGTCTTATTGATAAGGTAAGAAATGCCTTATATTTACTTTTTCAATTAAGGCAGCTTTATTTTTTAGAATTTCATTTTGAGTGGCAGTATTCCATTAATAGATATGGAAGACATACATATGAGAAACAATATTAAGTTGGAGAGCCAATTGTTTTTATAATTCTGAACAAGCTGAGATGCATCCTTTGTTAAAAATAAAATTCATACAAATCTAAAAATTAAAAGTGGGTGTAATGATATTTGTTAAGCAAAAATTGTCAAGTGCTTTCTTATTTCCAATTACACTTCAAAAGCATCATGTTTTAAGTTTCTTTGGGAAACTAAACATGATTTCTTACGGCACTTATATAAATGCTTGAGTGGAGGAATTGAAAAAGGAAAGGTATCCAGAAGCTCTTTTTAATAAGTAAAATTTCTAAATGTAGAGGAATTTTAAATGCAATAGTGATATGTAATTGAACTAGCCCTTTGAAGCAGGGCAAATCTGTAAAAACTATAGAGTAGTACAATGTGTACAGTTTTTAGTAAAAGGAAAAGGGTGTGTTATTTGGGAAAATGTTCTTAATGTTCAAGCAGAGTTAATTTAAAAAACAACTTTATTTTCTGTAACAATATTTCTCATTTTCTGGAGAGCAGTCAAGAATTAATATCTAGAAATAGACCTGCAATTTGATTATCTCTTGAGTAACAAAACATATGAACTTAATTCCAGGCGTGAGCAGTGCTGGCTGTTGGCCATCTGTCAGTCTGGTCCGTGGTGTCCAGCAAAGAACTGTGGCTAATTGCCTGAACACAGGAAGGAGGTTAAGAAGCAGACAAGGAAGAAGGGTCAGAGGAAATCCCCGCCTCCTCTTACATTAGTATCCACATGATGGAACAAAAATCCACCAACACTGGGTATTCATGCCAATGTCTCAAAAGAAAACAAAACCCTCAATAGAAAAGTTATATAAATTAAGACAAATCCATTTCCTCAAAGTCTCTTTCTCTTTTGGATTTACACTAATTTATTTACAATGTATTTTCTTCATCATTATGTATAGGGAGAAATACCAAAGAGAATGATCCTGGACTTGGAAGGAAACAGCTGGGTTTCATCGTCCAATGGCCCTGTGCTGCATGGTTGTGTGGCAATCACTCCATTTTTCATTTAGTTTTACTTTTTCAGTATTTTAACTACCAATCCTATTCCCAAACAAAGAAACTGAAAAACTATAAAACGCAATAAACTGTTAAGACTAAGGAATGATACATACATAACCCAAACCTATTTTTAGGATTATATACTAATTCCACAAAATTTTTTCAAAATGAGGCCTTTTTAATGGATCTTGTTGTTTATTATAGGAAGTGGAAATGCCTTACTTAGCATGATACTGAAGAATCTTCATAGTCTGGCCTCTTTCTACTTATTCAGCTTTCACTGTTGTCATCTGTTTTCTTGTAGGCCTTGCTTTGGCAGGCCTGTACTACTGCAGTTCCTGAACCTCACATGCTATTTCATGCCACCAGGCCTTCACTTCCTTTCCTGCTCCCTGAGACTGGTTAATCACTTCTTCCTCTGTGTGTGCATTCTACTAGTTCCTTTTCAGACTTTATTATAGTTGCTTGTTTATATGTTTGTCTCTGCTGTTAGACTAAGAATTCCTTAACGGCAAAGAACCTACCTTATTTTTCTTTCTATGCCTAGCATTTTCCTTAGGTTATTATTATGTTAAGTTGGAAATACTGTTCATTAGGGGAACTATGAAGTAAAATTATTGCATAAAGGAGGGAAAGCCATCAAGGTTGGCTGGTAAATTCAGGAACAAATGTACACATTATCTAGGACTTGTTGGAGAGAGACACAACAGGGAAAGAACACACAAAAAGTGTTGCAAAACTGTTACTCTTTTGATTATAAAAGTGAAGGTGGTCAAGAACCTAGTGAGAATCCAACCAGGTAGAGTTAAATGTCATATTCGCTTCTGAATGTTCTAGCTTCGGGCCCCATTTTAGGTTCCTTAAATTAATCATAGTGCAATGAGAAAATGACAAAGAAAATGAGGTAAAAAGTAATGAGAAGTGGAACTACACTGGATGTAATTAGCTCCACCTTGGGGTGAAATCTGGAGAGAAATTTGGGAGACCTTATCACATACAAAGAATGAGATTGTAGGCTTGGAGAGCTTCAGGATCCCGCTGGGCTTGCTTCCCTTGCTGACTTGGTTGGAGTCACTGTTTGGTCCAACGTTGTCTTATCTAAGTCTACTCTCATACCATTGCTTGGAAGGAAACCCCAGAAATCAAGAAATGAGGATTGGGAAGAGGTTGACTACTTTAGATGCTTCATACAAGTAAAATCATACATTACGGTTGACCCTTGAGCAACATGGGGGTTGTGGCACCAACTCCCATGGCCAAAAATCTACATATAACTTTTGACTCCCTAAAAACTTAATTACTAATAGCCTACCGTTAACTGGAAGCCTCACCAATAACATAAACAGTCAATTAATGCATATATATATATATATATACATATATATATTATATACTGTATTCTTATAATAAAGCTAGGAAAAAGAAAATGTTATGAAGAAAATCATAAGGAAGAGAAATAAATTTAGAGTACTATACTGTATTTATCTAAAAAAATCTGTGTGTAAGTGAACCTGTGCAGTTCAAACCCTTCTTGTTGGGTCAACTCTATGTATTTGTCTTTTTGTGACTGGCTTATTTCACTTAATACAATATCCGCACGGTTCATCCATGTTGTAGCATATGACAGGATTTCCTTTTTAAGACTGAATAAGATTCCATTGTATATATATACCATATTTTGTTTATCCATTCATCCATCAATGGATATTTGAGTTGGTTCCACTTCTTGGTTATTGTGAATAGTACTGCTATGAATGTGGACACGCTAATATCTGTATGAGATACTGCTTTCAATGCTTTTGGATGTATACCCAGAAGTGTGATTGCTGAATTATATGGTAATTCTATTTTTTAAAAATGTTTATTCATTTTGAGAGAGAGAGCACATGTGAACAGGGAAGGGTAGAGAGAGGGGAAGAGAGAATTCCAAGTGGGCTCTGCGCTGTCAGCACAGAGCCTGACATAGGTCTCTATCACACGAACTGTGAGATCATGACCTGAGTCAAAATCAAGAGCCAGATGCTTAATGGACTGAGCCACCCAGGTGCCCCTGGTAATTCTATTTTTAAGTATTTGAGGAATGGCCATATTGGTTTCTATAGTGGATGCACCATTTTACATCCCCATAAACAGTGTACAAGTTTTCTAATTTCTCTACATCCTTGCCAACACTTGTTTTCTATTCTTTTTTTTTTAAATAGTAGCCATCCTAATGGGTATGATATTTCATTGTGGTTTTGATTTGTATTTCCCTATTAGTGATGTTGAACATCATATGCTCATTGGCCATTTGTGTATCATTTTTGGAGAAATGCCTTTTCAAGTCCTTTGCCCATTTTTAAATTGGGTTATTTTTGTTCTCAATAAGAGTTCTTTATATATTCTGGATATAATATTTACTTCCATTTCATAGGTTGACTTTTCACTCTGTTGATTGTGTCCTTTGATACACAGCAGTTTTTAGGTTTGATGTAGTCACATTACCTATTTTTGCTTTAGTTGCCTTTGGTTTTTGTGTCATATCTAAAAAATCTTTGCCAAATCCAATGTCATGAAAGTTCTACCCTATGTTTTCTTCTAGGAATTTGATAGCTTAGGCTAATCTTTAAAGACTTTTTTTTGAAAAGTACAATAGCACTAGATTATTGGTTTACATTTTTTTTTTAACATTTATTTATTTTTGAGACAGAGAGAGACAGAGCACGAACGGGGGAGGGTCAGAGAGAGAGGGAGACCCAGAATCTGAAACAGGCTCCAGGCTCTGAGCCATCAGCCCAGAGCCTGACGCGGGGCTCGAACTCACGGACCGCGAGATCATGACCTGAGCTGAAGTCGGACACTTAACTGACTGAGCCACCCAGGCGCCCCTAGATTATTGGTTTAAAAAGGTATGCTATGCCTTCTTTCTCAAAATGATGCCAGAAAAATGAAAAACTATGATACTTTCACATTGGCTTTACATAATTATTTTAGGTAAGGTAAGTTATAAAATGAATACATAAAAATCATGAAAGTATAAGAAATTTTAAAGTTTATTGAAAAAATACTATTTACCTGACAAAAGCGAAACACAAAAGAATGTAGATTGTAGTTTATAACTTAATATATGAGTGGAGATGAGCATTTCATCGTATGAAAGCGTGTCTTTGTAAATTATACAATTCAATATAAGAATGAGGGATGTATGTTGGCTTGGAAATCTCTCCTGGCATTTTAACCACTACCACTGGCCAGGTGTAATTATAGTGGGTATCACAAGCTGTGTGAAGTTGGTTGTTTTTCCATATGGCATGACTAGAGAGAGTGCTTGAGGTTTCAGTCAACAAACCATTCAAGGATCACTTGAATTATAACTGTGAATTCTGGTTTCCTGGTTGTTGCCTGAAAACTTGCCATTGTTAACCTCTGGCAATATCAAGAGAGCCCCAATCTCAGAATGGGTGTCAGGTACTTCAGAGAAAAGCCCAAGACTCTTTTAAGAAATGTGGCATTTCCAATACTCCTGACATCCCAGAGGAAAAAGTTATGTGGAAAAAAGGGGACACAAGGGGTCTGAATCTGAAAGTGATTTAGAAGAATTGAGGCCTGAGTGTAAACAAGTTTTAGGAATATTTTTATTGCACTTAGTGTTCCTTTTTTATGTATGGAGGAGAGATAGAAGGAATAATTGACGTTTAAAAATGTCTCAAAGAGCTTTTACCATTGGTAAGAATTAAATTACCAAGTGAGAAAGTAGTAAGTCATAGTTTAATTTGTGATTTTTTTCTCTCTTAGCAGTACATAAAGTAATGGTGTGTTTTAAAACCAAGAATGTTTTGGAGTCAATGAAGAATGATAATTATATAGCAAAGAAGTGGTTGCAAATACATTGGCTAAGAGAATGAGGATTTGGGGCACCTGGGTGGTTCAGTCAGTTGAGAGCCTGACTCTTGATTTTGGCTTAGGTCATGATCCCAGGGTCATGGGATTAAGCCCGCGTTGGGCTATGCACTGAGTGTGGAGCCTGCTTGAGATTCTTTCTCTCTCTCCCTCTGCCCTCCTCTCCCACTTGTACACTCACTCTTTCTCAAATAAAAAATAAAATAAATGAAAAAATAAACATAAAAAAAAGAGAACGAGGATTTGAAGAACTCTTTGTTTGGTAGTATATATGTTCCCACCCCCCACCCACCCAAATTTGAACAGGGATAAATTCTTAGTTCTTTTCATAGTTCAAAACACAGAATGAGAGAAATCTGATTTAACACATGTTCATTTGGTGGGGGAAGGAGGAAACCCTAGAGACTTTAGCTGCCCACAAATTAATTATAAGTTAGCAGTTAACCTAATGTGATCATAGTCATCTGAAAGAAAACGGTTTCCAAACTGGCTCACTGAATTCTGTGCTGAGCAGACCACCATTGGTATACTTCCTGTTTATTTTCCTTCCCTTTCATATTTATCACCACCTAAATAATAATCAGAATATACTAGTATATTCACCTAATTATCTTATTTAATATCTGCCTCCCTCACCAAAATGAAAGCTTCATGAAGGTGGGGATATTCACATTTTGTTCACCTCTATTTCTTTATACCTAGAACAGCACCTACCACATCAATAGTTAGTTAATATTTGTTGAATTAATAATTGGATTGTGTTCAGTTTAAGGGCCAAATTAGAGACAGACAGTTTGAAGCTGGATTATGTTCCAAAAAAGTGCTCAGGATAGCAAGGGGTCTGAAGACCCTTACAGGTGTTCTTCAACTATGTGCTAAATAAGTGAGGGACAGGATACCATCTGGATATATGTCAAGGGCTATCGCACAAAGAAGCTGGCAGGTTTGACACTGACTGAACAGTGGAGGAGACAGGTACACAGAGGAGTATTCACCCAAACTGCAGCTGGCAGGGAAGAAAAATAGGACTCTGACATGCTCAGTTGTTTAAATCTATGTATGGTAAAGACATATGGCAAAAAATTAGAGGTAAGAGACTTTTGCTCCATGTAACTGGAAAGCAGACTGCCAGCAGCCTCAAAAATCTAGTACTCAAATAAACCCTCAGCTTACCAAAAAAGTTCTCACAAAGCATCCACTTTTTCATGAGAGGCATGGAGCTCCCTTCAGCTCTCCTCACTACCATGTGTATATTGGACTGGGGTAGCATATCCCAAACTTAAGTCATTGAGCACACTTTCAGTTTTTGTCTTATCTGAGTACCATCTGTACTTCCATATCATTACAGTTCCTCTTTGAATTTTCATTTTAATCTTAAACTTATTTCAGGCGTTTCATGGGTGGCTCTGTCAGTTGAGCATCCGACTTCGGCTCAGGTCCTGATCTCACAGTTCGCGAGTTTGAGTCCCACACCAGGCTCGCTGCTGTCAGTGCAGAGCCTGCTTTGGATCCTCTGTCCCCCTCTATATCTTCCCCCCCCCGCCTTCCCCCTCTCTCAAAAATAAATAAACATTAAAAAATATTTAAACTTAAACTAATTTCAAAAGGAATTTATATTTCTCATAGGACTGTAAAAGCAGAATTACTTACCATGAGCAGAAAGTTGTCATACAAATAAATACAGCAAAAACACATTATATTCTAGCTTGATACTGTTATCTACCAAAGATTCTGAGCCACAGCTCTATTCTCTCTTTGTTGAAAAGTAAAATTAGCCATTAGAGATGTGTTAAAGATATATTAACTCCAAGCTGATTGGAAGGCTTAAAAAGGATTGAAAAGAGCACAACGTTCTGAGACTCAATGTTATTTAATTCTGTGCCTGTATGCACAACTTGAAAGCATCTCATATCCAGTGCCAAGGGATTTTGTAGAGGCTTGGAGAGCCACTAAGAAAGAGCAAGGGCATAACAATAGTAGCAAGGAGACAGAGGACATCAGAGGGAATAAAATGAATTACAAAACTAGATAAAAGAACTATTAAAACTTTACATACAGTTTGGGGTCACTTAACAGGCTTTCTACACTTCACTGTCCCAAATTGATTATTATAATGAACTCATTCCCTCCATTCTCTTGTTTCAGAACATGGTTTTCAAAGGCAGAGTTATGTAACATATTAAAAACAATCGCCAAGAAGATAGCTATGACAGACTAACATTGGTGCTTAAGGGGGTTCCTGTTCAGGTGGAGAATGTATTTCTAAGGAACACCTCATTCTCTGGTGATGTCAATGGAATAAATCCGGGTTTCCAGGTCAACTCCACACCCTCTTGCACTCTCACTAAAGTAAGGTCTTGCGTCTCAAAGCAAAAGAAATGTTAATGCATTACACACACACACACACACAGTAGTTTTGGGAGGAATCACAAACTGAGAAATCTAGAAAAGTTAGGGAGGGAGAAAAAATTGTATAAATATATTTTAACATAAGTTTATGTGAAGATCATGTTGGTTTTGGGCTCAGTGCCTTACATTAATTATTCAACTGTCTCAAGTGTGTATATTCTTCTATCTGAAGGTCTGTGTCTTTTGATAAATAGCACTCATTAGAGACATAACAATTATGGTAAGTGGTTAAAAATATTTATTAAAGGATCAACAAATGAAAAATTAGGTGTAACATTAACATATTTAATTAACAGAGCTTCAGGGTGCTCATGGAACATCAGTTTAGAAAACAGACTCTAGAACCTGGGTGCAAATCCCAGGTCTGCCATTTACTAGGTACTTCGCACCCATGTTCCTTAGTTTCCTTATTTGCAAAGTGAGAGTAATAATAGGATCCACCCTATAGGATTGTCAGAAGGATGAAATAAGTTAATGTTTGTTCCTAGAAAGTATCTGGCATGCAGTATGTGCTATATAACTGTTGGTTGCTTTGTTAAATAAACTCCTCTCCTCTGCAAAGAGAGGAAATGCAGTATCCTTACTAAGAGCATTAGGCTTTGGAAGCAAATCACCTGGGTTCAAGTCAAGGTTATACCATTTACTAGATCTGAAACAAGTTACTTTGTCTTTCTGAGACAAGGATAAATAATAGTAGTAACTCCATAGAGTTGCTCAATAGTAACTGTAAAACAGGAGCCCAGTGCCTAGCATGAAGTAAACCCTCATAGGTGTGCCTATTGGTGATCCAGTCAGAAAAGAGAGCTTCAAATGAAGTTGCCTTCAGAGATACGTCATTGTTGGTTTTAAAAAGCTCCCGAAAGATTGTTTTAGAGATTTGGGTTTATTCCAAGCACATGGCCTGCTCCCATCCTGTAGAATTCTAGAGGTCCCTAACTCACACTCTGGATCAGAGGCCCTAACACATGCTCTAGATCTCATGTCCGTAACTCACCCTGTGGATTAGGCATCCCTAGCTCACACTCCATATCAGGGGTTCCTAACTCACTGACCTATTACACTGAGTTTTGGACTCAAATGCCTGAAGGCTCTAGGCTGATAAAACAAAGAAAGGAGCTGTTCTGGAGGAGGCTGTGGGACCTGGAAAAACCTCAGAACTTCATCCAAAGACAGCAGTAGCCCTGGCTGAGGGCTGCCATATGGGCAGGCGAGCCCGGCTGTTATTGGATCTTCTAATTTTTAAGAAGACCCTCAAATCCAGATTCTTATGTAATATTTGCCAATTAAAAAAAAAGCGACAGTTAATTCATATTTTAACACTGTACACACCAAGTGAAACCTGTCTGAGGGCTGAATATGGCCCATGTCTCTTTGGCTTGCAACTTCTGCTCTGGGTCACCCCAGGGACTCTGCAGACTGGAGCCTGCTCAGGTCCAGGCCAGGCCACCTAAATCATGTTAGACAGTGTTCAGCCTCCTAGGACACAGAAGAACGATCTGATTCTTCCTCATTAGTGGGAAGAGGAGAAGAATGGTGATAGAAAGGCTGGAGTTCACTCTTTTTAACAAACTGTTCTCATCTGACATAGAGACGTGCTTTAAACATGCCAGCATCATACCCAGGAGCAAAAAGAGGAAAAATAAATCTGGGAATTTTTTTGAGAACTTCCCTTCATGTAATTCCCTCAATTTTTACTAATGTTTTAAGCTGTGCTGAAAGGAGACTAGAAGCCTGATTCAGTCGAGACATGTGAGGAAGGGGAGAGCTAGGCACACAGAGTGAGGAATTTTCATCAGTACTCACCAGAGTGAGTAATCAAATTTCCGCAACAGGTTTGATGTTTGAGGCCAAGACTTTGATTTGATGTCTTTATACTGGGGCAGTAATATCAGAGGTTCAATTACTTTTTTAAAAAAAATATTTTATTTTTAAGTAACCTCTATACCTAACATGGGGCTCGAACTCACAACCCCAAGATGAGGAGTCGCATGCTCTACTGACTGAGCCAGCCAGATGTCCCATGGCTCTATTACTTTTTAAACCAGGAAATTCAGGGGGAGGTGGTGGTAGTTTTGGCTAGAATTTGAATAGCACAGGTGGTTAGCAGCAGCTGCAAGCCATCCATCTTGTTCTTCCTAGCTCCCAGGCCACCATCAATTCTTTTTCAGCTCTTTGGGAGAAGGAGCAAATGGTGCTGTTCATAGCATTATTGGGTGTGGTTGATTACTGTTAAATTGATGCTACATAATTTGTAAATGCTTTATTATACCTTACAAGACTATTGTGAATAACTGATGAAAGTGTTTGTAATTGCTTTGAAAACTATATACCAATGCAAAGTGGATTTTTATAATTAAAACTGAAACACATTGAAGGTCAAGCAACATTCTATCACTTATAGTTTTAAAAAATAAAATGTTAATAGACTTTTAAAAAAATACTTCTTTTAATGTTTATTTTTGAGAGAGAGAGGGAGACAGAGCACGAGTGGGGGAGGGGCAGAGAGAGAGGGAGACACAGAATCCGAAGCAGGTTCCAGGCTCTGAGCTGTCAACACAGAGCCTGATGCGGGGCTCGAACTTAGAAACCATGAGATCATGACCTGAGACAAAGTTGGACGCTTAACTGAGTTAGCCACCCAGGTGCCCCATTAATAGACTTTTTTACACTCATTTGCTTAAAAGCTTCATAGACAAAGATCAAATTTTAAAAATAGAAAAATTCACCATCCAGTATAAAGCTATGAAATTGCTCAATGTTGAAAGCTTTGCTCTGATGATGTAACTCTATGAAAACTGTCCAAGACGTGTATGTTCTTTCCACCAATTTACTTCTGAAGATTGGTATGTGTTTTTGAAATATTTATGAAACATTGTTTCCTCAGATAAACATACAATGTACAAACACTGGCAGTAATTTTATCATATTTTCAAAAGGCAATAAGACTGTCAATCTCCATAGATATCTAGCAATTATAGTAAAAATTAATAAGTAACATATACCAAGTGCATATTTTGTGCCAGGCACTTATGTGAAATGCTTTACATGCCTAATCTTGAGTAACCCTTACAAAAACTTCATAAGGTAGATATTATCATTATTCTCAGATGAGGAAACTCAGGAAGAGAGAAATTTGGTAACTTGCCCAAACTGCTAGTAAGTGGGTAGGCTGTGATCAAACCAGACAGAATGACTCCACAGCCATACACTCTGGTGCCTATAGGAAAGTAAAACTTCATTGATTTGGATCATGTTAATATAGAATTTGTGAAAATTCAGACATGAGCTAGGCTAAAGTTTTTGAACTATAATAAATTGTTAAGCAATTTAATGTATGGATATTAAAGGGATATCTGGTTTAATTATCAACATGCTTAAAATTATTTAGAAATATGAACTGCTAGATGAACAATATCCAAATTATGTAAGCTTTTATGTTTTCAATGAAAGATTCCATTTTGGTAGTCACTCTTAATTGAGGTAATATAACTGTACTTTTAAATATGGCAAAATTCTACTGAACTACATGGTTCATTATTATAGGCAGATATATGAAAGATCAAATTATGACCATTTCACACTCCTGCAGCCTTAATTTCATTGCTGCCTGCGTCATGTGCTACTCTCTATCCGTTCTGTTTTATTAGTGGGTCTCAGACAGACCATGCAATTTTCTCTCATTTCCAAGTCTGTATGTCTTGTCTTTCAGCCTTGTTTGCCTTACTCACACTTTCTACTTAGTTTTCTTTTTTAAAAGAAGCCCAATCACGAACTCAAGCAGGTTCCACAATGTCAGTGCAGAGCCTGACGAGGGGTTTGATCCCATGAACTGTGAGATCATGACCTAAGCGGAATTCTGAGTCTGACATCCAACTGACTGAGCCACCCAGGCGCCCCCTACTTAGTCTTTTTTTTTTCATCTTTTAAAAATTTGGGGGTAGGGGTTGAACTACAACATACAAACAAAACAAAGCAAAACATAACACTATCAACACTTGGGTAACCATCATCCGTTCAAAAATCAGACAATGGCGGGCATTCCAGAAGTCTCCCATTTTGCCTTTTCCAATCACAATCTCCCTCTCCCCTCTGTACTACCTTGAGTTTTATGGTCATCATTTCCTTTCTCTTCTTTTAGTTTACTATCCAAGAATGCAGCCTTAAACACTATAGTTCAATTTTGCCAGTTTTTCAAGTTTTATATAAATGGAATCATAAGGCATATACTTTTGTGTCTGTCTTCTTTTTTAGTTTTTATTTTTATTTTCTTTAAAGTAATCTCTACACCCAATATGGGGCTCAAACTCACAACCCCAGGATCAAGAGTCATATGCTCTACTGACTGAGCCAACCAGGCACCCCCTGTGTCTGCCTTCTTTCATTCAACATTATGCCTGTGAGATTCACCTTGTGTAGCTTGTGTAGTTGTAGTGCATTCATTTTCATCGAAGTATAGTTGGCAAAGTACTGCCTATGGCCTATTTTATAATGAATGGTAAGTTGGTACTACAATGGCAGAGCGGAGTAATTATGATGGAGACCACACGGCTTGTAAAGCCTAAAATATTTGCTATCTGGTCCCTTACAGAAAAAGTTTGCTGACTTTTGCAGTATAGTGTTCCATTGTGCAAGTGTACCACAATTTATTTTTCTAGTCTCTTGTTCTTGGATTTCTGTGTTGTTCATACTTTTGGGTTATTAAGATCTATAAAGAACTTATCAAACTCAACAACCAAAAAATAAATAATCCAGTTAAGAAATAAGCAGAAGACATGAACATTTTTCCAAAGAAGACATCCAGATGGCTAACAGACACATGAAAAGATGCTCAACATCACTCATCATCAGGGAAGTACAAATCAAACATGATGAGATACCACCTCACACCTGTCAGAATGGCCAAAATTAACACCACAGGAAATGACAGATGTTGGTGAGAATGTGGAGAAAGGAGAGCCTTCTTATACTGTTGGTGGGAATGCAAACTGGTGCAACCACTCTGGATATGGAGGTTCCTCAAAAAGTTAAAAATAGAACAACCCTTCGATCCAGCAATTGAACTACTAGATACTTACCTAAAGGATATAAAATACTGATTTGAGGGGGCACATGCACCCCGATGTTTATAACAGCATTATCAACAATAGCCAAATTATGGAAAGAGCTCAAATGTCTATCAATTGATGAATGGGTAAAAAAGATGTTGTGTGTGTGTGTGTGTGTGTGTGTGTGTGTGTATAATGGAATATTACTCAACTACAAAAAATGAAACCCTGCCATTTGCGTTGACCTGGATGGAGCTAGAGTGCATTATGCTAAATGAAATGTTAGTCAGAGAAAGACAAATACCATATAATTTCACTCCTATGTGGAACTTTAGGAAAAAAAAAAACAGATGAACATACGGGGGAAAAAAGAGGAGGGCAAAAAAAGAGACTCTTAACTATAGAGAATAAACTGATGGCTACCAGAGGGGAGGTGGGTGGGGGATGGGTCAAATAAGTGATGGGTATTAAAAAGGGCACTTTTTTTATTAAAATTTTTTTTAATGTTTATTTATTTTTGAGAGAGAGAGAGACAGAGTGTGAGCGGGGGAGGAGCAGAGAGAGAGGGAGATACAGAATCCGAAGCAGGCTCCAGGCTCTGAGCTGTCAGCACAGAGCCCAATGTGGGGCTCGAACTCACAAACCGTGAGATCATGACCTGAGTTGACGTTGGACGCTTAACCCACTGAGCCGCCCAGGCGCCCCCCTTTAAAAAATTTTTTTTAATGTTTATTTATTTTTGAGAGAGAGAGAAAAAGGACACTTGTTATGATTAGCTCTAGGTGTTATATGTAAGTGATGAATCACTAAATTCGATTCCTGAAACCAGCATTATACTATATCTTAACTAACTAGAATTTAAATAAAAACTTAAAAAAATATATAAATAACACTTTTATGAACATTGTTATATGCGCCTCATGGTACACACGTGCACACATTTATATTAGGTATATCTTTAGCTAACTAGATAATGCCAAAGCATTTGTTTTTCCAAATGGTTGTACCAATTTATTAAAACATGATATTAGCAGTCTTTTAAAATTTACGCCATTTTGGATGTTTTGAAGTAGCGTCTCAGTGTGGTTTTTGTTTGCTTGTTTATTTTTGGAGAAACAGAGCACAAGTGGGGGAGGGGCAGAGAGAGAGGGAGACACAAAATCCTAAGCAGGATCCAGGTTCTGAGCTATCAGACACACAGAGCCCAATGCGGGGCTTGAACCCACCAACTGTGAGATCATGACCTGAGCTGAAGTCAGACGCCTAACCAACTGAACCACCCAGGCGCCCCTCACTGTGGTTTTAACATGCATTTTCCTGGTTACTGATAAGGTTGAGCACAGCATCATACGTCTATTTGATATGGTCATTGGATTAACTAGTTTGTGAATTGCATGTCCGAATTCCTTGTGCATTTCCCTGTTGAGTTGGTTGGTTTTTCCTTATCAATTTGCAGTTGTATTTTCTATATTCTGGATACAAACCCTTGTCTAAGTCCCACTCATTCTTTTCATCTCAGATGAATTGACCCTTCTTTTAAGGAATCTTTCTGGATCCCATCAATCAGGTAGAGGTGTTCTTCTTTTTCTCCTATAACCCTCATAACTCATAACTCATAACTTCTAGCATAACCTGTATCATAGTGTATAGTGTACATACACTTATAACTAAATGTTTATTTATCAGTGTCCCTCAGTAGGATGCTCACTAGAGTGCAGGTTCATAACAGCAGGGACTAGGCTTTATTATCTTTATATCCTAGCTCTTAGCTCAGTAGATACTCAATAAATATTAGCTCAATTAACGAGTACATGTCCAGCCACACATAAGAAGTATATGTAGGATAGAAAATATAATTTAGATTGTCAATATCAATGTATATGTATTTTCTTTCAACATCAATATTTAGGTCGATCACCTCTGCTATTATCAGAGATTCTCCTCTTTTTCAGTCTAGAATGGGATATTTTTCTCCCCCAGTGGTATTTGTGAGGTTTTGTTATTATATTCTAGACCAAAATATCTCACCATTTCAAACATAATAGAACTCGTTGTATAGGTTTATTCACCTGGTAGGAATTTGGGCTAGGCACTACAACAGGGATTATGTTGATGCCTGATTAAATTTAGTCGCTTTTATTATAAGTTCCTTTAATGTAGCACTTTACCTTTGAAAATCTTTTGACTGTTTGGGAAATGCTCAGGAATTTATTAGATTCAGACAGATACAGAAAATTTAGTGGGACCCACTCTTCCTTTCTCTCTTCCTTCCTTCCTCCTTCCTTCCCTCATTTCTTTAAAAAAATTTTTTTTAAATGTTTATTTATTTTTGAGACAGAGAGAGACAGAGCATGAATGGGGCAGGGTCAGAGAGAGAAGGAGACACAGAATCCGAAGCAGGCTCCAGGCTGTCAGCACAGAGCCCGACATGGGGCTCGAACTCACAAACTGTGAGATCATGACCTGAGCCGACGTTGAAAGCTCAACCAACTGAACCACCCAGGCGCCCCTTCCTTCCCTCATTTCTGATCCTTTATTCACTTCTGGTTGATTCTCTAATGCTCTACAGTGCTGCATCTTCATTCTTCTTACAAGTTCTTTACCACTTGAAATTACTGACCACTTCTTGCTTTTTGAAACCCTCCCTTTCCTGTGTTCTCTGGTGTATATAGTCCTGACGGTCTTCATTCTCAGTCATTTTTACTGAAATTGTCTTCAATATGGCTAAATATGCCTGACAACTCAGCCCAAGATGCTTAGACTCTGCTCACGTTCATGGTCTTTAAGACTTTAACTATTTCAGTTCCTCCTGGAAATCATCATCTCCAGCTATGTATCTGTAAGAATCTCTACCAGGATGTCCACTGCCCCCTCAAATGGAACATGCCTGTGATGGAACTGCTGTTTTACACACTGACTCTCTTTGGGCTGCCCCTTCCATGGTAAGAGGCATCATTATTTCCACAGTTACTCAGGCTCAGTTACACAGTTACTCAGAAGTGGGAAGGCATCTTGGATTCCTCATTCTTTCTGTTCCTTCAAATCCAGCCAGCGCACGCTAGTAAGTTCCTCCTTCATAATGTCCGTTATATTTGCCCCTGGCATTCTATCCTATTGCTGTCCCCCAATATGCAGGTCCTCATGGTCCACTGGTAGCCTTGACCACTACAAGCAGCCTTCTAAATAAATATCCTCATTCTCATCTCTCTTCACTGCAATCTCACATTAATCTTCTAAAAAAAACTTCTCTGTACCTATCAACTACTTGTTCAAAAGCCTTTACAGCTGCTTAATTCCCATAGAATCAAGGAGTCATTCCTTAGCCAGGTCAGAGTGTTTCATACTCTACTTATTTCCAACCTTATTCTCTCCTTTTCTCCAACAAAACCTCCCTTAGCTCACTGCTCTAGTCAACAGCTTTTGAGTATGCTTCAACCTCTTAATTGTTTTCTGATAATCTAAGCCCTACTTTTCTTCAGGGTCAGTTAAAGTCCTAATTCCAGTTCTAACTGATCCTACTCAAAATTGATTTTACCTCTTGTATCTTGTATTATAATTTTTCATTCATTAATTCAACAAAGCTTATTGGCCATTGTTCACGGACCAAACACTGTACTAGATAGGGGGATACAAAGGTGGGTAAGAAATAGTTCCTGACCCTGAGGAGTTTAGGGTCTTTTCTAGTTTGACCATTTAGAACATAAAATACTTGAGGGCAGAAACTGTCTTATTCCTCTTTGTATTTCTAGTACTTATCAGTATCTTTTAAAAAATCCATATGTCTTATGTATTTATTGCTGTTAACAGTAGTGATAAAAGACAATGAGAGTTTCTTGTTTTAATAATAAGGAAGCAAGTTAGGGACCAGAAAAATTTTCCTTAATATATTTTACATAATTTTACTAGAAATTCAAAGCTACCATCTGTCCTTCTTTCTATTGGGTTTTAGTAAAACTCCTTTAATCATAAAGCTCTATGTGCTTTAAAAATCCTTAAGGCTATTATTATTCAGATTCTTTTCTGGGATTTAAGGATGAAACTAACACTTTTGGATACTTTGCAGAGTTAATTTAACTATTCTATTCTATTAAGAAATTCTGTAACATAGTCGTATACACACTCACTCTCATAAATACACATTCACAGAAAACAAAAATTGTACCAAAATCTCACTAGTGCAGTTGGTAGACCTGGCACAAAGCCAGGAGGGATAATAATAGTTAACTTTTATTAAATGGATTATCTTGTATTATCCTCCTTAATCCTCAAAACAACTCCATTATGTAAGTACCATCAGAATCCTTATTTTTCAGATGGGGAAACCAAGATACAGCAACATTTATAAACCTGACATAGTGAGTGAAAGAGCCTAGATTCAGAATCCAGGAACTCTGACTCCAGAGTCTTATGTTCTTCATGACTATGCTATTATTTCTCCCATAGAGATGTAAATAATGTCTCAAAGTCCCCCTGCACCGCCAACCTCCCCCCCCCACCAAAGTGTAGGGAAGCAAAGAGAGAAAGAAAGGAAGGGAGGAAGGAAGGAAGGAAGGAAGGAAGGAAGGAAGGAAGGAAGAAAAGAAAGAAAGGAAGAAAGAAAGAAAGAAAGAAGAAAAGAAAGAAAGAGAAAAAGAAAGAGAATAAATAAATAAAAGAATGAAAATAAATAAGTTGTTCAGGATCATTAGCCATCCTAACACAAGGCACTGGAAATTTCAAAGGGTCTCCTTTTGCCCACTGAGACTTTCTCTCTGTCTCATGTCCTCTATTTGGAAAAAATGGAGGAAAACAAGGTAAGAGACAGGCTCATCATGAGCACACACAGCTGTCACCAGACCATTTTATTTCCTGAACGGTTGCTCACAGTGGCTTCTGAGAAATAGGAGGTGTCACTATTCAGTACTTACAGCAATCCCAGGACAGAATTGCCAGTGTTAAATAGAAGACTGGCATGTTTTAACTACCACCACCCCCTCACCCCCACCCCGACTCACTCCTCTATACACTGGAGTGGCAGGTGGACGTCAGAAACAACAGAATAAAGAAAGGTGGTTTGTGCACTTGGGGTGATACAGAGTCTTGGCTTCTGACGCAAAGGCAAAGACAAAAACAAAACAAAACACAACAAAAAATGTGGAAGAATTGGACAGAAAGGGGCACCAGGAGACTAGGCGCCTCATCCAAATAGGAACCAGATGCAACTTTAAAATATGTGCCTGCTTTCTGTGCTAGCATTTGTAATCTGTGCCCATACTTACACTTCATAGTGTAACACTATTACCTCCTCCAAACACCTAGAGTAGAGGTAGTAATTATACTACTTTCATGGAGAGAAGTGCTTCTGATAACAAAACCAAAATCACTTCTGACAAAAGCTGTAGATGTTTCTGATTCAAGCATGACTGCATGTATGCATATTTGTTTGAGACTGCTAACATTGTTAAAAGGAAATAAATCAGAAAAAAAAATTTCCAGTTACTTTAAGCCTTATGATCCCATGGCGGATTGTGCAGCAAATCTTAAAGTGCAGATCAAAATGGCTCTGGCCTAAAGTTTATGAGTAGACAAGGTTTTAAGGTTAAGGAGAGTGTGTGTTTGCATCCTATGGATTGACAGAAACTAGTCCTAAAAATAATTGACAAGAACAATCAATGCAGAAAACACAGCACCACATCAGAAATATTTTCTCAAATGATGGTTTTTGAAAAAGTATAGAAAAAAATTCACATGATTGGTCAGTTCTCTGATTATCACTATTATCTTAATCCACTTTTAACTTTCATAATTAAAAAGAAAATTAAGAATATTGACATTTTCACCTTTGGTAGCCTTAGCCTTAGATAAAAATAGAAATGTGAATATATTGAAAGTATATGTTAGGATTTTGTGTACGTCCCTGGAAGGGAGTTTGCTTGCTGGCTAGCTCAATTTTTGACAAAGAAAAATGGGCTGCTCTTGCTTCTCGCACAAAGATGCACTGTTCACAGAGGAAACCAAAAAATGGGGAATTTGTGTTTAAGTTGAAAAGAATTTAATACCCAACATGATCATATATTTAGTATAAACTTTCTATTCACTGATAAAATGTGTGGCTTATTAGAATTAAAAGTGTAACTTTGTAATAAGAACTTAAAATACTGATATCTGGAAATTCTAACAGCAAGCAAGACATTCGAAATTTCATTTTCAGTACCCCATAGTTAAAGATATTGCTCTGGTTTTTAAAAACTCAGTTTTATCCATGCAGTTGTACACCCTGAAGTTCCAAAAGAAGTGAGGCAAAGTATTTGTGAGTTTGAGCTGCCTCTGTTCTTTCCACAGGGCTGCCATCTGGGCTTGTTTATTTGTGTTTCCAACTTTCTGGAACAGGGAGTTTCTCTGTTAGGGACAGGGCACCAAGCAAAGGAAATGTCTTACAGAAAGACTATCTTTTTTTTTTTTTTCTTTTTTACTGTATTTTCAAACTTCAAGTTTAGCTTGGTTAAATATATCAAATGACTATTACAATCACAAAATTTTACATAGTTGGAAACCTCAGAATTATCTTAGCAAATACTCTTTCACACCATGCAAATCATATTCTCTACAAGCTACCTTCTTGTGACTTTAAGATCTTTTTCAAGACCCAACTGTCATTAAGGCTATAGCTATTAGGTTGAGAAATCAAACATTTTTATCTATCCTTCTACAAATAAGCATTTGATTTAAAAATGAAAAATAATTCCAAGCAGTTTTTCTAATTTTATAAAGTATATATGAGCCATATTATAAAAAAATGAAGCAAACGAAACAAAAACCTTTCAAAATATAATTAAGAAACAAAGCATTATTGTTAGATTTACACAATCTGTGAAGAATAGTTTAAAAATTCACAAGCAACACTTAAAAAAACTGGTGCCTTCTCTTTGAGAGATTTCATTTAACAAATAAAATAGAAGCAAAAATTACCTTGTAAAGTGAAATCCAGCAATACATATTCGTAAGCAAATTCTGTCTTTGTTTCCACTTGCGGTCTCTTCAGGGTAGAAAATATTTTTCCAGGGCTGCTATCATCAGGGTCTTCTAGCTTTCTAAGTCCGCACCCCATGGCAAAATCTGTAAGGAATTAAATTGCAGGATAGGGGAGGGAGAGCAGCAAATTCTGTTGTTTAAGCTGCAAAAAGAAAGTTACAGACTTAACTGCTTTGATTTTTTCAGCTAAACCATAGATAGTCAAAAAGAAAACATTTGAGTCCAAAGAAAGGAGCTGAAGACATTTTCTATCCATTTTTCTGTAAAGTCGTTGAACCCATGATGATTAAGCCACAGCTCTGGGAGGCTGGGCTTGATCTTAGGAGAAACATGCAAGCTGCTACAACTTAGCGGAGAATTTCCATGCCACGTCAATTTACAGCCAGCCCCCTACCAGAGTTCTGTCGCTCAGGGCACCAACAGTGCTTTGTCTGTCCCAGTTGGCTGGATGATAAAGGAGGTGTCCAAAAACGGAAATAAAAAGGCAAAAGTGCAACTCGGATGGAATTATCTACAAGTAGAGGATATATTCAGGCATAGTGGCATGCAATTCTTTTTCTGTTTTCTTTTTTCCCTCTTTGCTGTGCCCACCCCCTCCTTCCTCTCTGCTACTACCAGAAAAGCAAAAGGAGGGAGGAAGGGAGGGAGGAAGGAAAGAATGAGAGAGAGAGAGAAGGAATGAAAAAAAAAATGGATTCTCAACATGGTTGGAAACAAAAATCATTTCCAGAAAGGAAGTCAGCTTTAGGAGGAAACTGTTTCTGGAGTCTAAAAGGAGAAAAGTAAAGCTTTTTTTTTTTTTTTAAACAAACACTTGAGTCTTTAGGTAGCACTGTGGATTTCTTTCCACAGGAAGACTCTTTCCATATGCTAATCATATACTAATTAAAACTGCTAAATATAAAAAAAATTAAGATATTTTAGGGGCGCCTGGGTGGTTCAGACGGTTGAGTGTCCCACTTTGGCTCAGGTCATGATCTCTCCTTCTGTGGATTCAAGCCCCATGTTGGGCTCTGTGCTGACAGCTCAGAGCCTGGATCCTCCTTTGGATTCTATATCTCCCTCTCTCTCTGCCCCTCCCCTGCTTATGCTCTCTCTCTCTCTCTCTCTCTCTCTCTCTTAAAAATAAATAAACATTAAAAAAAGATATTTTAATGATAAGATTTTATTTCTCTTATGTGGATAGTATCCTTAAAGTTTAAAGTACTCCACTATTAGCAGGCTTCTGAGAGGAACTGTTAACACTTTTACAGGTCCCAAAGTATCCTTAATTAAAAAAAAAAAAAAAAGCAACAAAACTGACAACTTGATTATTCAGTCTTATAAATTGCCATTTACCTGAAGTCAGGAACAATTTATAATGGACCAATTGTAATGAGTGTTCACTGCATATTACCATGTACAGCTCAGGTAATGGTGCACTCACCAAAGCTGTGAGCCCTGGAATCAGACTGCTTGGCTTCAAATCCTGCTTCTAATGCCTACTACAGACGTGATCTTGGCAAGTTACTTGATCTCTTCAAGTTTCAATTTCCTCCCTTAACAAAATGCAGTTAATAATAGTGCTTACTTCATAGGCTTGTTATGAAGGTTGAGTGGAATAATCTTATTTCATATCTTAACACTATGCTTGGCTAATAGCACAAAATAAATTTGTTAACGTGCTTCCATTATAAAACAGTGTTGAAAATAGTAATAGCAAGGAAGTGTTTCTGCCACAACTCTCATTATTTACAGAATAAACCTGATCACATATCAGACTCTAGAGAACACAAGCCTGTAAAGGTTTTTTCAATCACATTGAAGAGTGCATATCAAGACTCTCAAAGGGGGGAATGGATGAGTTTGTAGAGCACTATGACCTCTTGTCTCTTCAGTCTGCCTACTTGTCTTTCAATAGTCACTTCTCAGAAGTGATTTTAACAGAGGAAAATTCTACCATTCTTCATTCTCATGGATGAGCATGGTTGGTGGTAGGCAATTTCAATTTGGCTAAGAAGACAGCAGACTCTCACCCAGTTTGACTCATTTCACTAGTCACAGTGCTTTCATGCCTGTCATTTCTCATGTCCTCTTTTGTACGGTGGGCTGTGAGCTACTGGGTGGCAGAAATGGAATATATGAAGTTCACTAGTCCCTGGTGCAGTACCCAGAAGATGGCTTATTAAGTACTCATTCTATTTACTAAATGCCTGCTATATTCCAGGAGCTGGCTAGGTACACAAGATGACTAAACATGGCTTCTCCTAAAGAAACTTATGGTTTAATGGAGAAGATAGACTTATAAACAGATAATTTCAATGTGATTTGGTAGCTGATGAGATAGAAGTATGCATATGATGCTACAGAAACCCAAGAAGGGGACTCTAACTCAGTTTGGAGGATGGTATCTGACCTGTCTTGAAGGATGAATATGCATAAGATAGATAAAGGTGGGGAGCATGTGCCAGGGAAAGGGAAAAGCTTGAGCAATGTCACAAAATCATGAAATAGCATGGCATGAACTTTAAAGAACATGAAGCAGTTGCAAATTACTAGAACATAAAATTTGAAAGAGAACTAAGCTGTAAGAGAGGCAAGAGCTAAGTTGTAATGGATCTTATGTCCCATACAAAGGGAATTTGGACTTTATTTTGTAGGCAACAAAGGAGAATTAAATAATCAAGTATAAAATCAAAGGAGTAGTTTGAAACAGGCAACTAACATCACTTTGTATTTCTAATGGATCACTATGGCTGTTTTGAGGAAAATGGTTTTAATGGGAGCAAGAATGGAGGGAGACCCAGTCAGGAGAGTATTGCAGTAGTCCAGTTGAGTGCTGACAACTTAGATGAATGAATATGGGACATCATTATGTCCTTAAATACTTTTTAAAATCTTTTAGTAAAAAAAACCTATAGTTCCTTTAGTTCATTATTTGAGCCATCACTATTTTTTTTCTCCAAAAGTTGAACAAAATAAAATTTTATTTGACACATCATTATCACCTAGAGTCCATAGGCTCACTACTGGTATTGTACATTCTATGGGTTTTGACAAATGTATGACATGGACCCACCATTACAGTATAATACAGAATAGTTTCACTGTCCTGAAAATCCGTGCTCCTCCTATTCATCCCATCCTTACTTCTTATTTAACTCTGATGCATCTGGCAATTGTAATATAAAGGGTAAAATATGGATCAAAGTCAGTTTTTCCTACACTGACATTCAACTGTCACAACTACATTTGTTTTCATAGATAATTTTTTTTTTTAACCAGTCATGTTTCCCCAGGCTTGTCATATATTGAGTACCTATAGTAATTAGGATAAATATTTGGAACAAATGTTTTCTATCATTGGTCATTTTTTTCTATATGGAATTATATGTTTTCAGTTCTGTATTGCAAATAGGGTTTCTCCAAGTGCAGACTCTTATGTGGCTGTATATGATGAAGATATATTATCAATTCTTGCCTATGTTCTAGAATGGGCTCACTTAGTCCTTGAATTAATGAGTGAACCTTATAAAAATATTCTCCATAACTGATAGCAAATTATTTTCATAGTTACTATGAGAGTTTAGATCACCTAAGCTCACTAAAGTTTTAAAGCTTCTAGGAGATAATTACATATTATCCAGTCCATGCCTTACAAAATCTTTCCATAATAGTAACTTTTAAATCCAATTTATTTTATGTGGCCCTGATCCAAAGAAGCAAATTCAAAAATAATTCAATAAGTTTTTATGGAGCACTGACTACATATTTAGGGCACATGTAGACACAAAGATAAAAATACCAATTTATGTCCTTAGACATCATAAGCTAGCAGGCTAGCATTGAGTTTTAACCTAATGCACTGCTAGTTTCATAATGTAGTCAAATTTCCTAAGTAATTAATGACTTATTGAAAGCACTACTTATTGAAAGAGGTATTTTTAAAAATATTTTTAAATGCTTATTTTTGAGAGAGAGAAAAAAGTGGGGGAGGGGCAGAGAAAGAGGGAGAGCGAATCCCAAGGAGAATCCATGCTGTTAGCACAGAGCCTGATGTGGGGCTCGAACTCACAAACTGCGAGATTGTGACCTCAGCTGAGATCAAGAGTCAGATGCCTAACTGACTGAGCCAACCAGGCACCCTAAAAAAAGGCTTTCTTTAATGATTAGAAATGCCATACTCACCACATACTTAATCATTGTATAGACTAAGATTTTTTTACTTTTTATTTTTCTCAATAGTCTGGCTTCTTCATATTACATATTTAAAAATTTTTAATGCCTCTATAATCTTTCACTGTCCAGCAGTTCACAATATTATTATTCTTTAAAAAAATTGTTGACTACTCTTAACTGTTCACTCTTCTAGATTAGAAGTTTTCAAACTATGTGTGGCAGAGCTCCCTGGTTCCGAAGAGGTGTCAGTTTTGGAAGAGAGGGGGCTTTGATCATGAGGAGAGGCCAGGCAGGCAGGGCTCTGGGTCCATCACACCACTCTTTCTTCAAACAGAATAGTGTAGATTTTGTCAGTTTCATATACCAGTAACAAACAAACTCCCATAATTTTCAGAAAAGGAAAACAGGTACATTATCAATTAACTATGTTGTTTCTAGGAATAAATCTACTGAATATAAGCCAGACTTGTATATGTAAAACTATGCAACTTTACTGAACAGCGTGAAAGGAGAGGCAAGTAAATGGAGAGATATACAAAGACATTTTTAGGAACACTTAATATTGTAATTATCTCTCTAGCTATTCCTTGACACCTGTCATTGAGCTGTAGATTTAATGCAATGGTGACCTTATCCCTAACAGATTTTTCGCATGGAATCTCTCAGGTCGATTTAATTTGATTTGATTTTTTAAAGTTTATTTATTTATTTTGGGGGGGCGTGGGCAGAGAGAGAGGGAGAGAGAAAATCCCAAGCAGGCTCTGCACTGTCAGCATACAGCCTTATGTGGGGCTCAATTTCACAATTTGTAAGACTCTTCACCTGAGCCAAAATCAAGACTCAGACACTTAACTGACTGAGCCACCCAGGCATCCTCAAGTTGATTTTAATATATATGTGGAAGACAAAAAGACCAAGAATGTCTAAGATACTTCTGAAGGAGAATAAGGAGATATAAAAACTATATATTAAGACTTATTATAAAGCTATAGTAATTAAATCTGTTTTTTAGCAAGGCATAGACAAATTAACCAATACAACAGAATAAAAAGCCCAGAAACAGAAACCTGCATATGTGGAAATTTAATATATGAGGGAGGTGGCATGGCAGATCAGTGGAGAAAGTGGAGCTGGGACATTTGACTATCTATATGGGGATGAAATTGGATCCCTACCTCATATCATATATAAAAATTTAAATTTTACATGAAGAATTTGAACATCAAAAGAAAACTTTACATTTTTATATGAAAATATGGATAAATATTTATTCTGACGTAAGAGTACTAAAAACTATTTTTAAAGCAAGAAGATAATCAGAAAATAATCATCATTAATCATAAAATAACAATCATGGGGTGCCTGGGTGGCTCAGTCGGTTGAGTGTCCGACTTCGACTCAGGTTATGATCTCGCAGCTTGTGAGTTCGAGCCCTGTGTCGGGCTCTGTGCTGGCAGCTTGGAGCCTGGAGCCTGCTTTGGATTCTGTGTCTCCCTCTCTCTGCCTCTTCCCCAGCTCATACTCTGTCTCTCTCTCTCTCTCTCTCTCAAAAATAAATAAACATTAAAAACATTTTTAAATAAAATAACAATCATAAGATAAATTTTCATAAATCCTACTATATTAAAATTAAGAATTTCTATTAAGTGTAATGTGAAAAGACAAGATACAATTTGGTAAATGATATTTGTCAAATATCAACCAATAAAGGAACAGCATCAAGAATATATAAAAACCTGAAAATAAAGAAAAAAAAACCCAATAGACAAACAGACACAAAATATAAATAGGCACTTCACAGGCAAGGAAACATATATGGTTAATAAACACACACAGAGATGCTTAACTTAACCTTCTATTTGGGAAATTGCAAATTAAGACCACAGTGAGATTATATTGTATTGTGGTAAAATACACATAAAATTGATCATTTTAACCATTTTAAAGTGTACAATTCAGTGGCATTAAGTACATTCACAATACTGTATGATAATCATCACTATCTAGCTCCAGATTTCTCTCATCACTCCATGAGGGAAACCCACATCCTTTAAGCATTCACTCTCCATTGCGATTTTCCCCCAGCTCCTGGCAACCACTCATCTCCTTTCTATCTCTATGCATTTATCTATTCTGGATATTTCATGTAAGTGGAACCTACAATATGTGGTCTTTGGTGTCTGGATTATTTCATTTACCATAATGTTTTAAAGGTTTACTTATGTGATAGCATGTTATTAGTACTTCATTCTTTTTTATGGCTGAATAATATTCCATTGTATGGATATGCCACATTTGTTTACCCATTCATCAGATGATAGGCATTTGGGGTGTTTCTATCTTTTGGCTATTGGGGATAATGTTTCTATGAACATTAGTGAGATAATGTTTTATACTTATTTAACTGGCAAAAAATTAAGAAGTAGCTAATATCAAGTATTGGAGAGACCTCTTTAATTGTATGTTGCTGATGGGGGTGTAATTTGCTTAACCATGTTGGAAAACAACTTGACATTATCTTGTGAAATTGAACTTTCACATACTGTATGATCCAGCAATATTACTCTTACATACATACCTAGAGAAAGTTTAGCATGTAAGTGCCAGAAGATTTATACAAGAAAGTTAACAGTAGTACTATTCTTAAGAGCAAACAACTTGAACCACTCAGATGTGCATCAATAGGCATTTCTTTTAAGGAGTCTGCTATAAAGGGAAGGAAAGTAATGGAGGAGTAGTGGGTTGAGAGTTTTTTTTCCTGATTAAAACAGGAGAAAAATTACATATTGCATATGCTAAAGAATTAATGCCATGGGTGTGGGGGTGGAGAACTACTGGAAAACTTGATTTCTCAGACATTTAATCTGAATTTACCTCCTAGTTCTGGAGGGTGCTGTATATACCCTCCAGTTTTAGGTTTTACCTATTCTTCACTTTCCCTTCGTAAACTGCTAGATCAAATAGAGCATATCAACTAAGTACTCAAAGAATTATCTGTTGTTCCTATTGTAACATCTATAGAGAATTTGATTGATCCACTTTCCATATCACCACATAAATAAGATCCAACTCACCAAACGCTCCCATTCATAAATTATTCACCAATCAAAATGAAGTAACTAGAGTTATAGAAAGAAACGTGGATGAATCTTAGTAACAAAATGTTGAGTGAAAATGGCCAGTGGAAGAAGACCACATGTAGTATGATATCCTTTTTTTTTTAAATTTTTTTTTCAACGTTTATTTATTTTTTGGACAGAAAGAGACAGAGCATGAACAGGGGAGGGGCAGAGAGAGAGGGAGACACAGAATCGGAAACAGGCTCCAGGCTCTGAGCCATCAGCCCAGAGCCTGACGCGGGGCTCGAACTCACGGACCGCGAGATCGTGACCTGGCTGAAGTCGGACGCTTAACCGACTGCACCACCCAGGCGCCCCTGTATGATATCCTTTTTTAGACTGTTTAAATACAATTAAAATTAGCTTGTGATGACAATAATGGAAAAGTACAGAACTTAGGACAACGATTACCTCTGGGAGGAAAACAGAGAGAAAAGGAGCACATAGATCTAAATCATTGGTAATCTTCCAGTTCAGTGGTTCTCAAACTTGAATCTTCATCAGAATCACCTGGAGAGCTCATTAAAACCTAGGCTGCTGGTTTCCACCCCCAGAATCGGTGGAAGGGTTTGTTTGGGTGTGGGGCCTAAAACATGTGTTTCTAACAAAGTCCCAGGTGCTGCTAATGCTGTTCTTCTGGGACCACACATAGATAACCACACCTAGTTCTTTGGTTGGGTTGTGGGTTCACTGGTGTTGCACTGCATTTTGTTATGAAATGAATGTAGTATTTAAATTAAATGGAAAAAAAAAAGTCATAGACCAAAGCAAAGATGAGAGTGTTTCATGAAGCAAGGATTAGTATTAATCCAGTTCTGGGCTCCAGAAGCATTCACCCAAAAAGAGGTAGAGTTCCACCACTAAACACAAACTTGGCAAAACACTGCTTTAGAAGTGTTGCTAACTACTTCGAGAAATAAAGTTGAAGGTTGACTCTTCCTTATCAGTGACAACAGCCTGCATTTCACTTCTCTGGATCTCAATAATCTTTGGCACATAAGATATCTACATCCTTGGTTGATTTAAGATTGTGTTTAGAGAAAACATTTCCCTTACTTTGCATGTTCTTACTCTTCCCTCAAGTGCTCTAGGTAATTATTTTTCTTACTTTCTACCTCCCTCTTCCAGATTTATTGTGTCTAGCTGCTAGGTTCTGAGATAAAATTTAGATATTTCAGATCTCTGCATTGAGCAGGGCATATGTAAAGCGCATACTGTTGTGTCCAGCAACGTGCCGGCCACTTACTGGGTTTGAGAAATGTCTGAACATAAAATTCTTGCCTCACAAGCAAGTCAGCCTAGAGAGGAAAAGAGATCCACAAATATAAAATTACAACCCAAAGCAAGGCGCATAGGACGTCAGAGAAAGATTTATCTGCTTTCAGAACCTCTCCTAAACCCAGCTCCTTTAAGCTTTCTCACGCGCTTCCACTTTCACAGCCCCAACGTCCTACGCGGGCGCAGAGAGGAGGCGCGGGCGGGGCGGGAGAGGGCCGGCGTTGCAGACCCCACCTCATTGGCTTTCCGGCCGGCCGGAAGCGGCGGTGCACATCGGCTGCGCATGCGCTCCTCACACGTGCTTCCAGAACGCCCCCTCCGCTGCCGCGGCTAGGCCGGCATCATGGTGCAGATTTCTGCCCTGCGGCTGCTAAGACGGCCGGGGACGAGAGGAGTCTCGCTCCTGGAGTACTCTACCCCCCGCCACTACAGTTCGTCCCCTCTCCGTGCCCGCGACGATGCTCGCGACGCGCGCGCTTTCTTCACGACACCCATTTTCTACGTGAACGCGGCGCCGCACATCGGGCACCTGTACTCGGCGCTACTGGCAGACGCCTTGTGCCGCCACCGTCGCCTCCGAGTTCCCAGCGCCTCCGCCACGCGATTCTCCACTGGTACCGACGAGCATGGCCTGAAGATTCAGCAAGCAGCAGCCGCTGCGGGCCTGGCCCCGACCGAGCTGTGCGACCGAGTCTCTGCCCAGTTCCAGCAGCTTTTTCGGGAGGCTGGCATCTCCTCTACCGACTTCATCCGCACCACCGAAGTCCGGCACCGGATCGCTGTGCAGCATTTCTGGGGATTGCTGAAGGCCCGGGGTCTGCTCTACAAGGGTCTCTATGAAGGTTGGTATTGCGCCTCCGAAGAGTGCTTCCTGCCTGAGGCCAAGGTCACCAGGCAGCCGAGTTCCTCGGGGAATTCGTGTCCTGTGTCTTTAGAGAGTGGGCATCCCGTAGTCTGGACCAAGGAAGAAAACTACATTTTCAGGCTTTCTCAGTTCCGAGAGCCTCTTCAGCAGTGGCTGCGGGGCGACCCTCAGGCAATCACCCCTGAGCCATTTCATCACGCAGTTCTTCAGTGGCTAGAGGAGGAGCTGCCAGACCTGTCAGTCTCTCGAAGGAGCAGCCACTTGCATTGGGGCATTCCTGTGCCCGGGGACGACTCGCAGACCATCTACGTATGGCTGGATGCCTTGGTCAACTACCTTACTGTAATTGGCTACCCAAATGCTGAGTTCAAATCTTGGTGGCCAACCACCTCTCATATCATAGGCAAGGACATTCTTAAATTCCACGCTATCTATTGGCCTGCCCTCCTCTTAGGAGCCGGCATGAGCCCACCACACCGCATCTATGTCCACTCACACTGGACGGTCTGTGGCCAAAAGATGTCCAAAAGCTTGGGCAACGTGGTGGATCCCAGGACTTGCCTTGATCGCTATACTGTGGATGGCTTCCGATACTTTCTTCTTCGTCAGGGCGTCCCCAACTGGGACTGTGATTACTATGATGAAAAGGTGGTTAAGTTGCTAGATTCCGAGCTGGCAGATGCTTTGGGAGGCCTCTTGAACCGGTGTACTGCCAATAGAATAAATCCTTCTGGGACCTATCCGGTTTTCTGCACTACCTGCTTTCCCAGTGAGCCAGGGTTGGTGGGGCCGTCAGTTCGTGCACAGGCAGAGGACTATGCTTTGGTGAGTGCAGTGGCCACTCTGCCCAAGCAGGTAGCCGACCACTATGATAACTTTCAGATCTATAAAGCTCTGGAGGCAGTGTCCAGCTGTGTCCGGCAAACTAACGGCTTTGTCCAAAGGCATGCACCGTGGAAGTTGAACTGGGAGAGCCCAGTGGATGCCCCCTGGCTGGGTACTGTGCTTCATGTAGCCTTGGAATGTTTGCGAGTCTTTGGAACTTTGCTCCAGCCTGTCACCCCAAGCCTAGCTGATAAGCTGCTATCCAGGTTGGGGGTGTCTGCCACAGAGAGGGGCCTTGGAGAGCTCTGTTTCTTGCCTCGATTCTATGGACATCCATGTCCTTTTGAAGGGAGGAGGCTGGGACCTGAAACTGGGCTCTTGTTTCCAAGACTAGACCAGTCTAGGGCCTGGCTGGTAAAAGCCCATAGGACCTAGAAACTTAGTTTTTAAATTGGCTTGTGGTAAAAAAGCAAATGTGTTATTTTCTTATTTTGCGTTTTTAGGAAAATTATGCTAATGTTTTCTAAAGTGTTGCATCATATGAGCACATAAACAGTGTCACTGTGATAAGAGGTTTGTAGCCTTTCAGGTGCCTCCCCTCCTAGTCTTCAGTTCTCTGTGCCCATTAACCACTATCCTTTGTACACCAGTGTCTCTAAGATGTCTCCAGGGTCAAAGATGGGTGAGAGACAACTTTGCTGATACTATTCCTTCTCATTGTGCCTCCTTCCAAACCACAGTTAATGTTATTTGCCCAGACTACCTCTTATGGCTTGTTTTCCATTGGCCTGGCCTCTGCTGGGCAAATTAGTGAAGATTGGGGGTTGGAGGCCCCCTACCTCAGCTTTTACGTAGTAGTCCTACTTTGTTATATATGTTGGGTTTCCTATTAAAAATAAACAGGTTTCTTTATTAAGCCTTTAAAAACCAGTGTCCTAGACAAGATGGTTTTTGCCCACGTTTATATTTTCATTTCTTACAACTATGACTCCCTACCTACTCTGTTAATAGTCTGAATAGTTGTGCTTTGTAACATTACACTTCAACCAGTAGATGGCTCTACAGTTTCACGTATTTGATTACCTAACATTGACAGTTCAGAATATTTAGGATAAATTTGTTTTCTGCTAATTTGGCAGAATTTAAAGAAAAATTTTATTGCTTTTCTTAAAATAAGGGAAGACTGTAACCACTGCTGTTTTACATAAAGCAATAAAAAAAGATCAGAATCCTGTTTTTTCAAACTAAAAAAGGACATTTACTCTATTAAACATTTAGTAAGGTAATAAGTAAATGTATCAAATGCGTTTGGACTATCCGTGATAAATTATAAAGCTCTCGAGTTGGTTATGTTAAAAATTTTAAACTTTAATAACAGGTTTACAGGTATGATTTAAAAAATTTGTAAACAGCTCAAAATGGTTATATTTTCTTTTTATTTCTGAATCATAATTTTGTTAACACATACATAATTTACCTTATGTGATCTCTTTTGGCAAATCAGAATCTATAATACAATATAGACATTGTGGAATAGTTATAAATGTTAATACATATACTTTCAAGTACTTTTTACCGATTATTTCTTTTGCTGTCTTAAGTTATTAAAGTTTAAAAGTCTGTGAGTACCTTATTCAGATCTGTTCTGTTGAATTTGTTGAAGGTGATGGTGAAGGGAGGAAATGATCAATGCTCCAAGAATCTCAAACTGGATTTAGGGATCTCTCCAAGGCTCCATAAGAGAATATCACAGAGAAGATGTTAAGGTATCAATTTATTCAATGACTACAACACAGTAAGCCAGCGTAATACTTCATAGGTGATTGGATAGTTAGGCCAAAGTTTAAAATGAGAACTTGCCTTGAAATACTCATTCTCAGCATGATAGCAAGCAGAGAGAGCTCACTATGAAGTCAACTATTGTGCTGGTAGTTCCCCCAGATTTATTCTAGGTGCTACTATTCAGCTCCAGTTTCTGTTTATTAATCAATATGGTGAGAGATTTCTGGTTGCTTGGAAACATTGCTTAGAAAAGAAAGCTTGAAGGCATTCTAAAGGTGGAAGGACCATTTCTGCAAATGTTCCTTCAGACCCTCCTTTTCATAATCGAATCCTGGGCTTTCCACATGACATAGTCTAGCTATCTTCTGGGATTGGTAGGGCAGATTACTGGGTTGTAGGAGGGGTATAATCTCTCCTAGGGCTGGATAGAGCAGAGTGGTAAAAGAAATGAGATGTAAACGTTTATATGAATGAACAAAAACAGACTTGGAAAACCAGTGGTATGATAACCTCTGCTGTTGAAGTGCCTTGATAGCAATCTTTCTGTTCCTATTATGAAAGGACATTCACTTCCACTTGAATGATCTTTCCTATGGCCTAGTGCTGGTCAATACACTGGATCTTGACTTGCTGGGTGTTAATGGAGTTCCTTTTGTGCAGCTTGTCATTTATAGAGGCACTTAACTGGCTACCAGAATATTTATGGTACCAAAGGGCACAAGAAAATAGAGAATCGAAAGAGGAGAGGGCATAATTAGTACAGATACATAATTAATACAGGATACTCTGAAGAAGTGGGGATCTAAGTTACTCTGTGGTAATATGGAAGATGAACCAGTTGGATTCTGTGTCAGGGGCAATGTATGTAAAACAAGTATCCTTTGGGTACTTAGTTGATGTGTTCAATATGATCCAACAGTTTAGGAATGGCAAGTGGAGGAAAGGTGAAACTTAAAACTGAAGAGACGGCATCTTATGCACCCTTTGACAGAACAGAGGTTTCTCCAAAACTACTACCTTGAGGCTCCTAAATATTCAATTTGGGGTTCTTGGGGGCATAGTTGCAGAAGGGGATAGACCAGGTGTTCACAACGTATCATGTTGAAGTAATAACGTAGCTGTCAACTCAGCAGGCTACAGTCCTATCAATGAAGTCATGCAAGAAGTTGTGGTCAATGTATATGTTAGGTGCATCACTGTATATTGGAGAGCCATTCTACAAGTGAACTTAGAGCTTAGGCACCTCGGAAGTCATAAGACCTGTGGCTATATATGGAGATCAAGAATAGGCAGGAAGAACAAATAGATACCATCTCTGATTTCATTGATATCTCAAAGTTATTCTGGAAATAGGCCTCATTATTTTTCTTAACGACCTATATGACCCCTATAGGGGCTGAGAAGAGCTGGATAAGTTGAATATTAAGTTGATGCCAAAGTACTCATGAAGGCCTAGGCTGGAACATGGACACAGGTCTTTTTTTGCACAGTTGGACCTGTGGTTGGGGCATAGCTCTTTATTTTTAATTTTTAAGTAAGTTCTACAACCAATGTGGGGTTTGAACTTAAAAGCCCAAGATCAAGAGTTGCATGCTTTGACTAAGCCAGCCAGGCACTCCAGGAAATAGCTCTTTAGATATGGGAAGTTCCAAAACTGAAGTAAAGCCAGTAGTTGGTTAGGTTGGGTGGGCCTCCATCTAGGATGCCTTATGATCATGATGTAGCTTGAGTAGCAAGTGGCAGTATGAAGCATTTAGCAGATTACTCCTTGGGCATTATGTAGGGCTGGTTTCTTAGATCTCTGACTGCCCCACCCCTGGTAAGTATGTAGTTGCATTGTTGGCCTACATTAGTGTAACCCGGAGTTATGGGGGAGGCCATGCCTCTTGACTGAGACTTGGTTCATAAAGCTGCTATATGATGATCTAAAATAGTCTCCTGGAGGCAATTCCCCACTATCCATAGTTCTACCAAATATAGAACAACTGTTCTGGTGGGTGAGATCAAGTTTGCTGTAAACGTTGGTGGGTCCTTGCCCTCATCTTTTGCCTGAATGAATAACATCAGTGGATCTAAAAGGGTGTGGATGTATTGACAGCCATAAGTCTATTTTTGCAGCAAAGGTTTATGAGTTCTGAGAGCTTGGAGGGAGCTCCAGCATAGATTTGGGTAACCAAGAGCACAGGTTAGGGGGATCAGTCTTAGAAGAAAGGCTTTGAGTCCCTTGCGAAATGAAACCAGTATGAAATATGTCATTTCAGCACAACTCAGATGGTCCTGACCCTTCCTCTTACAGGAAGGAGCTTTAGATAGCATTGGTCATCTTTTATCAATAGGAGCACACCAAATTTGGGGGTTAATATTGCTGGAAGGGCCAAACAGTAACAACCAAGCTAATTTAGATTAATTAATGGGGATTTTAACCTTCTTAGAGAATGTCTTATTCTTTTTTGAGACTGAGGATAAGAGAAGCTCAGCCTAAGCTACTTTCCTCTATCACCAAGAACTACTTTGAGCTGAGGGGAAGGGACTAACCAGTTTAAAGGGGAAATTGCTGCTTTCTCTTAGTTTTTTGGTAGTCCTGGGTTACCTAGTATTATAGATCCTCTGAATTATGGGAACCATCTAACAGGGAATAGTTGACCATATTTAAAATACCCTGCTTAAGATTATATCATATTAATCAGTTTCTACTTATATTTTCATGACAAGGGAAGGGAATTGGGAAGAGCTACACACCAGGAGGATCTTCCTATGGCATTGACAACTAGAAATAATATACTTTCTACTGCATCTTTTCATGAATAGCTATTGGGAGTTTTAGCCATACTTGGATCTTCAAAGTAAGGTAAGGCTAAGTACGGAAGTTCCATCCTTGGCTGTTAACTAAATATCATTTGGTTTATGGCACAGACTACTCACCATAGATTTTAAAGTCCACAGCTCCTCACTTAAGAACTGGAAGGTATGAGATGTCAGGATGTTTCAGGAAACCAAGTGTGCCATCTGCAAGAAGAAAATTATAGCTCCAAGGAGAGATGAGCCCTGCCTTCAAGTCATGAAGAATATTTTGGATGAAACATCTGCAGAGGCCTGGAAGACTCACTGGGAATGGATGATACCACCTTTCTTAGTGTATGGTATGGGAAAAATGGTTCTATCCTCTCTATACTACCATTCCTAACGTCAGTCATGCCTTGTGCATATACCCCTCATTAGTTGATAGTCACTGGTTTGTGCGATTTAACATGAAGATGTACTTTCAAAAAGTAGTTTATGACTGATTTATAGATTAGAATTTCTGTTTTCTTAATACATTCAATAAAAATATGACCGACTGCACATTTTTTCTCAAAATATTTTTAAAAATGTAGTAACTTTTATATTGGAAAACATTAAGATAGTTTCAGTAATTTGGCTTTCCTTGAACTAGTCTAGAAGAGTCTGCTGGTTAAAAAGCTATAAATATTAAAAATATAAAGTTAATAAGCATGTTACACATTTTAGGTTAAATCAGTACAATAATACAAATACAATGTATTTCTTTCAAACCACATGAAAAGAAATGTTAAAGAAAATTCAATCCAAAAGAAGACAGGAAGGAGAAAAAGGGGCAAAGAAAAATGAAAAATATGGTAAAAGAAAACCCATAATAAGACAGTAGAAATGATTATAATTACAAATATCTCAGAATTGTAATGAACATCAAAGGATAAACCTTCTGTCAAAAGACAGCCATGTTCATTCTTTAAAAAAATTTTTTTTTCAATGTTTATTTATTTTTGAGAGACAGAGCGTGAGTAGGGAAGGGGCAGAGAGGGAGACACAGAATTCAAAGCAGGCTCCAGGCTCTGAGCTGTCAGCACAGAGCCTGATGTGGGGCTTGGGCCGAAGTCGGATACCCAACTGACTGAGCCACCCAGGTGCCCCAGCAATGTTCATTCTTAATAAAAAGTTAGCTATATGTAGTTAAAAGGCATATACTTACAAGAGAAAATGAGACATGAAGAAATACTGGGCATATAAATAAACCAAAAGAAAGCTGGTATTGTATTATTAATAGTAGGCGGTCTATATTGAGAGGGGAAACCATTACTGAATATAAAGTGAGGCTTAATATAAAAGGAATAATGCAGCAGCAAGTTATAACAATTAGGAAATTGTATGATCTAACAACATTCTCAAAATATAAAAGGATAAAATTAACAAGAAATGTTCAAGTCTGCAAAAAAACGAAATTGCCATTCATGAGTTCAAAGAAACTAGGCAATGAGAAAGTAAAAACTTACACTACACATCAGCACTTCAGTCTTTAATGCTCACTACCACATGTATCATTGCTAAGTGTAGAAAAATAAAAATTTTATAGCAGGTAAGGTTTTGTGACTCTAAAACCTTGACTTTTTCCATATATGCCTCTGTGAAAATGATGACTTGCTTTTTGAATAGATATGTCAGCAAATATACCTGTTCAGGAAGTCCTCTCTTTGGATTATTAAAAGGGGAGAATCCCATGGCTATAATTTTGCCAAAATTTTTCATTGTTAGTTCGGTAATAAGCAAAGGTGAAAGGAGAGAACCAATAGTTCTGTGTTCCTTAATTATGTTCTCTCATTTACTTTTCTCATCAACTCTGAGGTATTTTTGTTTCTCTGTTTAGCTGATGAGAAGTTGAGGCAGAGAGAGATTAAGTAACTTGGCCAAGGTTATAGTTTGTAAAACAGAAGAGCCTAGACTCAGATTTATCTTGATGCCAGAGCCTCAGCACCAACACCACAATCAATCACTGAGTATATACTGAGGGCAGTGTATTGTGGGGAAGAGGAAGTAGTATAATCAGAACCAAAGATTTGAAGATGAAAAGTCTAAAAAAGACCCCTTAATTGAAATACAGCAATGAGTGTTTCAAGGTGGGGGATTATTCTTGATAACTAGATTATGAAATAGATGAGTGCCAAAATAGAAACTTAGAAAAACTACTTACTTTTATCATGAAATATTTCTCTCTTGCTTTCAATAGTTCCCTTTATATCCTAAGCCTGTTTATGTGTGCTGGTATAAATTTGTTAAAAATTTTAATAACTCTATAGTCTGTATTTTTTTTCCTTAAGATTATTTTGTTTCTCATTTTCAGAACAGTGTTCCAAATTCTTGAATCCAGTAGTTCTCCTCTAAATGAAAGTATGCTGTCATAAATTTATGAATCTAAGTATTTTGAAATAACATTTTACAAATACTTTAGATAATACATTTATCTCTAAACATGAAAACATATCAATATTCAAAAGTTTTATTTGACTTGACTATTATAGTAACAAAGCCAGAGAATTTTATTCAAGCTCACAAACACTGAAACTTTTTCATTTCATACATACAGTTTTAATATAAATGAACTTATGAAAAGACTCATCTATTTACTAACAATTTAAGTTCTATAAATTTACTGAACATTTATTACTGTATTCTTATGACATCTTTCCTAACAAGCCTGCAGAAATCAGGTTAACTGACTCCACAGTTATTACCAAAGCAAATCCCACTCTAACAAAAATGCTACATATTGAATAATTCTTGGTAAATTATCTCATACATGACAGTCAAGACATGTTCTAACTTCCCCTAATTAGAGATTTTGTTATGAACTGCACAAAATGTCATATTTTACATTTTTAATGAAATGTAGCTATTATGTTGGACATGGGCTACACCTTGAAGTGTGATGAAACCCATGTTTATATAGGTCTTTAAGCTATCATCTAAATTGTATTTTTAAAAATGTATAAAAAAGTATTAAGGGCCTTGCTAACTTGGAAGCCATGAACACCTACATCTCTGTTCTATGTTTTAAATAATTTCTTCAAACTATGTTTAAATTCAAGTTACAAAGTCCCAAGATAGCAAGGCATGATGGGTACTTCAGTATTTTTTGCATGGTAGCTTATGACTTATTAACATAATCAGACTGGTACATTATAAAAAATATCCTATATAGCATTTTTCAGATTATCCTTAAAAATCACTTACTAAAGCAATTTATAAAGGCTTTCATAAGGCAAAGAATCTTCAATCCTGGTAAAATGAATTTATTGCATTAACTTTTATATTTAAGTTTCTGTAAAACTTACTTTATGGGAACTCCCTTCATTTTTAAAAAGCAAACCTTTTATTCCTGAGTTCAGTTTCATTTAATAATTCATTACTGGAATGTAATTAAATAAGTAACGATGTGTAAAAAGCTTATTTTGGTATTATAGAAGAAAACCATAAGTACTAAAATGAATTACTGAAACTATGTATGGTTCATTGTGTGAACATTGATGGTTGGATTTTTACACCATTTTAAAATATGGAAGGAGTATTTTTTGCTGAATATAAAGGAAAAATTTTAACGTTCATTATGACACTGTCTGACCTAGAATTAAAAAGTAATCTGACAATTAATAATCCTCAATTAATAATCCTCAAACTAGAAAGATTTTTTTTTAATTTTAATGTTGCCCACATAAAAATCAGCCTTTATTACATAAAAATAAGGTAATTAATTCGAAACAAATTTTAAATAAAACATTTTGGATGTAGCTGATACCATAAAATTAGTTTTCTAGCCTAAGGAGAATATATAGGACTTCTTCCTTTTCCCATAATTTATGGAGACCATCTAAAAGTACAGCTATCCATTCAGGGGCACAAAAACCAATATAAATATATAACTGTGTGTAGCTAAGTGTAAAAAAATTAGTAAATCAACCTGATCTTAGAAAAGCAAAGGAAAAATAGTGACACTTACTGTTTAACATCTAGAGTAGTGACAAGGGGACTAGCCAAAGTCAACCAAGTTATCAAAACCCATCATTGGTAAGTCTGTAGAGGTAGATGTTTTAAATATTCAACATGTGAAGGTAGGTTAGGTTTGAGCTCAAGAGTTTTAAACAAGTCATTCTCTAAAGATAGACACATAGTTAGGGCACGGGCATAAAAATCTAACTGGTAAACATAGGATTGTTGCTTAATTCATTTTCATTTTTCCTTTGGCATAGACATTAGGATATTATATGTGTTCTTTTAACTGAAAGCTATTCTCACAAACAGTTGGATATAGCCTGAATAAAATAATCCTAAGGTTAACGTAGAGTCAGCATTTGAATAGTGCAGGAGGAATTTACTTGTATTAGTATCTTTTAAAAATAATTTGTATTGTAGGTCAGCTACTAATAGGGATTTTAGAAGGTTTCTTTTATGTGTTGTGAAAAATATGTTCTGTAAGTGGATATTGTATAGATTGCTTTGGTATCAGGTTAAAAAAAAATCCTAAATGGGATTAGCTAGAAACACATTGAGAATATTAAAATCATCTCAAATTGTTGATGTGTACTTTAAAATTTTTATCCTTTAGGTGTTTTCTCCAAAACACGTAAAGGAAAAAAAATCCACGTTTTCGGCAATACTTTATGTTAATTAGCATTTCCTTTCTTTGTTATCATTGGTCATTTCAGAATTATATGAGGCTAAGGAAGAGGGTTTAGTTTCCATACCTTTGTCCATTTTTATATCCTGACTTGCAGGAAAAAGGACCTTGATAGTTAAGAGCTAAAATTTATCTCTTATATGGTATTAAATCTGTTTATGCTATTATTGCTATCTTACATTCTCTATAAAATAAGAGCCAAATATCACAACCTAAGCAAAACAGAATTTTTTTGGGGGGGGGTACATTAATGATTTTTGTACCATCTCCATTTTTCTGTAATTTATATCTGGAGAGAAAAATAAAGTAATACAATCTTTATAGAATTGAATGAATGCACTGTGAAAGCACATCAGTACATTTTGGTAAAGAGCACAATTACCTAAAATAAATTAACTAAGAAAAACACTTCAAACAGAAATTTGTTTTTGAAGGAAAATGTGATTACCCTTGGACTCTTGAAATTTACAAAAGTTTTAGAACAAAAATGCCTTGGTATATACTGAATTAGCCTGAATAACAAATATAGGATTAAAATGAAAATGCCAGACAAGTGGAATATTAAATAGAATGTGTCATGTTATTTTTGACGAGGGCTCTATTTGTAGAATACTGGATCTTAACATATAGCATGTTACTTTCAGAATAAAGGTAGCAAAACAAAAGTATTACCAATAGGTGGAGTGGCCTTAGTATGTGCCAGAGTAATTAATATATAACTATATTATTACATTTTATTCCTCCACCTGAATATTTTAGCCCAGAAACATTTTGGCAATATACACAAAAAGTAGATACATTAATGGATAGTTCATTATCCTTTATGAGGCAGGATAAAAAAAATTGATATAATTGGATTATCATCTACCTAACATTATAAGAAGGTTTTCATATATAATTCCTACTCTTTTCCAACATAAGTACAAACTAGCTTTAGTTTTTGGAGAAGATGTGAAATTAAAATAGTGAAAAAAATAAGACTCTTATTCTAATATTGTACAATCAAATTTCAATAAATGCTAGAATAAACTTACATGTAGTTAATTTAAATGTTGCTTATTTATATAATTTTTAATCGTTTTATTATTAGTCTAGCCTTGTATATAAGGAATATAATGTTCTTAGAGAAGAAAGTTGGGATATACATTAAATAGGCAGCATTTAAAGAAGAGTTGGCCATTTTTTAATTTTAAGAAGGTCTACCTATTGTTGCATTTTTTAATTTTAAAAAACTTTGAATTCTGTAAGAGCAGATAGTCATAATATCTTTGTATTTAAAAGGTGAAATATAATGTTATGGGTAAGTTTTATTCAAAGTTAATGCTTTGAAAGGCTAGAAACGTCACAAACTAAGACCTGAATGAAAGATAAAAAGGAATAATGACAGTGTTACAGTATTAAAGGAAGAAATATGTACTGAATCTGGGATGATATATGCAGTGAATGCTTATACTTGCTAAGATGCTGTAAGAACCCTTATACTTTTGGTATGGATGACAAAAGAGGGCCAGAAATATATAGAGAGATACATTTAAGTATATTTAAGAATAGTGTCTACTCTGGTCATAGTAACTGGTATAAAATAAGTGGTCATAATAGGACAGGTTTCCAGATATTATATATATAAATTATCTTTACATGTATTAATATCTGTCAAAATTCCTAATGTAAATCTAGAGTTTGAAATGTTTTATAAAAAATATTTAATGTCAGTAAAATATACACTAACCAATATATAGAAAAGTCAAAATAATGTGGGAGCTAAAATCTTCTACACACATTATCTCTCTAGCAAGAGAGTGTTTTTTTTTTTAATTTACCATATTACAACAAATGGCCTGTTGCTATTGTATATTCTATATATGGCATGGCTGTGTCTACAGGTATGAAACATCTAGAACAAATCTGAAAAATCCAAACATCAAAGGTGTTTTTAAGTGCTTAGACATTATCATGTTGATAATATAGCCAGATATGACCAAAGTTTTCAAACTTTACCAAGGTATTTGTTGTTTTATAGATACAGCATTTGTTCTATTTACTAGAATTATAAGTCTATCTTACTTAAGTGTGTGTAAATTCATAAGGGAAACCATAGTTTTCTCCTGCATCTTCAATATTTTGGCTACTAGGATTTCTTTAATGCCCTTAAAAAAGCAAAAGCATTTAATGTTAGGCATATCCAAACCCCTCACATTTGTTGTCAGACCACACATAGGGCTAATTGTTTTCTATTATTGGATAAAATAGTTATCCAAGACTCTACTTAACAGAATCAATTAAGGTGGAGTAAGAATTGAATGCTCTGAAATCTTTCCTAGGATGAAAGTGTGGTGTTCGAGAATATCAAGGTTTCAAACCTACAGATGAAGGTTGAGAAAAGCTTCTTCTCACAGAATGTAACCTTGGTTCCTATTAAGAGATTTAAAGAAAACTAGGGTTTTAATGCATTTTAAATGGCTCTTGTAAGTAAGGGAAAGATTTAAAAAATAATACTAACTGGGCCTGGATTCTGAGGAGAGGTGTGCTTTAGGAAATTCGCACTATTAAGAGTATGTAGGCTACCCTAAAACCTATTGCTGGACAAGGAGGAAACCTAGGGCAATAACAAAGACTCACTACAAAGGATCTGAGAATGGCCATATCTAATGGTATTTTCTCAATTATTAGGTTATATTCTTTTGTGTCATTCCTGAACCTTGCTAAAGATATGTTTAAAAGAAAGATTTATGTACTCAGTGATATATAAAATTAGAGTCAGAAAGGCACTTAAGCCTATGGTTAAGAAAGCCACTATCCAGAGAAAATCAAGGAATTATTAATAAACTTTCATATTAATAGAGTAACATTTTATTCTGTTAAGTAAAATATCCAATGAATGGACTCTGTGTTCCAACAAATGATTTTTATTTGATCCACTGCTGAATATAATGATTTTTAGAAGATACTGCTTTGCTCAAGATGGTTGAGAATAGGAAGATTTCAGCTAAGGTGTTTTTATAATGAGTAAATGCCTACTTCAGAGTGTCAGTGTTTAGCCAAATCCTTTTGCCTAAAAAATCTCATCTTTTGTTCTGTCCTCTTCAGATTATCTGAGTTTGAATGTTGTGATTCAAGAAGAATGCATGCATCAAGCCTGAGTTTATCTAATAAAGCTGATTAAAACTTTGGAAGTAGCATGAAGGCTAATCAGTTGCCCAGCCTGAATCTGACAACAGAAAGTTAATGCCAAGTTTTGAAGTTGTTCTTCTAAATACTTAAATAGCAGCTTTTATGTAGTTAAGGGAAATGAACTGAAGCTTCTAAGATAAAGGGCAAAACTTCTCTAAAGAGGCACTGTTGATTATATATTGTGTTTTCCCTAATTTGGGCACAGATGCCACTCTACTGACCTAGCAAGACTCTGAGCATGTCTACTAACAATGTAACAACTTGCCAATGCTAGAATAGGTTAATTATTAGGAGTAAGTCATAAAAACAATGAATAATTTTACAGCGTATCAAACCTAGGTGCTTCTAGGGTTAAAAATGTTTTTTAAATGTGGGGTTACTGAGAGAGTTTATTCGTATCACTTTAGGATACTTTGTGAAGGTACAAAATAGTCTTCTAACCAGAAAAGAACCATTTATAAAGTATTATAAAATATGTTAGTTATCAAAATCAGTGTTTGAGAAAATTCCCTGTAATGACATCAGGCTGTATTTAACTTTAGGCACGGTTACAATTTTTGAGCTAAGTTGACTTTAGTAGGCAATTATGATTATGATCCATTTATCTTAGAAACACACACATTTTATCAGTATAAAGAGTGGCATGAGTTTGGCCCCTTGGATTAGGATGTAAAAAAAGAAAACTTGAATAGCCTTTTCTCAAAATAGCAAATAATACATGTAGGGTCTATACAAACACTGATAAATGCCTACACTGCAGTTATTAGCAAGAAAATGGGAAGGCAGAAGCAAAGCAACCAAAGGTTCATTTGTTTTTGTTGGTGGACTTTATGCTTCCAAAAACATGTGGAAATGTGTCACATTCCCAAAATAAAAAGAGTAGGTGGCTCCACTTACAGGTATCTTTTGCTTATCAGAGGGATTAAAGTTTTCAGGGATAACTTAAAAGGCCTTTCTTCTTACCTTGTGTTCCTTCTTATATTTCTCCGAATGCTGAATTACACGGCACATTTGAAGAAAATTTTTGATTAACATCTAAAAATTAAATTCTATGGCAATTCTGTTTCTCCCTTTTATTAGGAAGCTTCATACTTCAGTTACTTGATAAAAGCATGATTAAACAGGTTCGTGTTTATCAGAATTTGTTTACTTTAGAATTGAAATATTTTCTGATTCTGAGTCTGAGATGCTTAAGGGAGTAGAATAGACCTTTTGTGTCTAAGATTTAATTTGTGTAAGATTTAATTTTAGTGATTCAATGAAAGATGGTCCATAACTCTTAGAAGGGGCAAAAATTATTTCTGAAAAGTGTTCTCCAAGGATCTTCCCCTCTTAGTTCCCATACTCCCCAGAAATCACTTGCTTCCTTACTGGTGTAATTTATTAGTAATCAAAACTCTGGGTTCTACCACTTAATAGTAATGTCATTTTGGGCAATTCTCTTACTCTTTCAAAGCCTTACTTCTCTTATAAAAAAGTTGTCGATTATTTCTCAAATATATTGAGTGGACAAAATAAGATAATATATGTATTGTGCTTATAAATTATAAAGTGCTATAAAAATAAGTGTTATTCTTGCCTTGGAAGAATACAGTAAGCACAAATGTGATATACTAAGCATGATTTTATAGCAAATTATCAACAGAGTTAATACAGTTTTTATAAGGAATATTATCATGGACTTTAAATAATCTTCAATGACTAAACCAAAGATTTTCTTGAGAATTACCTCATTATTCTATACCAAATTTAGTTTCAAGTTACCAATATTTTAAGACTAATATCTTAAGAATATTCCATAGTTTTGGGGCGCCTGGGTGGCTCAGTCGGTTAAGCGTCCGACTTCGGCTCAGGTCACGATCTCACGGTCCGTGAGTTCGAGCCCCGCGTCGGGCTCTGTGCGGACAGCTCCGAGCCTGGAGCCCGTTTCGGATTCTGTGTCTCCCCCTCTCTCTCTGACCCTCCCCCGTTCATCCTCTCTCTCTCTCTCTCTCTGTCTCAAAAGTGAATAAACGTTAAAAAAAATAATTAAGAATATTCCATAGTTTTATTAGATGTTATAGTTTTCAAGTTGATATGATTCTGTGGTTTCGTGTTTATAACTTGAGAAAGGGGCTTATCCCTGAACATATTCATTGAACTTATTTATATAGTTGTATCAACGGCTAAACCAGATATCATAAAGCTTCAAGGGCTAAAGTAATAGAGTAATTCAGGCCTATCCCTTATGGCTTAATCCCTTTCAGACTATACTTTTTTGATCTCAGTGTAATGTTACATTCATTTTATAATATTTTAATAGGGTTAACAACATTCCAATTTCCCTGGGACAGTCTAGTTTATGCATACTGTATTATTAGAATTTTGGTTTTGAAAAATAGTCTTTGAATAGAATGGTTTATGGGTCTGTTAATATGATAAACTTGTTGGTTAGTAAGTATATACTTCAAAAATTAGATCATTTTAATTATTTTTAGTGCCCCTTTTCACTCTTAAGTGTACTGATTTAATTATGAATATATCATTTCCACATATAAGAAGAACTTGGAGCCCCTAGCAAAGTCAAGAACTTTCTGACTCCTATAAGGAACAGAAGTGAAGCAGAACTTAGTATGATTGGTAAACATCAGAGGGCCTTGTCCACAGTGAAACAGGCTTGATTTCTGTAAATATAATCAAGTCAGTCTGCTGCTTATCAATGAAGTTGGGAGTGCAATTTCAAAGGAAATAAGTGCTGGAGAATAAGGACTCCTCTAATTCTGAATCCATATAATTGTATTTCAGAGAAGGTTAAGCTAATATTCATATTGGAACTTGGCAAATCTCTGAGTATGTAATTATTTCTGAGAAAAAAAATGTAGTACATTCTTACACATGACTCTATTCAGATAGACCCTAATTACAACTTTGTCTTATTAAAATATAATGAACTGTCCATTATTAATGATAGAGACAAAATTCTTTTGAACTGCATGACTTGAGATTAAATCATGTCAGTGAAAACTATTGTTAGCTACCTTTCCTACATAGAGTATGAAGATGTTTGGTTTGAAGGATGTTTAATAAAGAAAGAGCAAGTGGATGATTTCATATGAAGAAACGACCATTAGAATGCATTTTTGGTTATTTCCCCAAATAATTTATCATTTAGAAGAAAATAGGAAAGCTAAATTCTTGTATTGGGTATACAGCATTTATGAAAAGGTGACAGTGATTTAGAAAGAATTTTCAAGAAGCAAGTGGATGATTAAGATGAGTTGTATAGTGTTAGGTTTATATCCGAAATCAGAGAATCTTTAAAATAAATTTTTAACTTCAAAAATACAAATCTGCTGAAGTTCAACACAGAATGTTTATCTTTCATTATTATTTAGGGTTGCACCTATAAAATCCTTTGAGGAAACAGGATAGCCTTTTTGAAATCAAGAATAAGATATAGAGAGATGTACAAAAAGATGTGTGTTAAGTAGCATTCTCTATAGTTGCATCTGATCTTTAGGAATTAGACACAAAGGTAAGTAACTCTTTTCCTGATCGTCATCTTTTAAAATTTCCTTTTATAATCTTTATTTTAAAGCAAAAGAAATTGAAGATTAAAGGATGTAATATTCCACGTTAAGCAAAAGCTATCTTGGCTCTCTTCCAAAATGCTCACTCTGTTATTGGGAACCACTGTGAGAAACATGGAACTTTGAGTACCAATGAGTTCAGAAATAAAAGGACAGAATCTGTGAAAACTAAGGATTATACTCTCTTAAGCATGAATTAGCTACTTGTAAGCTGGATTCCTTAAGCCAAAACATCTTTCTCCACATTGCCTGATTTTTTTTCATATTAGATTACACTGTTGGAAATTCTATCAAATCAGATTGTTTGGGTTAATAGGAATTCTCTTTATTCCTGTTCTTAGGCAAGTCAAGGCCAGGAAAGATCCTTTTTTTTCCTCTTGCCATTATTCCCCAAATCTAGAAGTCAGGTTAGTATTACTAGGTTTATATATTTAGGCCAGTATAGATAGCTGTTATAGGCATATGCTGTGAATTTAAACATCATTAAATATGTTGAAGCTGGGAAAAACTCTTCCAAAATTAAGTGTATCTGATTGCATTTCTTTTCTTTCAGTTTAGAGCCACATGTGAAAATGAAACCATAAATAATGACTACACAGTAAATATCCTTAAACCCTACCATTTTAAGTACAAGAAAGTTAATTGAGTTGGGTGGATAATAAAAGAGTCAGGGTCTCTAAAAATCTGGAGAAATTCTATACAAAATACAAAATAGAGGTCCCTCAGAATGCTAATAGCCATAATGGGGGAAAACCAGATGGAGGTCTTTCTCTTTGTTAGTACACTCAGGTTTTTGTTTTTGTTTTTGTTTTAAGTGATTCAAACAACAAGGACATGGTACTTGGAAAACAAGTTGGAAAGTAGATCTTCAGATGAATACACAGGGAATTCTTTCCAGATTGGAAGAGGACAACTGGTAGACTTAGGGAATTCATGGGACAGGAAGAGTATAGTTGGAGATTTAGCTTGGAATTTACCAAAGGGAAAACTCCTTTTAAAGTATTGAAACCTATCAAAGACAAAGATCTAGAGGAAATGCCACAGAACTTGATAATGGTGAGTAAGGGGAAGAAAATGCTAAGAGCTTTGAGACACTTTGAAGACTTTATACTTTAGAGGAGAATCTTGACTCTCTTATAAAACAAAATAGCAACACAAAAAATTATCATCTTCTCAAAAGCATTACTTTCCCCAGGAAAGAAAAATTCTGAGAGATGTATTTTATCCTCTTTTTCATAAAGGAAGACATAAAGAAAAAAGAGTCTAATCAAAGGACATTCTTATTAGAAATCCTCTCTCTAGGCCTACGGGTATACTGGGATCTTGTAGGACGTCCAAAAGTGTGAGGATCTAGGGCTCTCCAAATTTTCTCTGATGAGAAACAAAAACCAGTCAGTAAAAGGTTTGAAGTGAGGAAAAAAACTGTTAGCAGGTAAGGAAGGGGAGGGATTTAGTTCCTAGGTATAGAATGGCAGCTTCCCATAGCCTTGTTTTCCAAAGGAAAAAAGTACACCAAGATGTTTGATTCATATCCTCTTTAGAGAAATACTAAATGACATTGACTCGTGGGTATATACCTTGACAGAAATGCAAAACTGAGATTAACACATACTAGCCTCACTAAAATTATGTACCAAAATATTAGTAAATAATCAAGTATTGGCTTCTTTTAACTAAGAAATACGCATCAAATGAGTAAAACTGACAAATCAGTAGATGGAAAAATTTTTAATTACATGTTTTAAAAACAAGTCAGATGTCAATATGGTATCACTTACTAGCTTAAATAAAATGTTTTAATGACTATTCAGCCTGTTACTGTGTATCTTAACTTCAATACAGTCAGGCTTGGTAATATATTAGTTGATCCTATTTTAAGCAGCATAACTAAAAAGAATGATAAAACTGGAAAACTTTAATCTGTTAGTTTACAAATTTAAAATTGATGCCTGTTATTTTATTTCTAGATTCTGACAGGTCATAAAGTAGGTATCAAGGTAACCATGAAACTAGTATAACAGAAAACTGAAGGATTATATTACATGGAAAGGACAAAAATGACAATGTGAAATAAAACAAGTGGTCTTGAATGGCACTTGATTTTTGAGAGGAATCATGAGAATGCAGAAAGTATCAGTAAATTTATGCAATACATAAAAGCAAAGAGACAAAAACACATAGAGCAGGTGAAACAAACAGCAATAACTGTAGCTGCTAATCAGAGAGTGGTACTAAACATGGAAGAACAGAAGCTGGTAGCATATTTTTTTAGGAATTTATGCACTAGGAATGAAAACACTGAATAGAGTTGAAAGAAACAGCACCAATTATGATTAATATGCCCATCTTTTTTGAAAAATTTGCCTCTTTCTACTGAAGTCTATAGAGATTTCAGAATAAATTTTAGTCAAAGTATAGGTCTAGGGGCCAGCAATTTACTATTTTAACAACAGGGCATGTTGAAACATGATATCAAAGTTGGATTGAATGCCCCTGTAAAGTCTTTTCTAGTCCTTTGATTCTACATTTTAATACTATCCAAGCACTACTTCTGAGAGAGATACAAAGATTTTTTGTGTATGTGACCCCAATTCATTATTTTTCTTAAATACACCACAAACCCATGAAACACACTCCTACATCTGGGACTTATGTATAAATTTGTTTGAAAATATTGTACTGTCATTATTGGCAGAAATTTATAAAGCATTGTTACAAACTAAATCATACCTCTTTTTCTAAGCCATTCTTGTGAAATTGGCTGACAGGAAAGAAATTAAAGTCTTAATTTTCCAAGATCCTTTATTTTTTGACATGCTACCATCTTTCTATCTCTGATTATATTAGAGATTTGGGGAAAACAGGTCACAAAGTTATTTGTGATTTTGGTACATGTGATGATACTAATATTTGTATTATCCTTTTCACTCTAACCCAGTGAATTTCCTCAGATGTCTTCAGATTGGCCTTTCAAAATAGAACTAAATAGAAACTTTTCAAATTTATCTATAGATGATATACTACAAAAAATAGAAAAATAAAATGGCTTTTACTTAGTTATATAAGGAGAATTTTTATCCTCTCAATCTGGTTTTAGAAATAACCTGTTTGGGCTATCAAACTAGGTCGTAAAGAAAGTTGATGATGTCCTCCATATATTCTGGTTGACAGTGATATCCACAGTTTTAATTAGCTTCACAAAATGAAGCTAAATTCTAAGAAAGTATGTATATGAATTGTATGTATATATAATGTGTATGTGTATATAATCTATATGTGTGTGTGTGTGTGTGTGTGTACGTAGTATATGTGTGTACGCAGATCTCTATAGTTTTGTGGAAGAAACACACTTGGGTATCAATTATTATCAAAATTCCTTATCCAATAATAAATCATTAACTTTTATTAACAGTCCAGGATTTGTTTAGCATCATGTTAAACATTTTGAAAATCAAGGAGAGTGCTATTAAAATATCTCTAACATCAGTGGTTAATCATTTTTACTTACAGAACAAAAACTTTTGAAATTTCATTGTGGGACTTATTAGTCTATTTATATTTCTAAAAACAGAATAATTAATGTGCATGGAATACCTGTAGGCTAATATATAATCATATAGTCCTACTGTTCATTATGGTTTCAAAAGAAACACCTTATTTGACTTATCAGGAAAATCTTTGGGATCTAAGTCTTATTATTTCTGCTTATGCCGTTGAACATGTAATACATTTGGGCATAGAAAAGGAGAGAGGAGAGATTAATTAGGGTAATGCCAATATTTATGGATTTTCCTCTTCTCACCTAAAATTAGGAAGTCAAGTAAAAGAATTGCAAATGAATGTAAAGTGGATTTTTTTATACTATTACAGAAATTACAGTGATGAAAACAATTTGTTCTGTAACTTTTGAACAATGGCTTTTCCTCCCTACCTATTTTCTAATTTTATAATAAGATTGGCTTTAGAATCAGAATTTAAAGTTTTCCTTTGGTGTAAGAAATAGCTTTGCTTTTTATGAAAATAACTGTCTTTTAAAATATTAATAACATATAATTGAATATATTGGTAACATATAAGAATAAAAAGTCAAAATATTAAAGCAGTAGAGGATACCAAAATATAGTGGGGTATCAGTCAGTATTATGGGATGTCAGAGGTGAGCCCTTCTTTTATCAAAACAATTCTACTAGGTGAACCGTATTATATAAATTTGGGTACCAAATGGCTTATATTATAAAAGGCTTCAGCATTATCACAAATATTAGAGTAAAAATTTAATATAGTCAAATTAATCATATGAAAAGGTAAGAAAACTGATCATGTTGAAGTGTTTCTAATATTTGGAAAATGTTATAAAAAAGTATAAATATTACTCAAATTTTGAAAACCATGGCAGAAGCAAAATTAAATAAGGAATAGCAATAATAAATAAAAACTCAGTCAAAAACATATTAAATGACAAAATAGCCAGTATTAGAACTGAATCATTAAGATCAAATGTACTTATACCACAAGGCATGAAAGTATTAAAAATTCTGTTAGCATTAGAGAGGACTCTTATCCTAAATACTAAAATAAATAGTAATGACTATTAAACATTACTCCTAAAAGATTGAGAGGAAAAGAAATAACACAAAGCAGAGAAAATGAAAGACACCTCACTATTCCCAATGTGGTTATTATTTATGGAATGGATAAAACATGTAGAAAATGTCACTACAGTTAGATTAACACATAAACCAACATGCCACAACTACCTAAATAGTTTTGTAGAACAGCTGAAAAAGCAAATTTCATCGAATTTAGACAGCTTATAATGGAATAAATAAGTATGGCGAGGTATTAACTAACCCTAAGTGTCACAATGGGCAGCTTCTAGACGGTTCGTTGAAGCTGGATCTTGGCCACACAAGGATCATTGGACAAGAAATCAGTTGAGCTGGACTAGAGCTGCCCAGTTGTCTTAATAATGAATGCTCCACACTGTCTGTTAAGTAAAAAGAGAGAAAATATAGATCAGAAATGAACAGGAAAGAAAAAACAAATTAGAGTAAATGAATGTAGGACATCAATGAACATTTACACAATACTTGCAGAACATGTGTACTAATTTTATTGAATATTAAGAAGTGAGAGAAGTTGAATAGTATCAGTCCTCCAACTTTGTTCTTTCCCTTTAACACTGTGATGGCTATTCTGGGTTTTTTGCCTTTCCATGTAAACTTTAAAATCAGTTTGTCAATATCCATGAAATAACTTGCCGAGATTTTGACTAGGATTCTGTTGAACCTGTAGATAAAGTTGGGAAGAATTGACATCTTGACAATATGATGTCTTCCTATCCATACACATGGACTATTTCTCCATTTATTTAATTCTTTGATTTCTTTTATTTTATACTTTTTCTCATCTAGATCTTGTACACATTTTGTTAGATTTATACCTAAGTATTTCATTTTTAATTTATTGCTGGTAAGCAGAAAAACAATTGACTTTTGCATATTAACCGTGTATCCTACAGCCTTGCTATAATTGCTTATTAGTTCCAGAAGTTTCTTGGTCAATTCTTTTGGATTTTCTACATAGACGATCATGTCATCTGCAAACAAAGGCAGTTTTATTTCTGCCTTCCCAATCTGTATACTTTTGTTTCCTTTTCTTGTCTTTCTGCATTAGCTAGGACTTCCAGTACAGTGTTGAAATGGAGAAATGAAATGGACATTCTTGCCTTGTTCCCCGTTACTAATTTTAATATATTTAAAAACACCTTTGAGACCACCAAGTATTCACGCAAGAAAAAAATTTTTTTAATGTAACATTACATTACAAGCAAATTAGGATTAGGAAAAGACTATAGGCTCAGCTGAATGTAATCTTAAGGGTGGTCTTACTAACTATACATACAGCACTTCAAATATTATTTTTCAAGTGTAATGTTCAATAAATGCTTGGTGAAATGAACTACTGAGAATGAAAATGTTACTTAAAACTTGTCATATGGTAGAGTCCATATGACATGTTTATGCAAGGGCCAACTTATTTATGTGATTTATTAATTAGCTAATGGCCCATAGTTCATTTAGATTCTGCCAGATTTGACAGTACCTACAAATATGAGTAAAAACAGTAATGTATAGTTTTTATCCATAAAAATTTAAAGTTTTATTTTAGCTATAGTTTTTATTTCAATCTCAATTAAATCTTTGTCAAGATTAGAAGGGTAAACAAACTGATTTGACTTTGACTCTTTTTAAAGAAACTTTCTTGGGGCGCCTGGGTGGCGCAGTCGGTTGAGCGTCCGACTTCAGCCAGGTCACGATCTCGCGGTCTGTGAGTTCGAGCCCCGCGTCGGGCTCTGGGCTGATGGCTCAGAGCCTGGAGCCTGTTTCCAATTCTGTGTCTCCCTCTCTCTCTGCCCCTCCCCCGTTCATGCTCTGTCTCTCTCTGTCCCAAAAATAAAAAAATAAACGTTGAAAAAAAAAAAATAAAGAAACTTTCTTAAAGAGCATTCAAAAAAGGAAAAAAAAAACCCCAACAGATAGAAAGTGAAAATAAAGGAGTTGAGGTAACCTGCAGGTAGTATACGCACAAGGAAATGATGTAAATTGGTATATATGAAAAAGACCAAATTGACAGTATAAAAGAGAAAATATATCCTATAAATATTTTTCAAGTAAAAATTGTTTTAGCCAATTTTTAAAGTTGAGAGAGGAGGGTTTTAAATAAATCCTGGTTAAAATTTTCAGAATGACATAAAGGTCTTTTCCTTAAAGGTTTACAACATGTAACAGGAGGCTTTTTCCATCTTGCAATGAAAAGCTAATAGAGTTCAGGTTAAGAACATTTCATTGCAGAAAGAATGAAGGAAGATAAAGGTGGTTAGCAGTTTGCAAATACTTTAAGATCTGTCCCTAATGTGTTTATTCTGAAGTTTTAAAGATCAGCAACAATTACATGCTTTTAAACAATACTGTTTCATGAAAGGTATAACTAAAGTCTGAAGTATTCAAGAAAGAATGGCTAAGTGAATATATAAGAGATTTCAGTGTATTTTATCTGATTTAGTTGTGTGGAGAAAACTAACTCAAATTGATAGAAACTTATCTTAAGTCCGAGTAATGGAAAAGTAAGCAAAAATAACTGCTTTGGTAATGCAAAGCTACAGAAGACATTTCTAAGTGGACCACTAATGTACAGCATTACTATACTGTGACTATAATGTAGGTGACTATAATTAATAATACTGTATTGCATATTGGAAAGCTGCTGAGAAAGTAGATCTTAAGAAATTTCTTACCACAAGGAAAAAATTTGTTAAGTATGTGAAGTTTTGTGGATGTTAACTAGACTTACTGTGATGACCATTTCATAATATATACATACACTGTACACCTGAAACTAATAATGTTATATGTCAATTATATCTCATTGCTATTTCTGTCACATATTACTTATTGTGTTGTTCTCAGATGTTTTGTGGTTTTTGCCTTCATAAAATTTTCTCCTGAGATCATCATCAGCTAAGATGTTTGGTAATATTTACATGCGTGGGAAAAAAAATGGAAGAGTAGAGAGTGGTCTTAGCTCATGCTGTGGTTTGAGAAGGAGTAGGCGTTGTCTTGCCCAAGACAGAGAGCCCTTAGGCATCATCATCTAGGCTATAACAACCTTTTGTTGCCATTTCAGTAGGCAACTCTGCCTATTAGGGGTCAGTCTCTCAATACTTCTGCCCTGCACAATGCTCTCCTTTCTTATACATAATTCATTATAGTCAGTGACATTTGTCCAGGACCACTTTATTGAATTTATAGAGATTTATGTTGTGACCAAAATATTACCAACTTTTGTAAATGTTAGAAAAGAAATAGCTTTCTCTTTGCAAGGCACAAAATTCAATATGTATTATTTATATATGTCTTTAGATCTTATTTATCCAAACATGAGTTATGATTATGATATTAAAGTTTCCTATCACAGCTGTGTTTCTTTCTCTTGGTATTTCTAACAGTTTTTACTTTGTATATATTTTTTAAGTTTTTAAATTTTTATTAAGTAATCTCTACACCCAAGATGAGCTTGAATTCATGATCTCGAGATCAAGAGTCGCATGCTCTTCTGACTGAGCCAGGCAGGCAACCCTACTTTATAGTTTTGATGTTACATTATTAGACTTACTTATTCATTTTAGATTTAACTTTTTATCACAACAAACTAATCTTCCCTGTCTTGTTTAATGCTTTTTACTTTGAAATTTACTTTCTTATTAGAATCATCTTGGGTTTTTCCTACTATTGTTCACATTTGCCTGATATATCTTGGCTTGAAACAATCTGGAGTACATAGCACTTTTGAAATTAATTTTTATTTTTGTTAAAGTAACTATAGGGGTGCCTGGGTGGCTCAGTCAGTTAAGTGTCTGACTTTGGCTCAGGTCATGATCTCATGGGTTGTGAGTTTGAGCCCTGCATCAGGGTCTGTGTTGACATTGTGGAGCCTGCTAGGGATTCTCTCTCTCTCCCTCTCTCTGCCCCTCCGTGCTCATGCTCTCTAAATAAATAAATAAATAAATAAATAAGGTAATTACATACTTAGTTTTAAAAATCGAATAGTGGTTAAAGGGAAAAATGGCTTCAACACATTAGCCCTCCCCTGCCACTCCACTCCTGTCCCACTTCACTTTTTCAGAGATGGCCACATTGATTTGTTTAAGTTGTTTCTTCTAGTATTTGTTTCCCTATTTCTATCTATATTAACTGAACAATTTCATTCATTATTTAACGACTTCTTTATGGTAGATAAGGATTTTAACTCTTTTATATCTTTTATTACATCTCTTTTATTGCCTTGCCCATCCTTTTTATATCATAAGTTTTGCTTAAATTTGTTAATTATTTTTTTTCTAAATTTTTTTTTAACGTTTATTTATTTTTGAGACAGAGACAGGGCATGAACGGGGGAGGGGCAGATAGAGAGGGAGACACAGAATCGGAAGCAGGCTCCAGGCTCTGAGCCATCAGCCCAGAGCCTGACGCGGGGCTTGAACTCACGTACTGCGAGATCGTGACCTGAGCTGAAGTTGGATGCTTAACCGACTGAGCCACCCAGGCGCCCCAAATTTGTTAATTATTTTAATTATTATGCTTAAGTAAATATTACTCACTAATAAGCCAAGTGGTGCATTATAATTACATTTTCTTTCTTGAACACCTTTTGGGTTTTCACTAATTTCTTCATTTCCCCCATTCATTTAGTTTTATTCAGACCTAAAGTCAAGTCTCTCCATATCTTTAAACAGCTGTGTAAGATACTTAATACAAGTTACTACACAAATAAAACTTATTTTTCCTGCAGAGAACAATCTAATTCTGGACTGATTGCTCTTTAAACCATCTAAACAGCCATCATCCCAAGACCTCTTTTTGTTTTCATCCTTAGCCTCTGCCTTGCATTAGATGTTTGTTTCATTTTCATTTTCTGCTTTTTTGTTTTTATCCCATGTCTTTTCCTAGTTTATTCTCTTGTTTTGGTGAAATACACATTTAGTAGCACCCCAAGAAAGGATGCACGTGAGGTAAATTGAGACTCTACTGTATGAAAATATATTTTTTCATTTATACTTGTCTATTATAGAATCCTAGATTAAAACTTTCATTAAATATTTTTAAAGCTTTGCTCCATTGTTTTCTAGCTTTCAGTGTTGCTGATTCTTAGTCTGTGATCTATTTTCTCGCTTAGGTTTATTTTTTAAATCCCTGCCATTCTGAAATTTCAGAATAATAAAAATAAAATCCAGAATAATGTGCCTGAACTGTGAGTCTTTTACAGCAATTGTGCGAAGTAGTTGGTAGGCCCTTTTATTTATTTATTTATTTATTTATTTATTTATTTATTTATTTATTTATTTAGAGAGGGCACAAGTGAGCTAGGAGCAGAGAGAGAGACACTCCCAGGAAGGGCAGAGGGAGAGAGGAGAGAGGGAGAGAGGGAGAGAGAGAGAGAAAGCCGGGCTCAACTGAAGCAGAGCTCATGTTTTACCTGATGGGGGCTCATGTTCATCTGATGTGGAGCTCCAGCTCACCTGATGCAGGGCTTACCCGATGTGGGACTTGAATTCATGAACCCGATGCAGGGCTTACCTGATGTGGTACTCAAACTCACAAACCATGATATCATTACCTGAGCCAAAATCAGATGCTTAACAACTGAGCCACCAAGGCTCCCCTAGGGCCTTTTAATCTAGAGATTCTTGTCCTTAACTTCCTAGGGAATTTTCTTGTGTTAACTTTTTGCTAATTTCCTTCAAACCATTTTCTTTTTTCTGGAATTAATATTTGACTTCTTGGATCAATCTAATTTTATCTTTTTCTCTTATTATTTACCTCTTTTTCTATTTTCTGAAAGCTTTTGATTGTAATGTTTAACCCTTTCACATTTGATTTATTTCAGCTACCTCATTAGTGTAAAAACTAATAAAATTTGAGTAAGGTATATAGTTAGGTTAAGAGGACATATTAGCGTTCATTTTCTCTACCAATGCCCTCCAGTCAAAGAACAGGAGGGTGAAGGATATACAGAAACTCTATTATTTCTATAACTTTTCTGTAAATCGGAAATTACTTCAAAATACAAAGTTAAGGGGCGCCTGGGTGGCGCAGTCGGTTAAGCGTCCGACTTCAGCCAGGTCACGATCTCGCGGTCCGTGGCTTCGAGCCCCGCGTCGGGCTCTGGGCTGATGGCTCAGAGCCTGGAGCCTGTTTCCGATTCTGTGTCTCCCTCTCTCTCTGCCCCTCCCCCGTTCATGCTCTGTCTCTCTCTGTCCCAAAAATAAATAAAAAACGTTGAAAAAAAATACAAAGTTAAAAAAAAGTTAAAAGGAGCAATTTGTTTGATAAAAATGAAGTGTTTGCTAGGATGTCTATGCATGGAACACTTCTTATTTTCTCTTATCTTTAAGTGGATATTAATTATAGTTTGATATTTTCTTCTGCTCTCTGCATTATGTTTCTTTCTGTTTATTATGATCTCTCATTCTGAAGGTTTTCTTCTAACGTGACTGCATATCCATATTTAAGGAAGAAGCACTAAAATCCTAATGGGAAGTTCTTTGTGTGTGGATAGTTTTATCAATGAGCTTTACAGTTAGGGATTTCATAGGGCCAGCTAAGTTTTTCTCTTGTTAGAAAGCATGCTTCTGTTAGACTCCTGGATCTGCTTATTTAGGTAATTTACTTCTCATGCTTAAAGTGATCAAGGTTAATAGTACCAGTAATCAGATATACTGGCATCTTGTATCCCTTGAAATGATACACTGAGAAGGGCACATCACTTCTGTGATATTTTTTCCCCAAATGCATAACTTCTATTTTTTTTTTTAGGTTTTATTTTTTTTTAAGTAATTTCTACATCCAACGTGAGACTCAAATTTATAACCATGAGATCAAGAGTCACGTGCTGTACCAACTGAGCCAGCTAGGCACCCCTGCATAACTTCTTTTTAATTAAGAGAAAATACCAGACAAACTCATATTGACGGATTATCAACAAAATAACTGACCAGTAGTCTTTAAAAGTATCAAGGTCATGAAAGACAGGGAAAGACTGTAAATTTCACAGATTGGAGGAGAGTAGGAGAGATGACAAATTAATGTAATGTGGGATTCTTGGGTTAGATCCTGGAGCAGAAAAAGAACATTTGTGGAAAACTGGTGAAGTTTAAATAGTGCTTGTAGTTTATAATATTATACTATTGCTAATTTTTGTTTTTCCTAATTGTTCTATGATTACATAAATTGTTAGATTAGGATAAATTGGGTGAAGGGATACATAAACTCTTATTTTTTGCAACTTTTCTTTAACTCTAAAATTATTTAAAAATAAATGGTTAACAAAAAGTTAAAAGGACCAGGATGTTTGAAGGAGAGAAATGGATATTTCCCAGCATATTTATACATGGATTGTCTCTCATTAATTAGGCTTGAAGGATGGTGAATCCTTTTTGACTTTTAAATTCAAACAAATCAAGCGTATTTTTATTTTTGTTTTACTATTAAAATGTGTGTTCATTCTTTTTGTCTTTTTCTGTATTCCTTTTGAGAGTTACTCCTTTTTTGGCTGGACTTGTGTCTGTTCTCTCTATTCTAGCATTTTATTTTTCATCATTTTATCCTTCATGTTATTTTCCTCTGTATTCTGGGAGGATTTCAAAAAATTCTTTCTACATCAAGGAATTATTTTTATGTAGTAATTACTGGTCCTTTACAGCCAAGACAAATTTGATTTTTTTCCATCATATCAATAGTTTCATATGGTGTCTTCTTACACTGACTAGCAACCATTTCATCTTTCCTGTTTTTCAGTCTGTAATTACTAGGAACATGGGATATGTTTTTATAACTTTATTTAATTTCCTCTTGTATATATGTTCTTATGCATATATACATATATATGCTATTTATCCTTGCCTTCAATGTAGTGCCATATACAAAAATATTTTAATGGGACCCATATAATGTATACTTTTCTGTTTAACTTATCCTTGAATGTAGATCTATCCATGAAAATTCTAAAAGATCCATTTCATGAGTTTTTGTTTCTCTTACCGTCCTCTGTCCCATCTCTTAGGTTTGTAGCAAGAAAGAGGCTTGGTACACATACAACCTATGCAATTTCTAGTGCCTCTAGATTGGTAATCTTTTTTGCTTCTGCTGCCTAGTTCTCTGTTGAGTAAAATAATTTATTCTGCAGAATCTGAGACTATGTATAGTTTGACTTTGTACAGTACATAAAAATTTATACCCTCCTGTATGTTCATAGCTGCAAAGCACAGACTTTTCCTGTCCCTGCCCTCTACAATGCAGTGCTTTGCAGTTGTCATCCTCTACTCTGAGGACTTGCTGAATATGTGGAAATTTTAGTCTCTAAATTGCTTTATGAGAAGTGTTAATGATACCGAAATGACGAAATGTTTAGGAAGAAGATAGTAATGGAATGATTCTGTAAAGTAAAGGTAAGTTGCTAATTTTTAGTTTAAGTGTACGTTATGGTTCTCTGAGCTAGAAACAGACAGTGGTAACAGGTCAAGTCCTTTTCTAATTTACTTTTGAATCACAGTGTCTTTCTAAAAGGTAACATATAATACATAAATAGCTGTTTTTTTCATTCAAGTCCAATCGGTGCTTTAATTAGAAGAAATTCCTCAGGGGTACCTGGTGGCTCAGCCTGTTAAACATCCAACTCTTGATTTCGGCTCAGGTCATGATCTCATGGTTTGTGAGATCAAGCCCTGTGTTGGGCTCTGCACTGACAGTGTGGAGCCTGCTTGGGATTTTCTCTCTCCCTCTTTCTCTGCCCCTCCCCTGCTTGTACGTGCTCTCTTTCTCTCAAAAATAAATAACCATTCTCCCTTCAAAATGACAAAATGAAGGAATTCACCCCAAGAGAAAGAGCATGAAGAAATGACAGCCAGGAATTTAACCAACACAGATATAAGCAAGATGTCTGAACCAGAATTTAGAATCACGATAATAAGAATACTAGCTGGAGTCTTCTGCAGAGATAAAAGAAGTAAAAAATAGCCAGAATGAAATTAAAAATGCTATAACTGAGCTGTAATCATGATGGATGCAGCGGCGGCAACGATGGATGAAGCAGAACAGAGACTCAGCGATATAGAGGACAAACTTATAGAGAATAATGAAGCAGAAAAAAAAGAGGGAGATTAAGGCAAAAGAGCACGATTTAAAAATTAGAGAAATCAGTGACTCATTAAAAAGGAACAACATCAGAATCATAGGGGTCCCAGAAAAGAAAGAGAGAGAAATAGGGGTAGAAGGGTTATGTGAGCAAATCAGAGTGGAAAACTTCCCTAACTTGGGGAAAGACACAGACATCAAAATCCAGGAAGCACAGAGGAACCCCATTAGATTCAACAAAATCTGACCATCAACAAGGCATATCATAGTCAAATTCACAAAATACTCAGGCAAGGAGAGAATCATGAAAGCAGCAAGGGAAAAAAGTCCTCAACCTACAAGGGAAGACAGACCAGGTTTGCAGCAGACCTATCCACAGAAACTTGGCCGGCCAGAAAGGAGTGGCAGGATATATTCAGTGTGCTGAATCAGAAAAATATGCAGCCAAGAATTCTTTATCCAGCAAGGCTGTCATTCAAAATAGAAGGAGAGATAAAAAGTTTCCCAGACAAACAAAAATTAAAGGAGTTTGTGACCACTGAACCAGCCCTGCAAGAATTTTAAGGGGGACTCTCTGAGGGGAGAGAAGATGAAAACATATATATTTTACATATATATATAGAAAGGACCAGAGAACACCACCAGAAACCCCAACTCTACAAGCATCAAAATGGCAATAAATTCATATCTTTCAGTAGTCACTCTAAACGTCAATGGACTCAATGCTCCAATCAAAAGACATAGGGGTAACAGAATGGATAAGAAAACAAGATCCATTGATATGCTGTTTACAAAAGACCCACTTTAGACCTAAAGACACCTTCAGATTGAAAATAAGGGGATGGAGAACCATCTATCATGCTAACGGTCAACAAAAGAAAGCCGAAGTAGCCATACTTATATCAGACAATCTAGACTTTAAAATAAAGACTGTATCAAGAGATGCAGAAGGGCATTATATCATAATCAAGGGGTCTATCCACCAAGAAGACCTAACAATTGTAAACATTTATGCACCAAATGTGAAAACACCCAAATATATAAATCAATTAATCACAAACATAAAGAAACTCATTGATAGTAATACCATAATAGTAGGAAACTTCAACACCCCACTCACAGCAATGGACAGATCATCTAATCAAAAAATCAACAAGGAAACAATGGCTTTGAATGACACACTGGACCAGATGGACTTAACAGATATATTCAGAACATTTCATCCTAAAGCAGCAGAATATACATTCTTCTCCAGTGCACATGGAACGTTCTCCAGAATAGACCATATACTGGGACACAAATCAGCCCTAAGTAAGTACAAAAAGATTGAGATCATACCGTGCATATTTTCAGACCACAACACTATGAAACTCGAAATCAACCACAGGAAAAAATTTGGAAAGGTAACAAATACTTGGAGACTGAAGAACATCCTACTAAAGAATGAATGGGCTAACCAAGCAGTTAAAGAGGAAATGAAAAAGTATATGGAAGTCAATGAAAATGATAACACCACAACCCAAAACCTCTGGGATGCAGCAAAGGCAGTCATAAGAGGAAAGTATATAGCAATCCAGGCCTTCCTAAAGAAGGAAGAAAGATCTCAGATACACAACCTAACCTTATGCCTTAAAGAGCTGGAAAAAGAACAGCAAATAAAACCCCAAACCAGCAGAACACAGGAAATAACAAAGATTAGAGCAGAAATTAATGCTATTGAAACAACAACAACAACAACAACAACAAAACAGTAGAACAGATCAATGAAACCAGAAGCTGGTTCTTTGAAAGAATTAACAAAATTGAGAAACCACTAGCAGTTTGATTAAAAAGAAAAAGGAAAGGACCCAAATAATAAAATCAAGAATGAAAGAGGAGAGATCACAACCAACACAGCATAAATAAAAACAATAATAAGAGAATATTATGAGCAATTATATGCCAATAAAATGGGCAATCTGGAAGAAATGGACAAATTCCTAGAAACATATACACTACCAAAACTGAAACAAGAAGAAATAGAAAATTTGAACAGACCCATAACCAGGAAGGAAATCGAATTAGTAATAAAAAATCTGCCAAAAAACAAGAGTCCAGGGCCAGATGGCTTTCCAGGGGGATTCTACCAAACATTTAAGGAAGAGTTAACACCTATTCTCTTGAAGCTATTCCAAAAAATAGAAATGGAAGGAAAACTTCCAAATTCTTTCTATGAAGCCAGCATGACCTTGATTCCAAAACCAGACAGAGACCCCACTAAAGAGGAGAACTATAGACCAATTTCCCTGATGAAAATGGATGCAAATATCCTCAACAAGATATTAGCCAACTAGATGCAACAACACATTAAAAAAATTATTCACCACAACCAAGTGGGATTTATACCTGGGATGCAGGGCTGGTTCAATATCTGCAAAACAATTAACATGATTCATCACATCAATAAAAGGACAAGAACCACATGATCCTCTCAATAGATGCAGAGAAAGCATTTGACAAAATACATCATCCTTTCTTGTTAAAAACCCTCAAGAAAGTAGGGATAGAAGGAGTATACCTCGAGATCATAAAAGCCATATATGAATGACTCAATGCTAATATCATCCTCCATGGGGAAAAACTGAGAGCTTTCCCCCTAAGGTTAGGAACGCGACAGGGATGTCCACTGTCACCACTGTTATTCAACATGGTATTGGAAGTCTTAGCCTCTGCAATCAGACAACTCCAAATCAGCCAGGAGGAGGTCAAACTTTCACTCTTCATAGATGACATGATACTCTATATGGAATACCCAAAAGATCCCACCAAAAAACTAGAATTGATTCATGAATTCAGCAAAGTTGCAGGATATAAAATCAACACACAGACATCGGTTGCATTCCTATACACCAACAATGAAGCGACAGAGAAATCAAGGAATTGATCCCATTTACAGTTGCACCAAAAACCATAAAATACCTAGGAATAAATCTCACCAAAGAGGTGAAAAATCTATATACTGAAAACTACAGAAAGCTTATGAGAGAAATTGAAGAAGACACACAAAAAAAATGGAAAAAGATTCCATGCTCCTGGATAGGAAGAACAAATATTGTTAAAATGTCGGTACTACCCAAAGCAATCTACATATTCAATGCAATCCCTATCAAACTAACACCAGCATTCTTCACAGAGCTAGAACAAATAATCCTAAAATTTGTATGGAAACAGAAAAGACCCCGACTAGCCAAAGCAATCTTGAAAAAGAAAACCAAAGCAGGAGGCATCACAATCCCAGACTTCAAGCTATACTACAAAGCTGTACTCATTAAGACAGTATGGTACTGGCACAGGAAAAATAAATAACCATTAAAAAAAGAAGAAGAAGAAATTCCTCATAGGCTGGCAAATAGTTAAATATTATTAACATTAAATATTTTCATGAATAGCTATTATACATTGGAATTAAATAAAATGAACATTTAATTTAAAGGTGAACTTAAAACTATAATTTCCCCAGTTTCTAGTATTTCAATTAATCCTCATAACAAATTTATTGGACACATATTAATGCAAAAATGGAAAAACTGTAAAACATAAACACTTCATAATTTTCCACTTACACATTTCTTACCCTGGGATTTGATACTGATCTTAAAAGCATAATAGTTCAAATGCCCAGATACACAAAGATTTTCCTTTTGTTTTTTCCTGTAGTCTAGCTCAATGGGCTAATTTTGACATTCTGTGATTTGCTTTATTGACTTCCAAACTCAGTTATGTATAAGATGTGGCTCTGCTGAATTAAAAAATGATACCCTAATTAATACCTTATTCATCTAGTAGTTTCTATATTGGTATTTCTATATTGGTAGTAGCGTGTGCCTTACAGTCAATGAGTGATTTCTAGCAAACAGTCTTTTACAGTAGTTAGACCTGTGCTCTGAGCCCTGAATAAGGTCTCTATTTTATTGATTAGATTTGATGCTTCAAGATAGTTTTGACATCTGAAATTGCTACTTTGGAATATATCCAGTTAACACCCTTAAAATTATAATCATTAGAGCTCAAATTATTCTTTTTTAAAAAATTTTTTTGGTAATGTTTTTATTTATTTTTGAAGGAGAGAGACAGAGCATGAGTGGGGGAGGAGCAGAGAGAGAGGGAGACAGAGAATCTGAAGCAGGCTCCAGGCTCTGAGCCGTCCGCACAGAGCCCGATGCAGGGCTCGAACCCACAAACTGTGAGATCATGACCCTAGCCGAAGCCGGAAGCTCAACCGACTGAGCCACCCAGGCACCCCGAGCTCACATTATTCTAAGGAATATTTCTACCTTTTTCTTTTAACTCATCAAGCTATTTGGTACACCAGAGAAAATTTGCATAATAAGAACTAAGGCTAATGTTTCAAATGTCAATATTTTAATATTAGTGTACTTAATATGTTTTAGGAAAAGATCATCAACTAATAACAGTTGTGTATTAAGACTTCTATGTTATAATACAAATGTACTATAAACAACAGGAGATAATTTTCCATACAGTAAAACTTGAATATTAAAACATTTCTATAGGATTGTATAGTTTTAGAAAACTATGGGAGTGTTTTTAAATTTCTGTCCCTAGGTGGGATAGCATTTTCTATTGAGGGCCATCAAATCACCTAAAGAAAATTATTGGGTATAAAATACACAGAACATTAGACCTTAAAAAATAAAAACCGGAAATATAAAACTGTATACAATAGCCCTGTGTTTCAGTTTTGACTTTTAAAGTTCATTAAATTAAACTTTCTTTTTTTCCTCATCTCTAACAAAAGAGGATTTTTGGGTTTCTTCCCCATCCCTCTTAACTTTGTATCTCTAAGTATAAAAGGTTAAATTCCACTGATACTGAGACATTGCATTCCTTAAAGCATTTCATACTTCAAAACCTCTGAGTAAGGATACGTTTACAATTGATGGCAATGTTTTTTTCCTTCATGGTGATAAAGAATGGTGTGTCTTATAACCCATGATGTTGCAGATTCAATGAAATCTGATACTAGGTTGTGTGAGACATGATAGGTTTTGGAGTAAGCTAGTTAAGCATAGTTCATAGCTCTTCAATTCTTCCCTAATCCTTAAATCTTAATTTGAATAGGACTAAAACATTCTCTAGGATGCATCCCATGTGATAACCAGAATTATTATAACCCTTAATGAGACAGATTAAATTGAAACAAGTCAGTAGTTTTCTTCCCCTTTGGCCTGTGGCATAGTAAAGCAAAGATCTGCATCAGGATAGAACGGGGAAAGTTCCTTCTAGCAGCATTTCTTTAGACATGAAGAGACAGGTTACTGATTCCAGTTTTAGGCTTATATATGAAAAAAGAGAAGATACCTACCTTTTCATGACTCTGTTATGATTTATATGCAACATAAATGTACTTTTTATGTGACTAAGGAGTAAGATACTAGTTTCTCTGTATAACTTCTTTCATTTCCTATTCATAGATTTAAGAAAATGTAGAAAAGTGTTTACTCTTAAACTAGAGGAATTAAACTTTAAATTAGCATGTGTAACATTAGGGGTGCCTGTGTAGCTCAGTCGGTTAAGTGTCTGACTCTAGATTTTGGCTCAGGTCATGATCTCACGGTGTGTGAGTTCGAGCCCCACATCAGGCTCTGCACTGGCAGTGTGGAGCCTGCTTGGTATTCTATTCTCTCTCTCCCCCTCTCTCTGCCCCTGCCCAGCTAGCGCTCTCTCTCTAAGTAAATAAACAAACTTAAAAAAAAAAAAAAAAGAATGTGTAACATTAACATTCTTTGGAAATTTCTTCTAGTACCACTCAAGGAATAAAACTTCAATCCTTTGTGTTTATATATATAGTGTATATGATCAGTAACTGAAAGTAATTAGTACTTGCTTAATATGGCAAAGCTCTTTCAGCTATTCCTAGAGAAGTATATTAGGAGAAAATGTTAACACCAGAGGAAATCTGTTTTAGAAAATTTTGATAGTATAATAACTCTATAAATAAAGTTTAGGAACACTCTAGGCTTTGACACTAGGTCACCATTATGGTTTTACTTCATGTGTACAGTACAGTAGTAATAGCAGTGAAGGGATGCAGTGAGTGGTAATGGGATGAGGGGATATGAGAGAGTGGGAGGCTCCTTAAAGTAGACTGTCTTGGTACCAAGTTCTAACACATGGGATGGCTCAGAAGCATAAATATGACTGTGAAATAGCTAATCTCCATCATTTTGTCATAGAATATGCCTACATTCCTTACCAAAGTACACTGCAAGCAAGATTCATATTACCATCACAAGAGTTAATCAATCTGTGATTCTTCACTTAGAGATGTAGTCCCAATTCCCCCAAGTAATGATGAAGAGTTTCAATAAGAAACTTTTATTGAAGGTCATAAGGGAATAAGAAGAATTTAGTTGAAATATATTGAGTATATCCATGCATCTAACTAGATTCCCACTCTTTGGCATGCATCTGATTTAGGATGCATGAGCAGTTCCCAAACTAGCTGAATAGATTGTTAACTGTTTTTATCTCCCCATATAAATGCCACATTCCATTAACAAACATAACCAAAATCTGAGTATATGAAATATATAGGCAAATTCAGTGAGACAAAAAGTAGATTAGAGGTTACCAGGGATTTGTAGGGAGAGAAGAATTGGAAGTTATTGCTTCATGGGTACAGATTTTCTATTTGGGGTAATGAAAAAGTGTGGAAATAGATAGTGGTAATGGTTGCACAGCATTGTGGATGTAATTAATTAACACTTAGGTGTACACTTAAAATGGCAAATTTTAAGTTATATGTATTTTACTACAGTAAATAAAACATTTTTGACCATGTATGGTTTATAACGTGTTCAAAAATAATAAATAAAAATTATAATTTAGAATTGTACATCCTTCACATGAAAAAGTTCATTAATTCTGTTCTTCTGATCACAAATGTGATCTAAATATCCAAAGTTGTTCCTTTTCAGAAAATAAATTTGAAAAACTTGAAATGACTGAAAAAACACCAAAAAATCAAAACAAACTTCTTACTTTAATTGGCTCAGGCTGCATCACAGGTGTAGGCATAGCGATGGCACTTGGAGCATAAACCTGGTGATATGTTGCTTGAACTCCATGATCAGAATAAGGCTGTTAACAAAAAAAGAAAAAAAAAATATTGCCTTTCATTTATTAATTCAAAATATTTATTCAGCATTACAATGTAAAGGAATTTTGCTACCTAATAGAGGAACACAAATGAAAAACACACTCTCTATCTTTAATTAATTTATAGACTGATTGGGGATAGCTGAGTAGCCAAAATTACCATAAATCCTATGAAACGTATAGGAGAAAAGAAAAGAACTACTTGATTTAGCTTAAGAAAGTCAGGGAGGTAGTCAGGAAAAGTTTTCTAGTGGAATTGATGCTTGAATTTGAAGAATTAGGGAAAGAAGATGGGAATAGTATGTACAAAGACAACTAAGAACACACCTCACTTCTCCAGGTATGCAAGAAGAAAAAGCAAATTATGTACCAGGGAGAAAATCAGGCTGGCTTCAAACTTCTTAACACCAGAGAAGAGTACACCGGAAGTTCTATAATTAAATAGTGTTGTTAAGGGTTGAATTGTGTTCCCTCAAAACTTCTGTTTTGAAGTCCTAACCTCTAGTACATCAGAGCGTGACCTTATTTGTAGACAGGATATTTATAGAGATAATCAAGTTAAATGGTCATTAAGGTGGAACCTAATCCAGTATGACTGCTATCCTCACAGAATCGAGAAATTTGGACACAGAGACACAGACAAAGATAATGTGAAGACACAGGGGAAAGATGGCCATCTACAAGTTAAGAAGAGAAGCCTGAAACAAATGCTTCCCTCATGGCCCTCAGACTGAACTAATCCTGCCAACATCTTGGTCTTCAACTTTGAGTCTCTAGAACTCTAAGACCATAAATGTCTGTTGTTTAAGCCATAATTTGTTGTACTTTGTTCTGGCAGTATGATGTAGCTATTTTATAGCTAGCGTAACTGTCTTTCAGATTTATAGACAACAATATTCAACAAACAAGTATGTAAGAAATCTCTTAAGAGAATGTAACAACCACAAGCTTTCTTTAACAATGAGTTCTTGAAGATTCAGTCAACCAGGTGATGGAGGGTAAGATGAAAAATGGAGAAATCCTAGTAGAAGTAGTGATAGTAACATTAAGATCCAATTGTGGAAATTATTGTTCCGGAATGTCATCATAATGTTATAAACATTAGTAATATAAAAAAGTAATATACTCTAATTGGGAGGTGGGTGTTAATTTTCTAATCTTTCATAACACTGATTTAAAACATACCTGTACAGTTCCTGGCCCATAGATGGTAAGGTAAGTAATGATTTGGAAATGTAGTTTAAAGACACTGAACATGATATTTACAATTTGTAGTTATGAAGTATTTTGATTTACATTTTAAAGGAAGATTTTTTTTTAGATTATTTTCTTCTTTAATTTTTATATGCTTTTAATTGACAGAATGTTAGTAACAATACAGATTGACAGGCAAACCAAAAGAAAGAGAAGTATTTGGTACCTTACTCTTTCAAGGAGATCAAGTCAGGGATTAGCCTAGTACAGTGAACAGCTAATTTCAGAAATGGTTCAGAACTAGTTAATGAAGAAGTCTAAGTTGGAGCATTCTTAGATATTAAAGAGGAAAAGATGTGAATAAATCAAAGAAAAAAGATGTGCAGCTTCCATGAGGGTCTTAAATATCTTTAGAAAAGAAAAAGAAATAAAATATAATGATGAGGTAGTTATAGATAATTTACTTTGAGACTAATACATACCTCTGGAACTGAGGCTTCCATCAGAGACAGTGGAGGAGGGACACATCCACCATCTTGTGTGATTTCCACCGGTTGATAAATAACCTCAGAAGGTTGCAGGTATAAGAATGGAGCAGAAGATGCAGGAGACTAAAACACAAAGCCATATTTCCAAATCAAATATGATTCCAGTTAAACCAAATAACTTACCCAACAGATGACAGGAATATTTGTTTCATAATTTGCTGAAGTTCTTTTCCAGGAATAGGATAGAAGTATCTTAACAACAAATAAGGAGTTCTTGGTTATTATAAATTCCAATTGTGTAGATGTGATCAAAGAACTTTATCACTGGTAAATACTAAAGTTTCTTAATGCTTCAGAACCTCATTTATAAATTCAGATAATAATGATATTAAGATCACTATTGAAGGTTGTAATAATATAACTTACAGTGTTTAAATTACCTATTCTCAGCTTTGTGACTTCACATGGGAATGCAAAATGTCATTAAATAGTCTTTTTGGTGGTATACTGTTTGTATCAAAAATTGAGAAATGGAATTTTACTAAGGAGCATAGTCAAACTGAAGAAAAATTTGAAATAAAACTGGAAAAATGCTACATTTCCCCATAATATTAATAATAAAAAGTAGGGGCGCCTGGGTGGCTCAGTTGGTTAGGCGGCCGACTTCGGCTCAGGTCATGATCTCGCGGTCCGTGAGTTCAAGCCCCGCGTTGGGCTCTGTGCTGACAGCTCAGAGCCTGGAGCCTGTTTCAGATTCTGTGTCTCCCTCTCTCTCTCTGACCCTCCCCCGTTCATGCTCTGTCTCTCTCTGTCTCAAAAATAAATAAACGTTAAAAAAAAATAAAAAAAAATAATAAAAAGTAATTTTGCATGTTTATATAAGTACTCACTTTTTAACAAAATGCTTTCACTAACACGATCTCATGTGATCTTCACAAAGATCAGGTAAAGAAACTTACAAAGGTATGGTATCATTACTTCCATGTTACAAATGGGGAAGCTAAGAAATATAGTAATTAAACAAACTGCCACAGGTATCACAGTTACTAAATAGAAAAGGAACATCTCAAATCTAGTTCTCCTGACCTTAATATTCATATAGTCTTCATAAAAATACAATTAAAAAAGTTAATATTTACCTGAGGAACGCCCCACTGCCACTGTCCTGGTAGGCACTGTGCAGGGGCCTAAAATGAAAAACAGAAACAAACCCACCCACATTATAAACAGGGGTCAAAACTGGATATCTACATGCAAATAGAATGAAGTTGGATCCCTACACCTCAAACTATATACAAAAATTAACTCAAGTTGGGTCAAAGATCTAAAAATGTAAGAGCTAAAACTATAAAACTCTTAGAAGAAAATATGTTTAAATCTTTGTGGGTTCAAATTAGGCAATTAAAAAAAATATATATGACATGTAGCATTCTTTCTCACCCCCTGACACTTTAAAAGCACTGGGTTGAGCTTTTCTTCCTTGACCCTAGATAAAAATTAGGACAGAACACTTCTTGGGGTGTGGCAGATTCCAAATGCGGACTCTAGTTAGGTAGTTTACTGGATTCTTTGGTGATCTCCCTGCTGAGAACTTCTAACTACATTTCTAGCCCTTGATTCTAGAAGTCTACTTCACACATATTCTTTCTTTATTGGGGTCATCTTAAAGTTTTTTGAAAAGGGTCTCTTCTGTGAGGTTCACATCTTGCTCTTGGGACATATAAAACTTTCTTGTTGTGAGTAAAAGTTCAACACATTCCCACTGTAGCCTTTTCTCCAGGCTCTGCCTCCAGAGACTAGTTCAGCTGCTTCTTTGGACTTTTTTAGTCCAAAGTCAGGTGCATTAAGCTTTCTTAGTCATTCTCTGATGTCCTCTTTACTTGGTTGAGAAGAAGGGGAAATGCCATAGCATTCTAACAATTCTTTTATTCAAGAAAACCTTGCTACCAATCTCCCTCAGCAATCTCAGCTTCCCCTCATTGTGTTCAAGGTGGACAATAAGCTAAGGGTCCTCAAACTGGTTTCACAATATTTGGCTGGTCGTGTTAAAAGCTGCGGTACCTAATGTTTTGTCTTTGAGGCTTCTGCTAAACTTTTGAGGCAGCTTAGAAAAAGTGATACCACATATGTATTTTAAATATATGCCATTAAGTTATTTTCATCTTTAGTAAATGAAGGAAATACTTTAGATATTTTATATTTAGCATGCTAATAGAATTGATAACTTTATTTAAAAATAAGCAATATAGCATAATAATATAATATACACTAGAGTGCCTGGGTGGCTCAACTGGTTAAGTGCCAGACTTCAGCTCAAGTCATGACCTCACAGTTTGTGGGTTCGAGCCTCACATCAGGGTCTGTGCTGACAGGTCAAAGCCTGGAGCCTGCTTTGGATTCTGGGTCTCCCTCTCTTTCTGCCCCTCCCCTGCTTGCACTCTGTCTCTGTCTCTGTCTCAAAAATAAACATTAAAAAAAATATAATATACATTAACATATGATAATATAACCAATTTAAATAAATTTGAATTTTAAATTCTATCTAAAATAACCCTCCCTCCCAAAACTGAGTCTAATACTAAAAAGAATTCCAGTAAACTTAACACTTGATGTGGGTGTATTTTAAAAGTTAAAAAAAAAAAAAAGGAAACAAATTCTCTTCCAATATTCCAGAAGTAAGAAAGAATGTGATTTTATTTGTGAATGCTATAGATCAGAGGTTGGCAAGTAAAGGGCCAGAGAGTAAATATTTTAAGCTTTGCAGTCCATAGTATCTCTGTTAGAACTACTAAACTCTGTCATTGTAGTACAAAAGCAGCCAGAGACAGTATGTAAACAAATACAAGATATGTAATACAAATACAAGATATGTAAACAAATCTTTATTTGCAAAACACCAAAATAGTCTGGCATTATGGATCACTTATCACCAATCTCCCACAGAATTAACAGAAGAGTGTTGGTTAACTAAAAGAGGCTTATTTTAATATAGATTATGTTAAATATAATAGCAAGGAAGTAATATAATGTTAACAATAACATTAAAAAATTAGCCTGTGACCCTGAATGTGTTATCTGTATGTTGCTTTGAGAATTTCTAAAGACTTTTTAGATCAAATGTTAGCCAAATGGAGCAAAACTGACCTCATTACATTTGGTTAAATGAAGCAAACATTCTACCTTCTTGTATGATATTGTTTAGTTCCCCATAAGAAAAAAAAAACCCACTGTTATCAAGGCTTAAGTATCTCATTTTAATTACTAGAGTTATTGCATGAGAAAGAATACAATGAAATTTACCCAAAAAGGACTGAAGGTATTAAAGAGAATTTTAATTGTAATTTCATGTTTACCTGATAGTGATACGCAGGTTGCTGATAAACTGGCTGAGCTACCATCACAGGGGAACTAGATACAGAACGTGACTATAAGAGGAAAAAAAAAGTGAAAAATTATTTTAGGCCTAAGCAAAATTCTTTAAAATAGTTTTTACAAAATTTATCTCGAATTGTTACCTAAACCCAGTCAACCTGTGGTCTATGATTGGAAATGTCATTTTTCCACCTGTTATTGATAGAATTACCAACCCCACTTAAGTCTACTAAAATCATTACAGTAGTCCCACTTTTATTTGGTTTCATTTCCATGGTAATGCTAAAACCACCACCAGAAAAGTTGTTTAGTCCAGACTATGAAAATATAGTTCTAAGAGAATTTTTTAAAAGAAAATGGCAGCTGGACTTAAGGTGATGATGCCTATTTCCATCATGAGACCAGCAACAGATAATGTTAACATACAGAACTGAATGAATAATCACATCTAATTTTGCCACTGATTTCCCACTACTTACAAATAATTAAATCCTATTCCTTTGTTATACATTTAATTAAGGCAAATACATTTCTTATTGAAGCATTTATCAAATTCTGTTTTATTAATTTGACACTTAAATGAGTTAATCATCCGGGGTGCCTAGGTAGCTCAGTTGGTTAAGCGGCCGACTCTTGATTTTGGCTCAGGTTATGATTTCCTAGTTCGTGGGATCAAGCCCCATGTCCAGCTGTATGCTGACAGTGTGGAGCCTGCTTGGGATTCTCTCTCTCCCTCTCTCTCTGCCCCTTCCCTGCTTGCTTTCACGTGCACATGTGCTCTCTTTCTCTCTCTCTCTCTCTCAATTAATAAACATTAAAAAAAAATAAATGAGTTAATCATCCAATAAACTTCAAGTGATTTCTCTATGTTTGAAAAAGTACACATAACACTTAATTATTCAAAGTAATAGAGTAAACCCCAAATTAGGTTATTTAAAATCAGACTAATAAAACAGGCAAGTTGTATTACAAGATAGTTAAAATAAGCTTTAACGATAGCAGTTAAAATTCAGTCTCCAATATGGGATCTAACTTATGTTGTTTTATTTTAATTCTCACCGTACCACCCCACCCACAAAATGAAAAAAGTATCATTGTACAATTTTCAGACTATCATATGTTAATAAAATTGTAAAGAGATTAACATTAGAAAATAATAATGTAATTTACTATATTAATTTATTTAATTTCTAATAACAAAGGGGGAAAAATCTCAGCAGACATAGAAAAAGCATTTGTTAAAATTCAATACCCCTTATGCTAAGCGAAATTAGTCAGAGAAAGACAAATAACATATGACTTCACTCATATGGGGAATTTAAGATACAAAACAGATCAACGTAAGGAAAGCATAAAGAATATAAAAACAGGAAGGAGGATACAACATAAGAGACTCTTAAATATAGAGAACAAACAGGGTTGCTGGAGGGGTGGTGGGAGGGGGGATGGGCTAAATGGGTCAGAGGCATTAAGAAACCTACTCTTGAAATCATTATTGCACTATATGCTAACTAACTTGGATATAAATTAAAAAATAAATAATTAATTAAAAAATAAATATGTCTGGGGTGCCTGGGTGGCTCAGTCAGTTGAGCGTCCGACTTCAGCTCAGGTCATGATCTTGCAGTGTGTGAGTTCAAGCCCCTCGTTGGGCTCTGTGCTGACAGCTTGGAGCCTGGAGCCTGCTTGGCATTCTGTGTCTCCCTCGCTCTCTGCCCCTCCCCCACTCATGCTCTCTCTCTCCCTCTCTCTCTCTCTCTCTGTCAAAAATACATAAACATTAAAAAAATAAAAAAAAAATAGATATGTTTAAGGAAAAATATTCAATACTTTTTCATGATAAATTTAATACTCCTTCTTTCTTAGCAAACAGAATGTAAAACACCTTTCTTAATTGATCAGGGTGACTTTGCCCCTCTAGGGAACATTTGACAATACTTTTGGTTTTTATAGATGTGAGGAGGCTAGGACACCGCTAAACATCCAATGTACATGAGAGCCTCTAACAACAGAGAATCATCTGGCCCCAAATGTCTGGTGCTGAGGTTGAGAAACCTTCATTAAATCTAAGATTATCTTCCAAAATCTACAGTATATGTATACAAAACTTAATGGTGAATCACTAAACTTGTTTCCTTTTTCAAGGACAAGGGCATGTTGTTATATAAATACTGTAGCAGAGACAATGCCAGTGCAATAACTCAATGGGAAAAAAAATGAGAAAAGAGCAGAAAAAAATAACTATACTGAATAATAAATGATTGTCTATATAAGAGTTTTGAAGGATTACTGATAGAATATGAACACTTAAAAATCAAAAGCATTACTACCTATGAGTCTCAACCTATTAGGAAATGTGATTTAAAAAATGTCATTCTTAAAATTAACAAAAACCATAAAGTACTTAAGAATAAATCCAACAAAAGATGTACTAAACTATTTCCTGGAGAAAGATAATTTTATGGATAGATGGAAATAAAAAACCTAACGAAATGTTTGTGGATGTTAAAATTCAGTATTATAGGGGCGCCTGGGTGGCTCAGTCGGTTGAGTGGCCGACTTTGGCTCAGGTCATGATCTCGCAGTCTGTGAATTCGAGCCTCGCATCGGGCTCTGTGCTGACCGCTCAGAGCCTGGAGCCTGTTTCAGATTCTGTGTCTCCCTCTCTTTCTGACCCTCCCCTGTTCATGCTCTGTCTCTCTATCTCAAAAATAAATAAACATTAAAAAAATTAAAAAAAAAATTCAGTATTATACACAAATTAATCTACATATTTAATGCAATTATAATAAACACCCAACAAAGGCTTTTCACAGAATTGAACAAGCTGGATTATAACATTTATATTTATAAAAATAAAGACTTAAGGATAGATGAGACTCCTGAAGAAAAAAGTGATAGGGTTGCCCTACCAGATTTTAACTAGTTCTAAAGCAACAGGACCTAAAAGAGAATTGGGCAGGGCAAACAAATACACCAGTGGAATAGAACTGAGAGCCCAGAAGAAGACCCCACTCCACCCACACCCCAGAAGTGTGGCATTTCACAGAGGATTTATTTCAAAACAGTGAAAGATGATGAATTAGTCAATATATGAACTCCAGATTTAAGATCTAGATGTGAAAAACGGCAACACTATAGTATTTTACAAATAAAATATAAAATATCTATATTTGAGTAATAAGGAAGTGTTTTTTTTAATTAAAAAATTTTTGTTAATTTTTATTTTTAAGAGAGAGAGAGAAAAACAGAGAGAGAGAGAAGAGAATGAGCAGAGGAGGGGCAGAGAGAGGGGGAGACACAGAATCCAAGCAGGCTCCAGGCTCTGAAGCTGTCAGCACAGAGCCTGACGTGGGGCTCGAACTCACAGACCGTGAGATCATGACCTGAGCTGAAGTCAGATGCCCAACCGACTGAGCTATCCAGGAGCCCCAGGAAGTGTTTTTTTTTTTAAACAAGATACTAAAAGATGAAGCCATAAAGGAAAACATTAATATATTTTTTAACATTAAAAGAACTAGCATGTGACAAAGACAAAACTTATAAAGTTAATGGACAAGCCACAAACTAGAACTCACAAAATTCATACATGAACTCAAGAAAAAGACAATAATCCCCAATGGAAAAAAATAAGTAACCCCACTGGACAAAGGATATGAAGAGGCACCTCAGAGAAGAAAGTAGAATGGCAAATAAATACATGAAATGTTAAATCTTACCAATGATTAAATAAAAAAACAACATACTATTTCATAATAACATTGGCAAAAATGTAAAATTAAAGGGTTGGCAGATTATGGAGAAATTGCAGCTTTCATAAACTGTAGCTAAAGTGTATATTTGGAAAGCCATTTGGCAACATTTAGTCAAAGATGTTTATACTTTATAATGTGAAATTTTACTTCTATGCATATATTGTAGCCTAGACCAAGTTAGTGTGGTAGGGACCCCTCCGTAAGGAGAGAAAAAAAAAAGAGAGAGAGAGAGAAAAGGAAAAAAAAAAAAACCCACAAAAAACAAGGTAACCTGGCTATGTACCTATGTGACAACATCCCTCATGACGTTGTAAACTGAGAACACTTAATCAGACTACATGTGTGTGTATGTTACCATATATGGGAGACAAAGAAATAGAAAATGCATAAAAAACCTATGCTACATGTTTGGTGCTCAGTTTTTTGGGTATGAACCCAACTGAGTGGTGCCGGCATGAATAAAGTTGCTTTCTGGAAATTAAAAAGCCTCGGTGCCATGACTCTCTGTGTGAGAATCCTGCTACAGCAGGAGAATACAAAATTTTTCCAGTGGTACATAGGCATGAATAAGTTTAAGAGTATTAATTTTTTTTCTTATAAGTTTATTTATTTATTTGGAGAGAGAGGGAGAGAGAACGTGAGTGCGTGAGCAGGGGAGGAGAGAGAGAGAGGGTGAGAGAGAAATCCCAAGCAGGCTTCACACTGTCAACACAGAGCCCTACGTGGGGCTTGTACTTACAAACTGTGAGATTATGATCTGACCTCAAATCAAGAGTCAGATGCTTAACCAACTGAGCCATCCAGGTGCTCCAAGAGTATTAATTTTTAGATCCTAACACATGTACTCCTTCCTGATTTGATTTGTGAATGTGTCTGCTCACTATGTGTCTGTCTTCTTTTCATAACTCTCCTTTCACAATTACCCTTCTCCTTCACAATGAAAGACACACTTCTCAATCATCCTGGATCTGTTATAGTGCTTTGTTCGGGAATATAAATACCAACAGGGCATGAAACAATTCAAGAAGGCAATGCCCTTAAAAAATAGGAGATAGCAAAGCAAAAAGAGTTTATATAAGAAATATTAAAGAGGAGGAGTGCCTGGGTGGCTCAGTCGGTTAAGTAACCGACTCTTGATTTTCACTTGGGTCATAATCTCAAGATTGTGGGACTGAGCCCTGTGGCAGGCTCTGTGCTGACAGCTCGGAGCCTGCTTGGGATTCTTGCTCTCCTGTCTCTTTGCTCCTCCCCTGTTGTCTCTCTCAAAATAAATAAACTTAAAAAAAAAAAAGAAATGTTAAAGGGGAGATGGTCCCTTATTTCATAGAGGGAACAAAATAAGTAACATGATCGTCACAGGAATACATACTAACTCATTCATTTGAACTTAAACATTATAAAAATACTAAAGGTCAGAATTTTCTAATAGAAACAAAGTTTTATTTGGCTGACTAATTTTGTTAACTGAGTTCTAGAGCAGACATTTTCCATCCTTTTTTTAAAAAAGATTTTTTTTAAGTTTATTTATTTTTGAGAGAGAGAGAGAGCGTGAGAGAGAGAGAGAGAGAGAGACAGAGCGTGAGTGGGGGTGGGTGGCAGAGGGAGAGGGAGACACAGAATCTGAAGGAGGCGCCAGGCTCTGAGCTGTCAGCACAGAGCCTCACGTGGGGCTCAAACTCACAGACTGTGAGCAGTCTGGGGCTCACTGGGGCAGAGCAAGAGAGAGAGAGAGAGAGAGAGAAGTAAGGCTTGATCCCATGACCCTGGGATCATGACCTGAGCCAAAATCAAGAGTCAGCCCCTCGACTGAGTCACCCAAGCACCCCACAACACTTCTTCTTAAACGAAATATACAGCTACAAAGTTTTATAAAAATGTATCTAAAACAAATCTACAATACTCCACAATATAAAATATTCCTACATTATTTAAAATTTCAGGGGCTCCTGGGTGGTTCAGTTGGTTAAGTGTCTGACTTTGGCTCAGGTCATGATCCCACAGTTTGTGAGTTTGAGTCCTGTGTCAGGCTCTGTGCTGACAACTCAGAGCCTACAGCCTGCTTCAGATTCTGTGTCTCCCTCTCTCTCTGCCCATCCCTTACTCACACTCTCTCTTTCTGTCAAAAAATAAGCAAACATTAAAAAATTAAAAAAATAAAATTATGACAAATTTAAGATGTCAACTTAAAAATGAGTGAGACTATTTATAATTTTTCAGAAAATTTTTAGAGGCTGTAGAAGAAAAAACTTTGAAGACCACTTTCCTAGACAAACTCTCACACAATACATACAAGAGCTAGATGTTCACTGCACTCTTGATTACAGAAAAAAAAACTTAAAATGTCCATCAATAGGGGAATATACACTGATATAATGGAATATTATAAAATATTAAAAGTGAATTAGATATACTAGCATCAGCATGGTTTAATCTCTAAAAAATAATGTTGAATAGAAAAACTAGATTATTTACATAGTGTTTAAAAACCACCCAAAGTAATACTACCTATTGTTTAAGGACACCTACATGTGTAGAAAAACCATAAAATGATAGGAAAGACATTCTGGTTATATATTCTGGATATATCTGAGGAGAAAAAGAGAGTAAGAATGTGGGGGCAAGGAGACTTTACCTGAATTTCTCATATTTTATTTCCCCCTATTAAATGAACTTAAGTAAATATGGCAAAATGTTAACATCTGTTAAATTTAAGTGGTAGCTACATGGCGATTATATTATTATTTGTGCTTGTCTGTGGTTGAAATATCTCAGAAATAAATATTTTACAAAATCAATAGAATAGATGGAAAACCTTCTAAGATGAAAATTACTTACAGGCCAAGGTGGTGGAACAGAAGTTACCTCTGGAGTATGAAAATAAGCAACACCATTATGATAAGTGTAAGGATATCCAGTTGAAGTTGTTAGATACATTGTTCCAGCTGCAGGCATTATACTGGAACCTAAAGCAAAGATTAAATAATAACAATAACTAAAATGTTCAATTTTCTTTTAAAATGGTAATTTCTGAACATTTGAAAATGTTTATCTTAACACATCTATATAGTTATGGTAAAAATTGAATGTTGCAAATTAAAAAAAAATTCCATACGTTAAAGTGTCTTTGAAATATATGTTTTCAAACTTACTATCTTAGAGCTTTTATTACTTTAAGGTGAATAAGAGAAAAAGAAACAAGTTCAAAAAAGAATACTAAAAATTCATTAACTTAGATTTTAGTACCAATGTAACGAAACACAAAGCTTAACAATTTAAATTATTATCAGAAAGGCCATTGTTTTTATAAATATAAATTATAAAGTTAACTGAAGACTATAGACACTATAATAAATTTCCTAAGACCTTAGTAAGACCTTTTATTTGTAAAAGGCCAAAGATGATGAAATCAGTGAGGTTGGAAAAGATTCCATACTTTCCTGAAGGGATTTTGGTTCTACCCCACAAATTCTTTGGATCTACTCTCACAAGAATTCATTGACACTGTAACTCTTATTCTCTAGCTTCCCTTTGCTGTAACTGCTGCTGTTGCAAACATAACCACAAATCTTCCATGTGGCTAGTTCTGGGTCCCCATCTCTTTTCTCAGATCAAGTTATTACACTCCTCCCCCCAAATTAAAAAATATGTATGTTTTTGTCAGGAGAACACTTGGAAAATTTATATAAGCCAAGTTAGATTAAGTACTTGACCAGCAAATTTATGTAAATTACTAGAACTGGCAATCCTTCTTCCAGTATATCAGTGATTCTCAAAACTTAACATATATTAGAATCACCTAGATAGCTTATTATCCAGGGCCACATTTGCAGAGATTTAGATTCAGTAAGTCTGGGATAGGGCCTGAGGATTTGCATTTTGACAGATTCCAAGTGAACTGTTACTGGCTGCAAACCACACTGTGAGTAGCACTGGCCTACCATTTTAAGCAGCACTACTGCTTCTCAGCCTTTATATTTTCACTGTATTTCATCTAGAGTTGTTACTGCTTACTTTAGTGATTCTTAATCCCATCCTTTTGAGAATCTGATGAAAGTCATGGAGTCTTTTCTCAGAGATATATACTGAAACAAAATTTTGCACACAATTCATGAAGTTCATGGATTTGCCTCCAAAGATAATCAAGGAACCACAGGTTTATCTGCTAAATGAATGAATGAATGAATGAATGAATGAATGAATTTTAAAAGTCAGTACAGTTACAGGGCATTGAACTTGGCTGGTGATACAGCCAACAAGAAAAAAGAAAAAAATTGGACATACCGTATTGAAGTTAGGCTCTTATGGGAAAGATAGTTATTAGGTAACTAGACAATTAATCAATTAAGACAATTTTGATAAATACATTAAGACGTAGTATAGTCTATTATACTAGGTAGTATGAATGTTCCAATTGTATTTAATTTGTGAGGAAATGATGTTTGGGCTGAGCTTTAAAGAATGAATGGGATTTTAATGGAATGGCAAAGAGCATTCTAGGTAAATAGTGTATATTAGGAATACTGTATGTTCTGGAACTGAGATGAGGCTAGATGGCTAAAGCATGGGAAGAAAAATAAAGGACAGTTCAAAAATAAGCAGAAAATAACTTAAGATGTGCACTTTTCAAAGATTACTCCGGCTTCCTTGTGTATGATAGGTTGGAAGGTACCAAGACTGGATTCAGAAAGACCAGTTAGGAGGCTTTTCCAGTAATCAAGGCAAGGAAAGTGGGTAGCTCAGACTAGAATGTTGGTAATGGAGATGGAAAAAAAAGCAACAGATCTGAGAAAAAATTGAGATAAGAATCCCCTGTATCTTGAGAATCTACTTTTATACTTAATATTTATTTGCAGAAAAGTATAATGAGCTTTGGAGTCAACCTGTCCTGGATTTGAAGGCTAATGCCACTATTTGGTTATATAGTTACTTAACCCTATACTTTTCAAATTCACCACCTGATTGAAAGCATTCAGCATAGTGATTCATGTTTTTTTTTTTGTTGTTTTTTAGCAACTTGTGGGTCATAATGTGAACATTACTACTTATACCTACTGCTGGTGATAAAAAATGGTTACTATGTGTCAACAGCTTAATTCTTGGAACAAGAAAGAAGTATTAATCTACTGAGGACACTTCAGTTATCTTCTAAATTAACAAATAACTAAGTCAAAATTAAACCTGATTAACTTCTAAATTAAAATAGACCACCCAAATGAGTACAACTATTAATTTGTTAACAGATGTACAATAAACACCTAATGTTTTACACATCCCAGTGGACATTAGGACACAGCTAAGGAAGAATAAGAAAATTCAGTTGTGAATTTTCTAGCCAAAGACTGTTATAGAGTTTAATAAATATTTAGGTAAAAAGCAAACTGTAAAGATGCCTAATACAATAAATAGGAAGATTGAGAAAAAAAGAAGAGTAGAGTTGAAAACCTTGCAGAAATTTGAGAAAGGCACATAATATAGCCAATTATTAAGGCTTTAGGAATTGTTCCCTCTGATAATTATGACACATCTAGTTGGGTTATAGTACCTACCATGCAACTAAAGTTTCTGATATTGGTTCTTTATTTTTATTTTCAGTATTTTAAATTTAAATTTCTAATTTTAAATTACTTTTCTAATTATAAAAATTTTCAATTCATAATGCCAAATTACTTCTAATTACCTTTGTAATTTTAAATTATATTTTTATTTTAGAAGAGTTTTCCTTTAAAGATGTAATTATATGTAATATATGTAAGCACCATTATTTATGTAAAATTTTCCCTACCCCCTGAAAATCTAACATACATTAATCTGTAAGAAATATTCATTTGATCACCAACTTTGCTGAAATAACTTTATTAAATTAAAGAAGTCTGACCTTCTAATTAAATTCTAGAAAAAGTCTAATATTTCAAAAAAGAACCATGTAAAAATACTGGAAAATGCATTAGTTCTCAATACATACGAGGAATTCCTACTTGTTGTTTTCTTATTGCTGGACCAATGTTCAGTTTCTTATCTTTATAATTAAGTTTTTCAGCCTAGAATAAAAAAATTTTTTTTATTATTTTGGCACTACTGTTTTATAAAATCAATAGTGAAAAACTAGTGAGAAACATTTTTAAAATTCAGACTATAATAGTTTTGAAAGCAGCAAGGAATACTGGAAAGGACAAAGTCTTTGAATATTAAAGATATGGGTTTGAATCTTGGTTCCAATGCTTTGACCCTAGTTCTTTAATGGGAATACAGTCAAGCCTCTACTCATAGATCCCATATTTGGGAATTCACCTATTCATTAAAATTATTTGTAACCCCCAAATCAATACTTGTAGCAATTTAGTGATTACTAGTGGACATGAGCAGAGAGGTGAAAATTTTTAATTGCCTGACATATATGGTCCCAGCTAAGGTCAAACAAGGGAATACTCTGTCCATTCTTGTTTCAGCTCTTACGGTGAAAACAAGAGTCCGTTTCATGTTCTGTTTAGTGCCATGTTTTTTGCATTTTTGTGTTTTATGTTGGTGATTTTGCTATCTTTTTTATTTTGCTATTTAAAATAGCCCTCAAGTGTGGTGCTGAGGTACTGGCTAGTATTCCCAAGCACAAGAAGAATGTCATTTGCCTTATGGAGAAAATATGTGTTACATGAATTTAATTCAGGCATGTGTTACATAATGCTGTTGAACAGGAGTTCCATGTTAATGAATCAACAATATATATTTAACATGAAGTCTTTAAACAGAAACACACATAAAACAAAGTTATGTATTAATTGGTTAATGCAAATAACGTAGGGGCATCTGGGTGACTCAGTTGGTGAGGTGTCCAACTTCAGCTCAGGTCAGATCTCACAAGTTCGTGAGTTTAAGCCCCGCACTGACAGCTCAGAGCCTGCTTTAGATTCACTGTCTCCCTCTCTTTCTGCCCTTCCCCTGCTTGTGCTCTCTCAGAAATAAATAAACATTAAAAAAAAAAAAAAAAACAAAGAAGAAAATAATGTAACCAGAAACTTGTGGGAACCTAGTCTTGTATTTCTTCTAGGAACAGCAGTCCAATATTTGCCAATTCAGTGTTCATGGTGACTTTAAAGAACATAACTAGTATGAATAGTGGGGATCAGCTGCATGTGATTTAATATATAATTCAAACTATTTTTTTCCTTAAAGATTAACTAACATTTACCAAATTTAGTTATTACACTGAACTGCAGGCTATAGACTTTTTCTATGAATGTTCTTAGTTTATATAACGTTTTTCACAAGAGGGAAGTAATCTCAGATAATTTCACTCTAGTGTTGTAGTGTTTGTAGGAATTCAAAGTGCTATCAACTAACACTTGAGAAAAGATATATCCCCAAGTTCTTAGTTTAAGCAAATAAAGTAAAAAATTATATTACAGCTTGACAAACAAACGCATGCAATAATTTAGAATTTTTCTATTGATAAAAATCTATGCTTAATCTTTTTTAAAAAGATTTTTAAAAATATGTTTTTAAAAGTAATCTCTACACCCAACCTGGGGCTCAGACCTATAGACCTGAGATCAAGAAATACATGCTCCACTGACTCAGCCAGCCAGGCACCCCTGTTTAATCTTAAAAAAAAGCCAACAACTTTTTTTTTTTAATTTTAGAGAGAGAGAGAGAGAGAGAGAGAGAGAGAGCAAGAGTGTGTGAGCAGGGTAGTGGCCAGAAGGAGAGAGAGAGAATGGCGAGCAGGCTTCACGCTCAGTGTGGAGCCTGACACAGGGCTTGATCCCATGACCCTGGGATTATGACCTGAACCAAAATCGAGAGTTGACCACTCAACTGACTGAGCCACCTAGGTGCCCTTAATCTTTTTTTAATTCAATTTTTTTGGAGACCAATGTTAGTCTTAAGATGCAAATAAGTTAAAAATTTTTTCTAGCAATTGATCATTGTACTGGAATGCTAATACTAAAACAAATATCCTAAAGGATTAGTTTCAAAAAAGGAAGTTGAATACAGTAAGAGATCTTACCTCTTGTAAAATTTTTTGTGCATCTTCTTGTGTTTCAAAAGTGATGAAACCATACCTAAAAAATGCATTAATTATTTTCTTTAGAACATTAGAGTTATACTAAGATTAATTTTTTTTCTTTTAAGCATGGGTCACTGTAGTAGTGAGCAGTTTTCTAAGGTGCCCAGCATGCAAAATTTAAGAGAATCATTCACAGCTTAACACTGTCACCTCCTCTTAGAGTCAGGACACTAAAAAAAAAAAAAAAAAAAAAAAAACAACAAACCAGGATCTTCAAACAGTTTCATATCTGACTTGTATATAAATCAGGAAAGCATGAAAGATTCAAGTTCTGGCTTACAAATTAGGATGCAATAAATTTTGGTAGAGAGACATAATCACCTTTTAAAATAATAGAAGTTTGGCTTAAATAGGAATCAGAGTAGGGAAAAAAATTTCAACACAAAATTTTTTTAAATTGGTAAATGTTTATTTATATGGATGTATTATTATTAGCATATCTAAACTGATAATGCAATTACTCGTATTTCCCAAAGACAAATAAAAAATATGTACATCCCAGACTTTCTACCTGCTGTTTGCATGGATAATTGTTACCTCCAGAGTACAATTCATATAATATTCAAGATACAAATATATTTTGAATGCAATGTCCAAAAAGCCAAAACAGATACACAAAATGATATGAAAGAGATAAAACAGTATATCCCTCTGCCAAGCATAATTTCTACTTAGGTAACTTAAGGAAACTAGAGTAGTGTTAAATATCTTGACTATTTTCTTCAATTCATAGTTACTGTATTATATAAAAAGTTTCTTCCTCTAACAAAGAATTTCTCTTTTTCTATTTGCCCAAACATTAAACAAGGATTAAGGAAATACTTTTACACTAAATTTTTGATAGAACACATACACCACCCAGTGGAAAAGGCATAAAATACAGTTTACATATCTATGTTTTTAGTGGTAAAAAGTGGATATTACCAAAATATTGCAAATTCTATTAACCAAATACAAGAGCTACAATCTCACTTCTTCCTAATACTATTTGTCAGTCTGAGAAGTATCTCATTTGTTTAAAAATAACATCTCTCCAGGAACCCATCTCTTCCAAAGTGCTCACTTGACATTCTTACAAGTTGCTTCCCTCTAGTAGAATTTTCTATCTACCTTGTTAGTCCTTTCTCTTATGTATGTCCTGCCTCTCTTTCAAGAAAATGGACATAATCCTTCACTGATCTCCACTGTCTTACCCATTTTTTTCCCATGGATATTTTATTTTATTTTTTTAAATTTTATTTTTTATTTTTAAAAATTTACAACCAAGTTCTGTCTTACCCATTTTAACTTTGCTATCAAACTTCTTAAGTAAGTACACTATGTAAACTACGTCTTCTCTGAGATTTGGCTTTTGTATAAACCAGTCCACTGCAATAGCTCTAAGGTCGTTAGCCATTTCTAGACAAATCCTCCTGATTTCTTCCCAATTTTTATTCTCTTTGATTTGGCAATTAAAAATCATTCTCTTTAGAGTTATATTTCTCAGGTTAGTTCCTTATCTCTATGTCTAAAGCAGGCACACAATTCCAAGAGCATCTGATTCCTTTAGCTTCTGGTTCCTTAGCTACTGGACATTAGTTACCCAACATTAAATGCTTGCTACATAACATTGAATAGTTCCTCAGCCAATGCAAGAATAGCTTCCTAACAAATTAAGGAATATTATAGTGTCCTCCCCCATGCCAAAATACACACACACACACACACACACACACACACACACACACACTGCAGATTAAAGGCAAGAAGAAAGAAGAGAGCATGAAATTCTCTTTTTAAAAAATGGAATCAAAATAAGTTAGCATACCAAATCTAATAAGCCAATAAAAATACAATTGTTAATTCTATGTACTATCTATAGCAATACTAACCCTTTGGACACTCCAGCTCTGTCATTTACAATCTTCACTTCTTTTACAGACCCATACTGGGAAAAAAATTTTCTTAAATCATTTTCATTTGTCTAAAGGAAAATGAAAACACAAAAAATTGCTTTTAATGGCTTTTAAAATATCCTCTAATTGCTAAAAAATGAAACAAGTCTTATGCTTGTTTTGGAGACAGAAAAGATTGTAAACAAATAGTAATATAAACGTAAGAATGCCTCTCAGCATAAAAACAGTATATAAAACCACTAAATTATTAAAACCAATGTAAATACATTGCTTTATGCAGTAACTATGATGTTAAACTATTATAATCAATGAAAAAAATTTAAGCTGAATTGCTTTAAAAACAAAAAGAAAGTTCACTCATATTTAAAGGAATTCTTGTTGGCCAGTTAAAAAAATAACGAATTAGGCACGGCTATAACTATAGTAAGGGCATATTACTATTGTTTTTTGTGGCTCAGAGAGGCCCATGGTCATGGCAGTGGAACTAAGTTGTTGGTGTATACCAGTCCCTCTATTTTAATCAGCAGTCTCCAGGAACAGTAAGGTCTTAGGAAAGGAATACATTTCTAAAAGTACTTGAACTCAATTTGTGATGTCAATGAAGTAGCTACAAGATTTAGAGTTTTTAGATAGTTTATCTGTACTCAACATACATTTTAGCTAAATAATGACATCATAATATTCAAAATAAAAATCTGAATCATCATTGGACTATAATACACAAGATATCTACAAAGATGGTTTTAACTGCAGTAGTCTCATAATACACTCATTTTATCTTTTCCTACAATATTCACACTAAATTCATCGTAATTTCATTTTCTGGTTCAGGTATAACTACCCCATGGAAACTTTAAATATCTTTAGAAAAGAATTTCTTTATATACACAGAAAAAGGCATGCCCAACAGCAGTGCTATGCCTCTTATATACATTATCAGGTTTTAGTTGGTAGCCTACAGCCTGGTAAATTGGATGATGACAAATACTGAGATAATCTTAAGAATAACTAAATGCCTCTTATTTCAATAAACTCAAATGGAACCAATGCCAGAAGAATTTCTGTTAGAGATTTGAAAACAATTCAAACTATTCTCTGATAGAAGAATCACTAGTTCAATTTTGCAGCTCTACTTCCTAGTTGAAAAATAAGGAGACAAAGTCAAGATGATTAAGTATCAAGAGGGATGGGCTATAAGCTTCCAAAAAGAAGAGTTTTAAAAAGTTTGACACTGTTTGCTACTACAGAAACCCATCCAGGAACCCATCTCTGGATGTTCATTTCCTTGTTGTCATTTGTCTATGGTTTTGGAAACGGTATAAGTATCAGGGAGGGAACCCTAGCCATTACCTTAAAGGTACAACTGTGTTCTAACAATGGCCTCTTAAGTTCATAACGTAGCTGATAAAATTCAATAACCTAGAATAGCCTAACCATATGAATATTTCCATTTATTGATAATTTATTTAAAAATATACTGTTTATGATATAAATTAATTCTGAACAAAAATACTCAACTTGAATATTTATGGTCAGCCATTAATATTTTTCATAGAAACAGAAAATCTTTTTAAAATTAGCATTTCATTATAAATCATTTTTATTCATGTTTAGTGAACCAATGACATACTTGCTTAAAAATCATTATTTTGACAAATACACAAATACAGTATGTGTATCATTTCTCTTGAGAAGAAAAAAAGTATTTTCATCCAAATTGCAAAAGACTGATTATAGGGAAATAGTGAGTAATAAATGTCAAATTTATTTGACACATCTTTGGCACAAAGATTTTTTTTAATTAAGAAAGACAACTATCCCTGTAATTTTCAATATATAATATGGAAACTTGGAAATCTTTCTACATATCCACTTAGAAGTAAGGATATTCCACTTAAAATAGCATGCAGACCTTTCCTATAGGTGTTTACTACTACCTCCCAAATGGGGGTGCTAAAACATCTCACAAACTAAGCTTCTCTGAAAGAGTAGAATGACTGATTACATTATTAAAGTGTATTAATGTTAAGATGTTTTATTCTGACATTTTTTTTTGTGATCAGATTCTAAATTAGATGGTGGAAAGCAATTTTGATGCAAGTTTAGGAGGTTATTCAATAGGAACTTGAGAATAAAGTTGGGATAAAGAAACAAATTCATAGGACTAAATTTTGTGTTTTTTTAAAAAATTGCGTTTTTTTTTGAAATTATTACCATGCATTACTTTTTTTTTGGAGTATGACATAATAAAGTATAATTAGTGTGGTATGGTGAAATAAGGAATATGGAACTATGAGTCAAAATAGTGGGATTCTAGTCTTCACTCTGTCACGAAGCAGCTAGGAGCCTACAGATATATCAGTGAGCCTCAATTTCCTTGTATGGGAAATTACACATATTCTTTTTAACCAACACTGGTATTGAAAAGATTCTTTATAGTAAGATAATGTGAAACCTACTAATCATTATGGAAATAGCAATTGTTATTTTTGCAGTTGTACAAAAATTTTCTGAGAAATAAAATAACTTCTAATGCAAAAAATACACTATGTTACATGCATAAATAGGTACCTTAAAGTCAATTCCTCCTACAAAGATGCGATTAGGGATCACTGTTCCATATCTTGGGGCACTTGTTGGGTTATTCAAAGGCACAGGTGACACAGGATTAGGGGATGGAGATAATGAATCTGTTTGCGTCTGATTTGATGTTTGCTGTAAAATAAAATTCTATTAAACTTTTAGCATTGGGTAGAAGTTTGATGCAGGCTGAAAACAATATCTTTCAAAAAGATGAGTCATTTAGACAAAATGTAATATTTTAGACTTTAATTTTAGTTTAATATTATGAAGATTATAATTAGAATACTTTTTTTGGAGCAATAAAAATATGGGAAATGTAGAATCTACTCCACTACAGAGAAAATCTTAATTACTTAAAATGTTTCTGTGAATTATTATTAAATATACAATTTAAATATTATAAATATTGAGGAATATTAAACTCAAAAAACAGAAAGAGAAAAGCAGCCCTGACAGCTGGGAACTGGCTTTGTTCTGGTGTTGTTAGGAGTTGGCCTCGAACTCACAGCTAGGCTATGGTTGTTCTCTTGTTAACAGGCATTAGGCAAAGTTACTCTGTGATTGTGATGGATCACAACAAAAACAAGACCATTCCATAACCATGTCAGAACTCTGACAAAAACAAAAGCATTGTCCAAACCATAAGAATGACCAAACAGCCCTCTATTCTGGCTGATATGTATAACTGCTCCATCTTTATCAATCACAGCTTTGGCTTCAATCTATTTTTCTTGCCTTCTAGATAAGAATTAGCAGAATTACTCCCACTTTCTGACAACATGCATCTCACAGTAAAGCCGTTCTTCCTTAAACCCTATCTAAAAAGAGCTTAACACAAGTCTAAATCCCATAGTAAGTTCTTTTCTAGCACCCTCTTACCAAAAGGCTCCATGGTGCATGCTCTTCCTTGTGGCAACAATTCAATACACCCAACTTTAGTGAACTACAGTATGTTCCTGGTAGTCTTTGGCTAAAGGGCACTGACATAAATTCTGACATTCAAGTTCACTGTTTTTTAACTCTAAAGTCAAAGTTTTAAATGCACTTGTCAATTTGAAGATTGAACTGATTTTGTAAAGAAAAAAGAAATTTACATACCTATATCTCATAGGCATAAATTTTTATACCAAAGATTGAACTCAGTACATACATGTTCATAATTCTAAGTTGGGGGCCTAATTTAGATTCTAATAAACATATATTAACATATATGCCTTTGCATAATGGCAAGATGGTAAGCTCTTAACCTACATCTGAAAAAAACAAGACTTGAGAATAGAATTTTGAAGAGAAACCAATTTAAGCACTTGCTAATTATTTTCGTTCTGGGAACATTAAATAGGCTTCTCAGACAGTCTAATGTACTAAATGAGTATGCTTCAAAAATCTTGGTTTCAGAATTTCAATTCTCTGAGAAACAAATACATGAAAATGAATTTCCAACATAGATAATGGAGTTGTTCTTTTTCATAGTTGCTCTCCTGTCTCACTTAATTGGCCAATAAAACCATGATCCCTAAGTCAATCCTTCAAGATATACAGAGAAATGACTAGGCCAGTAGTGACTACAGGGCTACAGGCTGGACCTCATTGCGTTCCATTCTGCATCTAGTGTTAAGGAGGAACAACACAAATTCCTAAAAAGGGAGTTCATAAAAACACCTATTAACCCACAGAAAAATCATCACATTTAATAACGGCTATGTGGTAGTTTCCAATTATAGAAATTGGGGAACCAATCTTAAAAGCATTCTCTCTGGGCATTTGGAGGTTATTTGTAACTTCAGTCACTTTACTTCTAGGATGTAGTGCAGAGAATGATGATTTTGGGATGCTTAGTTTTATTTTTCAACTGTGGATTTGCATTGCTAGAGATAATAGCATAGCTCTAGTAGATACAATCTTGTCTGTTTACAGATTGTAAAATTTTAAAAATCAGTCTTCATGAAATTTTCTTCTGAAAAACAAGTTCGACAGATGAATTCATTTGTTCTCCAATTTGTTTAAATAAAAGTCATTCCATTATTTTTCACAGAGAAAGGACATGAACAAAAGTGAACAGGTGCTTTATTTCCAATCTTGAGAAACTAGTTAGATGATACCGAGAAAGGAAAAACATCAACTTTTTATATCCTGTTCATTTCATTCTCATTTCTAAGGCTCCTGCTGTACTGTGGGTTCCTACTGCCTTATTTTTCTTCTTACCACTTATCACTTTCCAACATACTATATAGTTTACATATGTTTATTGCTTACCACTTTCCAATGTAGTGCAATGTTCATATGGGAAGGGATTTTGCCTATTTTGTTCACTGATCATTTAAAGTGGAGATGGTACATAGCAGGTGTTCAATAAATAATTTGTTGAACAAACGAATGAATCACTTCTCCCTGCTCATGATATCCCAACCATTAGGCAGAGGGTTTAAGAATACAATATGAAAAGAACCTAGAAAATATCTTAATGTTAGTAGTGACAAGGCTTAAGCCGAAATATCTCAATTCCTCAGAGAAGGTTGGCGATGCACTGAGCTAATAAAGCCTCAGATTCCACCGGTAATAATTTTGCAAATGTATGAAAAGCACTTAGGCAGGTGTTGTTAGATTAGAAGTAAGGGTTCTTAGTTTAGCAAAACTTCTAGCACTAAAGAGTTTATTAAAAATTTCCTTCAGAGTAATGTGCCCTCACTGCCTCCATCCCTTGAGAATTAACCTCGAAATCTATCATCCACTTTGCCAGCGAAGACAACGGGAAGAGGGCAGGCTAACCGTCGCAGTCAAGGCCTCGAAGCTCCTTCCCCTCCGAGGCCAGCAAGCTGAGGCGCTGTAGGATATGGCCGCTGCGACAATTTCCTCGGGTTCTCTCGGGTCATCGTGAACTTGGGCACTGACACGAGGATCCACCCCCTCCCCACCAAAGTGCGGGAGGGAAAAGAAGGCTAGCCAGCGAGAAATTTTGACCCGCAAACCCGCCAGAAGCAGTGGCTGGAACCCTCAACTGCACCGACCCTACGGTGGCCTCGAGCGTCGGCAACAACTCGGCACTCACGTGGCGCGCGCTGATTGGCTGCCAGAGGGGCGGGGGCGGGGCACAGTGGCACCTCGCCTCAGCGCCTCAGCTCCTCAGGCCTGCTTCGTCTCCCGCCCCTCCCCCACCCGGCCCTCAGCGTCTCGGGCGCACACCCGGTATTAAAGTGTCCGGGTCCGTCCAGGGCCACGGTGCCCCACCGCTCCCTCCAGGTCTCTCCGGCCTTCCGGTCCCCACTGACTAGCCAGGGAAAGGCGGTGTCAGCCGCCCTGGCAATCCCTTGCGGTGGGCGTCTGGGCGGAGTCCGGCCTGAGCAGGCGTCAAAGACGGTGCCGAGCCCGGTTTCGGCGGGAAAGCTGTTTTTCTACCCCAGCCCCGCCTGTTGTACAGGACCCGGCCACCGCCGCCTCCTGAAACCTTCCGGCCATTTCCGAGGTCCCCCAGCCAGCCTACACCCGGTCCTGGCCTGGTGGTCCCACCTTCCCGACCCCACGACCCGATCCGACGGGGCCTGGAGGGAGGCCGCTCTTCACGGTGGTCGATGGGGCATCCTGTCCACGTTTCTTCCCGAAAAAATAGAGGGCATTTGGGCCCTAGACTTCACAATTCCAGCCCCTCAGGAACGGAGTCCACGTTGCTCCTTCCCCTTGCTATCCCGGGGCCGGAGGCCCTGACTGCCGTACTCACCGTCCCGGACTCGGTCTCCATCTTCCTCTACGCTCTTCAGAACCCAGGGGAAAGGATCAGAAACCTGAAGTTTGAAAGCACCTTCACACCAAGGAAGCAACACCACGTTTCCCGACGGACACTCCCCCTGGCGGCGACGGCGGCAGTGGCAGCTGCAGGGGCGCAGGCTCGGACCCGGGACCTGAACCTGCCACCCGGTAGGGGGGGGTGGGGAGGAGCAGGCGACGTCGCCTCGGGCGGCGGGGCGGGCGGGCGCAGCAAGCCGGCGAGCGGCGCGGGCGGGCGGTTTCGGCTGTGGCCCGTGGTCGCGGAGCTGGGCCGTCTGGGGAGGGAAGAGCGTGCAGCAAGTCGGGGCGGACGTGTGGTGTGCAGACGAGGGCTCGGCTCTGGGGCCACTGTCGCCTGCTTTCGGACGGCTGGGGAGGAGAGAGCGAACGGTTATGCAAAGCACCATGCACCGCACACTTTCCTCTCTTCTCCCCTTTGGAGGAAAGTCGGCGTCTGGGACTGGTGGGTTTCGAGAGGTTGACGTGACCTCAGGCTTTACTAAGCAGCAAGAGGCCGGTTGAGGGGTGACTTCGGAAGGCTGGTGCAGGGCCAGGAGGACGGTTTCCAGAGTCAAACTCTGACCCCCCCGGGCCTGACGCGCCAAACTCGGGGACTCCCGAGAAGCCTGGGACTCCGCGCTGCACCTGTTGTCGCCGTCACTCATCCCCGCTAGCGGGCGGGGCGGCGCGGGCGGCTTGGCTGGGACCCGCCGCGCAGCCCAGTCTGGGCCTCGGCGCCCGTCACAGGCTGGCGCCCGGAGCAGCTCCCGCGGGCCCCTCGCGGCTGAGCACCGCCCGGCCGGCCGCAGCAACAGCCTTGAGAGCCGGTCTGCCACGAGGCCACCCGCTCGCCAGAGGGGGTGAGCACTGTGAGGCTTGACTGGAGCGGCTCCGGCGGCCTTGGGATAGCCTTTGAAAGAGTACTTTGTAAAAAATATCTGTGAAAGGTAGCTGAGAGTTCTGTATATCGCCGCTATAATACATAATGTAATATTATACACACATATATGGTATATAAATATATAATATATAAGCGGTATATAATATATAATCAAGTTGTAAATAATTACAACTAAGTAAACATGTAATAATGCTGATGATTATTGCACCTACCATTTATCAAGAATTCATTTTGTGCCAGTCACAGTGCTTTATAATCAATATCATTTCATTGTTCTCACAGAAACCCTTCAAATAGATACTACTGTATCTGTAGATACAGAGCTAAAGCTATAAGAGATTTAAGTATAAGAGCTAAAGAGCTAAAGCTCTTAAGAGCTAAAGCTATAAGAGATTTAACTGGGATCTCTCTGACGATTCATGAGCTTAACCATTAAAACAATGAAAAAAAATTTTTTTAATGTTTTATTTATTTTTGAGACAGAGAGAGACAGAGCATGAAAGGGGGAGGATCAGAGAGGGAGGGAGACACAGAATCCGAAGCGGGCTCCAGGCTCTGAGCTGTCAGCACAGAGCCCGACGCGGGGCTCGAACTCACGGACCATAAGATCGTGACCTGAACCGAAGTCGGATGCTCAACCGACTGAGCCACCCAGGCGCCCCTAAAATTTTTTTTTTAAAAAAATATTTATTTATTCTTGAAGGAGAGAGAGAGCGAGCAGAGGAGGGAGACCCAGAATCTGAAGCAGGCTCCAATGCTCTGAGCTGTCAGCACAGAACCCAACTCCGGGCTTCAGCTCATGAGCAGTGAGATCTTGACCTGAGCCAGAGTCCGATGGTCTACTGACTGAGCCACCCAGGTGCCCCATGAGCTTAACCATTTTGACATGTGCTTTTACAAAGTTAGCCATAACAACTATTAAAAATGACATTAATAATAACTTTTGTACTCTCTGTTATAAAAGTTTGTGTTATTTTACTTTAAAGATAAACGTTCAAAAATATGCAGTATGACTTAATTTGTAATCTGTACAGAGATTAGCTCTTCATATTATTTACCAAAAATAAAATAGGAAGCATAATTTTTTCACTGAATACAGTTATTCAGTCATTAGTTTTGCATGCAATTTAAGCTCATTTTAGGTTTTAGTTTCTGTGGAAACATAAAGGACAAACCTATTCAAATTAATACTCATATTCTAGAGCAAAATAGTTTTGCTGTTCAATAACAGAACTGATTTTGTTTTTTTTTTTTTTTCAATTGTAATGATGGGTGTGAGTAGTTATTACTATCCCCTCTTTTGCCCAAGTCTTTAATTGGCTGAAAACCCTTCCTTTTGAAGACTGTCTTCACCATAAAAGGTGTTCGGTGTGTAATACACAAATTAACACAATTTAGGGGATATTAACTGTATTTCAAGGCCCCTGTTAGGTACTAGGGGGATATACTGTATTTACAGTAGATAATTATTCTGCTTCTCTTTTCATTGTTAAAGCAAAGGAATTTTTGGTTTTAAATTTTGGATAAATCATGTAAAAGTATACAATTCAACTAGTAGACATTATAGAGTTCCTATTGTGTGTAGGACCTAATATTAGGCTGTATGTTATGGGAGATAGGAGGATGAACAAGATCAAATCCTCATCTTGCGTGTTTTTCAATCTAGAAGGGGAGAAAAGACTAGTTGCTCAAAAATAGTAATGACACCTAAATGTGCTTATAATTAATAAGACATAAGCAGAACAGGATAAGTGATATATGAACTGTGATCAAAGATCTATGGGAGCATAGAGGACCATATAGTGGAGCACAATGTCCAGGGCTGGGTAAAAGCTCCATCAGAACTGATATTCTGGTCTGGGTGGGAAGGTGAAAGGAAAGATACTGAATCCCTGTCATCTATTCAGCATTAGGCTAGGCTAGGCACATTCTTTTTTAGTTACCATTCTTGCTTGCTTTCTCTCTTTCTCTTTGGAAATCTAAGCCTTGGAAAGGTAAAAGTGACTCAGGTAGTTACATTGTTAGTAACTGGTAGATAGAGTTTTCAAAACTTGGTTCTATTTGACTCCATTTGCCCATGCATAGTGTACTCTGCCATGTTATTTATACCGTGGTAATGACTTAGAATTTTATTCTGGAGACTTTGCAAATAAAGGGCCATTGAAGGTTGTTGAATCAGGAAGTTACAAAATCAGAGCCAAAATTTATATTCTCAGATTAGAGGAACAGTTTTTAAAAGACTGGAAACAGAATTGAGTCAGGTGCATACTACTCTAGTGAAAAATAATGGGGATCTAAACAAAAGTAGCAGCTCTGAGAATAAACTACTGGCAAAGGGTTAAGGAGAAACCAGAGAAGAACTGAAACTTGGACGTGGTGATGATGGGGAGGGGTTGGTGAGGATGGTTCAGAAGTTTCAAGTTTCAAATCCTGGAGATGTCATTGACAAAGATAAATATAAAAGTGCAACACATAACAAATTGCAAACCTAACATCCCATTTGCTTATATTTCCGGCCAGCATCCCAACATCTCTCATCTTTTTCTTTCACACAGTCTGCTAAAAGTATAGTTCCTGTTTCAGAGATTTACCCAAAGCTGCCTTCCCTCTTGCTTGCCTTCCATTGCTGGCAGTTTTCCCATTACTGCCTCTTGAGTCTTCTAGCCACAGATTCTAACTCCTAATATCTATTTTAGGCAGTCCTTTTCTCAATAACCCTTTGGATGTGTGCTCTAGCTTATAGGCCTAGATAACCATTTGTGGGCCTCCTGTGGGCCAGGCTTTACCCTAAGGCAGGGTCTATGGCTACGATGAAGATGTGGTTCTTGCTCTCCAACAGCCTGTGGTCTAGTGCCAGAAGGAGCTAAGTAAATAGAAAGTTCATACATTCAATGTAGCAGTAGAAGAGTTGCCAAGAGCAGAGATAGCCCAGACCAGGAGTGACTTGGTAGAAAAACATGAAAAGTCATGTTTAGAAGATGTCTCTACTTCCATTTTATTTCTTTCTAGTTCCCAAGTCTATTAACCTGTTGTTGTGTTTTGGAGGATGATCAGATGCTTTCTTTTTCTCTGTGATGATTGGATATTTGAAATGGGAGAGGTGAGGGATAGGATGTTTGTTTATTTATTTATTTTTTATTTTATTTTACTATTATTATTTTTTAGGGATAGAATTTTTAAAAATCTGCCTTAAGGAAGCAAAGAGTCCAGTGCAGATCTTCTTTTCCTTTACAGAGTGTAATACTTACATTTAGAGAGGGTGTTACAGAGCTAGTCTAGACTGAAACAGTAACTGATTTATTGAAAAATTCCTTATAAAATTCTTTTATTTGGTTATGCTGTTTACTTTGAGCAACTATTTAGATACAAGAGTATACAATATAGAATTGACTGTTCAAGATAAGGTAGGAGCTCAGTAAATAGTTATAAAATAAGAGACTAAATGAATAGGCAACCCTCTCTCCACTTTCCATTTTATCCCCACCCCTTACCATTTTACTCTTACTTCTGAAATAAGAGTGAAAAGCAATCATTGTCAGAGAATCTTTTTCTTGATCTACTTACACAAGTATGGTTTAATAATTCTGAATGTTTTCGGTTGCTTTTTAGGGGAAGACCTTGTGTTTGGAACATCCCACCTGCAAAATCCTTTGAATATTCACAGATAATCCTTAAGAGCAAATGATACACCATTTACAAAAATAAGACCTATGAAGTAAGACTTCAGTGTAAGAATGATTGTCCTGAACTTACTGTCCACTTGTAGATTCAGGCCTTTGCCTTGGCTTGCCCCTTTATTTTACCTTTACTTGCTCTCACCTTCTGACCACCAACTGCTGTTTTTTTTTTAACCTCTTTCCATTGTTATTTCATCCTTAGATTTTATCTTTCTGGGAGGAAAACATTTTCATCAACCCTTCTAGGGTCCCTGGCTGGGTCTGAAAATTAAACTGACAGTGATTAACAGGACAAAAGCATACAAATTTTACTGAATTTTTACATGTACATGGGGGTCTTCATGAGGGAAGGAAGACCTAAGAACTGGCCAGAGTAGGAAGCTTTTGCATCTTTTGGACAAAGAAACAATAAATTTATGAGTAATTGACAAGACAAAAGGGTTTAGGCTAGAGATAGTAAATGGTGAAGAAATAACTAGAAAGATAAGGGTTAGTTTATCAAGGTTAGTCTGAAGATTCCTCTGGTGCCCTGTCTCTGGGCTGATAAGAGTCTGTCTCCAGTAAAAGAATTTATTTCCTGCCTTTAGGCAGAAAAGGGGGAACTTTTTCTGTTTACTGCTTCTTAATTGCTTTCAACCCCAAATAATTAGTATGTCAAAGAGGCATGTTTTGGGGTGACATATTCTGGTTTACTTCATATACATGAGGTGTTTTCACAGGTACTATCATGACATCTCTTAATTCATGTTTCTCCTACCCATAGGTATCTTGGCAATACTTCATGTCCCTAATGTCCTCCTATTCATGATGTTTCAAACATCTTTTTTTTAAAAAAAATTTTTTTTTCAACGTTTATTTATTTTTGGGACAGAGAGAGACAGAGCATGAATGGGGGAGGGGCAGAGAGAGAGGGAGACACAGAATCAGAAACAGGCTCCAGGCTCTGAGCCATCAGCCCAGAGCCTGACGTGGGGCTTGAACTCATCGACCGTGAGATCATGACCTGGCTGAAGTCGGACGCTTAACCGACTGCGCCACCCAGGCGCCCCTCAAACATCTTTGTGTAAACATTTCTTTAATTGTCACTTGTCCACTCCTCCAGCAACTATGTTGTTTTTGAGTAGTGAGCAATTGTTGCCTTGGTCCACTCTTATCTTTTAAATCTAAGAAAGGCCACCATGTACCGTTGCATTGGTTACTCAGTACATAAGGGTATCTGGCCAAAGGACTAGCAGGCTAAGATCCAGCTCTTGCTGCTCCACTCACAGAACCATGTAGCCATAGGCCCCTCCATTCAATGGGAGTGCCTTTTTCCAGTTCATAAAAAGATGCTGAATGTACTGGTGGCAGTCCTACCTAATTATAGCTCCTGCACCATAAGATGGTATCAAGAAACACTGGTTTATGTTCATCGTGTTTTACTATCATATTCTTAGACATCAGTGACTCCTTGACATTTGGAAAAACCTTTCATCTTGGTAAATGCTGCAAGTGGCTTCCTCAGGAAGCAGACTCTGAGATTTGCATGCAGTGGTTTTGGGGAATCTTGAGTTTGGGAACAATACCTGAGAAGAAGGAGGGAAGCAGGGCTGGGCAGAAGAAGTTGAATTGTGATTTTTGCAACAGAGTCCCAGCAATCCTAGGATGACCTTCAGAGTTGTCCCTAGAGACCAGGGTTCCCCTCCCCACTGCATCCCATATCCCCAGGTACCCATCCATAGATGTTGGATGCAGGCTGCTCTCAGAGAGGAGTCAGGACTTTAGACAAGATTCTCTTTGGCTGAGGGCAGTTTCTGGAGAGGGACTCAGCTGAGGACAGCCCACACTCCCAGCATCTGGTGGAACAATGGCTCGGTCCTCAAGGGGAATTTGGGCAAATGACAGCATATACAAAAGTGAGTTCATAACCATCGAATGACTTTTTCTCTACAATAGGGTTAAGCAGGTTTTTAACACCTTCTTTTGGTTGAAGGAAAGCATGACAAAAACAGAATAACTCCAGGAAAAATTTAAACTTGTTTTTTCTTAGAGAGGGTACCTCAGAGATTGCACGTGGGACAAATACCAGGAGCATAGATCTGGTAACCTAAGACTGTGACATTGAAAGTTTAGGTTGCAATTGTGTTTAATGATTGCAGGCTAAAAAACAACTTTCTATGAATTTGCCTTCTGTTGGTTCTGTGCTCAAGAAAATATCCGTATTGGTCATCATTGGGGAAATATAATTAAAACACAAAGTCATTTCCCAATTCAGAAAACCTCTCCACAAAGATATAGAGACAGAAACCAGTTTCATCGTTAAATAAGCATGAAATCTGTGGTGCACACCTCAGGCAATTGACTAAGACATTGCAAAGACACAAGAAAGAAAAGAATCTCACCCATTTATATTGCCAGGCAGACATAACCCATTGCATCACACATAGTTCACCATAACCTTACCTAGTGATTGGGGTCACCATCTTATTGGCTTTAACCAGAGGAAAAACAAACTTCTCATATCTTTATAACAGGAGGTAGTTTTGTGAACTGGAGCAAGGCAAACACCGAAGTTAGGCTCTTCTTCTTACTGGAACTGGGAAATAGAACTATCTTTCTTAATGTTTGCATTTCAAAAAGATGGTTTTTGAGGAAACATTCTTGAGTTGTGATAGTGGCAAGATGCCTAGGTAGCCATTATAAAGGTTTACATACGTGTAAAAAAGAGAAAGAAATTCTAGAAAAAAAAATGGGGGGGGGGAGATGGGGAAGTCTTTTTCCTTATTTCTACTGGGATAATTAAGCCTATTTTTTTTTAAAGAATCTCTACACCCAACATGGAGCTCAAACGCACAACCCCCAGATCACGAGTTTCACGCTCTACCAATTGAGCCAGCCAGGTACCCCAAGCCTTTTATTTTTAATCTGTATTTGCTCTTACATTATATATCTGGATCTCTTTAAGGTTGGGTCTTCCCGAAGCACTGAAACATTTTAGAAGCAACTAAAATTCAAAGCTATTATTTAAACATCTGGAGTAGGAAGAGAAGTGGAGTAGCCAGAAAGGAAACCAGGGAAGTAGACAAGAGCCATGGCCACATGTGCCAAAAAGCCTACATCCTATTCTGCTGGTACTGGGAGGCCAATAAAGCTTTGTAATGGGGAGTCAGACTTGTAGTTTAGGTAAATTCCTCTAGCTACAATGTGGAGGGAGTATGGATAGATATTTGAACATGCTGCAAGGTCACTATAATCAAATTAATATGGTATTGAATGGGAATCAGAATAGATAACCTGGAAGCAGATTGAAGTACATGTGAGAATTTAACCTATGACAAGAGGAATAATTCAATTCATTGAGAAAAGAATAGATTATTTAATGAAGAAAATAAAAGCAGCCCAGCATCTTATTTAAAAAAATTTATGTAAATTCTTGTATATACATATAAGATAAATTAAAAAATGCAGTATAGAAAGACCAAACATGTTAAAAAAAAATAAAATTCTCCTAAGAAAATGTAGGAGATTACACATACAACCTAGGGGTTGGAAAGTGCTTCTTAATGCTGAAAAGAAGAGAGACATATTGGATTATATGAAAATTAATATAATGTAGATACCATAAACAAAGTAATAAACAATAGTTCTGGAAAAAATACTAAAGCAGATGACATAATAAGGATAACATCTATAATATACTGGTTGGGTTCTCTGAGAAGCATTAGGAGTTAGAGGTGAAAAATTAATTGGAAAGTGACACATGTGGAGGGACAAAGGAGGAGCAGGATTGGGCAGGAGGAGTTCAGATACAGACATGACAAAATCTCAAACAGCCCAAGGGGCAGCTGGAACAATGATTGCCTGTTGGAGGAGTCCTGCCATGTTGGAAATGGCTAGGGTCCACTGGCTGGAGATTGCCCAGAGAATAGAAGAGTTTGCTCTTAACTATCAACACCTAACCAATTCACTGGCAAGGGGCCACCCCAAGAAGAACATGACCTTGGTTCAAAAGTTGAGGTGAACCCTGAGTATTTGAACAGCTGAAGGCTGTCAGTGAACTATATGCCTTGAAGCTGGAGAGTGAGCCCTTTACTGAAGCAGGGTCTCAGTGTGGCATCTCTGTGTTTGCTATAGAACTCTTACAAACTAAGAAGAAAAAGGCATTCAGTCCAATGGAAAATTAGGCAAAGCACACGTGCAGATGGTTTACTGAAGACTGAGTCCAAATGACCAAAAAACGTTTGAAATGATGCTCGGTAATCTGGAAAGTAAAATTAAAATAACAATGGAATCTAATTTTATGCCTATAAGATAGGCAGAAATTAAAAAGAACTACAATATGTATTAAGAGGAAATGTAAAGTATTTTGATTCTTTGGGAAATCAATCTAACATTATCTATTAAAATTAAAAATACATACATCCTTAGACCCAAAAATGCTACTTTTGGGAATTTATCTGATGGAAATTAAACAATTGGTTCATAAAAATGTGTACAGAAATGATAATTACAATGTCATTAGTAGTGGTGAAAAACTAGAAATAAGCTGAATACACCAAATAGAGCAATGACTAACCAAATTATGATATATCTATACCATGGAATATTTGCATTTATTTAGAAGAATGAATGAGTAGATGTTGCAGATGAGGTGGTGGGATTCTTACCAGGTATTGTTGAATGAGAAAAGGAAGATGCAGTAAAGTATGTATAAAATATGTCTTCCCACCTCTTCTCTTTTTAGTAAATCTAACCATGACAAACACACATGCTTTCTATCTCTCCCTCTACACACATACGCGCGTACGCGCGCACACACACACACACACACACACACACACACACAAATGTACACTAAAGCTGAAAAGATGCGTTAACTTGGCAACTCAAGTTGTTAATTTGAGTTACCTTCAAGGAGTGGAAGAGTTGATGTGGGTGGAGGAGGAGAGAAGTGTTCAAGACAGGTAAAAGAAAAAAATTATACCAAAAGAATATGCATATGCTCACATTTATGCTGTCATTTCTAAATCTAATAAGAAAGGCAGAATCAGGGGCTTACATAATTTATAGGAAAGAAATAAATAGAAAAATATGTCATAGAAATAGAACAAACTATACATAATTTTTGGAAATCCAAAGTTTTTTAGTTTTTACTAGTTTAGTAGATGCCAGGAATGTTTATTTGCTGTATAAATCAAATAGTATCCAGTCATATGAACCAATAGCATTGTTGTAGAAAACATAGGGCTTTCAGTGAACTTATGTATCTGTATCAGTCAGGAGAAACTCAGTAATACTACAGTAAAAGAGCATCCCAAAATCTGAGTGGCTTGCCACAGAGGTTGTCTTCTTGTTCGTGTTACACATCCATCGTAGATTGGCTTGAGCTCATGCCATTTTCACTTAGGATCTGACTAATCTTTGGTAGAGGAAAATAAGATCATGGTTAAGCATACACTGGTTCTTGAAGCTTCTGTTCAGAAGGGGCTTTTTCACTCATCTTTCATTGGCTGAAGCAAATCACATGGCTGAGCCTGCTGTCAATGGTACGAGGAGGCATAAACTCTTCCACAGGGAGATTAGTGAACATCCCCCTGAGTTTGAAGATTGTCTTTAAATTTTTTTTAATGTTTATTTATATTTTGAGAGAGAGAGAGAAAGACAGACAGAGTGCGAGTTGGGGGAGGGCAGAGAGAGAGGGAGACACAGAATCTGAAGGAGGCTCCAGGCTCTGAGCTGTCAGCATCAGAGCCTGATGTGGGGCTGATGGGAGGGGTGGAAGGGGGGGGTGCTGGAACTCAAGAGCCGTGAGATCATGACCTGAGCCAAGTCAGAAGTTCAACTGACTGAGCCTCCCAGGCACCCTGAAGATTATCTTTAAAACAAAGAGTGTTAATGAAGTATTTCCGTGTGAATCATACCTAATGGATGTCATTAATGATTGGTGAGTAAGGAGAATTAAGATGAGAAGTAAGAGAAAATACTTTTTTTCTAATTAAATAAATGCTATTTTTTTCATCTACTGGGTGTACAGGTAGAAGTACTCCTTTTGACTTTAGTTCCAGTCACAGATCACACACCATTCTTTACATTTTCAGGAAACAAACAAACAAAAACCCATTTAATCTGTACGTTGAAGACAAGAAAAATTAACGTAGATAGAAGGAGTAAGATTCTATTTTATCCATATATTTTATTTTTCTGAAGTTCAGAATTTATAGCAGTATGTTGATGAGAAATATAAAATCTATCAAAATCAGAAAAATATCCTTTCCTTTAGAAATAAGTCTAAAAATAATGATGTTTAATGCTTTTCCTTTGGAGTTTAAGTATTGCTCATAAGGAATCTTCCAAATGAATTCTGTCTGCAGCTATCGGTTTAGTTACTAAAATCCCATTTTAGTTAGGTGAAAATTTAAAGAAAGCTCTATAACCTCTCATTACACTAAATGTAGTATTGTCCAATGTTGCTTATTATCCCACTTTACAGTTTAAGTTAAATTTGAGTTCTTTGCTGCTGCTTAATATGTTAGATGATTCCTGCAACATGCTTCCCCCCCATCTTTCAAAAACAATTGTGATATCATCTGAACATTTTCACCAGTACATTTTATATAGAACAGAGAATGGCAAACATCCCAAGTGTAGTTCAGCAGCTGTTGTTCCTCCTCTGTGGGTAAGGGAGGAAGCAGTTGTATCCATGGTGACCTATATGAGTCAGTGAGGGTGGGAACTGGGGGATTCTCACAGGGGTTAATGACCGAGCAAATGTTAGCAATCCAGCTTTCACTAGACATTTGGCCTCAAATGGAATTTTTTTTAGGGACTCACATTCTATAACTTTTCATTTTGTAAAGCAGATAAACTTACATTATGCTTAATGAAAGAACTATGCACCTGAAAACTTACTGGGAACTAAAACTTACAGAAGAGACTGTACTTTATTCCTGTCTTCTATTTTAATTTAGAGCATGCATTAAAATTTTGTTTATTTAAATATTCCACTCTGCTTCTTCCTCTTAAAAGATTTGAGGTAGAATGCCACAAAGGCATATCAATAGGGTTAACCCAATAGGTATAAGGCTGATGATACATCATGACCAAAAGGAGTGGTTAGGGAAAGAAATATGATTCTTCATTCTCCTCCAAAGGGTCTTAAGATGCTAAAAAAAAATTAGTAAAAAAACCGAAAACATTTATATCTTGGCATAAATTGGAGAAAAACCCCCTACTATATGCAGATGAAGTAGATTTGGGGTATGTACCTGGATGGGGAGAGGAGGAGGAACCAAACCTGTATTTACTCCTGAATCCCAAGTGTTAGGCATTGTGAGTATGTTTCATTTGAAGAGGTTTCTAGTATAACTTCACACCTGGAAAAGATCCAAGTTGTCAAATAAGATAGAAAAAGAAGAGAAACAAGTTTTCATGTGGGCCTCGTTGGTGCCATTCCAGTGGTAGTTTTCATAAATACCTCTGTGGTTTCTGCATTAGTGGGGAACATAATGATGACACGAGTTCCATCTCCAGGATCTATGTCAAAGTCAGTTAATACATAGAAAATAAATCAACACTGCCTATCTCATTTTATTTATTATTTGTTCAACACTGCCTATTTTAAAAAGACATTTGCCTTGCACATACAGACTTTCCCAGATGATTGGTCTGGGGCTCCTAATACTGTATCTTAGCCTCATTGTCTGCATGATTCCAGAGAGGGCAGTGTTAATGGACAGACATCCAGGCATCCTGCTTTCATGAAGGTAGTAGAGGTTTCCCAACATAGGAAAGAAGCAGCAGCCATCAGACATTGAAGAACATTGGCTGTAATTCAAGATTTCTTAAATGTATTGCTTTTCAGTACTTTGAAGATTTACTAATGTGGGGAATCTAGATTTATTCTAAATAATTTGTAACTTCTCATTTTTGTAGGGCCATTATCATGACATGGATTACTTGTACTTTTAAATGAAATTAGTTGACTTTTACATTTTAGTTACAGAAATTTCCTACTTACTTGCTAACATAAGGGAGAAAAGATATACCTTTGAAGAAAAAAATAAACCAAGAATTTTAAGAGGGCATATTGACTCTGTATATATTTACTCCACTATAATATTTATATTACAAATTACCCTACAAGTTGTTTTCTTGAACCAGCAAATTGAAGTGATTACAGTGTGTATTGGAGAGTGTTATGACTGAATATAAAGATATATGTAACTCAGTTGAAAATCCCCCTACTCATGTTTAGTGCATCTTTGAACTTATCAGGAGAATTGGCTCTTAATGTCAAAATATTTTTTTTTACACATATGTGAACAAGAGAATAAATGTGTTTCCTCACACACTGATGAATCAGTAAGCCTCACCCTCTGTCAAGATGACATAGAGGTAATGCTGAAGTTATGAGGAAAGGTTGTCATGTCTAATGTGATCTGCAGGAGTGGCTCATCAGAATAAGTGAAGTCTGCAGGACTTCACTGAACTTGCACCCTATGAGAGCCTCATACAGCAGGAAGAGCACAAGCTTCGAAGTCATTGACTAGGACTTAAATCCTGGTTCCACTTCCTGTTGGCTCTGATACTGAGCAAGCTAATTGACCCTTTTGATTCTTATCTGTAAAGTGGAGATCAAAATACTTCATAGAGGATTATCAAGTATATAGAAAGCAGGTGTCAGTTCTCTTCCGCCACTGTGATTTCCTGGTAGTGTATGGAAAGTCTTAATATTCTCACAGGATTTTTCTTAGGCCCAGGGCTCTGCGGTGACTTCTCTGGGCTGGAAGAACTACATTGACATATCTGGTCATTGATTCTGGGCTAGTTGGTTAGGTTCCTATCAATTGTCTTTCAGTCTAATTCTAGATTTCAAGTTATTCTGATTTATAAGCATCCTTTGACTTTTGCAACTGCTTGCTTTGGGTATGCTCTGATTTCTGCCCTAGGATGGAATTCTAGGATCCCAGAGGATGAGAAGTCCTATAGTATGGTCAGTGACAGAGCCTTTAAAAAAAGAATCAGGTGTTTCTGGGTGGTTCAGTTAGTTAAGTGTTGGTTTGTCTAGGTTTTGGTTTAGGTCATGATCTCATGGTTTGTGAGTTTGAGCCCCAAACTCAAACTGTGCTGACAGGGCTCTGTGCTGACAGTGTGGAGCCTGCTTGGGATTCTCTCTCTCTCTTCCACTCTCTGCCCCTTCCCCACTGGCATTGTGTCTGTCTCTATCAAAATAAATAAACTTTAAAAAAATTAAAAAATTTAAAAATAATAAGATTTTATTTAGTCAGAGGATTGCAAAGATGAAGATTCTGTCCATAAATATTTATTGAGCACCTCTTCTGTGCCAGGCATGGTTCTGGGAGCTGGAGATAAAACAATGAACAAGGTCTTTTGCACCTAGAGATTACATTCTCTCTCCATTTTAGTGGGGCAGAGATAGGAGGTCAGTATGACAGAATATATAAGTAAACAATTCCATGGATAGGACAGTTTATTCACAGTGATAGAATGCTATCAGAAAGCAAAACAGAATAATATGAGTAGGATGATATGTATGTGGGGTTGAGGGAGCAACTTGAGATTTGTGATCAGAGAACACCTTTCTGAGGTGGTGACTTTTGAATTGCTAATGAATTATTCTTATTCACATCCCTTCCCCCACCCACATCCCCACCCCGACTCCAGCTTCCAATTTGCCAGTCAAGTGATTGCTGCCTTATTTGGTAAAAGGTTGAGAGGCAAGAATTGTGGGTGATATTAATTTGGCTAAGGGTGGTTATTAATGGTGAGGGAGGAATGTGCCCATGGCTACTGACTTAACCAAATCTGGCTTAACCTTTCTCTCAGTTTTGGGAGTGGGGCCACAGAGTAGAATCTGTCGCCAGGTAGGAGCAGATTCAGTGGAGTTCTTTTTTTTTTTTTTTAAACTGCAAATATGAGTATCAGGAATAACCTATTGAGCTTATGATAGAAGACAATAGTATGAGGATGCCTAGGTGGCTCAGTCGGTTGAGCGTCTGACTTCAGCTCAGGTCATGATCTCATAGCTCACGAGTTCGAGCCCTGCGTCGGGCTCTGTGCTGACAGCTCGAAGTGTGGAGCCTGCTTCAGATTCTGTGTCTCCCTCTCTGCCCCTAACCCACTCGCATTTTGTCACTGTCTCTCTCAAAAATAAACATTAAAAAAAACTTTAAAAAATAAAAAAAAGAAGACAATAGTATGAAAGACTTGTTAGACTAGGGTTCAACTAGTTTCTCAAAGCAGAATAAATTACATAACAGCCTTTATGAACAGATGCTCAGAGCAAAAGATTTAGTACGAGGTGTGTGTGTATATGTGTGTGTGTGTGTGTGTGTGTGAGAGAGAGAGAGAGAGAGAGAGAGAGAGAGAAGGAGAAAGGGCTGAGACGTGTGTGTGTGTGTGTGTGTGTGTGTGTGTGTGTGTGTGTTTGCCTTCACATGAGGGTGACAGAGAAGGCTGCTAAGCATCTAGTTGAAACAAAAAATTTTGTATTCTTACACGCTACACTTTCTGGCAGCTGCTTCTGCTCCTCCTCCTCCTCCACCTCCTCCTTTTCCTTCTTTGAAGACTAAGTTAGTGTATATATATATATATCTATATCTATATCTATATATATAGTATCTATCTATATATATATAGTATATATATATAGTATATAGTATCTATATATATAGATATATATATATATAGATACTATATATATATATATCTATATATATATAGTAAGACTATGTTAGTAAGGTGACACTAATTTTAATACCTTAAAAAACAAAATCTTGGGGCACCTGGATGGCTCAGTAGGTTGGGCATCTGACTTCGGCTCAGGTCATGATCTCACGGCTTGTGAGTTCAAGCTCCATGTCAGGCTCTGTGCTGACAGCTCAGAGCCTGGAGCCTGCTTCCGATTCTGTGTCTCTCTCTCTGTGTCTCTCTCTCTCTTTCTCCCCCTCCCCCACTTGTTCTCTTTCTTTCTCTCTCTCTCTCTCAAAAATAAACATTAAAAAATTAAAAAAAAAACCAAATTCTTATCAGAATAATATACAAATCTTTAGGGTGGGAAATCTTTGTAAATGATACTGATATTGTAAAACAAGATAATGAGTAAGATAACTGCTGTTTACATTTCTTGGAGGACAATCCAATAATGGAATTTTTATTAGGGTAACAAGGAAAAATTAAGCTCTGAAAGTAACTTTATAAGATAAAAATAAAAGATAGTAATAGTTGAATATCAAAGAAAAAAATGATAGCCTAAAATAGGTTATATTTGTAAGGATAGCAAGTAAAAATATTTCCTGCACAAGAAAGGTAAGAATTCCCTGAACTAACGGAGATGAAGGACAAGTATGGTTGTTTTAAGTCTGGGGACCCTTTTACTTTCTGAGTAATAAAGGCAGGTCACTTGAAAAGGAAACTTTGAGTTTCCCTTCCCGTCTTTTACATGTAAGAAAGAAAAAAGCATTTGCCATTACAGATGCAGTTCTTAGAATCTCACTAGAGGGTGGTGTTGGTTCTAAAACCAGAGGTTGCCAATCTACAGTACATTCATTACTGGGCTGCATTTATATTTAAAGAAAAGGTAAACTGGGGCTTTCTCAGTGTTACCTAAAAGTTGACAGATGTCAAGTCTGAAACCTCCCAGGGGCCTTATCCAGTTCTGGCTGCTTGCAGCCCCAGAGGAGCCAGATAAAGTAGCTGAGATTACAGGAGGAGTTAAGTGGCAGATTCTAATTTCAGCTCCTGCACTAAGTAGTAGACAAGAAACTAAAGCTTCCTGGGCCTTCGTCTCATCTGTAAAATGAAAAGTCTGCCCTAGATGATCCCTTAATCTCCTTGCATCTCTAAAATTCTGAAATTCTAATAAATTCTGGGTCTAAAAGCCTGAAGAATTTCTCATGTCCTTGGCCAGACAAAGGAACAAGTATCTCAAATTATCAAATTATTAATAATTAAAATATAATTTAATGTTATACATGAGGTTTAACACGGAAAAGCCTTTAAATCAACTTGTCATCTTCCGTCCTTTCGGGAAGCTCAGAGCCATCTTTTACATCTACCTGAGCATTCTGTGGTAAATTTCAGTGACAATGCATCATCCATAGGTGTCTCTCTTCTTGGTTGCTAACCTTCTGGAAAGGAGCAAAATATGTTTATATAGGATTATCTAGAGAGAGAAGGTTGAACCATAATCAAATAGGGATGTTTCAGGACAGAGACGAAATCCCCCATCTCATCTTGTACTTGGCCAACTTCCATCATATCATAACTGTGGCTTTGCTAGGGGTCGCTCTCCAAAGGGATTTAGTTGGTTCAGTTTCCTATTACCCTCACCTCTTCTATTCCCATTACCCTCACCTCTTTTTATCTGATTCCCTTTCCTTGTTGTGTTTTTTCACATTGGAGAGTGAACTGAAGATCATTTTATGGAACCTGAAGCAAATTATCCAACTCCAAAATCTCAGTAAACCCTAGTTTATGTCTGCATGGATTTGACTTCAAAGGGTTGGTGTAAACCCCTGATGGTGCGAAGCTGCGCTGTCACCTCAAACACTTTGACATTAGGGCTCAACAACCTCCTTTTCTCCAAATTGCTTTGTTTTGCCAAAGGTTTCCTTCCCCCGCCCCCTCCCCCAGCCCCGGATTTTGTTGCATCTGCAGGCTCATTTCGAACATCTAAACTTCCTAAAATGTACACGGAGCGCCTGAGGGTGCGCACACGCGCGCGCGCGCGCTCACACCTTCGCTCTAGTACACGAGCTCGGCTGGGTCGGCTCCCAGTTATAGAACACATTCTTCCATTCTTCGCGCTCGGGCACACCCCTTCGCAGTGGGGATTGGTCGGGCCGACCCCTCCTCGGCGACGCTAGGCTCCTCAGAGGCCCAGGCGCCTGCCAATCCCCACGGGCTGTCAAAACAAGTCTTCCCTCCCTGTCACAACAGAGCGGAGTGGAGGCCGCCGCCGCCGCCGCCGCCGCACTTCCTGGGGCCGCTGCGCCGCGGTCCGCGGGCAGGTGGCGGGTGCGCCGGGCCGCGGTCGTCTGGCTCCGGCCCCCTCAGGCCGCGCGCGTCCCGGCCTCGGAGGCCGCCCGGCCAGCCGCCGGGGGGCCTTTTGTCTGGCGCAGAGCAGGCGTTCGCATCACATTTCGGACACCTCCCTCTCCTTTTCGCCTCTCCTTCTCCCTCCCGCTCGCATCTCCTTCCCCATTCCCGCCGCCCTACCCCAGCGGACTGCGGCCTCCTGGACCAAAGCCCGCGGACGTCTCTACCCAAGCGATGTCTCCTCTCCAGAAAGTTGCCGCCGCCGCCGCCGCCGCCCCCGGGCGGTGAAACAAAGTGTGGCGGGGCCGCCTCCGGGTGCAGGAGCGCACTCGTGCCCAGAGGCTGGACTCCGCTGCCGGGCGTGCCGTCTCCCCCTGAGAGCCCGATTCGCCGGCCATGGCCGAGGGCGCGGCGGGCAGGGAGGGTCCCGCGCAGCTGGACGCGGCCGGGTGCGAAGACGACCCCCGAGTGGGCCCGGACGCCCCCTCCGGGGACGGAGCGGCTGTGGCCCCTGGGGGCCGGTGGAGGGATCGTCGCAGCGGGGTCGCGCTGACGGGCTCTGCAGGGGCCCCGGCTGACAGCGAGGCTGGCCTCCTGGAGGCGGCGCGGGCGACCCCCCGGCGCAGCAGCATCATCAAGGTGAGCGAGGCCGCGCCGCCCGGGGAGCGTGGGTGTGGGTGGCGTGTGGGTCCGGGATCCAGGCAGGATGTACGTACGGTGTGTCCGGAGGCATCGCAGGCTCGGCATTGTTTTCTCCCACCTCCCTCATTACCAAACCTTCCTTCCTCGTCCGGAGGTTCCCAGACTCAGCTCTTGGCCGTGAGAAGCAGAAGTGACTTTTTTTTCCCCCTGACAGCAGAGGAAAAGTTCCACTCTGCGTCTTTGCGTTTTGATGGATGCTTTCCCTCATTTTCTCTGAAAGCTTCACTAAACCGTTGATGGAAGGAGGAAGGGAGGATTCAATATAAATGCAAACCACAGGATGGTTGTGCACTGCTCTCCAGAGAAAGGTTAGCTTAATCCCCCCTCCACCCCCCCCCCAGTAAAGGAAATGCACAGTTAACCCTCAAGTGAAAGAAAAAACAAAAACAAAAACAAAAAACAAACAGCTTCCTCCCCACCCCAAGAACAACCCTCCAGATTCCAATGATCCTGAAATCCCAAGAAGCGTGAACTTTCCCGGTAGACAGGCAGAGTTTTCAGTGGACCCTGTGACCAAGTGGCGAGCGATGGTGGAGCCCAGAGTTTCTGCACTGCAGAAAGCGCGAGCAAAAAGCAGTCAATAAATACCCCGAGCATCATCCCAGGTCTTTGTGGTTACCACCGCAGGAAGGGAAAATGCTTCCTGACCGCTCGACCACTAGACAATATTTCTCCTTCATCTATTTGGCAAGAAATTTGTAAGCCTTTTCCCTGCTTTATCTCTTTCTGTCTTCCTTCCGCTCGGGGCTTGCCTCCTGTTAGAGATTTCATCTTTTGGGTGCATGACATGTGGTTACGTATCCTGGAAGTCAGAACTCTCCCTTAGGCTTTGGAAAAGGGCCTCAGCATAAACGAACGTGAGTAATCATGTGCATGTGAGATCAAAATTGATTTTGGTAGAGTAGTCAGTATGAAACTGTGTGTGTGTGTTGCCAAAGATGAGACTGAAAGATGGACTTGAAACTACTTACTATTCAATTTACTTGGTGTGCTAATACATTCAAGACCATTGTTCAGGGTTGAGCTGTGTAACCAGCTCCTAATGCCCAAGCCCCAGCTCCCCTTGCCAGTGTGGGGAGACTGTGCCCACAGTACATCCACCTAGCTCCTAGTATTGTCTGGGCTGTTCCCCAACACTGACACATGGAAGTTTAAAACCAACAGGAAGATTTCTATATAAAAAGAAGAGTGGGTGGTAGTTGCAAATGACTTGTAGTAGTTTCTGTTATTCTGTGCCTTTTAGATGTTTTGAAAAGGAGTGTTCCATTCCGGGTGTGAATTTGGATAAAAAGAAAGTGATCACCTTTTTTTTCTTTTAACCCACAGGTCAGAAAACATATTATTCTGAAACTTAAAAAACAGCACAATTAGGAAACAATTACATTTTGGATTCTAAGATATTGATACTACATGTGTTCCCTGTGTGTGAAAACAAACACCACAAGATACCATCACAAAAAGTGGCCTCTATAGTGTTGTAAAAAATAAATAACAGAGTGTAAGGAATATATAAATGCTTGCAACTAATTTGCAGTTTCTAAATTGTATTATGTTCTGGTTTATATTCTCAGAAGGACCCTTGCTGAGTAATTGTGCCTTTTTGGTTTTGAGGTTTATTTTTGTGGCAAAAGAGGGAGGCAACAGAATATCAACTTGATCTTTCCCCTATTTAATAGTAAAATAAGCATTTAATAAATGGTTTTTTATAATTAAAGGTACTAGAAAATGAAGTAAATTGGTATTATTTTAAAGTAGGTTTTATTGAAAATATAAGCAGATGAGAAAAAAAAATCAAATGTTGCAAAGGAGCATGAAGGGAAGACTCCCAGCCACTCCACACTCCCACTTACATAGTCCGCCCCCATGGCTGTTAACACTTTCTTAAGTATCCTTCCAGAAATATTCCATGCATATGTAAGCATATGTATCTGTATATATCTGTGGTGAACTATTGACGTTCTTGATTTATATAATAAAATTTAACTGAAGTTTATAGGCCTCATATTTTCAAATTTGCTTCAAGTGCTTTTGATTCCTAGTGGAATCAAAATCATTCTGATGTGTCAGTTAATTTTCAAGAATAACCTGGTGGATCATTGGTGAGCATGGGTCCTTAGGGTCTGTTCCCAGAGGCCTTCATTCTCTTCCAATGGGGAAAGAAGCAGGTGGTGGGGTTTGTTCCACACCATCTCTGAGATCAAGGAAGGACCTTTCTGTTGGCATCTTGAATCTGCTGCCCCATGGTTTGTTCACTTTAGCAAAGTAAAAAGGAGAGTCTCTAAAAACGGTCTAGAACATATAATAAATATGTAGCACATATCCTATATTGAGAGAAAAACGCATTCTTCAGAGTTTGGCCAAGCGTTCTTTTTATTTAGCATTAAAACATACGTAAAAAATAAAGGCTGTAGTACATTTTATGTTAATCAAACTATTAAATGTGGTTCCAAATAGCCTTAGTATTGTGATAATTGATATTCATGATCATAACTCTGAGCCACTGAAAGGTTGTAAATCATCAAATATTAAATTATTTTCAGCTCAACTTAGAATATTCTCTATTAACTTGGATATTAGACAAATCAGAATAGTGCATTGCTCTATCATACCAGGAAACAGACTGTCTTGTATATTAATAAAAGAAATGTCTTGTATATTAATAAAAGAAATGCTTTCAGTAAATTTGCCCTCTCTAATTTGTGAAAACATGATTTTAGTTGAGAAAACAGTTTCCTTCTGAGCGGATGAAAACAATAACAACAATTATCTTTACACATCTTTATAGTGTCTATTATAGCTGTTTTTCTACTATAGTTGTGTTTTCTCCCTTATATGCCAAGTCCTAAGTTTTAAAAAATTTAATGGGGGGCTTAAACTTGGTTTTCTTTAATCCATCCATTTTTTGCCCGTGTTTTTCTGTATTATTATTTTCGACAGCATTGACATTGATAAATGCTTCACGTTTTTGGTAAGTGCATTGTTGAATACCAGTATCGCAATAGACTCCATCTTAACTGCTTCTTGATGACTTGGGGTTTAAAACGACAAGTTATTTACATGCAAGTTTGATTATATAAAACAATTATATACTATTCTGCATATGAATATATTTCTACTTAAGATATTAGACCATTTTTCTATCTAATTTTTGATATCAAACTTACAAGTTTAAAATATTTAATACTATTGATTATAGTTTATATCTCTTTAACTCTGTAACGATTTGGAAATAGAAAGCAGCATATCTCATTCCTTATAGTAATGATGGGAACTGAAATACATACATGTTTTCTAAATAGCTGTTTTTTCTTCCATTGTATGTAACATATTGAAGGGTTCTATGTTTTCTTTTCACTTCTACTAAAATATAAATTCTTTAGAAGAAATCATCATTTGGATGTCATGGACATAGGTGTGTTGGATGAAGATAGGAGATGGGAATGACGTGCTGATACCTGAACTGAAATCGTGAAAGTAATTGCTTTGGTATTTTTTGTGTCTCATTTTTTTATGTCATGGCCAGTCTTATTCTGTCATGTTCATTTTGGGGCTAGTGTGGTGGGTTTCTGAGCTGTAGCCTCAAAGATGTGCCTTGGGTACCTGTTGACACATATCAAAATTATGGCTCTCTTCCGTGGGGCAAAAGGAGTTTTATTTTATTATGAAGTATTGCCTACTGTGAGTCAGGTACTATAAACTAGGAGCTTTCATACATTATGTCACTTGATCCTCACAGCAAACCCTCTAAAGTAGAGAAGAAGGGTGCCTGGGTGGCTCAGTAGGTTAAGCATCTGACTTTGGCTCAGGTCATAATCTCGTGGTTCATGAGTTCGAGCCCCACGTTGGGCTCTGTGTTGATAGCTCAGAGCCTGGAGCCTTCTTTAGGGTCTGGTCTCCCTCTCTCTCTGCCCTCCACCACTTGTGCACAGTCTCTATGTCTTTCTCAGAAATAATAAATGAAAGTAGAGAACAGAGGCACAGAAAACTACTGATTCATGATGTGGAGTTAGGATTCATACCCATGTCTGGTTAACTCCAGGGCTTGTGCTCTTATGCTGACTCTCAGAGGCAGGAAGGCCACAGTCTGAATACTTTCTAGGTTCGAAACGACATGAACCTATTAAGAGAGTGGCAGAAGAGTCTGAATCTTGGGCCCTATGGCTTGCGGGGGAAATTTCCCTTTCTCTGCTTCCCCCACTTCCCAACCCAGAACACCTAGAGATGGATGGCTCTAGAAAGGGATTGCAGACCTTCCTGTCTTTAGTCATTTTGTGAGGCCTGTGCTGTATTCTAAAAGGCATAGCAATTTGGCAGATGTCCTCCATGTTGCCAGTACACATCTGTTGTTTTACACCAGGCTGCTTCTCCCGTGCCCTACATGTAGGTGAGGTTGTGAGGGCTTGTATTCTCTTTTAGAATGATACAGAAAGGAAACAAGTACCTTGGACATAGGAAGATGCATTATTTTAGGAGAGTGATGAAGTAGGGGCTCTGAAGCTAGAGCTCTGAAAGCATTTTGTATTACAGTTATGAAGGGTAACTAAATATGATTGAAAAATAACAATTTTAGGCACACTATAAGCTAAACAGCTTCTGTAGATGAGCTTGGGAATGAATCAGCATTTGTAGACTTATTTCTTTCTTTGCCCATAGAAGTATGTGTTAAAAGTTCCAAATAACTAACTTATGAGTACATTTTGGAAAAACAACCTGATTGTAGAGTGGAGCTGGTCAGCCTTTACTATAATGGGTGCTGTGCGCATGCCCTGGTGGCTTTAGTCGGAGGTGCCCCTCCTAAGGTATGATTCAGCTATATTAATAGTGTTGAACCTCTTAGGTTGATCTGGTTTATTATCCCAGCAACTTCAGTCACAGTGTTTACTTCCTCTGAAATTGCCATAGAAACATGGACACATTTCACCTTAGAAGTGGTTGCCTGTCACTGTGGTCCCTTTCTGATGTGATTGCTTATAATGCCTCTTAAGAATATTAGGAATAAAATTTGGATAAAGAGCTTTGTCCTATTTTGAGGAAAGGTTTTAGAAGTGCCTGTGAATTAGTGTTTGCTATTGCTGTGTGAATTCACACTATTTGTTTTCCTTCTTGGAAAATATTTTAAGGTTCAAAAAGTATAAGTTAACTATGTAGTCATTGAGAGGTTAAATATACATTGCAATTTAGACTAAATAGTTTTTTTCTCAGCCTTTTCCTTTTTATAGTAGAGAAAACAAATAATTAAATTTTGTACTGTAAAATGTCAGTTGAACATATATTGCCAAATAACACCTGAGGCATAGCAGGGTGCCTTGAAGAGACATTAGGAGACAGCCAGCTTTACCTTCAGTGCGATTGAACAAAGATCCATTATTGCTTCTAGGTAATGCCAGAGCAACTGGTCAGGCTGCCCTGCTCCTCCATCACTTTTGTTCAGCTTGAATAATAATGAAATAGAATCCCATTTTCAGGAGCGATGTCCAACCTGAGATGTATAAGATTGTACATTTAAAACAGCTGCCCAACTGGGGCTCCTGGGTGACTTAGTCAGTTGAGCGGTGGACTTTTGATTTTGGCTTGGGTTATGATCTCACCGGTTGGTGAGTTCAAGCCCCACGTCAGGCTCTGTGCTGACAGCATGGGGGGCCTGCTTGGGATTATCTGTCTCCCTCTCTCTCTTCCCCTCCCTCGCTCTCTCTCTCTCAAAATTAAATAAATAAACATTAAAAAAGAATAAAACAATTGTCAAACTTAAAATGACTTAACAACAGTATGAGGGAGGAGCAATTTTTTGTCTCCCATTTTAGCACCAGTAAATGAACCATTGGTTATTAGATGGGAAGAAAGAAAAATTTGATTGAACTTTCTATCTAAATCTAAGGTAATAAATTAGTAAATCTTATTATAGTAAAACTTGTCAGTTCTATGAAATCTTATATTTTGGTAAGTGTTTTAATAATGTCAAGAGGATATATTTGTAGTTTCATTGAATTTTATTTATCTCTGTATCCCGGTTCCTATAAAAGGGTACATAGACAAAATTTATTGTGATTATTGAGTATGCTAAAGGTGGTAATAAAAATTAGCACCAAACGGTCAACATCATAACAACAGTTTTTTGTTTTAAGTTGTCACCAATGTACTATGCATTTGAGCTAACACTTGATGGCAATAAAATCATAGTATTTGAAAATATTGGAGTAGTTCCTTGGATTTAAAATTAAATTGGATTTGTCCTTTTGTTTGTAGCATCTTATATGGATGTGTTTAAGAGAGATATAATCTAGTTCATTTTCAATCGTACCATTTTAACTCACCTCACTAATACTAGCATTACTTTGAGAAAAGTGGGTTTGAACATGGTGCGCAGAAAGGAATCATTACTTATATTATCATTAACACTGTAGGAAGAAGAAAGGCAGGTTAAATTTGAAAGTAGAACAATCCATCCAAAATGAAACAAAACAACATGAAAACTAAACTATTTTAGAAAGTGTGCTTAGTTTCCAAAGATGTCTTAATTTCTATAAGTGTATGAAGTGTGTAGTGATTATAGGCAAGGATATTGTGTTTTTCCTTAACAATACAATGTTGTATTCAAAAGATTAAAACACCTTTGAAAAATAATTTCTGCTTTGCTAATTGTTTCATGCTGACCTTTCAATTCTTTCAAGAGCCTTTTAAAAGATGCTAAGTCTGTACTAGACTAAGCACAGGAAGTATGTACAAATTGGCAAACTTGTATTATTGTGTGGTACAATGTGAAGGTTAGAAATGATCATGAGGTTGTATTCAGAATACCTTCTGAAGTATTGCGGGAGATAAATGCACAAGGAAGGCAAAAAGAGGCAAAAGAAACACTACTATTAGCTAGGACTAAGATTTCAAAGCAGAACTCTAGAAGGTTGGAACTGATCATGTTGTAAGGGCTTTTCCCTAAGACGCAAGTGATTTCAGACCAAAGCAGGCCAAATAGCCTGTGTGCTCAAAGCCCACACCCCCCATCCTAGATCTGACAGCCAATGATGAGAATGGGAGGCTCAGGAGCACAACTCCCAGGGCCAAAGAGTAAGGTGGCAGCAGAAGCAGAATGTCCTAAGGCTTCCTTGACCCAGGCTGGGTTAGGGTCTGGCTTGGAAAAGGGCACCTGTGTTGGAAGAGCAAGTGCAAATGGCAGTGTTCTGTTCTTCTTCAAGTCAACACTTGTTGGGTTCAGGACAGAGAGAGACAGGACACCATGCTATGTGCACGCTGATTTTTTTCTCCTTTGAAAAATTTCACTTCCATAAAACATAGCTCGTTATTGTCCTTGGACTTGCAGTTTCTTAATTATTGCGACTAATTTTTGGAGGAGGAGGTAGGGGTTGGGGCAGAGGCAGGGGTGGTGGTGGGGGGGGGCGGTAAGGGACAGAGTTTGTGCTCCCCCTAGAGGCTGACATATAAGATACAAAGACATCTTCAGCATTTGATGAACTATTTTGAAATATTTTGGAATGATTGAGTCTATGCTATAATTAAATATTATACATTTAGAAATGTTATTAGTAATTAAATAGGTTTGTTTTTACATTTAATGTAATAGATAAAACATCTTGAATAGATGTGACATCTTGAAGAGATTTTCCTATTGAGACATTTTCTTTACAATAATAACAAAAGCTTATATACTGTATTATAGTCCAGCATTGTTCCAAGCACTTCATGTGTGTTAATTCAGTCAACCCTTACAATAACCATTAAGTAAGTATTTATTATTATTATTTCCATTTTTATAGATGGAGAGGTAAGTGACTTGCCCAAGGTCACATAGCTAGTAAATGGCAGAGCCAGGAAATGGACTCAAATAGTCTAGCTCTACAGGTTGCTTTAATCTTTATGTTATACATCCTCTTAAATCATATTGATTTAAACCTTAGCCACTGGATGAAATGGCAGACATTTTATGCTTACCTTAGAAACTAGTTTAGCTGATAAATCTATAAAAAGTGATTCTGAAAACAATTTTGGGAAGTTGTTAAAGATTGAATACATTTTCAAAAATACATTTTTGAAGTTTCATAACTTTTTATGTAAAATACCTATAACTTCACGTTAGTATTGCATTCCACTTTACCTTTAGAGGAGTGGGCTCCTATTAGCATATTTTTACTCTTTGAACAGAATTAGCATATTTTACTGTGAGACAAGAGTTTATGATCCAACTTTGGTATAAATTATACAGACTAAGGATGGACTGTTACTTAATCACTTGCAACTTGATATGATTTATTTTATAGTTTGATAGTTTGTCTTCCAGCATCAATAAATCAATAAGGAGTATTTGACTTTCTAACCCAAGGAAGTTGAAATTTTGTTAAGTGGTAGTGGCTATGATGTTGTATGATTGAGATTTCCTTCCAATTACATTTGAGGTAGTGTAGTTCCTCACCCATAGGAGGGACCTGGCAAATATTTGTGGAATTTCATTAAACTTAAAGTCTGTCTAGTCATTTCATTTTTTTTTTTTGAGGGGGGATAGAAATTCTGGAGTTAACATGTGGGAAATTCAAATACATAATTATTTCAATAAATTACTGTGCTTATGGCTGCTTTATTGTGTTAAAGGTAATGAGTCTATTCCACTGTTCAGAGATATAGTGTGGTGGCCAGATGATACCCAGAGGTTTGTCCTCATCATTTGGAGACTGGCTAGGTATTAAAGGCACAGTCAGGTCTTTTGTTGAAACACTCATATGTTAGTTTTTATTATCTATCTGCGGTTATGTTAAATCATTGAAAAGACATTGGACCTTGGCTTTTTCTTCCTCTTTCACTCTCTTTTCCTGTTGCAGCATTTGCACTATGAGCTGTTTGGTCCCATTCTCTTAAAGTGGATTTTTTTTTGTTTGAAGGAAAAAAGAAAGCTTTCCCCAAACATCTGAAACTTAAAATAATTATTTTTCCTAATACTTCCTCATGTTCAGATAGTATGGGATCAAGCTAGTTTTGTGATAAATGCAGCGGTGTGTACATTGTGTGTATATGTGCACACACACTTGTGCTAGACACACTGGAAGTCAGAAGCCTCAGTAGCAGGTGACCTTTTGATCCTATAGCTGTCTGTGTTCTAGACATCAGGAGTGATGGTCTTTATACAAAGACATGTTTGTCACAGAAGTAGCTGCATGGACTGTGAGAAGTCATACTCAGAAATGTTAGCAGTTAAGTTTGACCAGACATTGAGATTTCTGGGGTTTGAGAGAGAAGAGAAAGAGAAGGATCAAGGTGTGTTAGAGGGGAATGGAGTCAGATGGGACCATATTTATAAATGGACAGGGTAAATAGCTTAGCAAGTGTCTTTTTACCTGGAGCATTCTGCCAGAACTTGTATATTTGGAAATTCAGATTTTTTTTGATTTTGAAGGCTTTTAAAATTTTTTCTGGAGAGCTTTTAACTAACACCTCACACCTTAAACACCTACCAGTAATTTCTGGGCACAAAGCCCTTTGAGCTGAGAGATTCCTGAGAAGGATCTAGGAAGGATTGGTCTGGGTTGTTGGGCAGAACGTTTGGCATTAAAGATGAGTTTTGTCTACTTTTCTAGCCCTAGCCCCAGGAAAGTCCAAGAAAATTCTTCATTGTTGCATCCTCAGCATGTCAGTTTCACCTACAGAGAAATGGTTCTGACAAACAAGTTAATATAGAAATTAGTGTAACAAGATGGAAACAGCTGGGAACACTGGAATTAACCATCACAGCTTAAAATAAAATTCCAACAAAGGTCTAGCTTCAGGAGACCGTGAACTGCTGTGTTCAGGCACCAGGCTTGGTCTTATAGTGTGGTTTTCGCTACTACCCTTGCTCACCCCTCTTCCCCAGGCTAAATAAGAAGAGGCCTGAGAGGGAGGAGGTAGCCTTGGAGGGATGTTATGGTTCCTGGAAAGCCTGTTCCTTCCACTTTCCTCATTGTTGGGAAGAAGAGCTCATGACCTTTTTCTGAGGCTGAGAAAGAAAGGACTCAAGAGAATGTGTAATGGTGGTGGCATCTAACAGTCCCCCTCTCTACCAAGTCTCCCTATAGGTTGGGACTGATGCTCATCTCCCCTCTGGAAGGTACTGAGTTATACCATCAGATCCCCTAATGCTGTCCCAGGTGTGGAGAAAGGGGACATGATGGAAAATGGCCAGGCCTCTTGCTGGTGCCCTACCCAAAGAAGCCATCTGGGGTAGAGGGACTAACAAAATGCTGGGGCAGGGACTGGGTGAGGTGAGAGGTAGAGGTCAGTGTCCAAGTCAGACCTCTGATAATGAATATGGGGGAAAGGAGACTGTGGAGAAGCAGCAACTCCAGAGAGTCTGCATTTGTATGCCTCCCCACAGAGAGAGCCAAGGATCAGTTTAGGTTAACCTGAGGAGCAGAGAAAGCCAACCCAGTAGGGCCTGCAACATCCCTCTGGGACTATCTATGGGGAGACCTTGACCTCTCCTATTCTTCCTCCAGCCAATCTCTAGTAGGGAAGTGTCAAGAGGAAGAGAAAGGGAGAAGTGGGTAGAGTAGACCCACCCCCCACCCGGCTCTAACCACTATAGCCACCATTCTAGCTTGCCATGTGGGCAATGAGGCAGAGAAGAGGATTTGGAATTGAACGTGAGGTTGAAGTTGTAAAATGAACAGGACTGAGTTTTTAAGAACTTGAAAGAACCTTTCTAATAATTGGGAGAGATTGAAACATTATGGAATCTGAGTGAGCTATTAGTAGTAACCAGGGTACCTAGGGACAAAGGGGGATCCAAGATGGTATAGTTGGGAGGAAGCAGTTGAGGGGAAAATGAAACTCACATGTTCATATTCTAACAATTTGACACTGTTTAATTGTCAATTACATTATTATAGGATTGGCGAGCTTAGAGATCATTCTCTAACTTTGCCCTTTCATTTACTAAGTATGGCTATCCACCATCTCTTCCATTTATCCAGGGCACCATTATAGAGAACTGTTTGTGATACCATGGATAGAGAATGGGGGATTTTTCAAGATTTCGTCGTGTAGAACAATTACAGGTACTAATACAGTCAAAATCCTATGTTGTTTTTTTTTTAATGTTTATTTATTTTTGAGACAGAGAGAGACAGAGCATGAGCAGGGAAGGGGCAGAGAGAGAGGGAGACACAGAATGTGAAGCAGGCTCCAGGCTCTGAGCTGTCAGCACAGAGCCTGATGCAGGGCTTGAACTCATGAACTGTGAGATCATGACCTGAGCCAAAGTCAGACGCTTAACCGACTGAGCCACCCAGGCGCCCCTCTTTAATTCTTATGATAGCTTGGCAAGCTCTTGTTATCATTTCAACCTTAGAGATGAGGAAGTTGAGGCTCTGAGAGGTGTGGAAACTTGTTTTAGGTCTCACAGCTATTAAAGTGGAGGGAGGGGAGAATTTTTCTTCCCTATTTTCTTTTATCCTCCAAACCTGCAACTCCAATACTCCAAATTCCCAAAGCCAGTGATATAAGAACATACTGATCTGATTGGAATGGGGCCAGGCAGAAAACAAAGTTAAAGGTAGTTCAACCTCACATCGTTCTGCAATAAAAGCAACCACCATTTATTGAGCTAGGTGCACACACATTCTTTCACTTAAGTTGGAGTCAGAGGGATCTAAGAAACAGCAATAGATCAGAGGTGATTGTTTTGGCACACCTCCTAGATTGGGGGTTTGGGTTTCTTACTCTTTAAAACCTACATTTTAGAAGCCCTAAGTATATTGGTGCTGAAACAAATTACCACAAGCTTAGTGGCTTCAAGCAACTCAGATTTATTATCTTATGGTTCTAGAGGTCTGAAGTCTGAAATTTGCCTCCCTTGGCTAAAATCAAGGTATTATCAGGGCTGTGTTCCTTTTTGGAAGTTCTGGGGAAAAATCTGTTTTCTTGCTCCCTTTAGCATCTAGAATCTGCCCTGTTTTTTTTTAATTTTTGGATCATAGATCCGTCCATTTTCAAAACCAACGGTGGCCCGTGGAGTCTTTGATTTTCTACCTTGTCCCCTTCTAACTCTCATGTCTCCTTCTTTTACATTAGAGGATCCTTGGTATTACATTAGGCTAACCCAGACAATCCAGGATAATCTTCCTATTTTGACGTTGGTTGATGAGCAACCTTATTTCCATGTGTAGGCTTAATTCCCCATTGCCATGGATATATATTCACCTGGAATATATTCACAGGTTCTGGGGAATAGGACATAAACATATTTGAGAGTGAAGATTCTATCCCATCCTAGTTTCAGAACAAGGTAATGACTATAGTGATGATTTTATCCAACTCCAGATTAATTTTATTAGATTCTTTAAACAAAAAGATAATTTGTTAATAAATATGCATAGTTCGTTGGGTTTTAAAGAAAAACACTTAATTTATGGATTTTAAGAATGTTTCCTTTCTAAGTGCATCTGCAGTTTTACATGGTCTCCTTTTTTATGCTTAATTTAAAATAGAGTTTTCATAGCAAATTGAACTGAAAGAATCCTTAGAGTTTACTTCATAATAGTTGAATTTACCTCTTTGCAGATTTGGTTATTTACCTCTTTGAGACTTCGGTTACAGACTTCCTCAGATTATAAAGGAAATTGGTGGAGAACTGCCTCCTATGATCTTACAAGATTTAAAAAGAAGAGGATTCAGGTTTCTGGATTTATTTTTAATATATCCTTCACAACAATTGAAGGATGATTTTCAGGTTGTCACAACATTCTTGTGTGTTTGATTTGATTCTGAGTAGAATATACCTGAGACTCCCTAGGAAAATAGATTCCACTTATCTCTATATTTGGGCAGCTATCCACCTCTACCCTCATTGTTAAAAGTATAAAATTTATCAAATCATACTTGGGACAAAAGAGATGATGTTGTAGAGAGAGGAAGATCTTCTGTGGTGAAGATGTGGGTAGTTTTGTTAGAGAATGAGACTTTGTTTCAATTTTTTCCTAAAGAGATGTTTTGATGAGTCCTGGTGGCTAGTTTGTAAAATCAACTATTTATTTTACCTTTTTCAACTTTAGTGAATAAGATTCACTAGAAGAATCATATTGTAGACACTGTTTGTAACACGTATACAAAATACATACTGACCTGGGCCTTGGGTCATTTCTTACTGTGTATGTATTGTCAGTGTAAGTCCAGCCGTGTGGCAATGTAAGGTGTGAAAATAAGAATAAAGTCCATAGTCTCCTGAGTGCTGCATATATTAAAGTGTAATTTCCATGCATACTAACACCATAGAGAACCAATTGCTGTCTGGTTTCATAGATAATAAGACTGGCTTATGGAATGCTTTCTATTGTATAAAGCCTGTTAAAAGCCAGAAGAGAAAGACAGTACTCTTCAGTGACTTTGGGATCAACTGAGGACATAAAATCTTTATGTAGTGGGTTTAGTGGCATTAAACAAGATAAAAAAAAAGCTGACATTATAATTTTAAAAATTCCTGGATGTGGATATTAAATATTTATTTATGTAAAATGAAAACACTGCACAGGATATTTTTGTTGTTCTGAACTCCTTCAAGAAAAGTCTAGAGGAAACCAAAATGTGACTTAGATCCTTTAACAACTATGACTAATACCTTACTATCTTTTAAAAATTTGTTTTTTGTTACAAAGTACAAAACTTTGCTCTGAGGTTTCTTATGGACATAAAAGCTTAACTTTGTGTTTATCTGATTATGCCTTAAATCTTTCTGAACTCTTATTCATGGTTTCGATTTTGATTTTCGGTTTTTACAGTTGAAAATTATTTGAATATTTTATTTTCAAGTATTTGCTCTTTCTTTTTTTTAATGTTTATTTTTGAGAGAGAGAGAGAGAGAGAGAGAGAGAGAGGATGAGAGAGAGAGAGAGAGAGGACAGGGGAAGGGCAGAGAGAGAAAGAGAGAGAGCATCTTAAGCAGGCTCTGCACTGTCAGCACAGAGCCTGACAAGGGGCTGGGGCCCACGAACCGCAAGATCATGACCTGAGTCTAGATCAAGAGTCAGATGCTTAACTGACTGAGACACCCAGATGCCTCTGGTTTGAACATTTTAAAGATCAACTAGATGACTAAGATAGATTATTTGTCCTATTCCTATAAGGATCTTGGTGCTATGACCCTCAAGGGATTGTCTTTGTAGTTTTTTTCAAGTGTTTTTCTTCTTCTATCATTTGGGTCTTTCCTTCCTAAACTATTCTGTCTCCAGCTTTCAGACTGTACCATTGGTGGTGGTACCCAGCCCTCGAAAGTATTGCTTGCTTTAGATGTTTGGTTTGTTCTATACTAGAATTTAAAATTTCACTCTAAACTTTATTAAAGGTAGAATTTTGCTGAGAATATTTGTACACAAAAATCTGAGCCTTTGAAATTAGGGAGTTTACTTTCCATATTTATAAATACTTTTTCATTGCTAGGAAGCTAAATTGCTCTAACAAAGAGATGCAAACATATAGTGGCTTTAAGAAGGTGGAAGTTTTTTTTTCTCTAATAAGGAACATCCCACCAGTAGGCAGGTTAGGTAACTGGCTCTGCTCCATAAAGTAATTCAGAGATCCAGGTTCTTTTGTCTTCTTTTGGAGCCATCCCCTAGCATGTTTGTTTTCTTGTACCTTTGATTAGACTGACCCACCACCACCACACCCTCCTTCTAGCCTATAGGAAGGAGGAAAACACAAGTGGAGGGCAAGGAGCTTGTTTAAAGGAAGTGACCTGTAAGTTGCACATATCACTTCTACTCATATCCCATTGATCCATTATTATTATTATTACTATTATTTAAATACCGGTTAGTTAACATATAATGTTGTAATGGTTTCAGGAGTTTCAGAGAATTTAGTGATTCATCACTTACGTATAACACCTAGTGCTTATCCCAAAAATGCCCTCCTTAATGCCCATCACCCATTTAGTCCTTCCCCCCACCCACCTCCCCTCCAGCCACCCTCAGTTTGTTATCTGTATTTAAGAATCTCTTATGGTTTGCCTCTCTCACTGTTTTTATTTTATTTTTCCTTCCCTTCCCCTATGTTCATCTGTTTTGTTTATTTAATTCCACATATGAGTGAAATCATAAGATATTTATCTTTCTCTGACTTCTTTCACTTAGCATAATATGCTCTAGTTCCATCTATGTTGTTGCAAATGACAAGATTTCATTCTTTTTGGTTGCTGACTAATATTCCATTATATATATATAAAACATATAATTTTCCATTATATATAAAATATATAAATAAAACATTCCAATATATACATATAAAATATATATTACATATAATATTATAATATATAATATAATCTATAATATATAATTATATATAATTATATATAAAATACATAATTTTATACATATAATGGAATATTAGTCAGCAACCAAAAAAAAATATATATATATTTGGGATATAAGGGAGTTCAACATTACTCTAATATGTTTTTGGATTCACATTGTTTGATTTGGTTAGGGCAACTAATGAGAACACATGAGCTATGTGTTCATTAGTTGTATGAAATATCTAACTTCAAAATTATGTCTCACAGAGTCTCAACTTTTTATCTTGACTTGCAAATGCATATGATATGTGAATCATAGAGAAACGCCAAACAAGAACAATATAGTTTATCTTGAAAAACTACTGTGTGCCACACACTGTGGGAAAGAATCTAATGGAGTATCTTCAGTGAGCCTTGGGAGGTCATCATGTACAGTTAATCACACTAGAGCTAGAGCCCCTGTACATGCATAGATCTTGGCCTCTAGTCAGCAGGGAGCTCCCTCTCCGCAAGGGAGCCAATCGCATTTTCAGGCTGCTTTTGTTGTTTGAAAATATTTGTATGTTGAGCCCAGATAAATCTTTTCTCTGATGCATTTCTTAGTCAGTTTATCTCAGGAACTAGAAAGAGTAAGTTTAATTACTCATGTGACAACTTTTGACATATTTGAAAGGACTTAGGTGGCTGTTTCCTCCCACACTCCCACCATAATAATAATTCCTGACACTTATTGAGTGCTTACAGTCTTACTGTTCCAAGCATTTTACATCTCATTGATGAGGAAATTGAGGCACAGGAAGGTTAAATCACCCAGATTCACCCAGCAAGTAAGTGGCATGTTCTTCTTTACAAGTATTTTGTTTAAAGCATTGTTCTTAGACCACAACACTGGTTGCTGTGCTACTTTCACTGTGGTTAACTATATTAGACTTCTACGTCCCTTTTTCTGGATGCTATATTTCTATGAATGTAACCACGAGGGGAATTTTCCTTCTGAGGAAAAAAAACAAAAACCATATATTTCCGTGATAGCAGGTCAGCAAGTTGTCTTTGTTTTTGTTTGTTTTTTGTTTTTAATTTTTTTAATCCTTCAACATTTTAAAAAGTTTATTTATTTATTTTGAAAGAAAGAGAGAGTGAAGGAGGGGCAGAGAGACACACAGAGAGAGAGAATTCCAAGTAGGCTGTGTTCGGTCAGCGTGGAGCCCGATGTGGGACTCAAACTCACAAATTGCGAGACCATGACCTGAGCCGAAACCAAGAGCTGGACACTCAACTGACTGAGCTACCCAGGCACCCCTCAAGTTGTCTTTGTATTCTAGAGGCTATGTTCCTGATTTTGAAAGGATCTGGTGGGTTGACTGAACACAAGCTTGTTGGCAGCTGCATTAAATTTAATATGCTATGTATTGCCCTTGTACTTTTTTTTTTTAATGGGGAAGTAACTGGTAAAAAAAAAGTTAAGAAACATTTCCTTAATAGCCATGTGAAACAATGGAGATGAATTATGGATTAAGTGAATGGCTGGAAGCTTCTACAATTAGGTGCTAGGTTCAGGAGGTAATGTAACAGTGCCATTCAAGGGTATGTCCTAGAATTAGACAATCAGGATTGGAGTCCTGATTCTGTGTTTTTTTAGCTATGTGGTGTCAGGCAGGTTACCTAATTTCTTTAGCCCTCAGCTTCACCATTGTAGCAGATCCTACCTCATAGGGTGTTTGGGAGGATTAAGTGAGAGAATTCATAAATTGCTTAGCAAAGTAGTTGGCACATGGTAGATAGTCAATAAATGTTAGTTATTATTATTTAGAAATGGAAAAGAAAATCTGAGACTAGTGTTGAAGTAGGAATTGTTAGGACTTTTCAGAGATATAAAGGAATCAATAAGTAAAAATAATTCCAAAGATTTTGATCATGGAGGTCTTTGAATAGAGTGGTATTTTTGACTTAGGGGCATAACTTTTCTTCTAGCTACTGTGTATAATCTAATTGGGGTTGGGATGGTCTTCAATGACTCTGCTCATGTGTTTGGAGTTGTAGATATTTTTCTGACTTTTTGCAGCAGAGGATTAAGTTTGTGTGAATGACTAAAACTTCCTCAAATTCTAGAGGAAAAGAATGAACTACATGTGAGTTTAGTGTAGCTCCATTTAGTTCAGCAAATGATTTTTTAAGTACCTATTGCATTCGATACACTGCTGTGTGCTCAGTTTTGATCATTCTCTTGTCTAAAATCTCATTTTAATGAACAGTAAGTATATAATGGGGCTCCTTTTTTTTATGCTTCAAGTTGATTTAAATTTGATTTATTTTTTATTTTTATTAAATTTATTTTTAATGTTTATTCATTTTTGAGAGACAGACCACAAGCAGGGTGAGGAGCAGAGAGAGAGGGAGACACAGAATCTGAAGTAGGCTCCAGCTCTGAGCTGTCAGCACAGAGCCCGATGTTGGGCTCCAGCTCATGCACTGTGAGATCATGACCTGAGCCAAAGTTGGACGCTTAACTGACTGAGCCACCCAGGCACCCCAAGTTGATTTAAATTTTAGAAGAAGTCCCTTATAACCCCATCTTGGCACTAACTCAGCCCAAGGAATACCTGAAATTTGGTAAAGGTAGGTATTAGAAATAGCTTCCTCATGAATTTAGCTGAACCGGTTTCACCTTACAATTCAACTAAATCTGCTTTTTATTGAACAAAAGACCTCTGCTAATTACTTCAGAGTCCTTTTTTTTCTCCTGGAATGAGGCTCATCTTGGGAAAGTTTGTGAATATATACAAAATGTGAATGAAAACTTGAAAGTATTAAAAAAGTCATGTCTGACTCAGACTCTGGTTTTCTCTTCTGTTTTCTGTGTTAGACTGTGAATTCCTTAAAAGCAAGAACTCTTTCAAACTGTTTGGTTTGTGGTCCTTGGAAGGCACCACAAAAGGAGAGAGAGTATAATGCTTTGTAAAGATGGGGACTTTAAATAAATAATGACCAGTCTTTAAATAAATCCTTAAAATTAAGGAGAGAAGTGAACCATAACATTGGCAGCTATTACTCAATTTATTGTGAGTAATAGTATGGTTAAGGGGCAATGCTGTTTGTTTTTTTTCTGCAGGCTTTTTCAAGCAAGGCTGCTGAGAACCCAAGGAGCTTCCTCCTTGTCTTCTGTCTTAGGTGTGGCCACTTGCCAGGTTTCTTATGGGTGAGGTGCAAGTCAGTAGTTAGAAGATATGTAACATTTTCTGCCTTCTTATATTTATTAGATTTAAACCACAGCTTCCTTTATTATTATTATTATTATTATTATTATTAGGTATATTTTTGTTTTATTGACATATAATTGACATATGATATATTAGTTTCACATGTACAACACAATGATTTAATATTTGTATATTGTAAAATGATCACCACAATAAGTTTAGCTAACATCCATCACCACACATAGTTAACAATTTTTTTTCTTGTGATGAGAACTTTTACGATGTACTCTCTTAGCAAGCTTCAAATATATAATACAGATTATTAACTATAGTCACCATGCTGGACAGTACATTACTAGGACTCACTTACTTTATAACTGGAAGTTTGCACCTGTTGACCACCTTTACCCGTTTCATGCCCTCCACCCCCACTACCCTACCTCTGACAACTACCAATCTGTTTTCTGTGTTTATGACTTTGACTTTTTTTAAGAATGCACATATAAGTGAGATATTTGTCTTTCTCTATCTGACTCATTTCATTTCCCATAATGCCCTTGGGGTCTCCATCCATGTTGTCTAAAATGGCATAGCTTCCTTCTTTTCTATGGCAGAATAATATTCCATTGTGTGTGTGTGTGTGTGTGTGTGTGTGTGTGTGTGTATGTGTGTGTGTATCAGTGTATCACATTTTCTTTATCCATTCATTCATTAATGGATGCTTAGGTTGTTTCCATGTCTTAGCTAATGTAAATAATGCTTCAATGAACATAGGGTGCACGTGTCTTTTTGAGTTAGTATTTCATTTCTTTTAGATAAATACCCAGATTTGCTGGTATCCACATCTTCCATTATTAAGGCATCCTGAATATTTGGAATTTTGGCTAGAATTCTTGTGCCAACCAATGGATTTAATCTGAAAAGTTGTAATAAGAAATAAAGATAATGTATTGCTGCTGAATGACCTTGGGCCCAATTCTAGCACACCTACCAGTAAACTTACTTGAGGGGCCAGTGTTCCTGAAAGTTTAAAGGCTGTAAGCTCTTTTAGTAGAACATACAGGCAGTATTATTTAAGCTGATCAGCTATTACTTTGATTTTGGCAAAAAGAAATAAATTAGAATCTATCCTATAAACAACTGGGAAATAACAGCATCCTTTGTTTATTCTTAGTAGTTTCATCTCACTAATTCTGACAAGAGAGACCACAGTTTAGATTTTTCTCGTGTCCTCTATAGCTCCTACTAAGTGTTAGGCACAGTCTTGATTTCTCTTCCCAGACTGAATCAAGATCACTTATTCTTTTCTCTTTTTATCCTCAAAGAAGTCTTCACCTGAGTTAATGTAGTCTACTATTGCTAGGTTCACTTTACGTAATAGGAACTTAAATCTTTGGGAGTCAGCTTGGAAAGAGAAGGGGACACACACTTGGGAATTTGATCTGGGATCTTGGAACCTCAGCTTTGCTACTTAAAGATTGTGTGATCATGAGCAAGTTTTAAAACTTTCTAAGCTTCAGTTTCTTCCCTGGTAAAATGGAAATTATGATGCCTGTCCTTCAACTTTGCTATAAGGCCTGGAGGTAAGGAATACAACATGTCTATGTAGATATATTTAAGATATATTTTAGGCTGTGCCTAAAAAAGAAAGGACTTGACAAGACATTTAACTAGCAGCTCCTCTAATAAAAATACTGACCATTGGATAATAATGAGAAGTCTAGAATTCTATAAAAATTTTTATAGCACAGTTTATATGCTTTCCCAGCAGCTTGGTCAGTATTTCTTTCTGAATGGCTTTTCACCCAACCTCACAACAGCAGTGTGCCAGGGTCAAAAGAAACAATCCTATGGGCTGCCACCATCTCTTAATCAAGCCATGTATGACATTCATTCAGTCAGATTATCCTTCTGTTATAAGGTGCTTTGCCCACAGTCATTTAAGTTAAGATGTGTGAACATGGGCCATGCATGTGTGGCATCTGAGTCCTGCTACCTATACCTCATTTTGTGAATTATAACTAAAATAAAAATAAAATTAACTTTTTCAGCAATTGTATGTAATGGAATTTCTTAGTTGTGACAAATTTTGTCTCTTTCATTCAAATATTGAAAATTAATTTGATATATAATACCTTATATGTCAGGGTAGGGAGGAATGTGGCCCTAGTGTCTCATTATTCAATGTTTTATATTATTGTATCTTTAAACATATACTTAATATCACTGCTGGGGTGCCAAGGCCACTGAAATTTGACTCTACTAACTGGCTTTTTTGGCAATGCTCATCAATTTTTTTTTATGCTATAATACATTTGGCAGAGTTATTTTTAATGATTGATTCATTCATCTGTTCATTGATGCTTATGCTATTTGTAACAAGAATATGCTTTGAAATAGAAATTTAAAGATGATGGAGACATAGTTTTACCCAATTTATTAAAACTATAATCTCATATAGAAAATATGTATAGATCCGAGCTCTAAGATAGGGGCTTAAAAATGCTCAATAAATGAATAAATTAATCTAGGCCTGTATATATGTTTGCTGGATATTTCCACATTCCTAGATTTGCCCTTTTCTGTGTTGCGCATCTCCCCAGTTGCCCTTGTAGCAATCTGGACATCATCTTTGTCTCCTTCTCCCCTTTCCTTTAATACCCAGTTTGTTCTCACATTCTATTGGTTTTACCTCCTGAACCTGCTATCTACTCTAAGTTTTAGCTACCTCCATGCTTGGCTTCTATCACCATAGTGTCTTCTTAGCTAGGTTTTTGTCCCAACCATCTTGTTTTTCCTAATCCATTCACCATAATAGTAGCTAGAGTCTCATTTCTAAAAGGCAAATCTAATTGTATCATATTCCTGCTTAAAACTTTTTGATGACTTCCCACTGCCGTAGGAATAAAATACAAATCTCTTTACATGGTTCAGGAGGCCAGGTATATTGTGGATCTTGTTAATCTTTCCAGCTCTATCTCCTACCACATCCTACCTCTCACATTCTCTTCTATGAGATGACACTATGTTAGATAGCATAGTGCCCTGCCCATAGCTGCTCAGTATACATTAGCTATTCTAATTATTCTTAATGTGCCTTCTCTGAAAGGGGAACAACTGGAAAACACGTTTTTAGGAGTGTTAAAGGGAAGGGAGAAAAGCTCAGAGTTGACAAGAGGATATAATAAAATAATCTAGGTGCTGGCTACTCATTGGAATGGATACGATGATAGAGATTAAGAAATTGTTTAATCCATTAAACTTTTGAAAATTATTTTTAGGGGTTATTTTGAAAAATAATTTAGTGTAGCATATAAAAAGGACTCTGCTGGATTTTAAATTTATTGTTTCCTGAGATTATGATCTAGTTTAGCAAAGTTGCCAGGTATTCGCTCTTCAAGACTTACATTGTTTTCCAGTGTCCCCAAATGGTTATGGCACTGTTGTTAAGTGTTTAGTTGGCTACAGAATTTCCTTAAATTGTGATTTTTAGTCAATGGAATATGATGACTCACAAGGAATGTAACTGTTTTCTGTCTTAGTTTACTGATATTTATCTTTATGTGGTCAAAAGTCTATGTTTCTGTTACTCTCACAGATTACTAAATGTGTTGGTGTATAAGGGAGGAAATGAAATGTAATTTAGCTAACATTTTGTGTCTAGCATGACAAACGTTATTAATAACTTGAGGTTGAATCATTTAAGGTCATGATTTAGAGACAAAGACAAGTTTTTCACCACTGTTTTTCTGTAGTATTATTATACTTTGGGTTGAAAGATCCATTTTCATTAGTTTAAATAGATCTTTTGAAAATATCAATATTTTGGTGATTTAATGGCACCTTTTGCAAGACATTGGTTGGTTTATCTGATGACTATTGTCAAATATCTTTGGAATAATATAAATGCTACATAAAGGATTTTCTTATACTATTGACATGTTTTGATGATCAAAATTACCTTTGATGATCAAAATTACTGTCAGAAAACTGACAGTAAAACAAAACAAAACAAAACAAAACATTTTATTTTATACCTTTGAATTTTTAAATTGGATTCAAAGTTTTATTTTTTTTCTAACTCCATGTATATGTTTGATTAGGTAAAATTGTTTATCTAGCATGGGATTTAAAAATTCTTAACACTAGATTATTATCACTTGAGTACGGATTTTTGTAAAACATTTAGTAATGGTGATTTGGAAGGTTAGAATAAGTCTTTTAAAACTTGTCATCGCTTTGCAATGTCAGGGGAGCCTTTGTAAAAGTATCCACATCGTGATGTGAAATGCACTTGTATGGGCAGAACATTGATTGCTGTGATTAATTTTATAATTATGTACATAATCCATAATTGAATGTTGCAATCATTGCTATTTGAGTAAAAACTGTTATGCCCTCTTAAGAAACATATCAAGAGTAGATGGAAACAGTCTTTAACTGTCCTGAAACAATACTATAAATGGTTACCACTTTCTTTCAAAAGTTAGTAATCTTATTGAATTCATTTCAGTTCTTTACATAGCCTGCCAGCTGATTGTATAATTACATGCCATATAGCACAAAGCATGATTTATGATACTATTGTTATAGTGTGCTTACTAAATAGAAGAATGAAAAATTGAAAGTAGAGGATAAGTAGAAGTACTCTAGTAGGGTTGTCAGACAAAGTATAGGACACCCAGTTAAATTTGTGTTTCAGATAAACAACACGTAAGTTTTCAGTATAAGTGTGTTCTATTCAAAAATTATTCCTTATTTATCCGAAATTCAAATTTAACTGGGTATCCTATATTTTTATTTGTTAAAACTGACAATTCTAGTTGTAGGTGATTGGGTAAAATATGTAATAGTAAAGAAAAGATTTTTCTAATGGGACAGAATTTTTCCTTAAAATTCCTCAAAAATCAAATAAAAAATATTTCGGTCATCCAACTGGCAAGTCAATTTGGAGCTTGCATTTGAACCCAGGGACTTATCCTCAAGAACCATGCTCTGTCACTGTCTTTCATATACTAGTGTTGTTATTAGTGAAATTAAAAGTAATTCTGATGTCCCACTTTATTTCATTCTGTATTATATCGAAGTTTTGCATCATTAAGGTCATTAAACACGTATTTATTTTATATTAAGAAATTAATTTAGTTAGAAATTGAATTATTTTCTTTTCTAAAGTTAAGTATTTTTGACTTGAGAATTTTCAAGAAAAATGTAGATTGTTGCTGTTCTCTTTTAAGTGGTGTTCATTAGTTTAACCAAATGTTTTTGTTTGCTGTATGATTAATGGTGCTTTGCTTTTAATTTTCTTGTTAAGACCAGATTACAGTGTTTGCACCAAGCAACTGGGAAGCAGCCATGATTTGATGCTGCACACTGTTCTGCTTGTTTCTTTAGCTTGGCTAGCCTGTCTCTTCTGCTGTAGCCATCAATCATCCAGTGCTCTTTCCATGCTTTAGGACACATTTTCTCCCTCCCCCCCCCCCGCCATGAGTGACAGTGGTTGCCTTTTATGACTTAGCCCTCATTAATAATTAGGCATGTACCACATGAGATCTTGCAATAATTCATGATCTGCATTCATTCATTTATAAATATAAATGCATAAAATCTAATAGTCATAAAAGACTTAGAGCTTGAACTTCTTAAATACAAAGATGAAAACATTGCAAGCTATACTCATTAAAAATAATCTCTGAATGAAATAATTTAGGCTTGATTTTTATTTTTTAACATTTTTTTAAGCTGTAATGGAAACTTTCTTCATAAGAATAATCAATAGTAATGCCAATTTAGAATATTGAAGAATAGAGAAGGAGATAATTTGATTAAATAATAGAAAAACAGACTAGGAACTATTTAGAAAGATGATAAAGGGCTTAATAACTAATTAATATGAACACAGTGATATTGGGCTAAGCAGTAAATGGACTAATGTTTTTCTGAGTTTTTTTTTCCTAGTTTATATTTTATATTTTAAAAACAAACCTTGTGAGGGGCGCCTGGATGGCTTGGTCGGTTAAGTGTCCAACTTTGGCCCAGGTCACGATCTCACCTCTTGTGAGTTTGAGCCCCACAAGACTGTGCTGACAAGCTCAGAGCCTGGAGCCTGCTAAGAATTCTCTCCCTTGCTCTCTGCCCCTCCCCCATTCACACTCTGTCTTTCTCTTTCACTCTCAAAAATAAATAAACATTAAAAAAACCCCAAAAAACAACAAAAAAACCCACAAAACTTGTGAAAGAACCTAATGAGATTCTAATAGTAGTATAAAAATATCAATTGCAGTGATAACAATATTTGCATTTAAAAATGTTTATCATTATTTCAACCTGCACTTCAAATTATTTTTATATATCCCATCATGACAATTATTTAACTGAAACATCCGTGATTTTTTTTTTTTTTTAGGTTTTATTTATTTCTGAGAGACAAGGAGAGACAGAGGACAAGTGGAGGAGGGGCAGAGAGAGAGGGAGACACAGAATCTGAAGCAGGCTCCAGGCTCTGAGCTGTCAGCATGGAGCCCCACGCAGGGCTCGAACTTATGAGCTTCCAGATCATGGCCTAAGCCAAAGTGGGCAGCTTAACCGACTGAGCCACCCAGGTGTCCCATGAAATGTCCATGATTTTAAAGTCTTCTGAACTCTGTATTAAAAGTATAGATTTGTAGGAAATCAACAAAATGGGTATGATGTTGAATGCTGTATTTTTTATGGTGGCAAAATATACATAACAAATTCACCACTTTAACCATTTTGAAATACACAGTTCAGTGACATTAAGTACATTTACATTATTGTGCAACCATCACCACTGTCTATCTTCTGAACTTTTGCATCATCCCAAATGGAAACTCTTTACCCATTTAACGGTAACTCCTCATTCCCTCCTGCACCCAGCCCCTGGCCACCATCCTTGCACTTTCTGTCTCTGATTTTGTGAAGGTCATTCTTAATAGTGTTAAAAATTGATACCCACTATTAATAGGAGGTGCATGAGAAAATGGGAAAAATCTGGGACTGTAGTCATACCCTTTCTGCCATTTTCCAGTTTGTCATCTGGATTAAATTGTCTGACTTCTGAGTATCAGCTTCCTCACCTTCAAAATGGAACTAGAGGGGCACCTGGGTGGCTCAGTCTGTTAAGCTGCCAACTTTGGCTCAGGTCATGATCCCATGGTTAAATAAACACTTAAAAAAAATTAAAATGGAACTGGTAATTTTTGTGCTGTTTTTTTGGGGGGGGGGCAAAGATGAGATAATGTATATAAAGCATCTACTCATTTTAGGCATTTAATAAATAATATTATCACAGATATAGAATGTTCTTAAAATATTAATTCATTTCAGTGACTTCTGCAAGAGCTAGTAAAAAATAGTTTAATATTAAGGTATTATGAATTCAGATCTACTTACTTCCATCTGGTTTCAATAGGTTACAAATGACTTTTTTTTTTACCTTGGAAAATAGAAATTGCAAATTATTGCATATCACAAATTGAAATTTTTAAAAAACTTTTTAAATGTTTATTTTTGAGAGGGGGGGGAGCATGAGCGGGGGAGGGGCAGAGAGAGAGGGAGACAGAATCTGAAGCAGGCTCCAGGCTCGGAGCTGTCAGCACAGAGCCCAAATGTGGGGCTAGAACTCGAACTATGAGATAATGACCTGAGCCCTGAGCCAAAGTGGGAAGCTTAACTGACTGAGCCATTCACATACCCCCTCAAATTGAGGTTTTAAAAAGTGTTTTAATACATCTATAAAAACAAAATTTTTAGCTATTGCCAGTTGAAAAGTAAATAGTGAGTTAATTTAGGTACTTTTGGTCAGTGTTTTGTTTTTTTTTTTAAATCATTCTCTATTTTTCCTAATCAAATTATCCTGTTTGAAAACAATCCATGTTCTTTTGTCTTCTTTACTATTTGTCATTTCCATCTTAGAACATATAGAAGAAATAAAAGGAGGTTTAACTTAAGTTTGCCAAAATGTTGTTAGTTCTGGTAAAGATTTATAAAACAGGTCTTCTGTATTACAGGAATCAAAGAATATGTTAAACTGCCCAAATAATCAAGTTGTACACACTAGACAAATTCCTATATTGTTAAGTTACATACTTAACTATTTTTAAGTATTGACAAATAGTTACTTATCACCTTTTTTATGGTAAAGTATTAAAGATGGTTTCTATGAAGGATTTTAAAAAGCTTAAATTATGGTGTCTTCCCTCAAAGGGTGTATAATTTCCTTGGAAAGGGAGGCCACCGGTGCATTAAGGTTTAAGGTTTTAGTTCAGTAAGTTCAGGGGCATGGGTTTTGAGAGAAAGATGACAATTTAGTCTCTACCCATGTTGTATCTGAGTTGAAGACAGTATATCCTAATTTAAATGAGGCTCTGGGTCTCATGACAAAAGATGGGAGAGGAAGCTATGTAAAAGGTTTATACACATTAATGAAAAAAAATACAATGTTGACACAATTTATAAACCTCACTCCCTAAGTAGTAAGTGTATTTTAAAAGTGTTCAACAAACTGATTAAGTTTAATAGTTTTTAGTTTCTACCTCTCCCTGTGGTCTCCACTTGCTTAGCCATTTTCTCAAAATCACTGGCTTCTTAAAGGTAGAGGAATCTGTTTGAAGGCCATCGGGAATATAATTAAGATTGCACCCCAAGCTCAGTGCATTTCAGGCTGCATATCTTCATCATTTCCTCTGGACAGATGGATGCCAAAAATCTAACTTGGCTGCATTAAAGGGGGAATGTAAGGATGGGAGATGGAGAAATAGAATTGAGGTGGGTGGACGAAAAAAGGCTTGCAGTAGTGTCCAGGGGATGAACCATTGAATCAACTGAGTAAGTGGAGAATTTCAATACACAAGTTAGAAGATAACATGGTTAGCTAAAATTACATTGTGGGAAAATTTTGGGGGTTTTATTCCAAAAGCTTATGTCAGTCTTTAATTATCATAGGAACATTTGCTCCATATTGAAAATGGAAGAAAACAGGCATCTTATTTATTTATTTATTATTAAAAAAATTTTTAAAGTAGGGTCTATATCCAATGTGGGGCTTGAACTCATGACCCTGAGATCAAGAGTCACATGCTCTACAGACTGAGCCAGCCAGGTGCTCCTCTCCTAGTTAGAATGTTACGCAATTTAGCATCACCAGGGAAGGGAAACAGTAGCAATATTTCTGTTGGAAATTGAGGGCTTCTTCACTCAATTACATTTTTCAAAAGTTGTTATAATCTGTGACTTTTTTAAAGAACAAAATGTCATTAGTGAATTGAATACAGCCATGGAATTAGTAATTCTTGTATTCTTAAATTTGTATGTGATGCATAAGGTTTCTTTTCTGAGTGGCTTAAATTGGTAGGTTGAGTTAAAGGTGAAAATACCTAGTATGGAAACTGGTCTTAGAGGAGACAGTTGTTTTTGAAGAAGCTCACCCCAGGATCTGTGAATATGTTTTAATTCTATTGTTACTTGCAATGCTGGCCAGTCATCTTTCAGGATTTTAGTTTCCTGTTGGTTCTCTCAAAAGGTGGAGTTTGATAAACTGCCTTTTGCTTTCTTCACTTAGATAAGGAAAGGCCCATGTAATTCTACATTTGAAGAGCTTTTAGCTTCTCCAAAGAAATGCACTTAAGCAACTAACGAATCATGAGAGTCCCAATGTTTTTCATTGTTAATATTTAAATTTTACTTCCTAGAGGCAGAGAAATCTAGATAGCAGTTATTTCCTCGATTTTAGCCTTGGGAAAGGATAATGTTGAGATTTTCAGATGAATGACTTTCTAACTTGAGACATATTGGGTCACAAAGAATAGAAGTATGCTTTCAGTTTCTTTTAGAAAAAAATTCATGAACTGAAAAACTCTTAAAAAGCCTTCTGTTTATGCTAAGTACTTCTATACCATTAGGACCTAAGTCTGGGGACACTGTTCAAAGGAAATATAAACATATGCATCACAGAATGGTTGACATTTGACCTAAAGGGCTGAGTATCAGTGGAGCTTCTGCTGGGTACTCTTCCTGTTTCAAAGGGGAGGATGGAATTGGCAGTACAGGAACTGACTTGGTTCTATATGGATATGTCAGTAACCTGAGCCAGAGGTGGGCCACATCCTGACCCACAGTAGAACCAAGGGTTCAGTTGTAATTGATCTGTGAATAATTTCTTCCCTGATTCATCCGAAGAGGCCACTAAGAATTCTCTTAGGAACTTACTTTATCTTCAAAATATGACAACTAGTAAAATTGTAAAAAGGAACAATCCATTGTTTTAGTTCATATACATTTAAATAGAAAACCATTCATTATTGCCTTATATATCCATTCTCTTCAGTTTGAATCCTTAATGCTGTTGTCAACTTTTATAAAAGATATGTTGAATACCACATTATTTCTTATATCTATTTTTGAAGACAGTCTTTTTCAACACTACCCTAAATACTTAAAAAGAAAAACATTTCACTAACACAGACTTATTATTTATAATCTACCTGTCAATAGTGTACAGGGTAGTTTTATGAAAAACTTTGAAAACAACAATGAGAAATAGTACAGTCACAGAGTTCATGTCAAACGGACTTAACGCTCTAAATAATAATTCTAACAAGCTACCTTAATATGATATTCAAGAATACAGTGCATTATGGAGTAAAATGTTTAAAGAAGCAAGTTTTATATTTCATATCTCTAGGGAGTCCTTTAAGCCAGTTAGACTATTCAGAAAAATTACTCATATATTATTTTACAGAATTGCATTAGTATGTTCCAAAGCTGCATTTTCTTTTTTCTTTTCCTGTGTGTGTGTGTGTGTGTGTTTAGCTTTTGTAGAGTACAGCTAGAAATACTATTAGAGATGAATTCTAGGAAAATAAATATAAACAGAAACACTGAATTTATTTTTCTTCTCTACAAGAACTGTTTAAAGCCTGGCAGCAGAAGACCATTCTCTGTTTACAAAATATTATAATAAAAATGCAAGGTCATCTTTAAATACAAAAGACTCTAGATTTTTACGGAAAGAATGTATCTTAAGAAAGGTAAATTAAGTAGTTGGCTAGAGGGGAAAGGAAATTTCCTTATTTCACCCTGAAGTTTGGCAGCATTTCGAAAACAGAGCTTGAAACTTCTGGATGAATTGAAGATAGTTTGGTTCACCTTCTTCAGAAGCTTTTCTGCATCCAATTTACTTTTCCCATATCACATCAGTAAGGTATTTCATCTTCAGAGATTTTGCAAAACTTCATTGGCTGATTAAAATGCAAATAGCAACCTTTTGGTGAGAAAATAATTTCAATTTTGTCAGCTTAAGAAATCTTTCCACATACACCATCGGTGAGATAAAATATGTTTTATGTTTTCAAATCTGAATTTTAATGTAGGCTTGTTCATTCGCTTCTGTTTGTCAATTGAAGCCCACTCTTTCAAGATACTTTGCTTTGTGTATTATGGGAAGACTGAGGATGGGTGAGTAAGAGATTCTGGCACAGCTCAAGCTGTTCAATTTTATTTCAAACAAGTTCCAATGAAAGGGAGAGTCCCGATAAAGAAACTCTTGTAAAATGTATGCAAAGTAAGGAAGGAGAGGATAGATGCTCATATGTATGTCTGGATCCAGAGACCATGTATAGATAGGTAGAGAGGTAGCTATATGTATAGATCTGAATATACAGATAGATATAGAGATAGAGATATATGCATAGATGTAGCTATACATATAGATTCATAACTCTGTTCAGCTCAAGGCAGATAGGTGAATGTTTAGGTGCTGCATATATAGGCTATAAGAGATTAAAAAGCAGTCAATTTTATTGCCTTGTTTTCAGATTTGAATCATTTAATGTTTGTAAAAATTTCATAAGATAAAAAATCAAGATATAAGGAAAGAAAATGACATAGGAGCTCTAATTCCTGCCTTTGAGGAAGAGTATATAGTTTAGTCAGGAGAATGACAAACATGAATAAGAGAACATCCCCTAGACCTTAAGAAGCTGACAAATTCAGTAAAGAGCTCAGTATAATTGGGATTAAAGGTAAGATATTTTGTGATGCATTTAGTGCTCCACAATTTACAAAATAATTATTTCCTAATTTAATTTTACATTGATAAGAAAGAATTAGTGCAAATATTTAAGGCAAAGAAGAAAAGTTGCATAAATGTAGTGGTTTGATGATAAAGGTTGGCAAAGCAGAGCCATATATAGATGCTAGACCCTCAGAGATGTTTTATGGGTTTAATATATTGATGATGAAAAGTATATCCTGTTCTTTAGGGAAAGATCTCCGGAATTGTGCAGTTGTACTGCTGGTATGAGGCTTATGGCTTCTTTTTCCACATTTTATAACTATGAAGTAGAGGGCTGGGTCATTGAGCAAATGTGTGTACTTTGGTTTGCATGAATGGTATGTACTTTGAATTCTCAAAATAGAACTCCAGTTTATTTTCTCAGTACTCCCAGTGAGAAAAGCTATATTTCTTAAATATGGTCAGAAAGTACTTGGGGAGGAATGTTTACTGTAGGAACCTGTGATTATCTGCAGGCACCAACATAAATATATTTCCATTCCTGAGCCCAGGGGGATAATCTCATTAAACCTGTGCAACATTCAAGTCAGTCTATTTCTTAATGCTTGTTTTAATATTGCAAAAGTAACAAGTGAACATGAAAAAATTTGATATAATGTAATAATATGATATAATATAAATATAATAATATAATATGAGTAAGCCCCAGATCTCCAGTACTGCAGAGGCAACTACTGTTACCAGTTTCTAGTGGTCTTTCACACAATGGATATATATATAATTTTATAGTTTTGTAAAACATTTTCAAGTTAAAAATTTTTTTGTTTTAGAGAGAAAGAGAGTATAAGCAGGGGAGAAGGGCAGAGGGAGAGGGGGAGAGAGAGAGAATCTTAAGCAGCCTACATGCCTAACATGGAGCTTGATCCCACGACCCTGGATTCATGACCTGGCTGAAATCAAAAGTCAGATTCTCAAATGACTGAGCCACCCAGGAGTCCCACAATGGATATTTTTATTTTTATAGTGAGAATGAATTTTATTTTACCTCTGGACAACATAATGTAACTATAGTTCCCCAGAAATGCAGTCAGTAAATGATCTTTCACTTTTCCTTCCAAGGCAACTTTGAAAAACGAGTTTTCAGGAATGGGATTAAGCACTCTGACCAAAGAAATAGATATTTCAATTTCTGTGAATTTCTGTGAAGACACATCTCCACTGATACTGACATTTCGAAGAACTACAATTAATAGTCATTTTTCTCTGCCTGCTGAAACATGGGAGTTAAATGGTTTGGCTCTGATTATTTTTTTTAATTTCATTTTTCATTTTAAAATAAACATTTTAGACCACCAGAATTCTTCTCCCCACTCACAGGTCTCTCTCCCCATTGTACTTGTGCTGAAATGACAGGCTGCATTTAAGACAGTAGAAGAGTTGGCAGTATCTGTCTTAGAATAAGCTTTCACATGCAGCTTCAAACACCTTTGTGGTTTGGGTTGTATTTTGACAGTTGCTAGGTAGCTTGAATCAGAGAGTGCAGCTGTGCAACTTAACATGATTTTTCCTATCCCAGACTCTAAAGAGAGCTAAATGAAATGAAACTATAATAAGACTTCTAAAGTGTTAAAATTGACCAAACTACTTAGTAGTCACACAATAGAACGAAATGAATGAATTCTACTAACACACATAAATGTATTAAAGTATACCAGGGAATTTAGGTCAGATCAAAGTAGGTAGGCTCAGTGTAAACAGATGAATTTCTGAAATTTCTGAACTGTTTCATTGAAAGGAAAACACTGGGTTTGGAGCACGCAGACCTCTTGGCCCAGGTGAGGGTTTGGCACTCATTAACCATGAAATTCCACGTGAACATGCTGTTTGTGATGAAGAGTCACGGAGAGAGACTAAGATTTCTGAAAAGAAAGAGTAGAAGAAAACGTAGAAATCCAAGTCACCCAATAAAATGAGAACATTTTAGGATTTGAATCTCAGAAATGGGTTCTTGTGAAAGGAGGTAAAAAGTGAGCTTGTTGAAGCCTTCCCATTCTGAGGGTTTTTCTTGTTGATTTGACAAGGACTAAGCTGAGGTATGTTTGATGTAAATGGGGACAATCATTTGTTACAAACTGTAATAAACTGCTGTTGGAAAGCAGCGTTCACAAAAGAAACAGAGGAGGAAAATAAACAAACACTTTGTGGAAAGTTATCCAGGGCAGATCCTGCAGAAGGGCGGATTGAGAAGATAAACCAGAACAAATGGCTATGGAAACAGACAAGGTCAAGACTTTTCAAGGCAAGCAGACCGTCAAACCAGCTAACACCAGACATGCTGGTTTGGGTCTGATCCTTGTGATGGTGTTTGGAAAGCCAGATCTTTACCTGGAGAAATAGAAGGCCATGGACACGTGAGAAATGCTGCCTGCCCTGGGGATAGAGCAGGAATCAAGAGAAGAAAAATTCTTTTCTTAACTAGTTAAACTAGTGAAACTAGAGGTAATGGCTCCTGCAGTCAAACAGTATACTCGTAGGTCTGTGTATCTCTGTGTTCTGATATATTTTACAAGGTATCCTTCATGCCACAGGTGCTTCACTGAGTTGATGCTGAAGATTTGGTATTGAGGGAATTGAAGGGTAGGCCAGGCTCTGTTCCCAAGGTCACAGTCCACAGAGTATAACCCTCCTCCCTGCCACTTTTAATCCCTGGATGATGGTAGCAGGCAAGAGAGAAGCAAATGCAGGGACCGGTAGGTTTGCCGTACTGTTGGCATTCTTCCATATAGGTGATTTAAAAATTACAACAAAACAATAATAGATAAGAAAATAGCTTTATTTGTGGGGAGAGTCTTTCTGAAACTTTGCCTTGAATTTTAAAGAAATATTTGCTGATCTCCATCTGACTAATTATGAGATGTCCAGTTGATACAGAGTAATAGAGGTTTAAAAATATATCAGTATTTTTCTTCTCCAATTTCAAGAGTAATACAGGCTTAATGCAAGAGATTTAGGAAAACATAATACTAGAAGAGTGACATTGTAAAGTACAATATTTTTTTCTTAAAATATTCCATGGTGGGGTGGGGTGGGCTGGGAAGAGGGGAAGAAACTTCACACGGCGGGATTCAAGAGGGTTCAAAGAGTAATAAAGAAGATTGGACACATCTTTTAGGGTGTGAACTGGCCTTAGGTCAATTCTAGCAAATGTGGAAAAATCTGCCAAAGGAAGACCTCTCCAGAGGGATCATTAAAATGAGAGTAGATTATCATTTGAGAGGCTGGTTCAAGTTCTCTCACTGCTTTTGAAGTGCCACTGACTGTTGAAGTAATGCATATCTGACGTTACCTTCTCACCCGAATTTTCATTGCTTCCATTAGACACAAACATGTGTGCACATATTGGCTGCCAGGAAGCCTGGCCCACTTACCAGGTAATGGCATTCCCTTGGCAAGTAATTTAACCTTTCTGAAGTTTAGCAGTTTCTTCATTAGCAGCAGCATGACAAGATAGAATCAGATTTTCTCCAAGGTTCCATTCAGCTCTAACCCTTTTGTTCTAGGGCATTGATCTCATTCTCTCTCTCTGTTTCACCCCATCACTCCCTTGCCTTCAATGTAATTAAACTTTTCTCAGTTCAGACAGTGAGCTAAGTTCTTTTCCAAACATATGAACTTAAAGGAGTGCAGGAAAGATTTGAGAAAGTATAAATCCTGCCTGGAATCCAGAATATGTGATTGCCAAATTGTCTTAATACATATATGTGTGTTTGTGTGAGGTAGAGAACACTTACAGAAGATGGGAACTGATGAACCAGCTGACAATTTTTAGTAGTATTTGGAATGAGAAAAATTAGTATTGTACAGTACTTGATGAGAATATGGGTCTTATAAAGAGAATAAACCGGAAGGCCATATGTATATTGACAGTAAAGTAACTCAGTAGAGTTACTTTTTGCTTATACTTTTCTCTCCCATCTGATCCTGAAGAAGATACGTCATACTGTCTATATAACAGCTATACCTAGCTACTCACGGTCTTCCTCATGTGTTCTATTTGAATATAATTTTTGTGATGTGAAGATAGGGTTTCTGGAAACTTCAGACTTTGAGAGCATTTCTAAATACAGAAATTAAAAAAAAACACAGATGTTTTTGGTAGTGAAGTGGCTTATGAATATTAAGTGACAACCAACCTACAACCTGCCATTTTTTTCTATGGTACACTGATGGAACTGTTGTTTAACTAGTTGCAGTGGAAAACAGGTTGTGCCTGCTGCAGGGGTCTTTATTTGAAAACACACATGAAACAATTGGTGTTTATGAGAAAATGTGGTGCCCTGAACCACCATGTTTAATGTCATTGCTCTGGGAAATGTTTTCCATGATCCACGTCATAACAAGAAAGACTTTTCCAGTGCTATCTAAAACCTGGGTATGACTGAGAGGTGATAGAAGAGACAAGAATGAGGGAAAGTGGTGAAAAGCAGCAGAGGCAGTAGGGAAGAAAAGACAGTGGCTCCAGAGGGAGCAACTTCACATCTCCCACCCCTTACCTGGTGGTCCTGGTTCGAAAAAAGGCATGTCAGGGGAGGCCAGGAGAGTAGGAGGGGTTACAGCTTTGGATGAAGTTCAAAGGGCCTTTAAACCTACACAAGGTGAAAAAGGAGAACTGGTACCTGGCTCCATTCACCTGACTCCCTTTCCCCTAAGTTCTGACAATTATATATTAGGAGAGTTTCTGCACTAGTGTGAGACCACGTGAAAAATCGCTCATGGCCTGGCATTTGGATTTGCCATTAGCAATGAAAGGTGAATGTAGAACAACTTCCAAATGACACTTCCCTCATGTGTAAATAAGGATAGTTGGCATTTGATTTTGCTGTGTATTTGGAAGCTGTAGCAAATGCAGTGAATGAATTCAGTGATGGCTTTGGCCGTGTTTTTGATGTACTGGGTGGTGTTCGTTGGAGGCAGGAGAGACATAACAGCGTGTAGAATGAGGGCAAAAATGTCGTTCAAGGCAGTGTGCTTCTCAGTTCCTGGCAACCCCCCCCCCCCCAGCTGCACAGCTGCCATGTGGCAGGGAAGGGGAGGAGAGGGGGCAGGGAGGATGCTGGGGGATGGCACCACTGAGTGCAGCAGTCTGCCCTGCTTGCCAGACCGACACATCAGCTGCAGAGTGCCCATCCTGACTCTGGGTGTCATGAGGCTACATACTCTTCTACCACCTTTGTAATTGTTATCTGCTTGTTATGCCTTTTGAATAAGTTTTTGTATATGTAGGGATTAAAAGGTAGGTGGCACTTAATAGGCTCACTCATCTGCATTGATGGTAGAGTAAAAGAGGAGATGAAAGTCTGTAACCATCCTTTTAAATCAGTTTGCTTTCAGGATTAATGCATTGCATTGTTTCTTTTCATTTAAAAATTTCATCATTGCATTGACTGATTTTTTTCTTCAATATTCAGATACATACAGAGATGCTGGTGAGTGCAAGTCACTGATAATTAATATTATGATTCTAAGGTAGTGGGGTTGTTGGTAGCTTTGGCCAAACTCGTTAAAAACCTCTTTTATTTTGGCCCTGAGGATGAAACTAGTTAGTCTGTCTAGGAAACAGAACTGTGCTTCAATCCCAGTGCAGCCACTAGGACAAACGTTAAAAAAACAAACAAACAAACAAAAAAACACAACAAAACCTTAAAAAAATTTTTTTTTAATGCTTATTTATTTTTTGAGAGAGAGAGAGAAAGAGACAGAGCACAAGCAAGGGAGGGACAGAGAGAGAGGGAGACACAGTATCCGAAGCAGGCTCCAGTCTCTGAGCTGTCAGCACAGAGCCTCATGCAGGGCTCGAACCCACAAACTGTGAGATCATGACCTGAGCCGAAGTCTGGCGCTTAACCAACTGAGCCACCCAGGCGCCCCCCCAAAAAACCCTTTTAAAAAAGTGTGGTAGAATAGGCATAACAAAATTCACAATTTTAACTATTTTTAGGTGTATAGTTCTGTGACAGTAAGTACATTCATACTGTGGCATAACCATCAACACCATCCATCTCCAAAACTGTTTTATCTGAAACTCTGTGCCCATTAAACACAGAGTCCCCAAGCCTCCCTCCCTCCCTCCCCCAGTCCCTGGCAACCACTATTCTGTTTTCTTTCTTTATGAATTTAACTACTCTAAATACCTCATTAAGTGGAATCATACACTATTTGTTCTTTCGTGACTGGCTCGTTTCACTTAGCAAAATATCTTCAGGGTTCATCCATGTTGTAGCATATATCAGAATTTCCTTCTTTCTTAAGGCTGAATGATGAATTCCATTCTAGGTATGTATCACATTTTGTTTATCCATTCATCTGTTGATGGACACTTGGATTGTTTCCATCTTTTGGCTATTGTCAACAATGCTGTTGTGAACATGGGTGTACCAGTATCTTTTCAAATCTCTGCTCTCAATTATTTTGCATATATATATACGTATATATATATGTATATATACGTATATATATATATACATATATATATATATATATATATATATATTCAGAAGTGAAATTGCTGGATCATATGGTAATTCAGTGTGTAATTTTCTGAGGCACTGCCTGTCTTAGTTTGGGCTTCTATTACAGAATATTAGAGGCTGGGTATCTTATAAACAATAGAAATTTATTTCTCACCATCCTGGAGGTTGGGAGTCTGAGATCACAATGCCGGACAGTTGGACTCTTGTAAGGGCCCTCTTCCTGGCTGCAGACTCCTATCTTCGTGTTCTCACATGGTGGATGGGGAGAGAGAGCTATCTCTTTGTGCTCTCTTTTATAAGGACACTATTCTCAAGCATAAGGCTTCTACTTCATGACCTAATCACTTCCCAAAGGCCCACCTCCAAACACCATCACATTGGGGGTTAGAATTTCAACATATGGATTTTGGGGGAACAGAAGCATTCAGTCCATGACACTGGCAGACTGTTTCCTAAAACGAGTTTAATCTTCCTGAGCCTCACTTTCTCATTCGTAAAATAGGAATAATAATCCTTCCTCTGAAGTGGGGTAAGGTTAGAGACAATATAGGTGAAACTTAAGCATCATTTCTTGCCTCAAGAGACTATAGCAGTGATAAGTGTATTTTCTGCCCAAACCTTGTTGTTTATCACCTGTCTTTGTTCTTGCTGCCCCACTATAATATCCTCTCTTGCAGGCTCCCTCCCACTTACTCACAAGACTAGCTCAGGGACTGAAGTTGCCCTGTTTCTCCCTGAGCTGTGTTACATTCTCCCTTTCATTCTTTTTATAGTTTATAATAATATAAAACACTACCTACCTTATTGTATAAGGATTGCCTCTTCATTCCTCCATCTCCTGCTTGTAGATTCATTTAATACATACTAAAATATTTACTATGTGCTCGGTGCTGGGGATTTAGCTGTGAAGGACATATATAGAATCTCTCTGGACTTATATTGGAGCTCTGTCTGGACTAGTATCTCAGGGTGTGGTCGAAAAGACCACCTGCAGCAGAATCATTTGGAAATTTTGGTGACTTACTCTGGGCCCTGGCATCTGAAATGTTAACGTTCACTGGGGGTGAATGCTGGGAGATTCCATTAAGGTGGGACCTTTGTCAGTTCAGCACCTCATTTTTTTTTAAATTAAAAAAATGTTTATTGTAAGAGAGAGAGCGTGCGACCATGCGCGAGTGGGGATAGGGGCAGAGAGAGAGAGAGAGAGAGAGAGAGAGAGAGAGAGAGAGGAGACAGAGAATCCCAAGCAGAGTCCATGCTGTCAGCACAGAGCCTTACTCCAGGCTCAGTCCCACAAACCATGGGATCATGAGCTAAGTCTAAACCAAGAGTCGGTGCTTAACCAACTGAGCCACCCAGGCACCCCAGCAGCTCATCTTTAGCTCTGAGCACAATTCCTGGCACAAGTAGGTATGCAGAAAATATTTGTTGCAGAAATAGGGTATTCTGAACTGAAATGAGGTTGGAACAATATGGGCTTCTTATGCATTAGGCATGGCTAACCACAGAGTGGGGTGTGGATTAACTCTACCTTTTCCTAACGAGTGAAGCACCAAGTCAGTCCAGGAGTTCTAAACATTTATTGATTTCTTGCGGAGTGGGGCCTCTCTCTGCCTCAGCCTAGTCTCTAGATTTCTAAAGGATGGAGATGGGCCATTTTTACCTTAAATTACCTCAGATTCATGTCAGTCTTTTAAATGCTAATGCTGCTTTAGCTCCCAGGAAAAAAAATCTTTTAAAATTAGCTTTTATTAAGCGTTACAGTCCTTGAAAAGGTGTATCTTATAAGAATTTGAAATTAAGTTGTCTGGATGACACAAATTATGTTGAAATTTATATATGCAGGAATTGTTTATATGCACCTAATATAAAAACTTGTATACGGGGATGACCCTTGTATAGTAGGACTTGTAGACTACACTTTTTTGCTGAAATGTAGAAGAGACAGGTTTATTTTTGAACATAAGTGTGAAGGAGAAAAGGTGGGTAGATATGAATTATTTAAAGGCCTGAAATTACTAGCAGTCAAGATCTACTTGAGTTAATTATGGAGTGGCTCGATTGGATGCCATGTCACTTTTTTTTGGTATTAATAAAATGCTATGCTTTCCTCCCTCTTAGGTTTCTTGGTTTAGAGCTTAAGTTGAATACCATTCTGAAAATTACTTGTGTTTAAGATAAAGACACAACTTTTGCAGCCAGTCTTATGGCTGTGAGTATTCTTTTAGATAATGGAATTGGCCTGGCACTAGGATAAATATCTCTATGGTAGCTGAGACCCTCTTTCAGCTAATATCCTGGGAGCAAATAACTTAATAAAAACTCAGAACTATTCAGGTCAGTTAAGCTGATTTCCTTATTTAGTTTAAGGAAAATGTGGAAAGAATTTTGATAAACTAAGCATTGGACTAGGAGAATAAGGTCTTTCCTTGCATCAGTGCTTCTGATTGGCACCTGACATTAATTTCCTCTCATTTGAAATGCTTACCCCTTCTTCTCCATCTGACTAAATCCTCTCTTCACTTTAGCTTTCTCAACACTGCTATTTTTTTTTTTTTTCAGAGCTGAAGCCACTTAATCTACACCTGTAAGTTCTGCCATATTTTAGGTTTTGGTAACAATACTGTTTTTAGTCAGGGATTTAATCTGGTTGTTCACAAGAAATCAATTTTCCATTGGCTTTGCGATGGCTTTGTCTGATTCTGATAATAGACTTTTTTCTTGTTCCTTCTGACCAAAACTTTTCGATTATTGCCCTCCTTCCACCTTATCTGGTAGTCTAGTTATTCTGGGCTTCGGTTCCTACTTGGTTTCTCTGGAACTGCCTAGTTGGTTGGGTTTTAATTTATCTGCTAATACATCCTGCTAATGCCAAGAGTTTAGTTACTCAGACCTTTATCTAACTCTACTGGTTGCCTACATAGACTTGTCCGCTTGATGTTCTTCACTCAAGGACAAAATATCTTCCCACTGGGTCAGTCTATTTAGTCTTCCTCAATATGGCTCATACTGCTTCAGCTGAGTCCTGATTTGGAGAACCAATGCCTAATTCAGTGGCTAATTTATCAACAGCTCTGCTTCTGATCACTGAACTGTAAACGTCCTGGATAACCTCTATTTCTCAACCAGTTGTTCAAATGGCACAATTTGACAATAAAATAATATCATTTCAGAATGTTACTTAGTAGGGGTATCTGTTTTAGTCTAGCTGTCTATTTTTGATCTAAAAGATAATTCAGTCATATCTAAGCAAGAGTCACCAACAATTATCTCCCATTGCATAAGCCTTACCTTCTAAGGTGATTATGAACTAACCTTTCAAAGCACAGCAAGCAATTTGGATTTGGTTGATTAATTGTACTTTTCATTGTATTGATCCTGGAGAAAATGCACATATACACAGTATTTTGTATATAAATTTAGAAGTTCATGGACTCCTTAGAGGTTAATAGGCCCAGCATAATAGGCCATGGTAATGCTGTGATGCAACTTTCCCTTACTCTCTTGATGGTCATATAAACCATGTAAAGGCAATCTATAAATGAGATAGAAATGGATTTTCTTGATTAAAGGTCTCTCAGGTGAAAAAAGACAAGACGAAAGTTGAAATATGTTAGAGGAGAATGATGCTAACATTTCTTTAGCATTATATGCTCTTGGATTTATGCTATTTGGCTTATTGTTACTACGGTGATAGTTTTATGAATGTTACTTTTTAAAAACAATCTCTCAAAAGCTACATATGCATGGAAGGAATGTAAAAAAATAAGAAAAACATTTATTTTGAACAGAATGTTATTGTCAAAACATTTTTCATTTATTGTGTATATGCAGTTACAAATGACATAAAAATGAATTTTTGGCCAGGGACCAAAGATGATGTTTTATTTAAATCATTTGGAATTTTATTGAAGTTTAGATCTGGAATATTTTAATTGGACATTGAAGAATTACAGCTAGCCCAGTGGCTTATATAACATATAAAATATGAAAACCTCTTTAAAGGACATTTCATTGATTTGTTGCCAAGTTTCTATAACAAACCTAGAGATAAAGATTTCACCATTATTTGCAGTATGACTTAGCATTTATTACTTACATTAAACTGTTCTTTAAACTATTTGTCGAAATACATTTTGTCGAGGCTGTTTGAAGTTTTTTCAAAGTGGTCCAACTTTGAGAAGGTTGCATATTTAGCATTCCCATACTTTAAAAGTATTTATTGAAAATTGAACATTTAAAAAAAAATCACTTTATAAGGATAAAGGAGAAAGTCAGTAGTAGATTCATAGACTTTTACAGCTGAAGGGACTAGAAAGGTCACCTGGACCAACTGTCTCAGGTGGAGACTCAGATGGCAGGTGGCTAGTTGAAATCTCTGACCCCTTCCTTCATTCTTTGTGCTACATCAGGCTGCCTGGCATGCTCTTAAATCACCACCAGTGCAACCTCTGCAGAGAGCTGCAGCTATTTTCCTCAGCAACTTTATTTTTCTCCCAAGGTTAAACCTTACAGAGAAAGTTTGTTCTCCGATAGGAATAGGTACATTGAACAACTACTGCATAACTGGCAATCAGGACTTCTGACCTTGACACTGAGGTGCAAAACAAATGGTCAGCTGATTGGATTAGTTTACTGAGGTGAAAAGCTAGGAATTCAATGCAAACAGCCTATGTAAATGTTAAATGAGAAGAAATCTGGTTTCCTGGTTGTAGTAATGATTCACCAAATTTTAGTGGAGGTCATTTGGAAGGAAAAGGAGTAGTGGTAGATATAGCTGGACAAAGAAGGATTAGAAATTTTTAAAATCTGGCTTCATTTAGGGCTTATTCTACATAGGCAAGTTTGGATATATTCTTGTAGGGACTTGATATAAATAGATCAGGCATGAGGAGACCATTCTAGGAAATGAATAGAGAGGTGCAGTGGCAATGGCATATACCTGGTAGGAGAACAAGATAGCTGTACTCAGTGTTTTTGGCACTTTATAACTTTGCCTATGAGGAAGTTGACATCTAGTAATTGATCCTGAAAGAAAGGAAGCTGAAAGAGTCCCCGATTGTTTAGGGCATTCACTCTGCAGTTTCTTCATCTAATCAGAGAAGGCAGGTCCTCCTGCCCCTGCTTCATAAGGCTGTTGAGCATACTTCATGGAATGAGAAATGCTTAGATGGGCTCTTTTGGAGAGCTTTCATTTCCATGGGCATACTTGGGGATACTGAAGTAGAAGTGTTTTCAATTGATATAGAACTTGGTGTGGAGTAGATCACAAGGTAAAAATGAAAACATAGAGTAGTGCAAAGAGCTCATGTTTTGGAAACAAAAGAATCTGAGCTCAGATTCTGGCTCTTCAGCCCACCATCCACCATACCTGAGACAAGTGACAGCCACTCAGAGTTGTAGCTCCTCTTTGCAAGATGGATTAGTAATGTTAACTGTTGAAGTGAATTTCCTGTGAAATTAGTGAAACTTAGTTAATGAAACCACCTGGGAAGGACACCTGCCATGTGTTCCCTTGTCATATGTTTTTAAAAAAAAATTTTTTTTTAACGTTTTATTTTATTATTGAGAGACAGAGGGAGACAGAGCATGAACATGGGAGGGGCAGAGAGAGAGGGAGACGCAGAATCCGAAGTAGGCTCCAGGCTCTGAGCCGTCAGCACGGAGCCTGATGCGGGGCTTGAACTCACAAACCACAAGATCATGACCTGAGCTGAAGTTGGACGCTTAACTGACTGAGCCACCCAGGCGCCCCGGTTGTCATATGTTTTTATTAAGCCTCTTTCTGTTCTGATTTCTCTTCTATCACACTTCCCCTTGTGTGGGGTGGCATTAGAGTAGCTATGGACATTTTTGGGTATAGTGCTAAATATTTATGTCCTTTGTGCTTATCATTTTGTAGTATTTTCTTATTTTTGTATAATGTGTGCTATTTTTCTTAAGGAGAACACTCTAAATTGCATCAACTTTATGCCTCACAAAACCTGGGTTTGCCCTGGTTCACTTCACAGGATTCTTACTAAGAGTACATGAAATAACCATGTAAAGTACTGTATCAGTTATTTATTGCTGAAAGCAAGCCCCCCCCCCCCCCACACCCCAATTTAGTGGCTTAGAACAACAACAGTTGATCAGAACTTTGGCCTTGGCTTCAACTGGGTGGTTCTTCTGTTGGTCTCTCCTGGGCTCCATTCTATGGTAGCAGTCATTGGTGGCTTGGTAGGGACTGGATGGTCTAAGATGGCTTTACTCAAATGTCTGGCAGTTGTCTGGCTGTCACTTGGATTACCTTGTTTCTCCTCTGGGGCCCTTCTAGCTCAAAGCTGTTCATGCGTCACAACATTCCAAGAGGGCGAGATTGAAAGCTGCAAGGCCTACAGCTCTCAGAGCTGCTTATGCGGCATTCTACTTGTGAAAGCAAGTCACAACGTCACCCAGATTTAAGGGGTGGAGAAATAGACTCCATTCCTTGATAGAAAGAGCTGCAAAGGATTCGTGGCCATTTTTAATCTACTGCAAAGTCTGTGCCTGAAATAGACGGTGCTGATATATGTTAGCTTTCTTTTCTTCTTCAACTTCCAACTTTGCTTCTCATTTCTGCTAAAGTAAATAAGCATTAATTGAGGAGAGACTTCCAGGGAAGAAGAGAAGAAATAAATGAGGCTTCTACCAATGTGTCTGAGATTTAATTTTGTAAATTCTATTTTTCCCCAGTTTTATTGAGATATAATTGATACGTAGCACTGTGTAAGTGTAGAGTATACAATGTAATGGTTTGACTTATATATATCATAAAATGAATACCACAGTAAGTTTAGTTAACATCCATCTCCTAGGAAATACATATATATGATGGAATATATATATTATAATATAGTTCTCATCACAAGGGGAAAAATATATATATTATATTATTTTTCCCCTTGTGATGAGAACTCTTAGAATTTATTTTCTTAAAACTTTCCTGTATATCATATATACAGGACCATCTTCATTCAATTCCCCCTCCTGTAAATTCTTAATCTGTTATTTAAGTTAGATAGAATTTTAAATCTATTCATGCCTTTTAAAAAATAAAATGCTTAGAATTTTTATGGTGTTTTAAAAAACTTTTTTATTTTGAGAGAAAGCAAGAATGTGAGCTGGGAAGGGACAGAGAGAGATGGAGAGAGAGAATTCCAAGGAGGCTTTATGCTGTCAGCTCTCAAAAGCCATGAGATAGTGACCTGAGCAAAATCAGGAGTCAGATGCTTAACCAACTGAGATTGGTTAAATTCGAGGCACCCCTTCGAATTTTTATGGTATTTTAATAACATATTTATATGGGACATTAAATGTCTTGCTTTTATTCAGTTTATATCAAAGAATTTGCTAAAGAAAGTTTAGTTTTGTAATGTAATTGTATTAATAACTGAAATACAGAAAAGTGATATATTTAGCAGTTTATTAATAAAAGCTTATGACACTCTTCTAGTTTGGTGGAGTTGTACAAATGGCATTAGAACAATCCAATAAAGCAAAATTCTAGGATATTCCTCTGTAAGTGGTAGTTAATTGTCTGCTTATTGAGTAATTAAACTAATCAGTCTAATGATAGATGCTGTGTTTAATGGTTAAACAGCATCTATAACTTTTAAAAGGCTATTAAATGGTTGTAAGAGTCAACTAAGTCCTCCTGAGGATGTATGATCATAATAATCATCATCACGACTAAAAACAATCATTTGGAGAATGAGTTTGAAACACTTGGTTTTTATATAGTTGACAATAATGTTGCAACAATAAATGTTTCTCTTATGAAGACTAACTTGACTTTATGATTATTGAAGAGATAGTAAAGAGTGAAAAGATATACAGAAATAAAAGGAAAAGGAAATACAAGCTTTAATTAGTTGTCTTTAGTTTCTTAAGTTGCAAAGGGCAAAAAACAAAAAATGGGAAATTACTCGTTCATGTGAAGGGAGAGTCAAGGGGAAGACATTTAGGTACAGCTGGATGCAGGGGACCTCATAGGAAATCAGGACCCAGTTTTTCTCTCTACATGATTTGTGTCTCTTTCATCTGTGTTGGTGTCAGTCTCAGGCTTGATATGGGAACAATTTGGCTGTAGTAGTTTAAATCCCTGTATCCTCTTAGGTTTAAGTACAGTGGAAAAGAGTGGTTGTTTAGGAAAAGCTTCAGAGATTAGTTCTGATTAGTTGTACTGGGTTTGGTACGAGTCACATGTTTGTCCATCCCCAGACAAACTGGTATGACCAGGAGGATGGAATACATTAATTATATCAGGCCTCTCTCATGCTTCACATGCTTTTCTTTTGGAGCTCATTCCAGCAGCACAGACTGAGGTTGAGAAACAGTAGATCCTAAACAACTGGGGGCTTGCTAGAACCAAGATAAAGCTATGATGGCAAGCCAACAAGAGCTAAAGTCTATTACAAATGTAATGTGCATATTCCTGGCAAATAGTAGAAACTCCATAATATGTTTTGAATTAGAGATGGCTGTAAGCAAAGAATATTTTAGGTACTTTTTCTGTGTAGCTATTTTGCTTTCATGTCTCTGCAAAGTAGATACAGATAAGAATTTGCACTTTTATCCCAAAGCATTTACTAATGGTTATATTCTTTCTACCTGGTTATTTAGCAATAAGAGTGTTCCTATTTTACAGATGGAAGACACTGTATATGATGAAAAGGCTTGATGCTATTTATAAAATGCAGTATTGGACAAATTTACATTTTCTTTTTAAAATATTTATTTTGAGAGACAGAGAGAGAAGGAGACAGCAGGGGAAGGGCAGAGACAGAGGGAGAGAGAGAATTCCAAGCAGGCTCCATGCTGTTTATACAGAGCCCGATGCAGGGCTCAGTCTCACGAACTGTGAGATCATGACCTGAGCCTAAGTCCAGAGTCAGAGGCTTAACCAGCTGAGCCACCCAGGTGCCCCAGTGTTGAATAAATTTAGAAGAAAATGTTTTCTCCATTAGGAAATTTTATAAACTGTGTTTAAAAAGTACTCAAAATAGATAGCTATATTTATTATATTGACTCAAATAAATTTTTAAAGATAGTCTGTGACAGTTTCGTCTGATACCAGATAGCTATGTAGGATATATTATTCCATGCCTTTGGAAAGCTTGTCATATACAATTTATAGAACATTTGGACACAATTGATTAGAATAGATTCTAATTTATTTAGCTATTGGTAAAATTCAAGTCAGACATGAATCGGCTTCTGCCAACTTGGCTTTAAAATTTTTTTAAATGTTTTTTTATTTTAGAGAGAGACAGAGTGCAAGCAGGAGAGGGGCAGAGAGAGAGGAAAACAGAATGGAAGCAGGCTCTAGGCTCTGAGTTATTAGCACAGAGCCCAATGCAGGGCTTGAACCCATGAACCCTGAGATCATGAACTGAGCCGAAGTTGGCTGCTCAACTGACTGAGCCACCCAGGTGCCCCTGCCAACTTGGCTTTTTAAAGAAGTTTAGGGGCTTTATACCATATGTATCATGAAATTGCCTTTTCTATTGTCACAGATTACAGTGTAAGTAGGTGATATATAGTCAATCACCTAAACCAGGACATTGATGTGAATGAACAGGGAAAATTACACTGGGAGACCAAGTGTAATCTAGACAAACCAGGGCTTATATTTGCCTTATGTATAACCAGTATAATTTTTATTAACTGTGAATTTAATATTAGATTCTATATATGAGAATCAGAAAAGGAAAACAACTTGTTATATACAAGGGAACCCCAATAAAACTATCAGCAGATTTTTCTTAAATTTCTTTTTTTTGAGTTTATTTATCTATTTTGAGAGAGAGAGAGAGACACATGAGCAGGGGAGGGGTGGAGAGAGGGAGAGAGAGGGGGAGAGAATCCCAAGCAGGCTCTGTGCTATCAATGAGGAGCCCGATGCGGGGCTTGAACTCATGAAATGGGAGATCATGACCTGAGTTGAAACTAAGAGTTGGACACTTAACTGACTGAGCCCCTCAGGCTCTCTTATCAGCAGATATTTTAGCAGAACGTTTGTATGCCAGAAAGGAGTGGCATGATATGTTCTAAGTGCTGGAAAAACAAACAAACAAACAGCCAATCAAGAATACTCTACCTGACAAGGTTGTCATTCAGGAATGAAGGAGAGAAAAAGAATATTCCAGATGAACAAAAACTAGGAGTTCATCATCACTAAACTGGTCTTGCTAAAAATGTTAAAGGGACTTTTTTAAGCTGAAAAGAAAGAGTGGTAATTAGAAACAAGAACACATATGAAAGAATAAATATCATTGGACAGGTAAGTATGTAGTAAAGGTAGTGGATTAATGACTTATAAAACTAGCTCGAAGGTTGAAAGACAAAAGTAGTAAAAATAACTATGATTACAGTAATGAGTTAAGGGATACACAAGATGAAAAGATGTAAAATATGACATCAAAAACATAAAACACAGAGGGAGAGAGTAATAATGCTGACTTTACAGTGGGATCAAACAAGTTGTTATCAACTTAAAATAAATTGCTATAGATATAAGTTGTTATATGTAAGCCTTACGGTAACCACAAGGCAAAAACTGATAGTAAATATACAAAAGATAAAGAGAAAGGAGTATAAGCCTACCACTGAAGAAATTTATGGAACCACAAAGGAAGAAAGTGAGAGAAGAAAGGAACAGAGAGGAACTACAAAAAGTTAAAAATTTTAACAAAATGGCAATAAGCACATACCCATCAATAATTACTTTAAATGTAAATGGACTAAATTCTCCAATCAAAAGACATGGAGTGGCTGAATGGATTAAAAAACAAGACTCATCTATATGCTGCCTACAAGACTCACTTTAGATGTAAGTCCACACACAGAGTGAAAGTGAAGGGATGGATAAACATATTCTATGCAAATAGAGACAAAAAGAAAATTGGAGTAGCTATACTTACATCAGATAAAATAGATTTTAAAACAGTAATAAGACACAATGAAGATCATTACATTATGATAAAGGGATCAATCCAACAAGAGGATATAACATTTATAAATATTTGTGCATCCAACATAGAAGCACCTAAATATATAAAACAAGTATTGACAGATTTAAAGGAAGAGATAGCAATACAATACTAGGGGACTTTAATATCCCACTTACATCAATGGATAGATCATTCAGACAGAAAAATCAATAAGGAAACATCAGCCTTAAATGACACATTACACAAGATGGCCTTAACAGATATTTATAGAATGTTCAAACCAAAAGCAAAAGAATGCATATTCTTCTCAAGTGCACATGAAACCTTTTTCCAAGGCCATCAAAACAAATTTTAACAAAATTTTAAAGGATTGAAATTATATCAAGCATCTTTTCTGACACACTGGTATAAAACTAGAAATTAATTACATGAAAAAACCTGGAAAATTCACAAAACATGTAAGGATTAAGCAGTGTGCTACTGAACAACTGAAGGGCCAAAGAAGAAATCAAGAGGGAAATAAAAAAATATCTTGAGAAAATGAAAATGGAAATGTAGCATACCAAAATTTATGGGATGCAGCAAAAGCAGTTCTAAGATGGAAGTTCATAGCATATATACCTACCTCAAGAAACAAGAAAAGTCTCAAATAAACAATCTAACTTTACACCTCAAGAACTAGAAAAAAGATTAATAAAGCCCAAAGTTAGTAGAAGGAAGGAAATAACAAAGATTAGACAAGAAATAAATAAAATAGAGACTAAAAACATAATAGAAAAGATACATGAAAGTAAGAGCTGTTTCTTTTAAAAGATAAACAATTATTTTTTGTTTAAAAAACTATATAAATAAACCTTTAAATAGACTCACCACGAAAAAAAAGAGAGGACTTAGATTAAAAAAAAAAACCTCAAATAAAGGAGATGTTACAACTATAGAATACAAAGGATCATGAGACTACTATGAACAATTATATGCTAACAAACTGGACAACTTAGAGGAAATGGATAAATTCCCAGAAACATACAACTTACCAAGACTAGATCATGATGAAATATAAAACCCAAACAGACCAATTACTCAATCAGTTACTAAATAATAAACAAACAAACAATTACTAAATAAGGAAACTGAACCAGTAATCAAAAATGTTTCAACAAATAGAAGTCCAGGAGTAGATAACTTGACTGGTGAATTCTACCAAACATTCAAAGAAGAGTTAACACCAATCCTTCTCAAACTCTTCTAAATATTAGAAGAATAAAGAACTCTACCAAACTCATTTTTTTGAGGTCAGCATTACCCTGATACCAAAACCAGACAAAGAAGCCGCAAGAAAAGGGTATTACAGGCCAATATTCCTGATGAACATAGATGCAAAAATTCTCAACAAAATGTTAGCAAACTGAATTTGCCAATACATTAAAAGAATCATATACCATCATGAAGTGAGATTTGTTCCAGGGATGCAAGGATGGTTCAACATTTGCAAATTAGTCAATATGATACACCACATTAACAAAATGAAGGATAAAAATCATATGATCATCTAATAGATACAAAAAAAGCATTTGACAAAATTCAGCACTGGTTTATGATAAAAACTCTCAACAAAGTGGGTATAGAGGGAATGTACTTCAACATAATAAAGGTTATATATGACAAGCCCACTGCCAGCATGATACTCAATGATGAGAAGCTGAAAACCTTTTCTTTATGATCAGGAATAAGATGGGGTGCCTGGGCGGCTCAGTCAGTTAAGTGTCTGACTCTTGATTACTGCTCAGGTCATGATCTCGTGGTTTGTGAGTTTGAGCCTGTGTAGGCAAGCAAAAGAAATAAAAAGCATCCAGGGGCACCTGGGTGGCTCAGTTGGTTAAGTGTCCAACTTCAGTTCTGTTCATAATCTCATGGTTTGTCAGTTTGAAGCCCACATTGGGCTCTCTGCTGTCAACACAGAGCCTGCTTTGGATCTCTGCTGCCCTCTCTCTCTGCCCTTCCCCCACTTGTGCTGTCTCTGTCTCTCTCAAAATAAATACATAAAAAAAAGAAATAAAAGGAAAAAGTAAAAGTGCCACTATTTGCAGATGACATGATATCATAGGTAGAAAACCCTGAAGACTCCATCAGAAAACTTTTAGAATTAATAAATAAAGTGGCAGGATACAAAATTAATACTTTTCAAATTTGTTGCATTTATATTCACTAATAATGAACTATCATTCAGAGAGATTAAGAAAACAATTGCACTTACAATTGCATCAAAAAGAGTAAAATACCTAGGAATAAATTTAACCAAGGAGGTGAAAGACCTGTATATTGAAAACTATGAGACATTAGTGAAAGAGATTAAAGAAGACACAAATACATGGAAAGATATTCTGTGCTGATGGATTGGAAGAATAAATATTTTCAAAATTCCCATACTACCCAAAGCAATATACGGATTCAATGCAATATCTATCAAAATTGTGTTTTTCACAGAAATGGAACAAACAGCCCTAAAATTTGTTTGGAACCATAAAAGATCCTGAATAGCCAAAGCAATCTTGAAAAAGAACAAAGCTGGAGGCATCATGCTTACTGATTTCAAACTCTATTACAAAGATATGGTAATTAAAAGAGTGTGGTATTGGCATAAAAACAAACCCATAGATCAATGAAACATAATGAGAGCCCAGAAATAAACCTAGGTGTATTTTGTTAATTAATTTATGACAAAGGAGCCAAGAATATACAAAGGATAAAGGGCAATCTCTTTAACAAGTGATGCTGGAAAACATGCAAAGAATGAAACTGGACAATCTTATGCCATACACAAAAATGAACTCAAAATGGATGAAAGGCTTGAATGTAAGACCTGAAACCATAAAACTCCTAGAAGAAAGCATAAGTGGTATGCTCCTTGACATAGGTCTTGGTGATGACTTTTTGAATCTGATATGAAAAGCCAATGCAAAAATAAACAAGTGGCACTATATCAAACTAAAAAGCTTCAGCATGGCAAAAGAAGGCATCAACAGAATGAAAAGGTGACCTACTGATTGGGAGAAAATATTTGCAAATTATATATCTGATAAGGAGCTACTATTCAGAATATATAAAGAACTCATACCAAACAATCCTATTAAAGAATTGGCAGACTCTCTGAATAGACATTTTCCCAAGGAAGATATACAGTTGGCCAACAGGCATGTGAAAAGCTGTTGTATATCATTAATAATTAGGAAAAATTAAATCAAAACCACAATGAGATATCACCACACACCTGTTAGAGTGGCTATTATCAAAAAGATAAATAACCAGTGTTGGCAAGGATGTGGAGAAAAGGAAACCTTGTACACTGCTCATGAGAATGTACATTGGTGCAGCCACTATGGAAAACAGTACGTAGGTTCCTCAAAAAATTAAAATCACAACTACAGTATGATCCCGCAACTCAACAATTCAACTTCTGGTATTTATCTGAAGAAAATGAAAACACTAATTTGAAAAGATATATGGTCATTGTTCATTATATGCTCCATGTTCACTACAGTATTAATTCTAAAACTAAGTTATGGAAACAATCTAATTGTTCATTGATGGATGAATGGATAAAGAAATTGTGGTATGTGTATATATATATATATATATATATATATATACACACACACACACATATATATATATATTCATGCTCTGTCTCTCTCTGTCTCAAAAATAAATAAACGTTGAAAAAAAAACTTATAAATAAATACTTAAAAAACATAAATATAAATATTTAAATATATAAATATAAATATATATATAAATAAACAAATACTTAAAATATAAATATATACATTTAAATATATAAATATAAATATATATAAATAAATACTTTAAAATAAATAAATAAATAATATATATGTTTTTTAAAAGTATTTATTTGTAAGTTTTTTTTTTCAATGTTTATTTTCAAGACAGAGAGAGACAGAGCATGAATGGGGGAGGGTCAGAGAGAGAAGGAGACACAGAATCTGAAACAGGCTCCAGGCTCTGAGCTGTCAGCACAGAGCCCAACGTGGGGCTCGAACTCACGGACTGCGAGATCATGACCTGAGCCGAAGTTGGACACCCAACCGACTGAGCCACCCAGGTGCCCCATTTATTTCATAAGTTTATTTTGAGAGAGAATGTGAGTGGGGAAGGGGCATAGAGAGAGGAAGAGAGAGAATCCCAAGCAAGCTCTGAGCTGTCAGCACAGAGCTCAGCGGGAGGCTTGATCTCACGAACTGTGAGATTATAACCTGAGCTGAAATCAACAGCTGGGTGCTCAACCAACTAAGCCACCCAGGTGCCCCTAGAGATTTTACTTTTAAGTAATCTCTACAGCCAATGTGGGACTTGAACTTACAACTCCAGGATCAAGAGCCACATGATCTACTGACTAAACCAGCCAGGCTCTCCTTTAGGATATCTTTTTAAAATAATGAACAAATGTTTTACATTTTTATGCAGTCAAATCTATCAGTCTGTTTCTGTATGACAAATTCTGCTTTTACATGTATGTTGAAAAAGGCCTTTAAAATTTTTTTTCTTGTTTATTTATTTTGAGAGAAAGCTAAAGGGTGAGTGGAGGAGGGGCAGAGAGAGAGGGAGAAAGAGAATCCCAAGCAGGCTCCTTGCAGCTAGCACAGAGCCCAACACAGGGCTTGATACCAGAAATTGTGAGATCATGAGGTGGGCTGAAATCAAAAGTTGAATGTTTAACAGACTGAACCACCCAGGCACCCCTAAAATTAAAAAAAAAAGATACACACTTACCTATATTTTTTCTAGCTTTAAATGCACACACACACACACACACACACACACACACACACACACTTTTTACATTTATCTCTAGAATCCATCTGGAATTTACTTAGGAGTATAATATGAGTTAGTTATATAAATTAGCCTTCCTCCAAATAGGTAAATGTCAGCCACAGGCTATATAATGAAAAATTCATCCTTCTCTTCTGATTTGAAAAGTGAATTCCATCATATGTTAATTTCTTTTTTTTTTAAATTTTTTTAACATTTATTTATTTTTGAGACAGAGAGAGACAAAGCATGAACCGGGGAGGGTCAGAGAGAAGGAGACACAGAATCTGAAACAGGCTCCAGGCTCTGAGCTGTCAGCACAGAGCCTGACGTGGGGCTCGAACTCACGGACCGCAAGATCATGACCTGAGCCGAAGTCGGCTGCTTAACCGACTGAGCCACCCAGGCGCCCCAATTTCTTATGTATAGTAAGTGTACTACTACTTGTTGCGAGGTTTCCATTTAGTTCCATTGATTTTCCCAACTTTTCTACTATCTAAAATTGCCTATTATCCCAATTTTGAAAAGGAAGTCTTGTTTTGCAGCATGGTTAGTGGGGAGAGTGAGGGTTTTAGAGAGGTCCTTTAGAGAGGTCCCTTTGATGAGTGGGGCCCAAGATTCCCACCTGTAAAACGGGAATAATAGGTATCTGTCTACTTTGCAGGATGCCTGAACATCATGGATGATTTTGTTAAATGCTTAGTGTGTAGATACTATTCTTATACTACTTTTCCTAAGAGAGTGCTCAGACACCTATAGGGGTTTCCATTTTGCCTTTTCTGTTTGGCTTACAAGGGCCGATCAATCTGACCTTCCTCTATGCCTATGACTCTGTTTCCGTTGCTTATTCAGCATGTCATCTTACCATGTAGCAGGCATATGCCAGGCACCATTCTAGAGTCTAGCAAGAAGTGATAAAGAAGGCAAAGGGGACCTCTGCCTTTGTGGAATTTATCTTTTAGTGGCATAGATTAAATTGATTAAGAATATTTCCAACTGGGCTAAATACCACAGGAAGACAAAACAGGATTTTATGCTTGGAGTGGTCGACATCTGAGCTAAGATCTGAATGAAGAGAAGGGGGAGCGTCGCCAAGATCCAGGGAAGAGTAGTCCAGGCAGAGCGAACAGGAGGCACAAAGGACCGAGGCAGGAACAGAAATCAGACCAGAAGGACTGGAACAGAGAGAGTGATGGAAAAAAAAAACATAGACAATGGACTCATAGAGACAGATAGGGGCCAGATTATATAATTTCCCAATCTGTATCCCAGTCCCCTTTCAGACAGTCTTCACGCTGGTCTCTACCCAGTCAAGCCCCCAGGAGGCCTTTGCTCTTCCTGTTTTCCGTTTAACTAAAATGTTTTCTCCTTTCTGTGTTTCCAAATTCTGTCCATTCTTAAAAGCCTGGCTTAGGTGTCATTTTGAATGAACATAGCCCAGTTGGTCTCTTTCTTGGATTTCCTGTTGCTCTTTTGGTCATATTCATAGTTTTATGTATGGTTTCCCCCTGCTTTCCCCGGCCCTATCTCTACTGGCTAAACAGTGATCCCTTTGAGAGTAGGGAGGGTAGTCTAACACTTCTTTTGTGTCCCTCTTTAAATGTTTGGTATAGTGTTGGGAATGCATTGGACACATCTTTTGATAGTCTAGATTGAAGTTTATCATTAGTGAATATTTCTTGGGTTTACCCTACTTAAATCTTTAAAAACAATTTTGACGAAAAGAAGCTCAAGTATAGATGGAAAACACTAAAGAAACATATCAACAGAACCAAACTTCATACTTCAAATGATATATTTTAATATTTTGAATATTTATTATAAATTAACACTGACAAAATTGAATAGCTAAACAGAAATTTATGATAGCTTTTCTTAGACTCAACGCTAAAAATATCTTGAACATTTGCGTTGGCTGAAAATGTTCTGAAAAAATGTCAGTTTTCATTATTTTTTTAGAAAAAGAATCCGTAATATTTCTTAGTACTTTCACATTGAATTAATTTGTCACTCATTCTAGTGGACAAACAAAAATAGCTAATTTACGGGAATGTTGTCGTGGCAGATGCTGCCAGCACCCACCCTTATCTCTGGGACCTTTCATTCTGCTCCAGTGGGCTTCCAGCTGTCAGCATCTGCTTCTCTGTGTCTGAGGGTTGCCCCCCAAAGGCCATTTTGTCCATGGTCAGCAGGTTGGTTCTGGGGAATTAATATTCCTTCCTCAGTGGGCCTCATCCTATAACTCTCTGGGGCTGGCATATAAAATACCCCAGCTCCCTTACTCTCAGATGAGATAAGCCTGAGACTGTTTTGCACCATTTCCCAAGGTTTCCTTGGGGAATTCACCTCCAGGCACCCACCCTAATAGCTGATTTGAAGGCTCACTCTTTATTAGGTGCCTTCCCTTCTTTTTCTCTCTTCCCCACTTCCCTATCATTGTCCTCTACACCTCCCGAATAAACAGTTTGCACTTGAATTCTTGTCCTGGTGTCTGCTTCTAGACAACCGAAACTAAACCACAACATTACACATTACCATGATCATACTTCCAAGCACCTTCTAGATTAACCCTGTGGGGTTCATGGTTCAGGAGATCTCAAGTGTTTTTCATAAAAGTCATTGTTCTTAAAGCTAAAGAAGGCCTTGCAGGATCAATAGTGTGCACAAATGGATTGGAGGAGTTATCTAGCTTGGCCCGAGATGCATTAGCAAACACAAGAAGAAGCCTCTGACCTGAGCCTGGAGAGTAAGACTCCAGTTAGTGATGAACCTTCCTTATGCTATGTCAGCATTGCTCTGGATTTGCTGTGGAGCTAGTCTGGAGGAGAAGATTTCTGCAATGGCTTCTTTCCCTCTTGCCTGACTGATGTTGGTAATGATCTCTTCGTATTATTTATTCCTAAATCCAGTGCCATATACACAGACAGTGAACACTTGTTGATTAATGGGCTGCTATGTGCTGAACATTGTGCTGTCAGGAACTATATCAAATTTTGTGATGTCAGTTACTCTTAAAGTCTGTGGGTCTCTTTTGGACCATAAAGCTGCTGGTCTTTGTTGCTGTTACATATAGAACATTGTCAAATATTCCAAGGAGTCCTTGGCAAGATTAGCTTCTAATTATTTATTTTTGAAAAGCAGAGATAAAATGGTAGTGACATAAGTACTACTTCTGACCTCTGTTTGAACTCTCATTAGTTCTGTGCAAAGTCTTGTGAGTGGGAACCTTTACATGCTAAGGAGATATTCCAGCTTTCAGTGGCAGCAGTCTGGCCAGCTGTTGCTGACACACCCCAGTCTGCACCTCGCTGTTCTGGCTGTGGTTTGCTGGAATGCCCAGGGTAGTAGTTAGGTGAAAGCTATCTCCTATCATCCTCTCCCCTGCTCTGCTCAAGGATTTCCAGCATGGCTCACCATGCCCAACCAGATGTCCTTATCACCGATTCCTTAGAGATGTCACTGTCACACTGATCTCACAGAAATGCTCATAAAATATTTGAGAATTGCTGTATGCCATGAATTGCTTTTCTCAGTTTGGAGTCATACCTCTTTAATTGCTCTTAATCATTTTAGTGTATGAGTATACTGTATACTTTAAATATGACAATGATTGATCCTATAGGTAAAATACCAAATGATAGTTGAAAACAAGGGACAAGGATTTTTATAAATGACAAGACTCTCTGTCCCATTACCACTGCATTATTCATTAGAAATGGGTATTGTCTTAGCTATTATAACTCCTTCTGGAAGTTCTGCGAACCTTTTGTGTCTAGTCAAAACTCTATACTCTGCATATGCTGTTGAATATTGCTTCAAATGAAAGAAGTGTTCATTATATATTTTTCCATTTAAATACATTGTAAGGCATTTACTGGCAAGTAAATTGATTATGGCAGCATCTTTCTTATCAGCTGTTGCTTATCTGCAACCTCAACTAGGTGGAACCTAGCCAAGAAACAGGTAAGAAGCTGAATTTATCTTGTGAGATGACCTATGTGATATTCTAGTGTCTATGCAATACCTATTCTTGCATACTTTATTCACTAAAGAGCCCTTTGAAGACCTCCATGCAAAATCTTTTCTTTTGTATTTTATTTTATTTATTTAAAAATTTAAAATTTTAATTCCAGAAGAGGTAAAATTCAGTGTTACATTAGTTTGAGGTGTATAATACAGTGATTCAACATTTCTGTATATTATTCATCAAGATAAGTGTACTCTTAATCTCCTTCACCTATTTCACCCATACAACCCCACCTCCCTCCCTCTGGTAACCATTTGTTCTCGATAGTTAAGTGTCTGTTTTTTTTGGTTTGTCTTCTTTTTCTTTGTTCATTTGTTTTGTTTCTTAAATTCCACCTATGAATGAAATCATATGGTGTTTGTCTTTCTCTGACTGACTTATTTCATTTAGCATTAACACCCTCTAGGTCCATCCATGTTGTTGCACATGGCAGATTTCATTTTTTATGCCTGAGTAATATTCCATAGTATGTTTACAACACATGTTCTTTATCTATTTACCTATCACTGGACACTTGGATCACTTTCATAATTTGGCTATTATAAATAATGTTGCAATAAACACAGGGGTGCATGTATCTTTTTGAATTAGTGTTTTCATATTCTTTGGGCAAATACCCTGTAGTGGAATTACTGGATCATAGGTTAGTTCTATTTTTAACTTTTTGAGGAAACTCCCTACTGTTTTCCACAGTGGTTGCACCAGTTTACATTCCCACCAACAGTGCAAGTAATGGTTCATTTTTCTCTACATCCTCACCAACACTTGTTGTTTCATGTGTTTTTGATTTTAGCCATGCTGACAGGTGTTAAAGTATAGCTCATTGTGGTTTTGATTTGCATTTTTCTGATGATGAATGATGTTGACCACTTTTCATGTGTCTGTTGGTCATCTGAATTTTTTTTTAAGTTTTTTTAATGTTTATTTAAAAATTATTTTTGACAGAGAGAGAGAGACAGAGAGAGAGAGAGAGAGAGCGCGAGCGAGCAGGGGAGGGGCAGAGAGAGGGAAACAGAAATCGAAGCAGGCTTCAGGCCCTAAGCACAGAGCCCGACATAGGACTTGAGCCCTATTTATTAAAAACAGCCCTGCCTGTTTTTAAATTGGGTTATTTGTTTTTTTGGTGTTGAGTTTTAGAAGTTCTTTATATATTTTGTATACTAACCCTTTATCAGATATGTCATTTGCAAATATCTTCTCCCATTCAGTTTATTATCTTTTAGTTTCATTGATTGTTTGCTTTCTGTGCAGAAGCTTTTTATTTTGCTGTAGTCCCACTAGTTTATTTTTGCTTTTGTTTCTCTTACCTCAGGAGACATATCTAGAAAAATGTTCTTATGGCTGATATCAGAGAAATTACTGTATGTGCTGTCTTCTAGGATATCTGTTTTCAGGTCTCACACTTAGATCCTTGATCCATTTTGAGTTTATTTCTGTGTATGGTATAAGAAAGTGTTATTATTTTTTTTAATTTTACATGATTTTAACAGGTGTGGTCTAGTTATATGATTTTCTGGTTAGTAGCAAATGTGAAGAAGGAGAATAGATAACCAGAAAAAAAAACACTAAGAGATTATACTTTGTTAATGTTTAAAGTAGATTGTTAAGTTTAGTGGAAGAATGGATTTTATTCAAATATAATTGTGAAACCAGTAACAGTTGTGTTGGAAGGCTTCAAAGTGACCATTTATCGAATACCTGTTAACATGACAAGCAATGCCATGCTCTCTTTACTAATGTCTTCTGTCTTTGAGATAGACATTGTTATTGCAATTTTAGAAAATAAGAAAACTGAGGCTCACCTGAGTGAAATGGTTTGCTCAAAGCCAAGTAGTAAGTGACTGAACCAGAATTAAACCTAGTACTGTCTGATTTAAAATTCTCTGTTGTTTCTGTCATACCAAGTTGCTTCCAAATGGAAACAACTGTTGTATTTAATGGAATTATTTTTTTTTAAGAGAAATACACTCTTTAGAGGGATTTAATGGTAATCCCTCTGACTCTCTTGAATTTATATCTTGTCTTTTTTGCCCCTGAATGGATATATAGAAATCTTTGGTTTCTGTATGTATAAACAACTTTCCCAGTTTGTGCAGATTCAATTCGTACCTCCAATAATACTGTTTCTGGCCTGAGACCTGATGCTTTTTGACTCATGGAGGTGTATACTCACCCTTTGAATATGGTAAGGGATTGTGTGAAGGAAGGGACCTCCAGGGAAGCATCAGAACTCTTTTCAAGATAATGGTGGCAATGGCTACAGGTGGTAGAGTGATTAAAGAGAACCAATAGTTATGTAAATGTAGATTCTTTGCTGAGCCATCACTGAGGCAGAGAGCAAAATAACAAAGACAGATGTGACTGATAGAAGTTTTGATGTTATTGTAGTGTTTGGTTTTAATCTCTCCTCAGCTTTTAATACTATTGATTTTTATCTATCATGTGAAACCGGTGGTGACAACCTATAGTACAAGGTATGCTGCAATAGCAAGTTTCATGGTGAGACTTACAGAGGTCGCATGAAAGAAAACCACATTATTTTCTAGCTCTTATCTGATTTAGTAAAAAGATTTGGAACATACATTTTTTTTCATGGTATTATTTATCATAAATCATAAGTGGTAGGAACCAAACTTTGTCAAACATGGAAGATAATAAAAATTATAGTGTGGCTGGGACACCATGAAGCACTATAGAGCTTTTGTTTTGTTTTTCTCTGGGGTTAACTGATTTTAGTACTTCTACTGAACTTTAGCTAAAAATGAGGTTAAAAAAAAAGCTAATTAGAGTTGGTTTATGCCAGAATTAAGATCAGGAAAGCATGAAGAAATTGGAGTAAACCTTAAAGGGATGACTTCCTATTTTTAGGATCTTTGATCTGTTGTGACTTTTGATGTGGTCACTTACTACCATCAATCCATTTGATTCCAGAAGGACACTATGCAAGAAGCACTCAAGCTCATGTAGACTCCAAACCTCTATCATGAGCCACATTGATCTTGTATTTTAAGTTTAGCATAAAATGTAGGCTGGGGTTCTATTTAACTTATTTATTCTGTATTTCCTTTTACTGGAGTTGCAGCCCCACCTTTGACCTGTTGAATCAGAATCTTTTGAAATGTCTCTTTTAAATATAATCCCCAGGTGAGTCTCATGAGTGTTTGAGAACTGCTGCATAGGCCTCTTGAGTATGATAGCACCTCCCAAATATGTGGCACTTTTTAAAAAAATTTTTTTTAATGTTTATTTATTTTTGAGACAGAGACAGAGTTGATAGCACCTCCCAAATATGTGGCACTTTTAAAAAAAATTTTTTTTAATGTTTATTTATTTTTGAGACAGAGAGTGCAAGTGGGGGAGGGGCAGAGAGAGAGGGAGACACAGAATCTGAAACAGGCTCCAGGCTCTGAGCTGTCAGCACAGAGACCGATGCGGGGCTCGAACCCATGGACTGCGAGATCATGACCTGAGCCGAAGTCGGACGCTCAACCGACTGAGCCACCCAGGCGCCCCAATATGTGGCACTCTTATGCTTCTGAGAATGTTACTATATTTGTTGGGAGGGAGGAATGAGAGAAAAGTGTCAACCTGAAACATACGGCACTTTGAACCTCTTTATTTTATTTCCAGATAGAATATTTCCAAACGTTTCAAGCCCAACTGTCTTGGCCTAATTGTGTTTCTTTAAGATTCATATTTCCTTATGTTATAATAGAGTTCTTTCTCCTTAGGTATGGGATTGAGGTGGAGTGGATGGGCATGACACTCTTCCTAGAGCAGAGATTCTTAAACAATATTAAAAAAAGAAAAAGACCAGCTGCCCCTGTACCTTTCCCCCTCATTCTGAGCATTCTGATTCACTATTTCTTGCCTCGGTCTTGCATGTCTTTGTCTGTTTGAGCTGCTATAAAAAAGTGCCTTAGACTGGGTAGCTTATAAACGACAGAAATTTATTTCTCATAGTTCTGGAGGCTGGGAAGCCCAAGATCAAGTTGCTAGCAGATTCCAGGTCTGTTGAGAGCCCTTTTCCTGGTGTTCAGATGGCCATTTTCCCTCTGTACCTTCACATGACAGATAGAAAGCAAGAGAGCTCTCTGGGGTCCTTTTTATAAGGGCACTAATCCCATTCCTGAAAGATTCACCTTTATGATCTCATATAATCTTTATATCCCAAAGGTCCCATCTTCTAATACCATCACATTGGGGGGTAGGGTTTTATTGTATGCATTTGTGGGGAGCATGAACATCCAATCCTCAGTAGAGCTGTTTTTCTAGAGATTGGAGTGTGTGACCAAGAATGAACATATTGTATTTTTATAAAATTCCACATTTGGGCTGGTGCTAGAGACGGGAGTACTTTCCTGGATCTACCATGAAACAATGAGGTTTGACACTTACCCTCAAGTAGAATGAGGAGACACATTCAAATTTCTGAGCCCTAATTTAGACTTCTTCTGGAGACTTAGTTGAGGTATGTGAAGGGCCTAGGGAGCTGCAAACTCACTGGCTTGACCCCAAGCAGATTTCGTATTGAGGCTGGGAAGAAATCCCTGGCCTTCTCCATAGCCTTGGCTTCAGATGTCTATTGGACCCGTTCTCTAAATGATGGTCATAAAGAGAAGGGTAGCCTCCTGAGGCCATAGGGCAGAAGTTCTGCTGTGCTTATGGGCACCAGAATCACCTGAGGAGCTTGGCAAAATGGATTCCCAGACACAAACCTGGATCTCCTAAGGGTGGTGTGTTCATTTCCTAAGGCTGCCATGACATATTAACCACAAACTTGGTGGCAGAAGTTTATTCTTTTACAGTTTTGGAGGTGGAAATCAAAGTTTCAGTAGGGTTGGTTCCTTCTGAAGTCTCTGAGAGAATCCACCCCATATCTCTCTCCTTGCTTCTGGTGGCACCTGGAAATCCTTTGTGTTCCTTGGCTTGTAGATGCACCTTTTCAATCTCTGCCTCTGACTTCATATCCCCTTTTCCTCTGCGTGTCTTCTGCCCTTCTTGTCTAAGGGCCACAAGTCATTGATTTATTATATTCTCCTCTCCCCCCAATCCAGGATAATCTCATTTTGAGATCCTTTATTAATTATATCTACAAAAACCCTTTTCCCATTTAAGATCACACTCACATCTTCTGGGTGGACATGTCTTTTGGGGGTCATTATTCAGCCCACTACAGGTAGTATCTAGGGGCCTGCATTTAAACAAATTTTCTAGTGATTCTGACACTGATGCTTTTAGGACAACATTTTGAGAAATGGTGGAATGGGCATGTCAGTTGCTGGGACTTCCCAGGATGGATTCTTTTGTACCATAAATGATTGAAAAATCAAATCATTGTTGGAGCTTTCTATGATAGTAGCCCCCAATTATTAACTGCTGTTAAATGCTTTAATGTACATGATTTTGTTTAATATTCACAATACTCTGAGAGAGATATTATGGTCTCATTTCAAATGGTTAAGGAACTGCCAGCCACTTACTTAGTAAGTGACAGTGTGAAGATTTGGACCCAGTTTTTTCTGATAGCTAAGCCAGAACCCTGAATCATTTTGCTATGCAATCTCTAAACACTTCATTCATTTTAGGCATAACCTCCTCAGGAAACCTTTGCACTCTCTTCCCTCACCCCCCACCCCAACAGCGTAAAACAAAAACAACAAAATCTACAACCTAAATTAAGTTAGGTCCTTAGTGGCCCCTTCCTCCAGTGCTCTACATGTGTAAGTCTCTGATCAGTCTGGTTGTCTCCACTCAGTTGACAACTGGAACTACAGTGCAGATGTGTCTGACAAGGAAACCTGTGCTCTCCCGTCTGTACAACATCACCCACCACCCCACCAAGGCCCCGAGAAGCTCTTTAGCCAGGTCAACCCTATGACCTTTCCAAGCACTTGCCTTCAGTAGGTGAGAAGCTGGGACCAGTACTTAGATCCTCTGACTTCCCGTTTGCTCAGCTGTGCCTCAGCTTTGTTGCTGTCAGTACTAAATTCCAGTCTGTCTTAAAAGCATTTTGTGAACAACTCTTTGACTAATATTTACAATGCAGGAAGACATAAAATTAAAAAAATGTCAGTTGACCTGAAATAGTTTGCTGGGTTTTCTTCCCTGGCCTAATGTAAGAGCTTTCTGCTTAGTTTATCAGGTTCTTTGGTGAACTTAGTTTAGTTTAGGTAGCAGATTTCCTGCTCTGTGCTAGCAGAGGAAGTTCTTTGAGTTAAATTCAGCAAAATTAACATCATACCAACCACCTAATTAATTCCTTTATGCGAAGTCTGGAAGGCAGTTAGGGTCTTGAATCTCTTTTCCTGCCTGCTTCCTCTCTCCCTCCGCATTTATATTCTCTCTCTGTTTTACTTAAAACTGTTGGTAGACATCAGTGCCAACCATACCTTTACACCAAACATATGATTGGCATCCCTTGTTGGGAACTATGATGCCCTCATGGTTAAGGGCTATGGCACAGATCCAGGTTTGATTCTGGTTCTACCATTTACCAGCTTGTGACCTTGGGCAGGTTATTTGACCTCAAAGCTTCAGTTTTCCCATCTGAGAAATAGGGACAATGATAATGATGGTGATAATACTAATACCTACCTCACAGGATGACAGAAGATTAGATGAGGTAATCCATATAAAGTAGTTGGCACGTAATAAGCTCTCAGTAAGTGTTAGGTATTTTTGTGATAACTATTATTATAATAATTATTATTTTATCATTGGTGCTATTGTTTAAATTCTGCTTTCTCTGTTTAAAATATATATAAGATGCATTTGAAAAATATTTCCCACATTAGAAAAGAAGCCAGTGACCATAGGATGATAGAGTATAATTATTTGGATAGCAATGAACATTGATTAGGCTCTCAATAGAAGTCAGCATCATTCCAGAGTGTCTCATGTATGAGCTCATTTAATCATTCTAGCATGGTAAGAACTGTTCCTATTGCTCCTTTTTCATGAGGAGGAAACAAGCACAGAGAGATCAAATAACTTGTTCAAAATTTCTACAATGTACCATGTTACATTGTACTCCACTGGTTACAGTCACTCCACTGGTTTCAACAGAATAATAGAGGGGGCACTTCCAAATTACTTATTTTTACTATAGAACTGTTCAATGTGGAGTTTGTTTGTTTAATAAAAATTGTTCACTACAAAAATTCAAAAAACTTTTCTATTAATACACACATCACAAACACATGTCCTTTGGGGATGGTAAAAAGCCTTAGTATCCTAACCTCTAGGTGGGAGCCTACAGGCATGGAGTGATCTTTTCTTTCCGGTGGCTGCCGAGGGCACATAACCAACATGACCTCCATGTGCCAGTGGCCAGTGGAGGAGCAGCAAGGACCCTGCAGTGAGACTGTGCCATCAAGCTGTGGGGGTCAAGTTCCTAAACCTTGTGGTGGAGAACTCCCTTGCTTGGAGAGGCTCTTCTGGGCTGTTGCTGCTCATAGCCAGGCTATAATTGGCCTCTGCAAAGTAGCAAGCATGTGGGCTCTGCTACCCCCCACCCATCTGGCTGTGAGTTTTACGCATATGCAAATAATGGAACCCTTATTTGTGGCTATCCCTGGGACTTATGAGTCACAACTCATGCATCCATATGGTCTCCAATGCCACACAGCTAGGGTTGGGGGTTGGGGAGTAGAGCATTCAGATTCAGGCAGTCTGTCTTCATTACCTCTGAGCCTTACCACTGTATCAGATCACCTTTCTTGAATAGGAAAATCTTAAAAAATTAAATAAATAAAAGACCTGAATTGGTGTTTCAATCTTTGCCAGATTGTTGGCACACCACAATCAGGGCTTAAATTGTGATGCAAAACATTCTGGACAAAACTTCACTAGACTGAAAAAATGAAAACAAATCTTTGAAGTTCAATGGCTTAGTATTTCTAGTTGTTTACTTATTTGTTTGTTTGTTTCTTATTGATCTCCCAGTGTAGTTCATTTCATTTTCATACTCAATTGCTAACTGATAACACTTTCTTCTTGCAGGAAACAATTTTTATATGTGCTAGCATTGACATGAATAAGATGATACTATTAATAGCATCTAGATTGGTTCTGTAACCAAAATGTAAGCATAATTTCAAAGCAAGCTTTTGAAATTTTACTTGTAATTTTTTTTGCCCCTTTCAAAGATAGAAATAAATGGGAAAACCATTTATCTGTTGATTTATCCAAACATTTATACTTTATTCAGTGGGGAAAGGAAACTAGATTATTTCTGAATATTGTGATTTGAAGACTGATAATTTATGAAAATACATTAAAGAAAAAAAGTAAGGTATAATAGTTAAAGTTTAGAATTTTTAGAATATATAGATAAGCAAGGAGAAGAAAATAAGATAAGAATCTCTTCACCCAGAGAAAACCATTGTTAATGCTTGGTTTTTAAAAATGAAATGATTTTTTAGAAATTATATTTATTACAAGAAAATATATTGACAGAAAATGAGACTATCTGTTTAGACTAACCATGATAAATTTTTCAAAACAGGTCTGAGGCCTACAAACTACTAAAAAAATTAAGAAAAATCTTACCTGAATTTAAAATCAAAAGCAAAGCAAATTAAATATTAGAGATTTCTTACATAGCTGTCTTAGATTTGGATTAAGCTAATGATTCAATAATGAAATTTTTGTGTTATGTAGCATAGCTTTGTGTTGGAATACAATTTGCATACGATATGCTGAGGCTTCCTATGTGTTTATAGTACATAGTATACTTGTGCCTGCTTTCTAAGATTTGGAGTATAATTTTATTAATTTAAATTTATAATAGTCAAACAGTCTTTAACAGTAGAATAGATAAATAATGGCTTACATTATTATATGAAATACAATGCAGCAATGAAAGTAAATAAACTATAGCCATGCAGAACAACATGGATAAGTCTCACAAATATTATGTTGTCTGAAAGAATCCAGACACAAGATAATACATGACCTGTGTGACTATATTTATGTAAAGTTCAAAAAAATATGTAACTAACCTACAGTTGGGGTTATCAGGATAGTTAGGAAATCAAGTATAGTTAGGAAATCAGGATAGTTGTTACTTTGGGAGGTAGAAGTGATTAGTGATTGGGAAAGGCAGAGGGGAACATCAAAATGATTCATTTGTTGGTCTGGGTGGTGCCTATATAGGTGTATTCACTTTTAAAAATAACTCATTGAGCTTCATTTACATTTTGTGTACTTTGCTGTATGTATGATATACTTCAATATAAAAATATCAGTAATTATTAAAGAAGTCATATTTATTTGATGTCTACTCTTTGCTGGCTATATAACATTCAATGGTCATATCATTTCTTCAGGGAAATTGATCTACTTTACTGTTATTCATTCATGGTTTCCAGAATGCATTGGGGTTAAAAAAAAAAGTAGAAATGCAACCGTTTGTATTTTCTCTATTGCAATACAATTTCCAAGTTATTCAAATATTTTCTAGATAGTTGATAAATTTTATTAATTTTTGTGCACAGCAGATGTGTGAGGCTGGCATTGCTGTCTCCATTGTTTAGATAAGGAGAGTAGACACAGGGAGGATGAATGTTTGGCCAAGCCTGGAGTTGGAATGCAGTTCTTTTGACATTTCTCTGTGCTGTCTGATTATAGAGCTCTGCTACAGTCATAGATATCTCAGAATTTCCCAAAACCCTGGACTCTCAGGGAAAAAAGATTTCCATGAGCACGTACAGGCATGAAGTATAAAAATATTTTTGTAGATTAAATTTACATTTGTATCTAAGAATAATGAACAAGCACATAACAAGTGTGGGAAAGGTACTTCTTGATTCAATAAACATTTCTGAGTATAGGATATTGTGCCCACTTCTGGGGGGAACAGACCCAGGGGTATGAGCATAATACAATGTGATAAGTGAAATGATGGAGGTTTACACAGGACTTGGAGGACCATAGAGGAAGGGCCAGTGACCAGCTTCATATGAAAAGAATATCTGGGAAGTCTTATGAAGGAAGGGATGCTTGAATCTAATCTTAAGTATATAAAGTTATTTTTAAAACTAGATAGATCAGTTTGATTTCCTATGTTTCTCCCTTGTGATATTTCCATTTCCCAATTTTAGGAAGCTTTAGATTCTCAGAGAACATACATGTTTCTGAATTTGAAAAAAAAAAAGAAATACCAGATTGAAATTTCATTTATTATTATTACTTTTTTAAAAAGTGTATTTATTGTGAGAGAGACAGAGAAAGAGAGCATGAGCAGGGGAGGGGCAGAGAATCCCAAGCAGGCTCTGCACCATCAGCATAGAGTCTGACGCTGGGCTTGAACCCATGAACTGTGAGATCATGACCTGAGCTGAAATCAAGAGTTGGACACCTAACTGACTGAGCCACCCGGGCACCTCCCAGATGGAATTTTCAAAAATGGCAGCTGGAATGTAAGCTTCTTGTTAATACTATGTTTTTCCCGTAGGATCCAGCAACATTAAGGTCATTGTGGAGCTGGTTTTTTAAAGACTTAATTTTTTTTAAAGTTTATTTATTTATTTTGAGAGACACAGAGAGTACTCCTGTGTGTGAAAGCAGGGGAGGGTCAGAAAGAGAGGGAGAGAGAGAATCTCAAGAAGTTTCCATGCTGTCAGTGCAGAGTCTGACTTGGAGCTCAATCTCATGACTATGAGATCATGACCTGAACCAATATCAAGAGTTAGATGCTTAACAGACTGAGCTACCCAGGCACCCCCAAGACTCAATTTTTAAAAGCAGTTTTAGATTCACAGCACAACTGAGAAGTTACAGAGATTTCCCATTTACCCACTTCCCCAACACTTGCATAGCCTTCCTTGTGATCAAAATCCCCCACCAGAGTAGTACAATTTTTACAATTGATGAACCTATACTGACACATCATAATCTCCGAAAGTTTATAGTTAACATTAAGGTTCATACTTCGTGTTGTACATTCTATGGGTTTGTACAAATATATAATGACATGGATTCATCATTATAGTATCATATATTTTACTCCCCTAAAAATCCTCTGTGTTCTGTGAGAGGAGCTAATTTTGGTAGGAATAATTTCTTTAGTTTTATAACATATTTGCTTTATTTGTCAGCAAATCTGAAGTGCTGAGCTGTTTGGTTCAATATTGTTCAGATGTTTTATTTAGGCCAATTTCTAATACCATCAAATCATACATACCAAAATTCAACTGCAAAAAAAATTCAGTTAAGCTGCATAGTGCCTTTTGTTGGTAATAAATTTTAAAAATAGGCTATGCCATAGAGATCATTTATAGGCATTTAAATGAGCTTAAAGTTCCCAGAGGAAAAAAATCTCATGGATATAACATATTGCCAAAACAGGCACTCTCCCAAGGTTGACATTTTTGTTTTTCAGATCTGATGTCTGTATCATCTTATTCTTTTTATTAGGTTTAGTACATGATCTCTTGTTTGTAAACTGAGGTCAGACCTAACCAAATCTCAGCAATGAGATTCAGTTACAGAAAGAGGATATAATAGCATCAAAACCTTTATTCAGAAGTGTTATTTTGCATTTCCCAATAGATATATCCTTAAATCTCTAATGCCATTAACTAAGATGGCTCTCTAAAATATTTTATTTATACTGCTAGAGTAGTTAGGTAATAAACAGGTAACTCCTTAAATCCTGTCTCTTTTTTAGTAGGAGTGCATTGAAAGTTCAGGTGGGAGAGAGGAGGATGATAAAGCAAAAGACTCTTGAGGGCTCTGTGTTTATTCATGGATTTTGAAATTGTTTATGCCATTAAAAATAAAAGTAAAATGGAAAATATTGGCCCATCTTACATGGTAGGTGAGGGAACTATCATTTGACAGCGATACTCTTAAACTTTGCACCTTCCCATAACATCTATATATTTGTAACAACCTAATAATAGAAAGGAAAAGCACTTATGATTTAATAGATTTGGGTTGTCTCTTTAATTCATGAGTCTGCAATAAAAAAAGCATACATTTTAGCAAGTGAACGGTAACCTATTCTTAGCCAAAACAATAGTCTAATTTATCTGCTTAGGCCTGACTGCTTTAAAAATGATTATAATTCTCAAACATGAAATATATATAAACAACAGAGAAAGTGCTTGCAAATATACTGCCTTAATTTCTTAGAGCATATCCCGAAATAAATATTCTTGGGAGACTAGCATAAATTAAACAAAAATGAAATTATAGTGGTTTTGCAGTAGAGTTCTTAAATGAGGGCCCTCGGGTAGACTTCTTCAAGGAGTCCTTAAATTCCTTGAAACTGTGTGCAAAATGTGGTAAATCTAAGCATTTTTTTTCAGGGGCACTTGGGTGGTTCAGTAGGTTGAGCATCTGATTCTTGATTTTGGCTCAGGTCATGATCCCAGGGTCATGGGATCAAGCTCCGCATTAGGCTCCACATTCATGCTCTCTCTCTAAAATAAAATAAGAAACAAAAACAAAAACAAAAAACAAAGCATTTTTTTCAGGGGCAGGGTGAGTCCTCTACTTTTATTAGGTTCTTTAAAGAGTTAAGAACCATTGATTAAACCAATGTGAGCAGTGTGTGTGTTTATTAGAGATAGTAGGTAAATAGTTGGAAAATATAACAAGCCTGTAAAATACATCTATGTATATGGCAATAAAGATGAAAGGTGCTTATGTTTCTGGGAATGCAATAAAATGATGCCTATGTTATTCAAATGACTGCATAGATTACTTTATTCTCTGGGTTGAGAAGCAAAATTTTATTCTCCTCTGTGCCATGTTGTCTTGTAAACAGTGAGAAATAACATTGTTCATTATCAGAGATGTGTGCAAATCAAAAGTTTGGACTTTTCTGGTTTATTCTTATCCTGTTAACACACTTTGCTTGTACAGCATCACAGACTGGATGATGAATAAAGCAAGGGCGACCTGGGAGCAGCAAGCATTTTACTTGTCAGTGAGAATGAGCTTTTTAGATTTTGAATGGGTTACTTCATACCTCTGAGAACAATTTGCAGCTGTTAAATACATTTTGCTTTTTGTTAAGAGCAAAGACAACTGTAATTAAGGTCAGCCTATCTTTTGGGATATAAATGTGTTTTAATGGATTTCCACTTTCTTGGGTACATACAAGCATGGTTTATCTTTTAACTCAGTGATAGAAGCGCTTCAGAAAGGATTTGTAATCCTGGATCTGTGAAAAAAAAATTGTGTGTTTGTGTTTGTAAAATTGGTTAAAAAAAAGTATGGTGGAAAAGTAGTGTCTCCCCTAGGATCAAATTAAAGTCTCCAAAGCATCTTTAATCCTCCTTTGACTAGACTCCCACAGTGATCTCCAAGACTGCATTACCAAGTTGGCGAAGGGAGAGTCAAGGAAATATTTTACTTCTTCCATTCTCCATAGTTTCCCTGAGATCTCAAACTGGCAGCCAGCTGGCTGAATCTGCCCACAGACTTGTTTTATTTGGCCCATGCAGTGCTTTTAACATTTTTTGCCAACATTTTAATAGGAAGGTTTCACATTTCTGGCTTGTCTTGAGAAATCATAAGATAAAGGAACAATTGGCTAGAGCTCAGGGACAGCCAATCCCCAACCCCCTGGGCCACAGGGGGTTCTTCTGCAGCCCTTTCAAGTATCCCTACTCTGGCAATGCACTTGTGTGGTTATTTACCTGCTGGACTGCTGGAGGCCTCTGAGTTTGAGACTGGTCTAAGGCTGCCTTTGAGACCACCTTAGTTTTCTGATAGGTTTTGTATAATAGCTATCTTCTTGATCCTCAAGAGCCTTATTATTTATTGTAACCTTGACACCTGTCCATCATATCTAATAATTTTCAGGTTCAAAGGATTTAGAGTTCCTAATTTGGGCCTAGGATGGGCAGTAAGTACAGATAAAGAGAACATAAATACCTAAAATGCTTATCTTCCCTAACAAACATCCGATTTCTGTTGTTGTCTACCAAAACTGGCTGGAAGCTCTAATTTTAGTGGTGCTATAACTAAATTGTACTTGTTGTTTTTGGAATTTCATCATGAATTTTTTTTAGTGTTAAGAAAAATAGTTGAATCATTTAAAAGTCATTGAAGCATGTAGATTCCTAGGACATTATAATTTCCTTATGCTTTGAAGTACAATGGACAAAATCCTGAGAAAAATTTAATAGATTTTGGGTTGTCTCTTTAATTCATGAGGCTGCAAATTTCTAATTTATAAACTTTCAATTATTTTGGTCAAAATGAAGGGGTAGGAAAATTCGGGCAGCCTTTCTTTCCAGTTTTTCCAAATAGCCCTTTTTGGTGAAGACAGAGAAATCTTGCCAAAACTCCTATTCAACTTATTGGAAGGCTAGCCTTTATCTTGTTATCTAAAGTCTATGCAAATCATTTAAAAAATTTAAAAATCCCAGTAAATTATGAAGATTAGTTAAGATAGAGGGTCGGGAACATGAAGTGTTTAGTAATGTAATGCATGTAAAGGTAATTAGTATTTAATTTTTGAAAGAAAAAATAAAAACTTTCCAAGTGTAGTAACTTGGAACAGTTGTATCTCCTTCAAAACAATTTGGTTTTTATATACTGCTGGAATAGCAATGCAATAGAAACTTAATAGCGTAAAAACTCAGGATTTGAATGTAGAAATGGGTAAATGTTTTATAATGAGAGAAAAAATTATTGTCCAAGTTTAGGAATAAAAGCTCCACAGAACAATCAGTGTCCAAATCAGTAACATTTTTTTAATATCTGTAAATCACTTTGACAATACTTAGTTATGAACAGAGAAGTGATTTAATGATTATGAAATTAGGTGTCTTGATTTTTTCTTTTTCTTTCTTTCTTTCTTTCTTTCTTTCTTTCTTTCTTTCTTTCTTTTCTTTCTTTCTTTCTTTTCTTTTCCTTTCTTTCCTTCCTTCCTTCCTCCTCCCTCCCTCCCTCCACCACCCCCTGTGTTTCATTTCTTTTCTTTCTTTCTTTCTTTCTTTCTTTCTTTCTTTCTTTCTTTCTTTCTTTCTTTCTCTTTCTTTTCTTTTCCTTTCTTTCCTTCCTTCCTTCCTCCTCCCTCCCTCCCTCCACCACCCCCTGTGTTTCATTTCTTTTCTTTTCTTTTTTCTTTTCTTTTCTTTCTTTCTTTCTTTCTTTCTTTCTTTCTTTCTTTCTTTCTTTCTTTTCTTTTCTTTTCCTTTCTTTCCTTCCTTCCTTCCTCCCTCCCTCCCTCCACCACCCCCTGTGTTTCGTTTCTTTTCTTTTCTTTTCTTTCTTTCTTTCTTTCTTTCTTTGTTTCTTTCTTTCTTTCTTCTTTCTCTTCATACAGGCCACCAAGGGACTTTGAGCAAACCACTTTAACTTGCTAAATTTCCCTTAATAATGAAATTTTTGGAAATGTGGTAAAATGTTCTGAGTACAATTTATATTATTTCTGTGAATTTTTAGACTGATCAGAGGATACATCTATTTTTTTGTGAAAAGTAAAAACAAGATGCCTTAAGAGAGTTGATTTTTTTTTACTGCTTTTTCACTTTTTAAAGTTATATTATTGTTTTCCTTGTCTTCAGATATTCTAATATGCAGTCAAAAACAAAAGAAAAACATTGGATTCCTTTCCCCATCTATTAGGGTAAAGGCAATCTATTCCAAAAGAACTACAGGTGAGAATGTGCCTAGTTAAGGTTTTATCTAGCACATCTGGGGGTGAGCATGAAAAACATTTATATGTAGAAGGAAAATGGAACATTTATGGTATATGCAATTTATTTATTTTTTTTAAATTTTTTAACATTTATTTATTTTTGAGACAGAGAAAGAGAGCATGAACGAGGAAGGGTCAGAGAAAGAGGGAGACACAGAATCTGAAACAGACTCCAGGCTCTGAGCTGTCAGCACAGAGCCCGACGCAGGGCTCGAACCCGTGGACCACGAGATCATGACCTGAGCCAAAGTCGGATGCTTAACCGACTGAGCCACCCAGGTGCCCCTGGTATATGCAATTTAGTCTTGCTTTGTTCCTTCACTCATGAAATGTTAATTAAGTACATTTATAATCTAATTCTAGTTTGTCCTACAAGGACTAAAACATGGACTTTGTCCTTGAAACTCACTCATATAGCTCCCTTTTGGGAACATCACCTGGGAATGTATTCAAAGTCTAGGTACCATGGTCAAAAGCAAACGTACCAATGCCTGACTGTTTTTGGATTCATATAGGTACCTTATTAGTGTCTCATGGTTTATTGGTTGGAGTAGAACTTATTTACTTATTTTTTAAATGTTTATTTATTTTTGAGAGAGAGAGAGAGAGTGAGAGTGGGGGAGGTGCAGAGACCGAGGGAGACACAAAATCTGAAGGAGGCTTCAGGCTCTGAACTGTCAGCACAGAGCCCGATGCGGGGCTCGAACTCATAGACTGCAAATTCATGAGTCAAAATTGGATGCTTAACTGGCTGAGCCACCCAGGCACCCCTCTGGTTTACTTATTTATGGTGGTTTATTTCTTTAAAATTATGTACATCTGAAATGTGTAAATGTGCACATTTACCTTTAAAAGTAAAGGTAAACCAAGCTGAATCTGGAGCTATAATAGGAAATTTAGATTGCTAGAGAACCCTGTGATTGTCCTTCAGAATTATTGGATTAATGATTCCCTGCCAGTCTATGAGCTCCCCAAGGGCAGGGACTGTGATTATTTATCTCTGCAGAACCTCCAACTCCTAACACATTTATTTCTTGGCAATATAGAAAATGCTTGCTATATCTCGTCTGCCTGACAAGTGGTTGGGTAGTCAGCTGCTCATATGTGTAGGTCTCAGCATTCAGCGAGGACCTGTGTGACTTTAGGAGAGACAAGGTTAACTCAACAATCATGCAAAGAAACATGAAAGTCTTGCCTTACTAATCAGATTTGCTCTCTTTTGTAAGGGAGACAAGCCCTCTTGGTTTTGCAAGCAGATCACAATTTGTGAACTAGCCCGTGATTTTCAGCCCTAGGTAGTGTCTCTTTTGTTTGAATTCTTATGCATCTAGTTTGGACAAGCTTCATGGCTTTTCCTGTATACTACTGCATTGCAGCAGTCTGGCCAGAAGAGCAATGCCTGTGTGTGTGTGTGTGTGTGTGTGTGTGTGAAACCTCGTTTTAAGTATCACTTTGCCACCAACCATGTGACCTTGGCAAGTCACTTAATCTGTAGACTTCAGAGCACTTCTTTCTGGGAGTTGTCTTGATTTTAGAATGTCAGGCTTCAGATTCATAACTGCTCTGGCCCCTTTAAATTCCAGTTGGCTATTTGAGTGTATATATTCATGTTTCTATTAGTCTGTAGGCTTCTGGAGGTCAGAAGTCATCTTACACATTTTTTGTGTGTGTATTTAAAACAATTTTTTTTTTATCATACAGAACTTTGAACACACATAAAAGCAGATAGATCAGCTTAATGAGCCCCCTAGGATTCATCCACCAACTCCAACAATCTATCCATCAACTTATGGCCAATCCTGCCCCCATCATGTCCATTTTCTTACTCTTCTTTATTTGGAAGCAAATCGTAGATATATGTCATTTAATCTGTAAATATTCGTATTTGTGAATTTTGCCTTTCAGGCATCCTAACACAGAACCTTGTACACATTGCATGACAAGATGATAAATTTTTTTAAATGTTTATTTATTTTTGAGAGAGAGAGAGAGAGAGAGCGCATAAATTGTGGAGCGACAGAGAGAGAGGGAGACACAGAATCTGAAGGCTCCAGGCTCTGAGCTGTCAGTACAGACTCTGAAGTGGGTCTCGAACCCACAAATCGTGAGATCATGACCTGAGCTGAAATCGGATGCTTAACCAACTGAACCACCCAGGCATCCCAACAGATTCTTAAGATGATAAATTTTGAATAAATGAACGAGAATGGCCTGGGAAAGAGGAAGAAGTTCGACTCCCCAACCCACACCCAAGATCATATGTATTTTAAATATTTAATAGAATTTGTTAACCTTCAATTTCTCAGAGTAGAGGGGGAGGAGAGGCCAAGGCTTCCAGTTATTGGAAATCCTTTTGTGGTTGGAATATTTAAGGACTTCTTTACCTATTACAGGTAATTATCCTTCACTAGGAACCCTCCATGCTCCAAGAAGTGAAGGTACATGCCAAAGATCGGCAAAAAGCCATCCAACTTTATGGGTGCATCCTGAGGAATTATCTTAGCAGTAATCGGTGGTACATCCTAAAGGACTGACTGTGATTATCTAATTCATTGGGGACCTGAAAATTCATAGGAAGGACTTCACCCAGCTACTTCTCTTTATTTTACATTTTCTATTACCTGTTTCCTAAGCCCTCCATATCTCCTTCAAACAGCCTCTACCCCCCTTTGTTTTCATTATTTTCCAAACAATGCTCATGTCCTCATGGGAGTTTTGCTCAGAGCATTGAATTAGGCACAATACATTTTAGCCAAAGTGTGTGTGCTTGCTTTGGATGTATTACTCTCAAATGTGTAAATGTAGTTTGTGTAACACCACGAATAAAACAAAAGCAAGAACAAAAAGGCAAAGTAAAAATCCCCCTTTGTATACACTAAAAGACTTGACAAGAATGTTCAGAGCAGCATTATTTATAATACTTAAAACTGCAAATAATTCAAATGTCCATTAACAGAATAGATAAATAGAATATTATACACTAATTAAAAAGAATAAACTAGGGGTGTGTGCCTGGGTGGCTCAGTTGTTTAAGCCTCTGACTTCAGCTCAGGTCACGATCTTGCTGTTTGTGGGTTTGAGCCCCGTCTCTGGCTCTGTGATGACAGCTCAGAGCCTGGAGCCTCCTTCGTATTCTGTGTGTCCCTTTCTCTCTGCCCTTCCCCTGCTTGTGTTCTGTCTTTCTCTCTCTCAAAAATAAAAAAAAAAACAGTAAAAAAATAAAAAGAATAAACTATGGCTATCTGGAACAATATGGGTGATTTTTACCTATATAAAGTTAAGGGAAAGATTATTGTGTTGTTCTGTTTATAACCAGGCAAAGTGAATCTGTGGGATCAGAAGTCAGGATAGTGGTTAACTTTATAGGGGGGATAGGGGATGACTGGAAGATTCTGGGGAAGATTCTGGGTACTGGAAGTGTCCTGTAACATGAACTGGGTGGTTGCCACACAAGTGTGTTCAATTTGTAAAATTTCATCAAGTTGTCTGTTTAAGATCTGTATACCTCAGAGTATGTATATTATACTTCAGCAAAAGAATAAAAGAAGAAAAATCTTCTCTTTTGACTACTTAGGACTATCTAAAGTTTAAGCCAGTCATCTACCTGACCTTATAAGAAATAAGATTTGCCTCAGTAGTTTGATTGTTTCTTTTATAGAACAGAACTGGTAGATTGAGATTGAGAAAGAAGTGATAGATGCATAATGTTTTTATTGTACAAAACATCTGTTTCTCTGTTTCATGAGATAATCATCAATAAACTGTGAAACTGTGGTCAAGATGAACTGCTAGTCAGATCTGCCAGTGTTGAGAGCTCTGCAGGCCTTATCAGTGTTATCTTACAACAGGCATAATTAATGGGTCATGTAAGGGAAAGTCTTGATTTAGTATTGGAGTATGTATTAGAATCCAGAAATACCTTAGTATGGCAAGAGAAATTCAGAATGAAGTTCAACATATATTTAATTGCAAGACAGTGCTTCGGGGTACCTGGGTGGCTCAGTTGGTAAGTGACTTCAGCTCAGGTCATGATCTTGTGGTTCATGAGTTGGAGCCCCGCGTCGGGCTCTGTGCTGACAGCTCAGAGCCTGGAGCCTGCTTCGGATTCTGTGTCTCCCACACTCTCTGCCCCTCTCCCCCTCTTTCAAAAATAAACATTAAAAAAAATTAAAAAAGACAGTGCTTCAATATATGTAGCATTTAAATAGCATAAATAAAAGGAGCATTTTAATACAATAGAAATAAATCCAGAGTTGAGTGGATCAGGTGAATGTGGTTAAACATACCTTGCCTTTAAAAAAAAAAAAAGAGTAAAGCAAGCATGATACAATACTGATGTCATGTAAATAGTAAAACTTTTATATAGGTGATTATGCTTCCTTATATCAGACTGAATAGGGCTATTTTGGGGTACCAAGTGCAGAACTGATTCTAGACACGATTGTGCTTTTGGAAACATTTGACTCTGGTGCTTTCTTTCTCCTTTTCTTTTTCAGTACAGGATGGTATCCTGTCAACATATAAACTTTAAAGTCAGACTGCCTTTTAAATCTTGCTTCTATCTCAAGCTGTTTGACTTTGGGTAAATAACTTCTTTGACATTTAGTTTTCTCATCCCTAAAATGGGGACTCTACCTAATTGGGATATTTAATAGGCACATCCTATCTATCTTTACATCTCTGTATCACTTAGGATTTTGTTTGGCCACAGGATCAGAAAACTCAAAATAATTATAAAAACACAAGGATTAATTCCACCTAAAAGAAGCCCAGGGATAGGCAGTCCAGCACTGGTGTGTCTGCTCCCTGAAGTCACCAGCCATTTAGGCTCCATTTAAACTCTTTAATCTGCTATATTCAACATATAAGTTCCATTCTGAAGGTTATCTTATGACTCAGATGGCTGCTGGAGCTCTGTCCATCTTTCTCCTTATAGGCAGCAAGAACAAACTTGGAGCATGGGGCAGAAACAGTTCAATTTCCAGCTGAGTTAGCTCTCTTGCAGTTGTCCTAGAAGTCCTATAAATACTTCTTAAAATTTTTTTCTTTTATGTTTATTTATTTTTGAGAGAGACAAAGCACATGTGAGGGAGGGACAGAGAGGGAGAGAGGCAGAATCCAAAGCAGGCTCCAGGCTCCAAGCTGTCAGCCCAGAGCCCGAGGTGGGGCTCGAACTCATGAATTGTGAGATCATGACCTAAGCCAAAACCAAGAGTTGGATGCTTAACTGACTGAGCCACCCAGGCACCCCTAGAAATCCTATAAATACTTCAACTTATTTCTTACTATCCAGAATTTATTGTCCATCTTTCACTTAACAGTAGAAAGATGGTGGGAAATGTTTTTTGACTGAAATGAAATTGGGGTTTGATTACTCATGAAGAAGTAGAAAGTGCATTTTGGATGGTGATTAGGGGGCCTCAGCTACAATGTTCACAATGGAACGCTCCTCCCCTCCTCTCCCTATCTTTGTAAATGATACCACTGTCCTCCAGATAGCTTAATCTGAGAATCTAGGATTAATTCAACTTATTCCCCATATCCCAATTATCACCAAGTCCCACAGTTCTGAAATCTGAATCATCTCTCCATCTCCACCATAAAACCCACAATTCAAGTTACCATTATCTCTCATCTGAATTCTTTTTTTAAAAATATTTATTTATTTTGAGAGAGAGAGAAAGAGAGAGGGAGAGAGAGAGAGAGAGCGAGCACATGCTTACATGAATGGGGGAGGGGCAGAGAAAGGGAGAGAAGAGAGTCTGAAGCAGGCTCCACACTCAGAGTGGAGTCTGACACGGGGCTTGAAACCAAGAGTCAGACGCTTACCTGACTGAGGCATCCAGGCACCCCTCTCATCTGGATTCTTTCAGTTGTTTCCTGAATAGTCTTTTTGCTTTTTGTCTTGCCTCTCTGCAAAACATTGCCCACACAGTATGATTTTCTCAAAAAATAGGAGATCATATCATCCTCCTGCCTAAAGCCCTCTAAGAGCTTCCCATCCCAATAAAAATAAATGTCACCTTCTTACATTGTCCTACAAGTCCTGCTTTTCTATGCTCATTGTCTACCCCTAGCCCCCAGGTTCTCATATTCTGATCATAGTGGCCACCTTTCTGTCCCTTGAATGTACCAAGTATGTGCTATCTCAGACTTCTGCCCCAGGACATTCTTCCCTATTTTTGTATGGCCAACCCCTTACCATAGTTTGCATCTCAGCTCAGATAGCCCTCCCTCAAGTAGGCCTTCACTAACCACTCAGCTAAAGTAGTTCCTTTTAGCCCATGTTGAGGCATCCTCTGTCTTATTATCTAATTATATTAATTCTACCCTGCTCTGCTAGCTAGACAAAAAATATGGTCATATGCTGAATTGATCATGGTGTGGGGAAAGAAACATTCTCGTACACCATCTGTGGAGAGTGCACTGGTTAAAACCTGTTTGAAGAGCTATTTACAGTATCTGTTAGAACTTAAAACTATAATTTCATGAGGGCAAATCAGTTCTGAGGATTAAATCCCTTAAAGTCAAATTCCTCAAACGGGTGTATCCAAGTTTCCGGAATAAGACCTCAGGCTTAGTCTAGTGGATCTTCTTGGAATATCAATTTTATTTGAGGTATGGTGAGAAAGCAATATTTTTTCTATCAATAGAAATATAGACATATTAATAGTTTGAAGGCCTTCTAGGTCCCTGGGGGACTGAGCTCAATATCTTTGACATTAGGGGAAATTTGGTGGAGAGGTTCTAGAAACACTGCTTCAAGGTGTCACCTCTTGGGTGAATATTTGCATTCTAATAGATAATTCTTTAATTCATCATGAACTGTCTATTGAGGAACTGTGCCTACTGGGTCTAGCAGTAGGTGCTGGGCAATCAAAAGTCTTCCTTAACTGTACATTTCTATTTTCTCTTCCATTGGCAAAATGCTTTAACATACATTATTTTATCTAATTGGATTTTTACCTTGGCTAAGCTGACTGTAAGCATGGAAACTGCCTGCAGCCCACAAATAACTATTAAGCATGAACAGGATTAAACACTTTGAACAGTATTACATTGTAGAAAACTGAAATGTAAGTCCTGCTCCCAAATCAGACTCTTGAATGCTCATTTCCCTTCTCTATAGGGAATTTCTTAGGTATCTTTCCAGAGATATGTTAAGCACTCACATCCATGTCTTAGGGTATGATCTCCTCTCATTCTTTTTTTTTTTTCTCTCTCATTTTTTTTTTCGTACACACATGAGAAGTATACAATACTATTCTGCTTTTTTTTTTTTAAAAAGTGTTTTGCATTTGAGTATAGTGTTCTATTGTATGAGGTACACCAAATAGTTAATTACTTCTCATGGATGGATATTTGGATTGTCTTCAGTATTTTGCTGCAATAACCAATTTCTCAGAAACATCCTTCACATGATGAACATTTTTTTTTGCTTACATAAATAAGATAAATAATAAATAAGTTCCTAGGAGTAGAATTGCTGTGTAAAAGACTGTATGTTTTTAATTCCACTAAATAAAATTGCCCTTCAAAGAGGTTTTAACTGGTGTATTTCCCACTGATGGTATAGGAGAACAATTTTTTTCCCCACACTGTGATTATTTTAATATATGACTAATTTTTAAAGTTTTATTAATAAGAAAGTGAGAAAAAAGTTTAATTTTACCTGCAATTCCTTAATTGACTCAGATTGAGCCTTTTTACTTAAATTATTTCAAACTGATTTGCGTTGAATTTTTTCATAAACTATCTTTCTCTCCTCAATTTTCAGTTTTGAGTTCAACTCAAACTTTGAGTTGAAATTGAGTTCAACTCAATTTTCAGTTGAGTTGCTGGTCTTTTTTTTTTTTTTTTTTTTTATAAGCCATAACATATATTAAGGATAGGAAATTAACACTTTTCTGTCACATAGGTTTTAACTATGGTGTTTATGAACAGCCATCTACTTTAAATTAGGTGAAAATGTGCTTCATTTGAAACATTACATATTTATGAACTGGCAGAATGTCACAGACTGAGAGCAAAAGATTCAGAAGAAAAGGTCAGGAGGTTGAGTCATGAATCTGGTGATTTCTAGCCTTACGACCTTGGACAATTACTTAATGCCAGGGAATCTCAGTTTCCTCAACTATAGAGTGGGGATGATCATAATCTTACTTAATCATAGAGTCATGAAGATTTGATCATGCAAATGAAAGTGTTCTATAAATGTACTCAGAAAATTTTAGCTTTTATTTCTGGTTTGATAACTGAGCTGTTTTGTACATTAGAATATATTTGGGACAGTGGGATTTCTGCCTATAGTTAAATTTTTTTTTTTTTTGGAAAACAAAACTAATTATCATTATATCTCAGATATTTTTCTGCCTTTAGCTCATCTCATGATTCCTGTTGATTCAATAGTTAGGAAAGGCAATTTTTTTTTCTCTAGTCATGGGACTAGAAAAATATGGTTTAATAATGCTAATGAGTAGTAAAGGATGATACTAATATTAAAAAGTGAAATAATTATGTTAAAATGGTAGAATTATCTCTTCTTTCCTTTTTTTAAAATCTTAGTAGAAAAAATCTGCTAAAATGCAGTTCCTTTATTTGTGGCTTTCATATAAAAATACAGTATTTTAAGGTTAGATATGTGTGGCAAGAATGTGTAGGATTAGAGCCTAAAAAGTTTTGATCTGGAAAGAACTGAGACATCATCTAGGCCAATGCCTGTTTTTACAGATGAGGAAGTCAGAAATTCCGAGAAGCAAATTAAGTAGCTTGAATCATGTGGTCACTGCAGAACAAAAGGGGAGAACTCATTCTGTCTCCTCTCTTCCCGCTTTGAGACTTTTTCACTATCTTGTGATATTTTGGGTGCATAGGTTGTATGTCTCTGTGTGGTTTATGACAATAGCTGTACTTCTAAACTTGTCAAATGAGTAGCCATGTTTCTTGAACCTAAGGGGTAATAAGTTATAGTCAAATTTTCCTTTTTGGAGAGATTATTTTGAACTAGGTTAAAAAAAAGCTGGCTTTAAAAAATTCTTATATTTCAATTTATACTGAATTTTAATATTCTAGCAAGCCTCTGAAAGTTTTTTTTCTCTTTATTTTATGTTTTCATGTAGTAAGGACATTTAAGGAGAACCCAAATAGGAAATGTGTTCGAGATATTAAGCTTTAATAATACATATCTTTCTGTTGATATTGTGCAAATGGAATATATGTTTAAAACACTTACAATTAATTCAAACTGTAATATCATTCTCATAATGACTAATACAATTATTTTATTTTTTTCTTTGTAAATCTTTGTTTTGCTTTTGCTTTGAGGTAAATGTTGAAATTAATGAAAAAAATACCAGATTGACATGTTCTTCCAGTTGTTGGAGGTGTGATTTTAATTCATTTTAGTTATTTTTCTTTAAATAATCTTCATTTCATGTAAAATATTAATTGAAATAAATTTTTTTGCAGGTTTTTCTTCTACTGGAAGAAAAAAGGCTGGAGGCATCCCTCCAGCCTGCTTATTCACCCTTCTCATAGTAGAAGCAATTTGGTGATAGTAACTGAAAGTCATTGACATCAGCTAGCACATCCAGTTTTGGTATCATGCTGAATAGAGTAAAACATAGTATTTAACAAATTCATCTTGGACAGTGAACATTCTGAAAAGTGAGAAAGAGCCAACGGGGAAGTGAGATGGGGTTGGAAGCTGATTTTCACAACTGAAAAAATTGACAACAGATAGTTTCTTTATACTGAGACTAATTGATATTGTCAAAATTGTTTCTACTGGAAGGCATAGTTTTTATTAGAGAAGTGTTATATAATAAGATATTAAATATTTTTCTAAATTCCAGATAATAGGAGGAACACTGGGGAGAGCCAGTTGCTAAGGGCTACCCATTTCCTACTTTCCCCTTCTTAGCAACAACATTGCCAACCTTTGGATTGTTGCCAACCTTTGGATCATTGCCAACCTTTGGAAATCCCTGTCCTTGGAAGCTGAATAAGTGAAGCTATCATTTACAATAACAACATTCATTCCCTAAGCACTTAAAATGGGAATAGCTTTAAGAAATGTAAAAAAGTTACACATACTAATTGTAAAAAGTTCAAATGATAGATATAAAGAAGAGAATAATGTTTTCCATAATCCCACTCCTCAGAGATAACCACCGTTAACATTTTGGTATATATTCTTCCAGATCACTTAATATTAATGTTTATAATTTGCCTTTTTAGCTTTATATATCCTGGGTATCCTTCCAATCAATAAATAATCAGTATCATCATTTTTAATGAACACATAGCATTCCACTGCATGGTTGTACTATAATTAATTTAGGTAGTTTCCAAATGATGGAGCCTAAGGTTGTTTCAACTTCTTTTTTCCTAGTTTAAATAATGCTTCAGTAAATCAGCAAATAGGGAATACTTACTCTGCCAGACAATGTGCTGGATGTTAGGTATACAAGGATACATAGTACATATTCCCTCCATTCAAGGACTCAAAGGGGAAGCATGCATGGAAACATGTAATTGCTATACTTTTTAAGGTGGATAACAACAGAGCTGCCTATGGGGCCAGTGTGAGTACTAAGGATGGAGTGACCCTTTCTTTTTTTTTCCTAAAATTGATTTTTTATAATTTATATCCAAGTTAGTTAGCACATGGTGCAATAATGATTTCTGGAGTAGATTCCTTAAGCCGTTACCCATTTAGCCTATCCTCCCCTCCCATAAACCCTCCAACAGCCCTAAGAGTCTCTTATGTTTTGTCCCCATCCCTGTTTTTATATTATTTTTGCTTCCCTTCCCTTATGTTCATCTGTTTTGTATCTTAAATTTCTCATATGAGTGAAGTCATATGACATTTGTCTTTCTCTGACTGACCAATTTTGCTTAGCATAATACCTTCTAGTTCCATCCACATAGCTGCAAATGACAAGCATTCTTTTTGATTGCTGAGTAATACTCCATTGTATATATATATACCACATCTTCTTTATCCATTCATCCATCGATGGACATTTGGGCTCTTTCCATACTTTGGCTATTGTTGATAGTGCTGCTATAAACATTGGGGTGCATGTGCCTCTTTGAAACAGCATACCTGTATTCCTTGGATAAATACCTTGTAGTGCAATTGCTGGGGTCATAGGGTAGTTCTATTTTTAATTTTTTGAGGAACCTCGTACTGTTTTCCAGAGTGGCTGCACCAGTTTGCATTCCCACCAGCAGCACAAAAGAGATCCTCTTTCTCTGCATCCTCATCCTCGCCAACATCTGTTGTTGCCTGAGTTGTTAATGTTAGCCATTCTGACAGGTGTGAGGTGGTATCTCATTGTGGTTTTGATTTGTTTTTCCTGGATGATGAGTGATGTTGAGCATGTTTTCATGTGTCAGTTGGCCATCTAGATGTCTTCTTTGGAGAAGTGTCTATTCATGTTTTTTGCCCATTTCTTCACCGGATTATTTGTTTTTGGGTGTTGAGTTTGATAAGTTCTCTATAGATTTTGGATACTAACCCTTTATCTGATATGTCGTTTGCAAGTATCTTCTCCCATTCCATCGGTTGCCTTTTAGTTTTGCTGATTGTTTACCTTACTGTGCAGAAACTTTTTATTTTGATGAGATCCCAATAGTTCATTTTTGCTTTGGTTTCCCTGGCCTCTGGAGACGTGTTGAGTAAGAAGTTGCTGTAGCCAAGGTCAAAGAGATTTTGCCTGCTTTCTCCTCAAGGATTTTGATGGCTTCGGTCTTTCATCCATTTTGAGTTTATTTTTGTGTATGGTGTAAGAAAGTGGTCCAGGTTCATTTTTCTGCATGTCGCTGTCTGGTTTTCCCAGCACTACTTGCTAAAGAGACTGTCTTTATTCCATTGGGTATTCTTTCCTGCTTTGTCAAAGATTAGTTGGCCATATGTTTGTGGGTCCATTTTATCTTTATTCTGTTCCATTGATCTGAGTGTCTGTTTTTGTGCCATGGAGTGACCCTTTCTGCTTGAATGTATTAGGAGAAACTTGACCAAGCATGAGAGACCTAGGCTGACAGGATGGGCAGATGTTTCCTAAGAATTACCATAGAGAACTGGTTAAGATTGCTTCTTCCCAGTTTATCTTCTAGAGAATGTGATCCATAAGGTCAAGGGTGCAGCTCCAGGTGGTTCTGTTGCAAGTGGTCTCTTTACACATTGAGAAATAGTCACAGAGCATGTGAAGAGGCTGAGGTGGAATACCAAATTGGAAAGAGGGCTGCTGTCAGATGACAGAGGACCTTTGCTATAGAACTAAGGGCTTTAGACTCTTTGGTAGGTGATGGGAAATCATTGAAGGTTTTGAGTGTCATTACTAGAACTGTGTTTCAGGTAAACTAATCTTACAGAATATTATGGAAGTGTTTTCCCAGCTCCTTGTGTAGAGGTAATGAATACTTCTTGGTCTGCTGTGTGTGTGTGTGTGTGTGTGTGTGTGTTTATCAATAATAAATCAGAACCAAATCCTGGCTGGGCAAGGATCTGTGTTTCTCAAACTTTAATGTGCCTCTGAATCACTTGGAAACTTGTTAAAATGTGGGTTCTTGATCAGTAGGTCAGGTGGGGGAAGTGCACTGAGATTCTAGTTTTCTTTCTTTCTTTCTTTTTCTTCTTTTTTTAAGTTTATTTATTTATTTTGAGACAGAGAGAGACAATGCAAGTGGTTGGGGGGGTTGGTGCAGAAAGAGAGGGAGACAGAGAACCCCAAGCAGTCTCGCACTGTCAGTGCAGAGCTGGATGTGGGGCTCGAACCCATGAACCATGAGATCATGACCTGAACTGAAACCAAGAGTCAGATGCTTAACCTACTGAGCCACCCAGGGGCCCTGAGATTCTGCTTTTCTAACAAGCTCTCAGCTGATGTTGAAGGCTATGATCTGTGGACTATATTAGCATAGAAGATGTGTTCATAGAGGGTTTTTAATCAAGTGAGGATTTCCATTTTAGTCTTTGCATGTGAATGTAATCCTCTGATCTTAGGGCTTCAATACATTCATTTTGCAATCTGTCATGGTAATAGCTCCAACAGTTATATTTCAGTTGAACCTCTTTATCAATGCAAATAACTTCCTGTTTACTCATGATTTACTATGTGAAAGCTTTGTAGAGCCAATCAATATATGTATTTAACTCAGTCAATTTTTGAGATAAATCTTAAGCCTGTCAAATAACTGGAAAATACTACTGGGTTTTCACAGAGCCAGTGGTTTGAAGTTGGTTAATTGTATTGATTCACAAAGGCTTTGTTGCTTTTTTTTTTTTTTAATTTTTTAAATGTTTATTTTTGAAAGAGAGAGAGAGAGAGAGAGAGAGAGAGAGAGAGAGCGAGCAAACAAGGGAGGGGCAGAGAAAGAGAGGGAGACACAGAATCCAAAGCAGGCTCCAGGCTCTCAGGTGTCAGTACAGAGCCTGATGTGGGGCTTGGACTCACAAACCACGAAATCATGGCCTAAACTGAAGTTGATGCTTAATGGACTGAGCCACCCAGAGGCCCCCCCCCCCGCCTTTTTAAAAAAAGATTATTTATTTATTTTGAGAGAGAGAGAGCAAGGAGGGGAGGGGCAGAGAAGAGAGGGAGAGAGAGAGAATCCCAAGCTGGCTCTGCATTGTGGAGCCTGATGCAAGTCTTGAACTCACTAACTGTTAAGATCATGACCTTAGCCGAAATCCACAGTTGGATGCTCAATCAACTGAGCCACCCAGGCACTGCTTATTTCTTGATAGTTTCCTTAATCAAATTCAACCAACAGATGAATTAAAGAGTAGGATTTAGAATATCTGTAACTTTAGAGTATGTCTTTTGTTTGCCTTGACTACACTTATCCTGTCTGTCATTGGATTTGAATGCCTTCTGGTGTGTGGATTCTGTGTTGGCTAGAGAGGTAGCATAAACATCTTCTAGGGAAGAGCAATTAAAAAATTTAGTAAGTAGTATCTTGTTTACTGTTGTTCAGTAAAGTCAGTGCCACAGTATATTTGCTGTAGGATTTGCGGGTAGGGGAGGTGGCAACTAAATTTACACAAGAATCACACAACTTTTACATTCATGTAGCACTTTTGAGTTTATTCAGAGTCAAATCCTTCATTTGATTCCTGTAACAATCATGTGTGATGGGCAGGGCAGGCCTCATAGTACCCGTTTTACAAATGTGAGAAGACGGGCTCAGAGAGGTGAAATGATTTGCCCAAGGTCAAAAGCAAGCCATTGCCAATGCCTGGTTTAGAGTTCCATGTATTATCCATCTCAGCATGCAAAACACAAACTCAAAGTTAGATGCTTACATGCTGTAGGTGAGCTGGACTTGAAGTAGCTACTTACTACTGACATTGTATGTGTTAAACACATGTTCAACTTGCAGGAACAAAAAGCTTGACTTAAAGTGGCTTGAACAAATAAGGGTTCAATGTTTTCATATAACAAGAAGCCTGGAGGTAGGCAGTTACTGGTGCTGGTTCTGCTCTTCAATGATTCAGACTCTTTCTGACTTTTTGCTCTGCTGTTCCTGTATTTATTGACTTTTGTTCTCATGCTTAGCACGTGGTTGCAAGATGGCTGTTCTAGCTTTGGGTAGAAAGCGGATGGAGTGTGTGCAGTGGGTGTGTGTGTTGGTGGGTGGATGCTAGTTTCATCTATTCCTCTTTTCAGGAAAAATAAGTTGCCCAGAAATTCTACTTAAAAAACTTCTGTTTAAGTTGGCTAGAGAGTTGGCCCATGTCCCTGAGTCCCCTATACCCTCTTCCACCTTGCAACGAGGCAGGAAAAAATCAATGTTTAGCCTTGTCAACCTTAAGAGTAGAGACAGACAAAGGGGAAAGGTAGTCTGCAATGGGTTTTGAATGAGTCAACCTACAGTGTCTGTCACAGTCTTACTGTAATTCCATTTGGAACAAAGAGCATTGAGTGAACATCCCTATACATTCCTGTGACTGCATGAATTTTGTGATGTTTGTTTCTGAGTGCTAGGCAGCTTTTTCCTGATCATCTCCTGAGAAAGTCAAATTTAAATAACACCGATTTCATCTTTTTTGGGTGTAATTACTTTGAGTGCGGGTGTTGGTTGGAGGTTGGGTTGTTTGTTTCTGCTTAGCATTTCTTTGCTAGCATATCTATTTCGTGAATTATTTGTGAGTTACACATCTACTTTATCATCCTTTGTCAACATTCATTTTCTGCATGCTTGTAAATTAATAAAGAAGAGGAATCAACATGTGTTTCTCATCTCTAAGAATGGTTATATAGGATCTGTAGGACTTGCATTAGGTTGCTTGCTTAGACGAAGTGTAGGCCTGTTCAAGAAGATACCTTAAATTGCAGCAAAGTGATAGATAGCACTTATTACTTTTTCCAGTTTAGTGGAGTAGAAAGAGAAGATTTGGAGTCAGACGGACTAGTGTTATAGTCCCGGATCACCTCTGGAACCAGTCCCCTCAGTGAGGGTAACACTGCTCACTCAGAGCTATGGGGATTCATGATGTGACCAATATGATTGGCAGCACTGTGGGGCTGGGTTAGAGAAGGTGTTTGTTGTGTTTTAGGTCCCCTTTGTCTTTCTAGTTCCTTGGGTCCCCTATAATACCCTGGCTTGTTAAACTTGGAAGCAGTTTATCTATTTCCCTTGATAAAAAGGTTTAGTGTTTGTTTCTTACAGAAAGGGGAAGTAATTAAAAAATTTTGGCCCACTGGACTTCCCTTCTGATTCAATATGCAGCCATCATATCTAATGAAAGAACAGCAAGTACCCAATTAAATATCACAGAGTTATCACGTTGAAGAAAAGATATTCTGTAGCCAGGATAAAAGTGTCCTCAAAATGGAATCCATGCCCTCTTTCCCTATTCTTCTTTCTCTTCATCCTGCCCTTCCTTTATAAGCTATCTTGAGTCAGAGAAAGGAAAAAGTGCCATTCTAAGATGCTTTTGAAAAGAAACCGCTAATTTGGACGTCTGAATCTGAAGAGAGAATATAGGTAAATCAAAGATCATTTTAATTTTTCTTTTTGTTGTATATTTTTCATACACGTGTCACCAAATTTTCATATACAGAAATTCATCTAATTCTTGGGGCATTAGGGTGCCTCAGTTGGTTGAACATCTGACTCTTGATTTCAGCGCAGGTCATGATCCCAGGGTCATGGGTTGTAGCCCCATGTTGGGCTCTGCGATGTGTGGAGCCTGCTTAAGATTCTCTCTCTCTGTCTCTCTTTCTCCCTCTGCCCCTCCCCCCCACTCTTTCTTTCTCTCTAAAATTAAAAAAAAAAAGAAATTCATCTAATTCTTAGTGAAGTCTACTTTCTGACACAGTGGTTTTATGATATTTATAAAACAGGTTATAAAATGTAATTAAATTCTGCCATCCCTTTGATTTGTTAGTTCTGATGAGCATTTCAAAAAACTGCATTATATTTGAACAGTGTAGTTTGAAAACATTTTTTTTACACAACTTTGGTAAACAACCAGTAAGCACTTCAGTAATAAGTTGGATCACACCATACAAAGGTTGTTTGTATTTGGTAGAATCAAAGTGTGAGACTTTGTAATTTAGTGTCATAGAACAACCATGAGAATGACATGTGAAATATAAGCAGTGAGTGAGAAGGCATGAGGGAAAATGAAACACACCAGTGAGTCCTAAGGTGTGGCAGCTTAAAGCTAGTTGGGACCATATCCTGCAATTCCTATTGACTTGGTCATTTTTTGGTGACACTACCACAAATAACAAAGTATTTTTTTTTCAGTAATTGCTGTCCTTATTCAAGGATTATATATCCTCCTTTGTTTTACAGGCCAAAATGAATTTTTGAAATGGCTAGCTGAGATTAGAATGATAAATTTGAGGAACAGAACAAATCAAAATAGGTCTCAAAAAAATGGAACCTATGACTTTGACCTAGTTGTCTCAGGCTTTCACTGAATGAAATGAGGCAGATTATAAACTGTACACTGTTTAGTGGAGGCATTTGTATTCTGCTCACAATCTGAGTTTTAAATTGTTAACAGAGATTATTTTATGTGGTGTTCAAATATACACTAAAATGAACCCAAGTGTAATATACACTTTAAAATTGTTAATCAGATTAAAAAACCCCTTTATTAGGGGACATGTAGGATATATGCAAAAATAAGTAGAATAGCATAAATAAAGCATAAAGTGAACCATGTAGAGAACACTTCATGTACCTACTCCCCATTTTCAACAATTTACAGCCAATTCACGCCATATCTTGTTTCATCTATTCCTCCTTCCCCTCCTCCCCTTTTTTCGATCCATATTATTTTGACGCAAATCATATAATTTTATCCATGAATATTTCAGTATGTGACTCTGATAGATAAAGACTATTCCCAATATTAAACAGTTTAAAATGGCTTTTTTATATGGTAGAAGTGTAAAACATGAGAATGATACTTGGGAATGCAAGCTGGTGCAGCCACTCTGGAAAACAGTATGGAGGTTCCTCCAAAAACTAAAATAGAACTACCCTACGACCCAGCAATTGCACTACTAGGTATTTATCCAAGGCATACAGGTGTGCTGTTTCACAGGGACACATGCACCCCAACGTTTATAGCAGCACTATCAACAATAGCCAAAGTATGGAAAGGAAAGAGCCCAAATGGCCATCAATGGATGAATGGATAAAGAAGATGTGATACACACACACACACACACACACACACACACACACACACACACCGGAGTATTACTTGACAATCAAAATGAATGAAATCTTGCCATTTGCAACTACGTGGATGGAACTGGAGGATATTATGCTAAGTGAAATTAGTCAGAGAAAGACAAAAATTATATGACTTTGCTCATATGAGGACTTTAAGAGACAAAACAGATGAATGTAAGGGAGGGAAACAAAAATAATATAAAAACCGGGAGGGGGACAAAACAGAAGAGACTCATAAATATAGAGAACAAACTGAGGGTTACGGGAGGGGTTGTGGAAGGGGGGGATGGGCTAAATGGGTAAGGGCATTAAGGAATATACTCCTGAAATCGTTTCACTATATGCTAACTAATTTGGATGTAAATTTTAAAAAATAAAAAATAAAATAAAAAAAACCCATGAGAATGATACTTAGCATCAAGCTTATTAAATTTCACGTCCACATGTTTTTCACACATCTATGTCCAAGCTTATTTTCTGCAAACCACCACTTTTGCTGCTTAATGTTTGGTGGTCGTTGTATAGATGTAATTTAGTTAAAATGTTAAAACAGCTTTGAATTTTTTTCCTTTCATTGGTGACTTTTTTTCCAGATGGAAATTTTTGTCTCCGCTGAGTAGTTGATCTTGTTTTACATGGAAATATTATCTCTGAGGATGGTTCTACATGACCTCTGATGACTCCCCATCAGTGCTCTTCTGTCTTGAAACCACCCCCGTGTATTTGAGAGCAGCTGGAAAGAAGATAAAAATCCCTAAATTTAAGGTTTGGGATTTAACACAGTTATGCCATTTTTATTTGGAAACTGTATATTGCTTTTAATACTTTCTGATCAAACTATGATGAATAGTTGATCATTTTCATAACACTTTTGGAAACAGGATTATGATGCTCTTGTTTTTGGCTAATTGTCTTATGTGCAGTATGTAGCTGTGTTGGATTAGAGGATTTGATTTGACATGTATTGATTTGCAGATGAACATGTAAGGACATACATTATAATGAAGTTTTATTTTTGTAGAGAAGAATGGCGGTGCTGTTGTGAGTTTGTGGTTCAGATTGTGGTTTCTGGTGTCTAATTGCCCAGAGTTTGAGTACCTGCTCCACCAACTAACAGCCATGTGGTCTTGCCTCAGTCACACAACTTCTTGAAGCCTTAGTTTCCTAATCTGTAATATGGAGATAATAAAAATACTTACCTCCTATATTTTTCTTTTTTTGCATATGGGTTGAATGAGATAAAAAGAAACAAAAATATCATTAATTTTGGCTTAAATTCAATTGAGATATATATTTGTTTCTGAAATACTTTTTTTAAAAATACTGTGATTACTTGTTGAAAGACCTAAAACTTGAGGATTACTGGTTTCTGGATGTCAGGTGAATGTGTATTATGAGTTTAAAAGTAGTAAGAGGCAAACTTGTTACTCTGAGGTTTGCTAGCTACTGAATATTTTCTATGAGAAGTTCCATACACTTCAGATCTTTAGTTCCTTCAGTTCTGGTGCTGCATATACAATGTTGCCTTCCAAAACATGTCATGGGAGTTGAAGCTGATCTTTGCCATCTTGGAAGTGGCCCTAGTTTGCCTTAAAACTCGTTTAGATTCACTTAAGAACCTCTTACACATGTTTATATTTTTGGTTTGTGCCTTATGTTCTAGCAATGAGTTCAACAGGTTTACCATCTCTGCGGAGCAGTCAGGCACTTTAGCTGAAAAAGCTTCTATCCACTGTGAGGAGATACAGTTTAGCGGCAGTGTTCTGGCATTTGCTCCCTTGGAAATAGGCCTTGCTGGGTTCTTTCTACCCCACAGGGATTGATATCCTACTCTGAATCCCAAGCCTTTGATAAGTAGAATTTCTGTTCTTGGCTGGCTTGTGGGTCTGTGGGACCTTTAGCCTTCACTTTGCCATGGGCTAGGTTACCAGGCTCAAGGGCCTCAATAGGTCAGAGAACTGTAGACACACTGAAACCAGGAAGCAACACTGAAATAGAAATTGGAGAGATGTCTACCTGCTGCTTGGAGTTGCCAGATCCCATTCTTGGGCCCTGTGAACTTATAGTTCGTCACTCTCTAAGTATACTTTGTTTTATTTTTGTCAGGTTGGCATTTCACACCCCAGAGATGCTTACTGTGTCATTTGCAAAATTTGAAACATCAGATTACTCAGTCTCTTCTAGTCCATTTATAAAATGTACAGCGAGGCTGGTCTTGGCATCACTCCGAGAACCCTCATGTTTTTCCCTTCTTCCATCTGAGAAGTACCTGTTCGTCCCTAACATTGTGCTCTCATCCTGCTTCATGTTCCTAGTAGAACACTTCCCATATATCTATAATTTATTAAAATAAGGTGTGTGTGTGTGTGTGTGTGTGTGTTTCCTTGCTCTATATTCAAACATCCTGGGCTTAAATCTGAGCTCTGGCACTTATAAATTGGTCACATTTACCCCTCTCAGCCTCTGTTTCCTCAACTGTAACAGAAGGATAACAATAGTGCCTACTTCATGACATTGTACATACTGTTTAGCACAGTGCCTGTCATCCCTTGTGGACTCACAAAAATATTACAAATTTTATTATAGTCATCCCCACACCAACATATCCTCTCTTTTACCAAAAAAACACAGCATGTTTCTGTCTCCTTTTGGTCACTTTCCTATTTGCCCTTCAGTATTTATTGAGTGTATAGTGCATAGCACAGGTATTTTCTAGGCACTGAGAATAATGTTGAGCAAAACAGAGTCTCCACTGAAATCAAGATTTGGCTTCTACTACTTTGGTAAAATTGCATCAATAAACATCTCCAGTGAACTTTTTTTTTTTTTTTTTTTTTGCCAAATCTACAGGATTCTTTGGTCTTGCTTTTATTTGATGTGTTCTAATATTTAAAACTGTTAATTATTCCCTTTAAAAAATTCTCTCCTCCCTTGAATGCATTGATACCCTATTTTCTTTTGAGTCTCTTCCTAATTTTCTGACTCTTCTCTTTGACCCTGTACCTAATTTCTTCAACTGCTCTTTAAATTATTCCCTTGTTTTCTGTTCCCGATTTATTTTCTTCTCTCTTTCTCTTCTCAGAGATTATGAACTGATGTCCTACTCACAAATCCAGTATGCTTTTGTGCTTTCTTGGCCTGAACAGAATTTCAAAAGCATTTTTAATGAGTTGTTAACTTACAAAAATTGAGAGATTTCATATAACAATTTGAATTTTGAAAAATTTAAATTCACTTGCTTTTGAAGAAAGCACATCTCACCCCCCCACCATAGCTTCTAGTACTAATTACATGTTATGAGACCAACATATTTTTCCTTATACTTGATGTTCTGTAGCCATCACAGACTTAATCTGTTCAAAATTGAACTCATTATATATTTTATTTTGTCTTTTCTAGTGTAGTTAATAGAGTGCTAACTACTGAGGCATTCAAGCCAGAACCTGATGAGTGAGAAGTCTATGGTAGGACCTACATCACCTAACTTGGATGTCCTTCCCACTATACTTTGCTATCATGGCTTCCCTGGTTCTTCTCATGAACTCTATCCACTATGTTGCACCATGGGGTTCATACTGGTAGATCTCTAGCTCCCTGACATGCTTCTTATTTTAAATGTGATTTATGTGTCCTGGTTATCACATTAGTAATTTTAGCCTTCATTTGATTCCTTTAAGAATTATTTATTATTTCAACAAATATTTATTGAGTGCCTAATAAACAACCCAGGTACTTTTTCTAGGCACCAGGGATAGCATATTGAACAAAACAGATCCTCTACTTTCATGGAGCTTACATTCTGGAGGAAAAAGACAATACATAAATAAGTATAAAGTTAGTAGTGATAAGTATGATGAAGAATTCTTAGAAATTTATCTAGTAATTTATATACATTTAGGTCGTCATTTTATTTACTTTGACAAGAGTAAGAACAGGACTTTGGAGGAACTGAATTATTATCTCACAAAGACATAAGTCACATCTAGGATGGTCTAAATCCAGGATCTGGTTTTGTCCATCTGGAACTACCTGAATGCCTGATAGTACTCAGCAATAACTAATTTTTGAGCATAGTGTAGTTTAGATTATTTTTCATGTCATATGACCATTTCTACTGGGAAAGTCATTTAAAAAATAGTTGACTTAAAAACTGAGAACAAACTGAGGGTTGATGGAGGGTGGGAGGGAGGGGAGGGTGGGTGATGGGTATTGAGGAGGGCACCTTTTGGGATGAGCACTGGTGTTGTATGGAAACCAGTTTGGCAATAAATTTCATATTAAAAAAATAAAACAAAAAATAGTTGAAAGCTTATGAACCTTAATTAAGTGAAATCTTTAGCTGGTGTAATCTGATGAGCTGTATTTTCCTGATTATTGCTATTCCTTGACAGACCAAGCAAGCTTCTGCCTCAGGCTCTTGGCACTTAAGTACTTACTCCCAAGAATGTTCTTTTTTTTTTTTTTTTAATTTATTTACTTTTGAGAGAGAGAGAGAGAGAGAGAGAACACAAGTAAGGGAGGGGCAGAGAGAAAGGGGGCGCAGAGGATCTGAAGCAGGCTTTGCACTGACAGTCTTGAACTCATGAACTGTGAGATCATGACCCAAGCCAAAGGCAGATGCTTAACCTTCCAGGAGCCCCTATACCAGGAATGTTCTTCTAGGTTTTTGTAAGGTTTGCTTCCCACTTTACTCTTTATCATGCTGCCAAAACTAGCCCTTTCTAATTTCTTACCCTGCTTCATTTTTCTTTATGGCACCAAACACTTCCTGATATACATGTCTGTTATCTGTATCCCCCACTAAAATGTAAGCTTACTGAGAGCAAAAATTGTGTTTTGATCATTGCCATATTTCTTACACCTAGAGTAGTGAATGGAATGAAGTGGTCAATACATATGCACTAAGTGAATAAATAAATGCAAAAGAGTTTGCTGACTTTGCAGAGGAAATGTTTTAGAATGTAGTAAGTAGGACAGATTAAATTATAAGTTTAAGTGAAATGTAGCTAAAGATCAAGACTGCTTTCATAAGAAGAGTAAGGCAAATACTGATTAACATGAAATGGAATGGACCCCTGGAGGAAATGAAGTAAATCTTATTTGGAGAAATTTAAAAAAATGAGAAAAAGGAATGGTCTGGCAATTTAGTGTTATTCATATGAATACATTGTCCAAGAGTACAAATATTCAGAAATATTTTAGTGCACAAGATGCTGTGGCTCTCATGAGTATGTGCAAGAACAAACAGTCCTTGGACTTTGGGATCATTGTCTGACTTAGCTTTGATACGAAATCTTTGAAGAATCTGGGCAAGATAAATTGAGCAATTGGTGTCTCATTTCAGTTTTTATTACTACCTCTTAGTCTTCTGTGCTCTTATTGGTAAGTTTTTATGTCTCACCAAACTAATATTTATTGGTTGCTTACAAAGTAAAAGGGTTGCCATAGATAACTTTTTTCAAAACAAGAGAAATATTTAATTTCCAACAACCAGTAAAACCTAAAGGCTGGAGAATGATTGTTTGAAGGTGCAAGAGAAAGTTGATTGAAGTGGATATCCTGTCACTACATTCAGAGTTTTCACATCTACAATGATTTGTCTCCAAAGATTATAAACATTCTTTTTTTTTAAAGCTCTGTATTGCCAACCTCTCTTTTACTCCACTTTATCTGCTGGGATTTTGAAAAAAACATTCTCTAAACTAGAGAAACAGAAAAATGGATTAGGTACATACACATTCAGATGTGATGTCTTTGGGGGTTGAATCTGTGACTGGAAGGTAATTTACCCAATAATGAAGGTACATGTTTCTAAAGAGTATGCCATTCCTGGTAGGAACTACAGACAGTAGTAATTAAGCTTTTACTAATCAGAATCTATAAAGTGTACATGAGGAGACTTTAAATCTATTTTACTCATCATTATTCAGTCAGTACAGGTTGAATACTTATTATGTATGAGATGTTATAAGGTATACAAAGTTGAGTAAGAAATAAGTTTTATAGTCTAACAGAAAGGATAAGGCAAATATACAATTCATTCATACTAACATAAATGAATAAAATAAAAGTTTATGAGTTGCATAAGACAAAGGGATTCCTCCTAGTTAAGATTTAGAAAAGGCAAAAGGCAGGCAGTGGTGTTGTGCTGGATCTTGAATAAGATTTTCTGATGAATGGATTGGCAATCCATATGAGAAGAGGCATGGAAGTGGAAAATTATGGGTTGTGTTAAAGCAATAGCAGTATTCCAGAAGAGGCAGAAGGGGATAAAATTGAAAGTTAGGGTGGAAAATTTACCTGTGATAAGAAAGAAGGATACTTCCAATTTAGAGAGAGAAACAAAGACCTACTGGGTGAATCTTAAGAGCAATTCGAGGTAGAGGAGTAGAGGAAATCCTTTCTTAGCTTCGACCTCTTTAGATTAGGGGGCAAGGTCATCTGTTGAGGAGGAGGGGGATGGAATTTATCTTTGGATCCACTTATTCCAAGAACTTTACTACAGAGGCATGTCTTGAGAGGTTATGGCTTTGTCCAAGGAGACTGATTATATAGGAAACTAAAGTCCACGTTTTATGATTTCAACTCCATGTATTCTTTCTTGGCAAAATTCAAAATCCCCCTAAGACCTATATACCAAAAATAATTTTCTAAGTTAAGCATTTCTCATCAAGTAACTTTGATCTGAGAACGTGATAATTCAGGCTATAAAAGAAATCAGATGAATCCTTAGAAATATGTCTTTTTAGAGGAAAACAAAGGAGATTTATTGCTTTCAACTGAAACACTGCAACAGAAGCACTGTGTGTTAAATAAGGACAGCCTCCAGGCTGTGGCTCAAGAGACTACTGTGGTCTACTAAGTAGCCCCATTTTCTTTATTATCACTTTGTTTTTGTAGGCCTGGTATCTAGCTATCCTGGTACAACCAAGAAAGAGAACTTTGGATCTCATACTCTTAAGGATCTACAGATCCTGAAATGGATAGTTCCAAACAATGTATTAGTTTTGATTAGTTTCAAGGGTTTTGCATACTTGGAAGTTAGACATTCAAAATGATTTCTGGTCATTCATGCCACTTGATCATCCAAGGATGGGGTGATGACATCAATGTTTCTTGGACATTAGACATCATGGCAAGTTTGGGGTTGACAGCTATCAGTCTCATGTGTGAATGCAATGTTGCATCACTGGCATCACAGGAGGGCTTGGAAGAAAACAAGGAGTTAAGTTTATAGAGGAATAAGGTTCGGTAGACAATCTTTCCCTCCTTTTTGTCTCTGGCAGAGGCAGTTCTCTGATAGTTTTATAGGCTGAAGGACTATTTGCACAAATATAAAAATGAACTTACTGGAATGAAAAGCAGAATGGACGTACTACCTTTGTCATTTAAAAATGGCAAATGCTAAGCTTTTCTATGTGCATGCATGTGTGTGCTAAGAGACTGAAAGTCTCCATGAGATATTCCTTGGGCCAGCATATGGGGAAACATGGGATTGACTCCTGGGATTGAACCTCTCTGGTTCTAAGTAAGCCAAGACTCTTTGCAAGAGTGGGTGTTTTAGGTTCTGAGATTTCCCAAACGGGATTTCAGTTATGAGATTTAGTTTTAGAGACAGACCTTAGCATCCAGGGAAGGAGATTGCTGATGCTGCTGTTGTGTTACTATTGATCTAGAGGAAACTGTATTTTGTACAAAATTTGTGTCAAAAACCTGTAGATATGGTTTATGAGATTTTACAGTCTGTGGGGCAGTTAATCTAAACAAATCATTTATGAGAAGGACTCCAAAGAAATTTTCGTTAATTAGTGGGCCAACTGATGTTAGCATGTTTTGGAACTATTTTTTTCTTAGTATCAGTCTATGTTAGTTAGGAGAATTCATGTTTGGGAGTCTTTCCTTAAAGGACCAGATAGCAAATATTTTAGGATTTATAGGCTGTATGGTCGCTATTGCAAGTACTTAATGTTAGCTACTGTATGCAAAAGCAACTACAGACAATATGCAGACAAATGGGCTTTGTTATGTTCCAATAAATCTGTATTTATCAAAGCAGGTGGTGAGCCATAGTTTGGTGACTGTTGCTCTAGACCCATGACTGTATTTTACTAATCCCGGAAATGTCTGGCTAAAGGTCACACAATGGCAGAATTGGGGCAGAAATCTACACATCTTCCTTTCTACTCCATTAAAAATTTAAAAAATGGTCTTAATTATTAGGTAATTACAAAATAATATTCATTGGATATATAGAAGGTGTAAAGAATAACAATAAAATGAACATCTGTGTTACTATCACAAAGTCAGTTTAAGAAAGAGGACATTACCATTTCTTTTGAAGCTCTGTGTGTGCCCCTCCCCAGTCCCTTCCCTTTTTCTCTCCACCCTAGAGGTATTCACCTGCCTGAATTTGGGGTTTTTTATTCTCTTGTTTTTCTTCATGGTTTTACCAATATATTTATATCCTTCTTGTAGTGTTTAAAAAGTCATTCTAAGATGGTTTTATTTCATTTCTCTTGTGTTAGAAAGTTTAGAAAAAGATAGCCACATCTTGCTTTGTGAATAGTTGTACATTTCTCTTTGGGTTTATTCTTGGCACTATGCTGAGAAGGTCCAGGGAGCCAGAGTAGAGTCCCTATATTATTTAATTTTAATTCATTTCATGGCCAAATCTTGGGTTTCTTGCACTGAGACGAGAACATCATGGGCTGACAGACAAGTGTAGGAGTTTAGTGGCTGTCTACTCCCACCCCCTTCTTGAGGAAATTGCTGTGGTAAATCAGGGCTGTTTCTAGGAATGGTAAGGTCTATTTAGTCTGACAGTGATTTTATCTTTGAATTAAATGCATATGATAGTACCATAAATTTTCCAAGTTATAGAATTTGGAGAAATTTAGTTAATAAAAATTTTTGCTTTTGTGGCACATAATAATAAAGGTCAATCTCAAGAGTAATATTTGGTTAACATTCAAAACCATAGTTAATTCTATTTGCAAACATTGGATATGTGAATATTAGCTATTAGAATGGTTTTGATGGATACATTTCCTTGCTTTCTAGGTACCTAAAACATTTTCAGAATCCAGTTTTTAAGGTGTCTTTGGTGACTCTGTCTGAAAGCATTTTTCAATCTACTTTTACAAATGCTCTATTTCTTTTCTTTTCCTTCTTTTCTTTCTTTCTTTTCTTTTTTTTTTTTTTTTTGGTACATCTGTAGATAATTTATCTGGCTCACTGTGGGTTATTTTAAGGGCTAGTACAACATTTGAGCTAATCCACCCACACACCTTTGCCTGGTCCCCTCTGTGAGATGATTGGTTGGTGGGTTATATCTCTGGCCATTGCATGGGGTAAAAAGAACTGGAGTTTTGCCATGAGAGGTTGGCACCATTCTCCAATGTCTCTTTCAGTTACCTCAAAATATTTTTTTCAGATTGCCATCCCAATTGTAACTTCCCTAGACTATCATTTCATAGTTCAATTACTTTAATACCTTCCTGTCTGGCCTCCTTGCCTCTTTATCAGTGGTTCTTAGTTCTGGCTGCATATTGGAATCACCTGAGGTTTTAAAAAATACTAATGCCTGGTCAATCCCACAGTGACTTTGATTTAATTGCTCTGGGGTACAGTCTGGGCAAATTAAAATCATATTACATTAAAAAAATAAAATCATATTACACAAAAAAATAAAATCATATTACATTTTTAAAAGCTCTCTAAATGAGTCTAATGAGCAACTAAGGACGAGAGTCACTGCTCTCGTACAAGAGGATCATCTGTTTTATTTTTATTTATTTATTTTATTATTATTATTATTATTTAATATGAAACGTATTGTCACATTGGTTTCCATACAACACCCAGTGCTCCTCCCAACCGGTGCCCTCCTCAATGCCCATCACCCACCTTCCCCCTCCCCCCCCACACTTCCCATTAGCCCTCAGTTTATTCTCAGTTTTTAAGAGTCTCTTATGGTTTGACTCTCTGTTTTAACCTATCATTGATATAAGAGATGTTTGGGAGGGAGAATGGATAGAGCTTGGGGAGTGATGACATGTTTGGGATGAGGAAGAGAGATGTGCATAGGATGTAGCTTAGGTTTGGGGCTAGTTCAATAGATGAATGATGGTGCCATTTACTGAGATAGCAAAAATAGGCATGCGCTTAGGAGAGAAAATGATGATTCAGTTTTGGATTGAGAATTTGAGCAACCCAAGAGACATCCATTTGGAGATAAGAAAGAACAACTGAAATATTAGAGCTGACCAAAATTGCAATGGGAGTTTATTCTTTATTGCTAAATATATTAAAGACTCCCTGACAGATACTTATCAACTTTTGCTTAAATATTTCGAGCAATGGAGAATGAATGACCAATTCTTTCTTTGAACAGCTAAAGTAATTCAGAAGTCCTTCCTTATACTGATGCCAAAACTGCCTTGATCCCAACCTCTACCTAGTAATCCTGTCTCTGCTTCTGGAGCTATTTGTAACAAGTCCACTTTCTCTTCCATACCTCAGAAGAAATTTATTCTCAAATCTTCTTTTCCTTGGGCTCAAGGTTACCAGTTTCTCACTTAACTGCTCAAAATAGCCATACTTTCTAGCATATCTTCTTACCAAGCCAGCTAAAACATGAATGTTAATTAAATACCTTAAACTTGATTAGTAAAGGGAACAAGCATTTCTTGATCAGTCTTCATCTACTGACATTAAATATCATAATTCTTTAAAAAAACCTCTATGTTTGCGGTGTAGAAGAGGTGATACTCTTTTCTGAAATATGTGTTTTTCTTTCTTTCTATACCCCATTACATTTAGACAAACAATTAGGTTTAAAGAGAAAATTTATGTAAAATGTGTTACACTTTATTGAATGAAAGATCACTTATAACTATCTTAACAATTTATCTCAGTGTGGAAAAATACTTGACCTCTTTGTTCAAGACTGAAGATGGTGGTCATTTAAAGGTCTGTAAAGTTATAGGAAAGTATAGTCATTTAAAAAAAGGCCAAACATGAGATTTTTGCTATTCCTCTCATGGCAGATTTAATCTTTGAGGATTAATGTGGCATTCAGTTTCCTACTGCTTCTATTCCAGAAGGTATGCACACATTTGGATAAGTGATCTCCCTTTTCTTCCCTTGGAAGCTGTTTTGAGCTTGGAATTTGATGTTTAGATCATGATTCATACGTCAGAGAAGAATTAGAGAGTCTCCTTTAGGTACTTGGCAGAGCTGGGACATGTTTCCATATATAGCTGAAAAAAACCTTTGTCACCCATTCTGGCTTGAAAGAATGTTATTAAAAGCTCATTCCTGAGTTCTTTTTTGCCAAGGAACAGCAGTGGGCAGTGAAAATTTTGTGCCTGGAAGCGCCGAGGTTTGCTCCAATATAGAGGCCTGGCTCTGTGTTCTGAGAACCTTCCCTAGGTGTCCCCGGTCACTCTGCTCAAAGCACTTACATGTACATCTGTGGGTGGCAGTTGTTGATTCCTTCCTGGCCCACTTCCTACTCATGGCCCTGGGGAAGCCCCATGAGCAGGCTTTACAGAGATGAATCAAGGCAGTGCCTCATCTCCTGAGTCATGGCCAGAGGCTCCTCACTTACTCTCTGAGGATGGGATCTGTTTACCTCAGAGTTGCCTCTCTGAGAGGATATTTGGAATTTTGGATGGTGGCCTGGAATTTTGGAGAGTGGAGTTCTCTAGGGAAAAGTTATGCTGGTAGCAGTCAGCTTATAAAGTTTATACTGTCTGCCCTTTGATAAGGGTCATATGATGTAGTAAATATTCTTTGGGAAAATGGAAAATCAAGTAGATCTTCAATTCCGTCTTTGCACATACTGAGACCTCCAGGCATTGGTATGGGGAAATGAGAAGGGAGCTCTTTTTTTACCCTTCCTTCCATCTCCACCTCCTGTAGTTCTAGTAGTTTTCAAGCTCATATTCAAGTCAAAGAGAAACAGACCTGTGTTTGAATCCGGGTCCTTCCCCAAAGTATAGAGTGTTGGTCAGGTCCTCATTTGTAAAAGGGGCGTTAACAATGCCTATTGCACAGGGCTTTAGGTGAGGATTAAATTGGGTTAGTGGGTTAATGTATAGAAAGTGATTAGTAAATCTTCTCAGGAAAGCAAGTTTTTCATCAAAAGGACATGAACTTCAGAACCATTCACATGCGGGTTCTATTCTGTTCTGTTCTTCCCTAGCTGCATGATCTTTAGCTGAAGACACCTAAGCATTTACATTCTGTAATCCTCACCTTCTATGTACCTCATGTACCTCTATGTACCTTATGTACCTGTAATCCTCACCTTTTATGTACAGCTGTATCATACTCAGAGGACTGTTTCAAGATTCAAGTGGACCACCTTGTCCATCTTACATGAGCAGTAGTTAGAGGGTTCTCAACAAATGTCAGCTTCACTTGTCATTCCCCTTGTCCAAAGGCCTTTCCCAAGCCCTCCCTCTATCCCACCCCTATTCTTTGTCTTGACCTTTCGTTTTTTTTTTTCAAATAATCTTACCTCATAACTTACTTTATTCTGTTTCTCACTACATGTCTCTCTCTTCTCTATTTGATGGCAATTACTTGGAAACACTCTTCATCTCTGTTTCAATAGATCTCAGATATTGAACCTTATTTTTCTTTTCAGCCACCTGGAAAAATCCCCTTAAATTATCTTAAACTTGAATTCCAGCTTAATTCAGAGTTAATTTTTAAATCTTTTTTGCCAACTCAAATATCCTACAGTAAATCACTAGAGAAGTAAATAGCTTGTGTTCAATGTAATATGTATTACACTTGGTATTTACTTCTAAGTCCAGTAACTTTGTACCTTTATGTCTTTATTGTTGGTCTGCAAAACTGTAAGAGAGGCTAGAATAAAAACTACCCAGAAATAAAAGCTTTACATTTTGATGTAAAATTAATGGACATGGTGTTCATTTAAAACAAACTAAATTTGTACACACTGTAAAATAAATCATAATCCAGAATGTTGATATCTTAGGTACAATGCGTCTTATTTGAAAGCCCCAAGAACACATTTTTGTGATATTGATTCAGTGATCTTATTAATAATAATTTAGCAATTTGGAAAAGAGAAGTTTTTGAGAGAATATCCAAAAATCAAATTTTTGACAATAGTGGAAAAAAATCAGGTTTTCTTAGAGGTGATAAAAGTTTAAATACAATTTAGAACTGTATGACAGTATATTTTATTTGCCTTTTGAAGATCATCCAGTGTTTGCAGGCATCATGAGTATTAGGTAGGCAAAATTTGGGAATTTCTGTTATTCTTAACCATGCCCCTCTTCCTCCTCTTCTTTCTCTAGCATCCTACTTAATTTGCATGGAATGCAAAATATCCCGAACCTGGTATCTGAGCACTTTTGAAATATAATGTTGATTGGGACAACAGGTCAAGAGTAGTTTTCAGTAAAACATTGGGCATTTGCTCAATGACCTGTAACATAGCCTGTGCCTTTGTCCCAGCCTCTAGTATCTGCTGCCCCTGAGTTCCTGCCAGAACACACAGAGAAGCATTCCAGACCCCCCTAGAATGCATTCCTTACATGCATAGCGATCTCTGGAAAGTTATGCTTTTGAAGAAAATGGAGAGAGGTGTTACGACTTCATAAATCCTAACAGTTCCAGGGCTATTTCCTAATACCAGACCCTGTAGGGGCCTCATTAAAAATAAATTTGAGTGGCACCATTGGGGACTGCTGCAGGGAATATTGAAGCTATATTCATTTCCTTGCTATCACATGGAGTGTGATATTGAAGAAGAGGGTACTGTCTGAACAATCAACTTGGTTTTCTGATTAGCCAAGGGATATTACAGCCTTTCTCTTTTTTCCTGGACCTCTTGATTTTGGTTTGGGAAAGGTCCTTTGACTTCAACAATGTAGGCTCAAACACGTTGAGGTGAAACGATGGGAGCAAAGATGAAACTGTGCATTTTAGCATAAAATATAGGAAGTGAACAGCTTTCCCTGTGGTGTGACTTCATGGATCTGCCCCACTCTTTCCTTCTGATGGCAAAGTTCACTTATGGTTACTAGGCAAAAAATGCCTTGTGAAGACTGGAGAGGTTTTCATGTATGTTTAATCATACTTTGTTCTTCAAGTATTACTTTGCCAAGTTATAGTCCCAAACCCTAATGAGGTTGCTAATTATGTTCTCCATCAGTGATATTTAGCTGTAGAAAAGACTGCTTCATAGTTAAAGCTTTCTTAGGATAAAGTGCAAATGAAATATAAGAAGCAGCAAACAGCAACCAGTTTGCAGGGGTGTTGCAAAGTGACCCAAGCCAGTGTGTTATGTAGAACTATTAGGTTTATTTATGTGTTTATGTATTCATGTATTTATTTATTTAGAGTGTGCTGTAAGCACAGAGCCTGACTTGGGGCTTGATCCCACAAACCGTGAGATCATGACCTGAGTGAAACCAAGCGTCGGACGCCTACCCAAATGAGCCACCCAGACGCCCCAGGTCCTTTTTGATAGATAGCAACTCTGGTAGTTAGGGACGGGCAAAGGGTAGCTTCTCCACTACACTACCTAACCAGGTTACAATGCAAGTAAGACTTGACCAAATTCCATCACACACACAGACGACTTTTAGATAAACATTTATTAGACAACTCGTTCAACTTGTTGATGAAGTTGCAAGAAATTAGGGAAGAAATGCTTTGTCCACACATTTACTCAAGGCAAAAAGACAATGTTCTAGGGGGAGGATTCAGTTAACTCCTCTCCAGAATCCTCCAAACCTATGGCTGAACACAGTATTGTTCAGGGATCAGTCTTCAGTGCCATCTTGGAGGGCAGAGGTGAAGAGTCTTCTAGGTTCCTATGCCCTTTTCATGCAAGGATGGAGAGTGTCTCTAGTATTTTCTTACCCATTCGTATATCTTGAATATCACAAATTTTGCCAGTGATATTCCATTCTTCACACCCCTTACACTAAATAATAAGACATTGTTTTTACTTATGAAAATTCATTTCTAACATTCATTATGCTAATTAGTAAAGCCTCTGCTTAACTAGCATTATGCTAATTAGTAAAGCCTCTTTACCAGATGTAAAGAGATTGGAAGTATTTGTGGTAGCCACTGATGGTGTGGCCTTTCTGATTAAATGTTAGCTAACCTTCCCAGGAGTGTGAGTCCCTGTTTAAGGGTAACTGAAACACTTTAGCTTCAGGTAATTCACACATTCATAATGTTAAAGCATTTGAGAGCAAATTATGAACCTTGTGAAATGGGGTATAAGGAAAAAGAGAAAAGTGAATAAAATATCTGATTTATATTTTTGTGCAAATGCATATGTCCTATTTGCTTTTGTATTATATTTTTATGTTGGCATATGTTTCCAGCACATGAAAGAACTATTGTGAAACAGATATATCAAACGAGAACTCTGTGTGTCTCAGGCTGACTTCTTAAGTCAGTTAATTAAAAAATACTGAGTACTTACTCGGTGCAGGGGACAGAGATGAAAGGGGCTGTTCTTGCCCTCTGCCCACTTCTACAGTACAGATAGGGTCATGATGTAATGCAATGGCTGTACAGTTCCAGGAGGCACCACTTGTTATAAGTGAACCACAGGCCCTGGTGTAGTACCCAGCATGTTGGAGGGGCAGCACAGTGGCTGAGCACAGCTTGTTGTTTCCTCCTAAAATCTCCTGGAACATGATGCCTCTTGTTGGAAGTAAGAGTTGGAGAAAGGAGCATTTGTTGAAAACAATGCCAGGACATGGAACTCTTCCCAAGGAGCCAAAATACCATTTAGAGTTCCAGAGATCCTGAATTCTTGTTTTGGCCGCACTCCTTAGCTTGCAGTTCAAGTAAGAACAATCCCATATTTTTAATGAGATTGAAGTAATTAATAAACTGGGAGCTGAGAGGAGTTTATTCTCCAACTAACCTGCTAACTTTTTTTTTAATGTTTGGAAATGATAATGATTCACATGATTAAAGCTGATCTTAAGGATCATCCAGTGAAGAAAAGTCATGCCAGCTTCAACAATGCAGTATAGAGCAGCAGGATTTGCATGTACACAATCCCATTTTACAAAATCCAGGAAGTCTGAACCTTACTTCCAGACCATAAATATGGAGAATGAGTTCAGGGGGGATTTTAAGTGTCAAGGATGAAATAAAAAAGAGAAATAGTCAGAAGACACTCTTTTCAAGAACTCTGTGGATGCAAGGAAGTTTTTGCCCAAACTTAAAATATTACTTTCTAGAAGGAGATTAAAAAGGAAAAAAAGCCCTGGTGATGGGAGGGTATGAAGTGTCCAGTTAAGTGGTGCTAAAATGCTAAGCAGAGGAAGGTAGAGAATCTTTCTTCTTCATAGCATGTGCGTCTTTCACAGAAGTGGCTGACTAATCCTCAGTGAGGATTTGAGACAGCCTAATATTGATTTCCAGCCCAGCAGCATTCACTTCCATGAGGTGCTGATACCCTCTTGTGTCTGACAAGGGGGGCAATTTCCCCTTCAAGTCAAAGCTCCAACTCACATGGCTAGAGGGGTTTGATGGTGAGGAGGCTGGGAGATATTGATGGGTCATTCTTTTGCCAGTGATGCTTCCTGAGGTATCTTAGTTGCTATAATTTCTAGAATTAGTGTAAGATTTTTCAGAGGACAATGGAGAAATGGCTAAATTAGTATCAAACAATATAGCAGCTTTAGTTGCTATAGCTGAGGAACCTTGTAGGCATAGGTCTGTGCTGCTTGTGTTCATATAATTGCTGTGACTTGGAAATGTTGAAACCTTCCTTTGTGCTAAGCATGACATCTTTGAGGCACTGACTGTACCTCTCTGTGTCTGACTCAGTAGCAATACATTTCTAGCATTAAGATACATTCTTTTGACTATTCATTAATTGTTTGTGGAGATGAGTGGTTGTTTCGTTCCTGTTTCATAGGTAGTGATGATTTTAAAAATAATTTTCAAAAATAACTGGTCTGGTGTCTGAAATGAAATATTTTAAGATCTGGGAACAAATAGAAATTGTTTCTAGTTTTTTATCTTTTAGTTTCTACATAGTGTGAATTTTCCATAACAATTAAGATCACAGACTTTGGACTCAACCGTCCTGATTCAAATAGTGGCTCAAATTGCTTACTAACTATGAATTGGGGTAAATTTCTTAACGTTCCTTAAGTCTCAGTTTCCTAATTTATGGGACAGGGATACTGATAGTATCTACCTTTTAGGATTGTTGTGAAGAATAAATGAAATAATCCATGTGTTGTACTTAAAGTATCTGGCATATAGCTAGCGCTCAAAACATATTAACATCATCATTGTCATAACACATCATCATCATTATTATCATCACCAGCTGAAGCAGCTTAGAGGACAGGAAGAATAATTGTTAACCGTGTAGGAGTGAAGGCCAATTCAAACTGTGTATTAGATACTGCCCCAAACTAGGGTGAAGAGAAAATCAAGGGTGGACTCTGATACTCAGTGCCCAGGAAAATAATGTATACTAAAAAGCTATTGCTGAACAGATACTTCACTAAAGAAGATATACAGATGACAAATTAGCATATGAGAATATGCTCGAAATCATTTGTCATAAGGGAATTACAAGTTAAAGCAACAATATGATGCCACTACACATCTTTTAGAATGGCAAAAATCCAAAAAAAACTGACAATACTAATTGCTGGCAAGGATGTGGAACAGCAGTAACTCTCATTCATTGTTGGTGGGAGACAGTCTGGCAGTGTCCTACAAAGCTAAAAATAGTCTTATGCAATCCAGCAATTAAACTCCTGGGCATTTACCAAACTGATTTGAAAACTTATGTCTACATAAAATCCTACATGTGAATGTTTATGGTAACATTCATTATGTTTATGGTAGTTTTAATAATAGTCACCAAAAACTGGAGTCAACCAACATGTCCTCCAACTGGTGAATGGATAAACAAACTGTGGTATATGTGTACAATGAAATATTATTCAATGATAAAAAGTGAGCCATCAAGCCACAAAAAGACATGGATTAGTCCTTAATGCATATTGGTAGGTAAAAGGCTACATACAGTATGATTCCTATTATAACATTCTGGAAAAGGTAAAATTATATTGACAGTAGAACTATCAATGGTTTCTAGGAGGGAGGGGCTCAGGATTGAATAGGTGAAGCATAGGGGATTTTTCAGGCTGGTGAAACTATTTTGTACGATGCTGTAATTGTGGACACATGATACTGTGCATTTGTTAAAACCTATAGAAATTTATAGCACAAAGAATACACCTTAATTTGTGAAAAAAATCATTTAAGAGGTCAGGGGACCTCAGGATTGAATGCAGAATGTGACAAAACAATCTAACTGTATTACAAATGTGTAAAACAACTTCACCAAAGGGAGTGATGAAAAATGGTGCTGACCGAAATAACTTTGGAAATGAGTGTTTAAAGCTAGAATAATTCAAATAATTAGGAGGTTAATGGATGAAGGTTGGAGACATCAGTATGAACTCATGTTTAGCTTAGTGTAGATAAAGAGGATACATCTAGTAATATTTATAGATATGTATATATTCATGTGGGTTAATTTATGCACTTGTATCTCCTTACTCTGACAGCTGAGAGTACCTAGAAACAATGACACGTGGTAGGAACAAGCACACCTAGTGCCAGATCTTGTTTTTTTTTTTTTTTTAAGTTTTTTTTTAGTGTTTTTATTTATTTTTGAGATAGAGCAGAGCATGAGCAGGGGAGGGGCAGAGAGAGGGGGAGACACAGAATCTGAAGCAGCTCCAGGCTCTGAGCTGTCAGCACAGAGCCCAACGCGGGGCTCGAACTCACGGAGTGTGAGATCATGACCTGAGCTGTCAGACGCTTAACTGACAGAGCCACCCAGGCACCCCCAGATCTTGGTTTCTAATACCACTCTCCAATAAAAGGAACCAGGGCTCCTTAGAGAGATGGATGGTTCTAGGACTGGGCAGGAGGTAAACAAGTGGGGCCTGTAAGCATCCTGTGGTGCCAGAAAGTAAGGAAGTGCCCAAAACAAAACAGAACAAAACAAAACACAATGACAACAACAAAAGCAAGTGGCAAAAAAATCCCAAAGCAACAACAAAAAAACAAACCCACAATGATGGATTATATCAAAGGGACACAGGAGCCAACTGAAAGACTCCCAGTTGCCAAGCTAGAACTGTTTGAGCAGCAAAAGAAAATAAAGTAGTATTGAGTTATAATCCATAATATCAATATCTGTGAGTCCATCCTGATATTAAGAGAACGGTATGGAAAGGAGGGTAAAAGTGACTTTATAATGAAGTGACCCAGAGAATATTAACCAAGTGATCAAGGTCAACATCAGCAGTGAAAGGTCACTTGATAGTATGTATTTTTTATATGCTGTGATAAAAATGGTACTTTGCCTCTGTAATCTTCCTTCTCAAAACCTGTAACTCCAGTGTGATCATGAGAGAAATATCGGTCAAATCCCAATCAAAGGAGATTTACAAAATGCTTGACTAGTTTTCCTCAAAACTATCAATGCCATCAAAAACAAGGATGTCTGAGAAAGTATCACAGCCAAGAGGAGACAAAGGAGACTTGATATTAAATGTAATGTAGTATTCTAGATGGGGTCCTGGAACAGAAAAGAGGCATTAGGTGAAAACAAAGGAATTGAATAAAGTATGGACTTCAGTTAATAATAATGTATCTGTAATTAGTCATTAACTGTAAAAAAAAATGTACCATTCTAATATAAGATGTTAATAGATGAAATTGAATGTGGGGTATATGGGAATTCTGTACTATCTTCATAATTTTCTATAAAACAGTTTTGGAAATTAAAGTTTATTATAAAAATAATTGGTTTAGTTAAAAGAATTTTAAAAAAGGTAAAATCATGACTCTCATGCAGATATAAAAGTTAGAGTGTTGAAAATTTTGTTTAACTCATTATGAGGAAGCCAGGATGATGCTATAACCATTTAAAGAAGAATGTAAATATCAGACACGTTTATAAAGAATATTGAAATGAATGTGCAAATGGAGGCAAAACTAGCCTTTTTTTACCATGAGAGAGATAAGTCAGATTTTTTTTAATTAAATTTTTTTTTTATTTTTGAGAGAGAGAGAGAGAAAAAGAGACAGAGTATCAGTAGGGGAGGAACAGAGAGAGAGGGAGACACAGAATCCGAAGCAGGCTCTAAGCTCTGAGCTGTCAGCACCGAGCCTAACGTGGGGCTTGAACCCACAAACCATGAAATCATGACCTGAGCCGAACTTGGATGCTTAACTAACTGAGCCATCCAGGCACCCTGGGAGATAAGTCAGTTTAACCTCTACTGGACAAGACAGAATTTACAAGTCTATAGACGAGAATTATTTTCCATTGCAGTTATCTGCAGTTACAGAGTTGTTAAATAACACCCATAAAATCAGAATCAGATAACCCAGGGGGTATTTTCTAGACAACGCACAGTTGTTTTCCCTCTGGTGCATTTTCCCCACATACCATTTGTCATAACAGTATTTCCACATAACTCAAAAATATTGAGGTCATTCTTGGGGGTTCCACCTTCTCTCCAATTCTAATGTTATTCCCTTTGTCTTTGAAACCTTTATTCATTAACTTCCTTTACGATTGTCATTAGTTCTGTTCCAAAATATTTTGGCTCTCAGCCTTTTTGGCACATGGTAAGATTGCAATTCCCCTCTCCTTTGAAGTTTGGCATAGCCATATGACTTGTGATGACCAATGAAATGAAAGAGGAAATGACTTATGTTCTTTCCTGGAGGAAGTTTTAAGAGCTGATGTGAGATTTGTCAGATTTCCTTTTCCTGCTTTCATTAGTGAGGAAATATGTGTCTATTTTCTGTATACCTCCTGTATGCCTAATTCTCTGAGAGACTATGAAGAGCAGAGCTTCCCTGATGACCTGTATTAGACTTGCAGAATAAATGAGAAATAAACTTTTATTATGTTAAGTCACTAAAAGAAAAATGATAAGTTCTTAAGTTAAATCGCTTAGGTTTGAATTTTGGCCACATCATTTACTAGTTTAATGATTGTAGGGAAGCCCTTTAACCTATGTTTTAATTTCCTCATGTGTAAAATGAGGATAATAATATCTATGACGTAAGATCATTGTGATGACTAATTAAGATAATATATGCCATCTCTTGACACAAAGTTAATAACAACTGGGTTCTTGTTTATCCTTTGACCTTTTTGGTTCTGTAACTCAAAATTTGTTATTGGTCTCTCAAATCGTACTTTTGAATGTAATATATTAAGTACCTTGCTGTTGAGAATAGTACAGCTATTCCTATAGGGGAATGTCATAGAGACAACTGTTTCACTAGCTCTCTCAGAATGCTCCCTGGGAAGCTCGCTTGTATCATCTTTCCTGCTAGTGCTTTTTATGTTGAGTGGTTTGTGAAACATGAGGAAACTGGATAGCACACTCTAGAATGAAGTGCTACGTCAGTGTCAGGCTGAGGACAGACCACCTGAGGAATACTGTGACTTCTTTCTTGGAATTGGAATTATTACTATTTTTCTAGTTCCTGAAACAGTATCCTTACTGTTTTTAAAATTATTATTAACCAAATGGCTGCTTCACTTTCTTGTAACATTTCTGCTAATTAAAATTAATGAAATGATTATAAGGTAGAGAAAATATAAAATAAAATATGATAAAATATCTAAGGTTGCTCACATAGGTTATGCATATTCAAATTATTATAGTTATTGTGGACAATGTATAGTATCAAAAGATACACTTGCTCTGGTCTTGTATCCTCTGGGAGAATATATATATCTAAGAGTGAAATGAGTTGACATATTTTCTATAAATTTCTTACAGCCATTTTCCAAAATTGGAAGAATATCCAGCATTATTTGCGTGCCATTTTAATGTTCATTGCAAACCAAAGCATGTAAACCCTTTGTATTTTGATTTATGAGCAGTTTAATTTCCCATCTTAATGAAAAAGGATATAGAAATGAAATTGAAGGTGTATTTACTCCTTTAGTATCTAGTGATTATATTTCTTCAGAAAAGTTGGTTTATATTGAATAATAGCAAGTATTTTACTTAGTCCATTTGGGCTGCTCTAAGAGACTACCATAAACTAGGTGCTTACAAACAACAGTAATTTTCCTCTCACACTTCTGGAAGCTAGGAAGTCCAAGATCAAGGTGTCAACAGATTTGGCATATGGTGAAAGGTAACTTCCTGATTCATAGAAGACTGTCTTCTTGCTATAACCTCACAGGACAAAGGGGCAAGGGAGCACTTTGGGGCCTCTTTCATAAGGGCAGTAGTCCCATTCGTGAGGATTCTGCCCTCATTACTTAATTGCCTCCCAAAGGCACCTCCTACAAATACTATCACATTGGGTATTAGGTTTCAATGTATGAATTTTAGGGAACACTCAGATTATGGTAGGCAACTATTATTTGTTGAGTGTTAAAATGGAGTGGAACTCATGAAATACAAAAATAAGAGGTACCTTTATCAATCAGGGACCTTTTCAAAGTTTGGGGGGTGAAAAGCTTTTGGATGTGGTAAGAATGTATGCCTTGATTATCAGTATTGACATGCAGAAAATGTACACATATTTAATCTTTACAAATGTAAGCTTCTAATAAAGGCAGTTAATTAAACAGGTAAAAGTTGAAGATGAAAATATAAGTAAAATTTTAATGAATAAACAAGTATTCCTTTAGCTTATGCTCAGAGAAACATACCTATACTTCCCAACCAAGATCTCTCCACTTTTGTCACTTAATTTTTATGTGTGCTCCACTCTTGTTCCTACTTGTGTACTTTTGATTGATGAAATGCACTTCTTTGAGCTTAAGGTCTAATAGAAATTGTGTATCTTTTCCAAAATATTGGCTGACTTCTCTGGCCCACACTGATATTTCTCAGAATTTCTACAAATATTATACTGTGTATTTTATAATCTAACAATTATGCAGTCTTGCATTATTATCTCTATATTTTATGTGTCTGTATTTTTTCCCCTTTGCATTTGGGCTGTGTTATTTAAGGAGTACAGCTTCTATCCAGAATTCTGGACACTGATGGAGATATCAAGTATAGGATGATGGATAAATTCTTAAATGCTGGGGAATTGAAAGCAGTTGTGTTACAATGCACAAAGATGTTTTCAGCTGGAATCTTCATTGATATTGACAGTGAATGAAGTTATGATATATTCATCTTTAGATTTATTTTTGATTGTGGTAAATTCTAGTAACAACAACAATAAGAGTAGCAGCTAAAATTTATGTAGTGCTTACCTGGCCATGCAATATGTGAAGTATGTTACATATATCATTCTGTTTAGTCCTTACAACAACCCCATGAGCAATACTATTATTGTCAACACTTCACAGACAAGGAAACTGAAGCACGGAAGGCTTATGATCTTTATTGAAGGTCCCACAGGGCTGGGACTGATTCCAGAGCCACACTGTCAAGCACTGTGCTGACCTGCCAATCACCATGGGGCAGGTGGGAACTCAGTTAAACATGCTTTTCATTTTGTGGGTCATAAGTACAAAAATATTCGTATTCTGAGGACTTAAGTGGTTGAATGAAAATTTTGAGTACTTACAAATTAAACATTTAGGATTTCCATAATAAATGGAGATGATCTAGAATTGAACATAGAATAAAGTGAAGGGAATATCCATTTCTAGCTCTGGTTTTCCTACCAATTTGTTGAATAAATTAGGGCAGTAGGCCATCCTGAGATGAGCATTAAATAGCTATTTTTAAGATGGAAAAGTGGCTTATCAATAAAAAGATTAAGAATCCCTCTTGACTTTTCCTGATAGACTTTTGTGAATAGTGATATAATTCTTAATAATATTAATAATTTATAAAAAATGAATTTATGAATATACTGGCTAGGAAATTTTGAACAACACATGCAGTTTCCCACACTGAAAACACTTGGGCATTTAGAAAAAAATCTGCAAATATTTGAGTGATAAAGTAGGAAATATGAAATAGAGTTTTCAGTGTTGTGAAGGATTTGTTTATATGCTAAGAAAGTATGTTGGGGGAAGTTTTAAAAATCAGTTGGCTAAAAACATCAGTTAACTTGAATTTTGGGTGGGATAGCTAAATTCTAGCCAGTGGATTGCTTAATCAGTCACCAGTGTTCAGCTTCTGGGAAGAAACTTCTTCCCAACTGAATACAGTAGACTCTTGGCTTTCCCAGATTTAAAATTTTTGGTTCCCAGTATTTGGGAATGGACCTTAAGCTCAGCAATGCAGTGATTTACAATTCTGTCCAATTTTAAATATGACATTGAAAATGCAAGGCTAGTGTGTTGGAGACACTCACAGCCAAGGACAGTCTGTAACCACATCTTCTAAGTGTGTATTTTATGGAGGAAATCATATGCTCTTGTGGTAACTACAAAAGCCTGAGGATGTCCATCACGAATGTTAATGGTCTACTAGTTCTACTTCAGTAACAATTTTTTCCATTCACTCACTCACTCTCTCACTCACCCACTCACTGAGACTGCCTCTGTGCCCGCAAAACCTCCAGCTAAACCTTTCCCACACCTTTGCCATTAGTCTCTTCTCATTTTGATTTCTCTTCTAACCAGTGGCCTGATTTTTCTGCTCAGTCTCAAATGCTCTTAAATATATTTAAAGTTGTTTCTTTCATAACACATCCATTTTCTTTCCTTCTGTATTCCAAACACTTTCTGAACCAAAGTCAATATTATTTTGAAGGTCATCTTTCACTGTATTCAAACTATGTTGTCTGCCTATTATGACTTTTGGTTTGTCTTTGCTTTCTCTCTCATCTTCATGAATCTTGTTTTCTCCTTCATCTTTATGGATCCTTATTTGCCACTTTATAACATAAGTGAGCTTCCTGTTCATAGTATGTCAGCAAATAACTTATCAAATTTCTGTGGACATTTTGTGATTTACTTTAACCTCTAAAGAGCACATGGAATAAACAATATGAGGACAGCAGTGCCACAGAGCCCCCAAACAACCTCTGTGGGAGAGGTCAGAGTTGCCTTCAGATCCTGCGATGAAAACTCAGGAGTAAGTGGTGACATCTGAACAGAGAACATCAGACCATGTCAAGCATAGGCTGAACCCACTTCTGGATATTACACTCTCATTTTGCCTTTCCTAAACAAAATCACATTTCTGTTTTCTTATCCTAGTTTCTTTTTTTTAGGATCTTTCCATGTTAACATTCTTCATCTTTTTGTGTAATGTTTCTCAAATGACAAGCATTCACAGTCATGTATTTTGTTTTAAGCTTTCAAACTCAAATCGTAATTAACTTGATACCTTAAAAATTTGTCTAACCTAAATATATTCATTTGAAGCTTCCCTTTCTGATCATTACCATAAATAAGAAACACACTATCAATTGCTGTAAGCATAAATGAGATTAAAGGAAAACACTCTTTTGGGGTATCTGGATAGCTCCGTCAGTTAAGCCCCTGGCTTAATTTCAGCTCAGGTCACGATCTTGTGACTTGTGAGTTTGAGCCCTGCATCGGCATCTGCACCGAGAGAGAGGAGCCTGCTTGGGATTCTCTCTCTTCCTCTTTATCTCCCCCTCCACCACTCACACACTTGTGCTTGCTCTCAGAATAAATAAATAAACGTTAAAAAAAAGAACCAAAACATTCTTTTTGTATATTCTAGTATTGGCCTGTGTACTTGCTAAACCTGAGCTTATTCTCTTTTTATTTGGGAAAGGGAGAGCAGGAAGTGTCTGGTTATCAGTTGCTGTGAAACAATTCACCTCAAATTTAGTCGCTTAAAGTAACATTTTCTTACTACCTCTCATGGTTTTGTGGGTTGACTTGGGTCACCTGTTCTCACTTTGTGGTCTCTCATGAGATTTCAGTCAGCAGCTGGGAGAAGTCATCTAAAGGTTTGTTTGGGTGGGATGCCATGATGGCTCTTGTTCAGCTGGGCAATAGATGTTGCCTATTTGCTGAGACTTTTTCTGGGACTGTTTACTGTAGTGTTTACCCATTGCTTCTTCATGTGGTATGTCCTTCTCACACATGACAGCTGGGTTCCAACAGTAAGTGTTCAAAGAGGTCTAGGTAGACACTATGGGAGCTTCTTATGACCTAACCTCTGAAGTATTATAACACCTTAGTTACTTTCTATTGGTTAAGAAGTCACTAAGGCCAGGCCAGATTCAAGGAGGAGAATGGCAAATCATTTTTAATCTATCACAGCTTGTAGTAGAGTGGTGTTAAAAACTGGCACCAAACTTAGATGTTCTCTATGATGTAATCAGTATTGAAAGTAAATTGAAAGGGGAATGAATTTCTCCCTATGTAATTCAATGTTATGAAATTCTGACTCCATTCATCACCTAAACTCATCTTGCTGCTGCCAATAGCAGTGAACCCCTCCCCAGTATTCACCTTCTAGTGTGTGTCTCGTGCCTTTGAGATTTCAAGTATTAGTTTGTTGGTATGTCCTCACATTCTCATTCTGAGGGTAACCTTCTGCCTTTTGTTAATGCTAGTAATACAACGTAAAAAGACAGAAAGCCAAAAGGAGCATTGTAATGAACAAAATTAGATTTTTTGAGGCAAACACCCAGATACTATGTAAGTAAACGTAGAGAACGTCTTTACAAAAATTCTGGAGAAATAGCTACACTGGTTTGTAGATTTAGAAACTTCTTTGGCTCATTAGGAAGGACTATTTGAGAGGAGGGATTCTCAGTAGGCATCTTTCTTCATGGGTCAGATTTCTGGTTCAAATGTGTGTGGGTGAAATATCAATATTTTTCCCCAGGGGATAGGTGGTGTGGTTCTGTTTCTAAGATGAAATAATTTGAGCACCAACATCTGTGTGTATTTTGGAAAAATTTAATGTTATGCAGTTTGTTGGGAATAATAACCTAAATACTTATAATCAGCATTAGTGAGGTTATGGCAAACTGTTTTGAAAACTGATAAACAAATAAGGTATAGTTTTTTTCTTTTTTAGGAAAAGCATATAAAATAACCAATTTTTTTTTGAGAAATGCACAAAGCTTAAATTTGGAACCAAAGGTCATTCATACCACTTGATGGTATGAAGTTTTTTTGACTTGGTGTATTGCTCTATATCTGCATCTAGTTATTCCGTGCATGTATTTCAACCAAAGATATACAGTTTCAGAAACTTCCTTTCGTACAAGTGTAAGGTTTTCCTTCAGCATTGCTCAGTAAACATGCTGAATGATAAATTAGTTCATTTTGAACAAGCAATTTTTTCTAATTTATATTATCATTCAGCACAAATGGCTTAACTGTCAAGATCAACTCTCCTTGGCTCTGTGCTCAATGGCATTAAACAAGCAAATGTTTATTTGGTATTAAGTCCTAACTGTAAAGAGCTGTTCAGACTTTCAGGCAGTTTCTGATACAAAAATTCTCTCTTGACTCCATTAGATTTTTAAAAAGGCAAGATAGATACTAGTCAGTTCTTGAGATATGTTTTAGATAAATATTTGAGGTGCTCTGATTGGACTCCATGCTAACATTATTGTTGCTGGGACAGTTTTTAGCTCTGAAGTTTTCTGAAGTGGGTTATTTTTTTAAAGTTGTTAAGCAATGAAGGGGAACTCTCTCTCTTTCTGTCTCATAAATTACAGTAGATCCCACAGTTTGAAAAGGATTTATGAGAACAATATGATGAAGTGTTAATGAAGGACATGTATCCTTGAACTTTCTTTTGTGTTTGTGTGTGTGTGTAATCACTGATGAGTCACTCTCTCTACTTTTGCTTAATTTCAAGATTAAATTCATTCATAAACACGATATTTATAGAACTTTTAATAACAGATGTTGCAACAGTAAATGAAAGAAATGATCCACAATTAGGTACGCATCTGGGTACAACAATGCAAAAATAATACAACTAGAAAGATATCTGAAGAAAATATACCAGCATGTCAATAATCTTAATATGCTTAATATGTTTAGATGATATTTTTTCCCTTTAGTGATGTTTTTTCTTTATACCTTTTTGTAATTTTAACTTTTCTAGAATGAGAACATTTTAGCATGGACAAGTGTCAAATAACTAAATGAGATACTGTAATTGCTAATGTTTATTCCTCATCTTGATTGTTAGTTTTAAAATTATGTTCATGAATAAACAAATAAAGAAAAAGTTTCTAGATCAGTCATGTTCTGGCTTCATTTGTGCCATAGTGACATTTTTTATACACACTTCCCCCTTTTTAGTTTATACATTTACGTCAGTGGTCTTGTAAACATTCCCGGGGAAACAGCTCCACCCCCCAGGTGATGAAGCAGTATGTTCCCCTCCTGGTGTGTGCAGATGCTTCCCTCTTTCACTCTTCCTTCTGTGGCCAGGAAGGTTTTCATTTTTCATTTGGAAATGATGCAGCTCTCTTGTTAGCAGACCAGCAGAAGCAGGCTGGCCCATTTCTGTGACTCACAGAGGCTCATTGGGATCCTCAGCAAAAATTCCTTCCCTTGCTCTTGTCAGCTTTCAGGAGCTTCAGAGTTTAGGTAGAAGGGATGTGAGTGATTGAAGGATATTTTACAGGAATAATTGAAAGCTGAGCATTATATGTATATTTTTTTAATTAAAAAATTGTTTTAAGTTTATTTATTTATTTTGAGAGAGACAGAGACAGCATGAGTGTAGGAGAGGCACAGAGAGAATCCCATGCAGGCTCTATGCTGCCAGGCACAGCCTGACGTGGGGCTCGAACTCACAAAACTGTGAGAGCATGACCTGAGCCAAAATCAAGAGTCAGACGCTTAACCAACCAAGCCACTCAGTTGCCCCTTATATACTTTAATTCTAGAGTAGAGGATGGGAAAGCTGTGCATTTGGATTCTGTGCAGATGCAAATTCTCATGAGTAACCATGGAAAAGGTAAAAACAATGCAAAATAAATGATATTCAGAAGACTTTTTCCTTGTGCTTCTTCCATCTTTATTATTCATTCTTTGACTTGTATCATCTCTCATCCTTTCTCTATCATGTAAGGCTAGAGAATAATGGAAAAAAGAGAAAACAATATACTTCATACAATCCATTTATTGAATGAAACCTATTGCCTAAAGTTGTTCCATTGCTATTTTTGTCCTGTCCCGTTGAGTTAGAGAGAAGAGGAAGTCATTCCCAGGGGCTGAATGTGCATGGAGGAGTATGCAGTAATTTGTGCAAATTAATGCAAATGACTATTAATCATAGAACTTCTGGAGTAGAGAAAGATTCATTACTACTACTTAAGGTAAAAGCAGTAAAAGTAATTGAAAGTAGTTCAAAATGGAATATGTGCTACTTAGGTTATTTTAAGCAGATTATGCCTTTAGAAGAGAAGATAGTGGCTTTCTAGCATATAAAACTTACCACACATCCCAACCTCCCCATAATCCCCATTTTAGAGAATTCTCTTAAAAAAATTTTTTTTGAACATTTATTCATTTCTGAGAGACAGAGCTTGAGTGGGGGAGGGGCAGAGAATGAGGGAGACAGAATCTGAAGCAGGCTCCAGGTTCTGAGCTGTCAGCATAGAGCCCCATGCAGGTCTCAAATTCACAGACCACAAGATCATGACCCGAGCCGAAGTCTAAGGCTCAACCGACTGAGCCACCCAGGTGCCCCTCAACCTCCCATTTTAAAGAGATACCTTTAAAAATATCAGTCAAGGAGAATCTTCAATTACTACATTGCTTCAAGAAACCATACAATTTTGGTTGTTAGAAACACTGTTCATCAGTTGATGGACATTTAGGCTCTTTCCATAATTTAGCTATTGTTGAAAGTGCTGCTATAAACATTGGGGTACAAGTGCCCCTATGCATCAGCACTCCTGTATCCCTTAGGTAAATTCCTAGCAGTGCTATTGCTGGGTCATGGGGTAGATCTACTTTTAATTTTTTGAGGAACCTCCACATTGTTTTCCAGAGTGGCTGCACCAGTTTGCTTTCCCACCAACAGTGCAAGAGGGTTCCCATTTCTTCACATCCTCGCCAGCATCTATAGTCTCCTGATTTGTTCATTTTAGCCACTCTGACTGGTGTGAGGTATCACTGGCGTGAGATATCTCAGTGTGATTTTGATTTGTATTTCCCTGATGAGGAGTGACGTTGAGCATCTTTTCATGTGCCTGTTGGCCATCTGGATGTCTTCTTTAGAGAAGTGTCTATTCATGTTTTCTGCCCATTTCTTCACTGGATTATTTGTTTTTTGGGTGTGGTTTTTTTCGGGTGGGAGTTTGGTGAGTTCTTTATAGATTTTGCATACTAGCCCTTTGTCCGATATGTCATTTGCAGATATCTTTTCCCATTCCGTCGGTTGCCTTTTAGTTTTGTTGATTGTTTCCTTTGCCGTGCAGAAGCTCTTTATCTTCATGAGGTCCCAATAGTTCATTTTTGCTTTTAATTCCCTTGCCTTTGGAGATGTGTCAACTGATGAATGGATAAAGAAATTGTGGTTTATATATACAATGGAATACTAGTTAGCAATGAGAAAGAATGAAATATGGCCTTTTGTAGCAATGTGGATGGAACTGGAGAGTGTTATGCTAAGTGAAATAAGTCATACAGAGGAAGACAGATACCATATGTTTTCACTGTTATGTGGATCCTGAGAAACTTAACAGAAGACCATGGGGGAGAGGAAGGGGAAAAAAAAGTTAGAGGGAGGGAGCCAAACCATAAGAGACTCTTAAAAACAGAATAAACTGAGGGTTGATGGGGGTGGGAGGAAGGGGAAAGTGGGTGATGGGCATTGAGGAGGGCACCTGTTGGGATGAGCACTGGGTGTTGTATGGAAACCAATTTGACAATAAATTTCATATTAAAATAAAATTTAAAAAAAGAAGCACTACTCCAACAGATGTGTTCTTCACAAAATACAACACATGCAAATGATGTGACTGAACTAACCCTCAGGTGTTTTGCAGTTGAGTTGTTTAATGCCATATCTTGAGAAAAAAAAATGTTTGGATTCTTTTACATATGACTGTGTGAAAATTAAGGGGTTAAAAATAAAATGAAATAACTGAGCCTTTTATTTTTCTTCCTAATAGTTTATTGTGTAAAGAGACTTTATTTTCCTACCATACCTTATTATTCAATACCTTCCATTTCCTTGTATGCTTAGGAAAAGTGATGTGTGTTCATAGATCTTAATTTATTGATTTGTATCAAACAGCTGCTTGTATCAGTGGTCAGGCCTGCTGTACAAAGTACAAACATCAAAATTTCTAAACTCTAATCCCGTAGGTAGGTCATCTGCCTCCATAATTTTTAGAGAACCATTTTGCCCTACCAGGACACATCTGCAATGTTTGGAGTTTTATTATTTGCATTTGTAACTCACAGAAGTTCTTACATAAAGGAGAAGTTCTTACAAAGTTCCTCAAGGTTTGTGAACGTTTTTTTAATTATATCTGGAAAAGGTTTATTTGGTTTATTGTATCTTCTGTTATCTCCTTTTCAATAAAATGGTCTGCTGAATTATGTAGAAAGTTACTGTTTATAATATTCATGCTTTACTCTGTATCAAAGCTCTGAGAGAGCAGAGGCTATGGACATCAGGGTTATGGGGGACAGGTTGGCTGGAGATTGGCAGGGAAAGTAAGGGAGGGGTTTGGGCCAAGTCACAAGTCACATTCTGTGCTTGCTCTCTAAAATTTCAGATGGATAAATTCTGGCTGGAATGAAAATAAGGGCCACCTTGACAGGTAAATGAAAGTGTGAGGTCTCAGAAGGGAAGATAGAGACTAGGCAGGCAATGTCTATTGCCAGCAGCCATGCCCAGGCTCTCTTGTCCCTAGAAAAGTGTTTAGACCAGGCCTGTGGAAGTCATTTTCATTATATACTTTCCTGTTACCTCACTCACTGCAGAGCAGCAGTTTGGAATAGTTGCTATAATTTATACTACTCAGAGGATATTTCATTGTTTGAAAGAGAAAAGAGGATAAAGAATTAACCTCGACTAGACTTACAGGGGGCTCAGCTGTTGCTGTGGGCAGCAACTTATAAGGCTGGTCCTTAATTACATTACTAATTTCTCCACCCACATTCTACCCATTCTTTTCTCTTTCATGGCAGAAGCTACCAGTACCTTCACACAAATGGTCCTGGTGGGGTTTCTGTCTTCCTGCTCAGAGATGACCTTATTGAGTATGATTTCAGGGGTATTTGAATGGTCCTTTTGTTCTCCTCCAACTGACCTACCTACCAATCAACCAACAAACCAACTCACTGACCGATCTTTTTACCATGGAACAGAGCCCTTTATTCACAGGTGTAAAACCACAGGTGTAGAAGTATAAATGACTATGGTAAAATTCTTTCTTGAATGTTTCTGCTACTACCAGGTTGGTTGAATAAGGCAGGGGAAACAGAGAAGTTAAAAGTGTTTAGGGAAGTTACTGAAACGAGAGGGCGATGGTCATTTTACATGTATATTCCCAATTTTGGTTAGGGCTAGACTATTAAATATCTCTCATGGATCAGAACTATGCTATTTTTAGAATGAATTCTCTTGAATGGTGAATGAGTAACACACATGTGACTAAAGAATCCAAAAAATTCCCAAATTCTTTGTTTTAGGTCTGGGAACCTCCCCATACTTTCTCTCCTTAGGCCATTGCTACTTATATTGATTGCAGGGCCCTTTCTCAGTTCCCCATTACATAGACTCACAGTCTGATGAGATGTGGCTATTTTCCATGCTCTGGTCCTAAGAAAGAACTGAGAACTTAGGTATTTATTTTCTTTAGCTTGTGATGGTTTAGCAACTGCTATGCTGAGACACCTCTACCACACTGGATTCAGTTATTCTCCATTTCTAGATACTTTTACTTTCTTGATAACTCACTATTGTGTGTGTATGTGTGTGCAGAGAAGTGTTTTTAAAACAGTTTCATTCAAGAGCTATTCCTTAGTCACCTACTATGGGTAAGACACTTTCCCAGGCATTGCAGGGATTTGGAGTGAGGCATAGACTGGCTTTGAGTTAATATATTTACATTTTTTTTCTTTTTTGAAAGAGGGAGAGAGAGAAAGAGAGAGAGAGAGAGAGAGAGAGAGAGAGAGAAAGCAAACAGGGGAGGGGCAGAGAAAGAGAGAGAATCCATACTGACAGCATGGAGCCCATTATGGGGCTCAATCCCATGAACTGCAAGATCATGACCTGAGTGAAAACCAAGAGTTGGTTGCTTAAATGACTGAGCCACCCAGGCATCCTTGAGTAAATATTAAAGTGGCATGAGGCGATGGGGTTAGGAATGGTGAAGAAATAAAAGATAGCATTTTAAAACATTTGCTGTGAGTGTTAAAAAGAAAGGAAGATCCCATCTGTTAGGGAAAGTATCCTGATTTGCTCAGGTCTGCTGGTTTTGTTTTGTTTTCTCTTTTTCCTTCTTTGGTGAAGCTTAGGATCAATGTATAAAAAGTGAAAAATTAATAAAGGAAATATTTTAAGGCACCTGCTCCTAGGAACAAAGCATGTATGAGTGGAACAGTTACTGGCTCTTTAAAGGACTTGCCCTTGACTTAGAAGATAACTTTTTAAAAAATTAAGTGAATGGGGTTGGCACCATTACTTAGCTGATTCTTAATTATTCAGGAACTCATTATCTAGTTGGAGAATTATCTAAGTTGCCCTATTTTTCTCTTCCTTTTATTTTTGCCTCTCATCTGGTCTTTATGTCCTTTTTACGTGTTAATTCCTCCATGGCTGGTAGGAACAAAAATAAAAAAGATCAATTGCAAATCTTTAGACAGATTGGTTAGGGAAAGGCTCTGATGTTTGGACAAAATGAGGATAATTGGTAAATTGTCTATTTGTACTGGTTCATCGTCATCAGAGTAATGACTGATGGAAACCAAAGTAGCTGGGCCTGCTGAACGACTTAAAATCAAGGTGTAGGAGGAAGGTTCTTGATGTTCATAGCTTTTCCTTATTTTAATTTTTTTTTAACATTCATTCATTTTTGAGAGACAGAGACAGAGCGTGAGTGGGGGAGGGCCAGAGAGAGAGAGGGAGACGCAGAATCCGAAGCAGGCTCCAGGCTCTAAGCTCTGAGCTGTCAGCTGTAAGTTCTGAACCCACGGACTGTGAGATCATGACCTGGGCCGAAGTCAGATGCTCAACCGACTGAGCTACGCAGCCACCCCAGTTTTTCCTTATTTTACACATTGTCCCAATATCCTGCATTATATAATGATTTTGTAAAGTCTTTATACTTTTTTTTTTTTTAGTAAGTGCAGTATTTAAATTTCATAGCCTAAAACAAACTTCCTAGAAGAGTAAGCTGGGTTAAAATGGTTATAGCTGCAAGGATACATGCTGTGATATGCTTCCAGAAATCTGTAAGACAACTATGAAAGTATTTTGGCTGTAATGCATCTTAGCCAATTAGAGTTTACGGCAGCTGTCATTCAATATTAGTGGCCTATAGTTAAAAGATGAGTACTTTAAAATGGATGCATTTATGGTTCCTTCTCTTGTCTCAGAATAAGTGATTTGGCTTGCCAACAAGTGGTTTTTGTTAGGGTCCCTTCTAGGATATAAATGGATGGGAAGTGGTCTTCCAAGGGATTTCTTTCTTCAGCTCTTTTAAAAGTAGTGTTAGCAAGGGATAATAAGATAAAATGCCTAATGGATCCCTAAACCCACTTTCACTGAGTTCAGGGACATTTATAAATGTACAGCTGGGGAGTGTTCTTTACAGCCAAGAAGCTTACTGTTCATGCTTTTGACTTTGTGAAGGCAGCGCATCCACCATACCTCAATGCCTTTCCCATAACCACAACAATCAAATTTGAAGTTTCTTTCTTATATTCAAAAGCACTATTGAGATGATTGATACAATTTGAATGAGTACTTTCAGAGGAGAGAGGCAGAAGTCAAAATTCTGTCTTCTAGGGGCACCTGGTTGGCTCAGACGGTTATATGTCCAACTCTTGACTTTGGCTCAGGTCAGGATTTCACGGCTAGTGTTCAAGCCCCACGTCAGGCTCTGCTTTGACAGTGGGCACTTGGTTGGGATTCTCTCTCTCTCCCTCTCTTTCCCTCCACCACTCATGTTTTCTGTATCTCAAAATAAATAAATAAAAATAAAAAAATTCTGACTTCGGGATAAAATTTTAGAAATCCCCTTTCTCTCCTTGTCTGAATTCCTTTACTAGCTCCTTTTATAGATTGTGATCACTTAGTACTCCATGATGTTCCCTGCCATATTGGCATCTAAATATTGCAGAGATTTTTTGGATAAAGATACTTTAGAAATAAACTTTAGACAGAATTTTGAAAACATGCATAAACTATACACATTAAAATGAAAGATTAAATGGAAATCAATCAAATGTTTGACATAAGGATTAAAGAATTTATTAAAGTCAATTAACCCCAGAAAGAAAAGGCTACAAAACAAAACCAATGGAAAGATCAGAAGAATTATGATTTTTCCTTGTGGAGAAAAGATTGACCTGGTGCCTCATACTGTTCCCTAAATATTTAGGATGGTATTTGGATGGCTGTGCTTGTTTTGTGCTTTGTACTTGGGATGGGTTGGGCAATGATCCCAAGGCTAATGATGAAAAGAAAAGTTACTTTCAAATCACCTCTGGAAAAAACTTGTTTGAATTTCAGACTCATCCCTTCAATTCTGATGTGACAACTCCATGTTTGTGTCTCACAGATACCTCAAATTTTATATGTTTAAAGTCTTGATCTTCCCCTAGAAATATGCTTCTCTTCTAGTCTGCATGAGTAAATAATGCCTCTATCATCTTATAACATTGGGAGCCATCTTTGATAACTCCCTCTACATTTAGTGCATCATTAATTCACTTTGATTGCACTTCCAAAGTGTATTTCTTCTAAAAAGTTTTTATTTAAATTCCAGTTAGTTAACATACAGTATAATATTAGTTTCAGGTGTACAATATAGTGATTTAACACTTCCATACAACATCTGGTGCTCATCACAACATGTGCACTCCTTGATCTCCATCACCTATTTAACTCATCCCCCTAGAATATACCTTTACTCCACCAACTTCCCAACTGTACCTCCATTGCTAGTGTTAGTCCAAGGGAGACTGCCTGGAAGTTTGGAGAGTTTATAAAACTTCCTGAAGGCCACACAGCTATTTGATGGCAGAGCTGATTGGATCCGAGTTTTGCGTGACTCAGAAGCTGTGAAACTACTCTTAGGGGGAAAGAAAATGTATAGCGGTTGCCTTCTAAATTAACATTGAGCCTGTTAAAATTCATATTTTGAAATAATTATGTAAAGTTTTCAATGATATAGAGTATGGCAGTATGAAGAGTGGAAGGATAAATAGAAATAAGAATATTTGAAAACCGTATCTGTGGAGATAGGAAACAAATATACCACCACCATAAGGAAAAAAATATTCACCTTCCGCTGATGGTGTTAGAAACAGTTGAGAAAGAGAGTTTCTCTTGTGAGATTTCTTAACTGCAAGGAGCAAAGCCCTCAATAAAATGAAAACCTTAATTTTCTATTCCTATCTTGGTTGCATTTACTAAATAGCTTTAATAGGAAGGTGTTACAAAGTGTAAACAGCTGCTCTGTCAAGCTAACATCAAGTGGTGAACAGGTGAAGTCAGACTTCAGGATACCTAAAGTCATGGTGTAGCCCTGGATGCTGATCCCTGGCTACACCCATGCCTGTGAGATCAGAATTCTGAGGATGGGCCCTGTTTTAGTTTGCTAAGATTGCCAGAACAAAGCATTACTGTGTAAGTGGCTCATGATTATTTATTTTCCATAATTTATTTTCTCATGATTCTGGAGGCTAAAAGTCAGAGATCAAGGTGTCCGAGGGTTAGTTGCTTTTGAGGACTCTCCTCTGGGCTTGTAGATAGTATTCTTTTCCTTCCTGTTCCTTCACATGGTTTTCCCTCTGTACTGGTCTATATCCTAATCTCTCCTCACTTTCTTCCCTGTTCTTATAAGGATTAGGGGCCCACCCTCATGGCCTCATTTCACCTCTTTAAACAATTCATCTCCAAGTACATTCACATTCTGAGGATCTAGGTGTAGGATTTCAACATATGAATTTTGGAGGGACACAATTCAGCTCATAACAGGACCAAAGAACCACTGTTTTTAACTCCTGCCCCAAGTTGTTCCAATGTGCAGCCAAATTTGAGAGTCCACGCCCTATGTAGGATTCTCAAACCTGGCTCCATTAGAATCACCCACGTAGCTTTAAAAAAGTAAACAAAACAAAACGAAACACCAGTACTTAGGCATCACCCTCAGAGGACTGATTTGATCTGTGTGGGCTGGGGTATTGTTAGTTTCTAAAAGGTCCCTGGTGACTTAAATATGTAGCCAGGTTTGAACACCGCTGTCCTAATGTACGTGTTTCTTAACTGTGTAAATAAAAGCATATCTTATCTTTCTTTATTTTTTCCTTTGGAAATTCATAAGAAACAGTTTCTTTTTGTGAAAGATGTATGTTCAACATAGTAGTGTTCATGTCTAAAAAAAAGAGCTAAATATTTCTAAGGTGCTATAGTTTCAAATGTCAAGCATTGATTTTATAATATAGTTTTACATTAGACTTACTGTTTTTTTTTTATGCTTAATGAACACAAATCAAAGCAACTTGGGTATGTCACTCAGAAAGCCAATGAAGTTAGGTAACTGACACTTTAATGATTAAGATGAGTAAAACGTCATAACTTTTATCACGGAATTTTTTTTAATGTAGCTTTTTTATGTTTTATTCTTTTTTAGATCACAGAATTTCCCTTCCAGCAAATGCAATATTTAAAAACATTTATTATTGAAATATAGTTGACATACAGTATTATATTATTTGCAGGTGTACAACATCGTGATTTGGCAATTCTATATATTGCTCAATGCTCACCACGATAAGTGTTATCACCATCTGTCACCATACAACGTTATTACAATGTTATTGACTATATCCAGGGCTGTACTTTTCATGTCTGTGACTTATTTATTTTATAACTGGAGGTTTGTACCTCTTAATCCCTTTCCCTATTTCTAGTGAGGAAATTTCTTGATTAAAGAAGTGATGGTTTTCAGCTTTCAGAAGGAGGCTGGATTTTCCTTTCCAGATGATATCAAAATCTGATAGAAAGTCATTGATTTACTCAGGCCAATTTCTGTATTTTGAAGTGAAGCCACTTATCTGGCATTTTTCATTAAGGCTTGAAAACAGCTGGCTGCTTCCCAGAATGCAGTACTGTGACAGAGATTATTTTATGAAGTCATGGATCAGCTTCCTTTGTAACTTGCTTTAGTTGATTATGTGTACATTTCTTCATTCTCTGGGCTTAAATGAAGGCTGCGCTTGGGTGAGGAAACAGTATTATTGTTTCAATGATAAAAGGCCATTTCTATCTTGCTATGTTCCATTGTCTTTCCCATTGCACCTTAATAATATTTTTGGTTTCAGTTTTTTTTCTGAACATCATTTTTAAATACTATAAATACTGTGCTTTGAATTATGTAGTTTTAGAAACAGTATTTAAGATCATAAAACATCGTTTGAACTATATAAATATACTGTTCCAGGAGTGTAGTTCGTTTTTATTTGTCCTTTCCCTCTTGATTTCTGACAGAGAGATCTGGGAAAGTGAGCTTTTAATGAAAACAAAACAAATTAAGAAAAAAACTCTACTGTTATTACAACTGTACAGTATGTAATCACTTTCTAAAGTTGTGGGGTACCATGTCTGTCTGAAACAGAAAGAATTCTAAGGGCTGAGACTAAACTAGACTTAAGTATATCAGTAAGTGTAGACACCTTTTTTTAAGAGCACTTAAGAGCGTAGCCCTAGAAATTCATTAGCAAAGACTCCCAAACCGAGGAATCAAATAGTATGTTTTTCTTTTACTCAAACTGAGGACTGACCTGGGACACAAGTGCCCACATAGAATGAGGTAATGATTGTCTCAATGAAGGGAGCTACTTTTGGTTGAAAATTGAATAAAAAAGAATGAGAAGTGAGGTTTTGTGTTTCGGTTTTAATCATTTTTGCCGTGGAACCAGGAGGTGAGATTTGGTCAGCAACTTAATGCTGCTGTAATTCTCAGTTGTTGTGTGGATTATTAGCCCTCACAATTCTACTTTCTCTCTTCCTTTTGCTGACAGAGGAAATAACAAAACCCCATAGATAATGGCTCATGACAAACATTTATACTTTGGCTTCACTTGTGCCTTTTAATACTGTTTTATCTGTATCTTGGGGATCACTATTAAGTGGCTTCCAGACTTAACTACTCATAAAGATCTCTTGGGAAGCCTTTAAAAATTGATCTCCCAGTTTCCTCCTGGACCTGTTGAATCAGAAATACTGAGTATGAGGATGTGGAATCTTTGTTTGACACCCTTCCTGAGTGATTCTTGATATGGCCAACCTTTTCCTTGCCCAGGAATGGTCTCTGGGGACTCATGGTGGTCCAATTTTGGAAGATGACTGTTCTCAATTCCTTCCACTCTTCTAAGTTTCCAGTCCTAACCTCCTCATCAGAAGATGACTGGGTCCTTCCTTTCAGTCAAAAAGTAAGGCCATTCTGGATATATTCTTCATGTTCCCTTTTGTTTCTCTCAGAATCATGTCTCTGGTTATTGTCTTCCTTTGAATTTCAGAGGAAAGAGCTCCTGGTTGAAAAGTAAACTCCACTTTTGTTTTTCAGTTTATTCATTTTCACTTTAAAAAAATTATTTTAGAGAGAGAGAGAGAGAGCGTGCAAATGGGGGAGAGGGGCAGAATGAGATTTAGAATTCCAAGCATACCCCACACCCAGCGTGGAACCTGAAGTGGGGTTTGACATGGGGCTCGATCCCATGACCCTGGGATCATGATCTGAACTGAAATCAAGTGTGGGATGCTCAACAAATTGAGCCATCCAGGTGCCCCTATCTATTTTCGTCTTTAATTTCCCTTCATACCACATCTGATCCCTCTCTCCCTTTTTTAAATTACATAGTTTCTCTTTGCCTTTGAAGAACACAGATTTTTCCTATCTGGAAAATTCTTGCCCCATAATCCCTGATACCATTGAATTTCTGTCTTTTCCCCACCAAAATTCCAGAAAGACCAATGTAGTTCTTCCTTGCCACTAAGCTTTGGGGCTCTTGTTTCTACCATTCTAAACCTCCCCCTGCCTCCTCAGTAATTTCCTCTAATTATGAAATCAATTTTCTTTTCTGGAAGTTAGATTGGCATTTCGAAGCAGGAAATAAAAAGTATGAGGAGAACTATAAGGAATTTTTTTTCCATCTTCTTTAGAAAATGAAATTAGAAATACATGAAGGATACATAACCTATCTATTACAAACATTTGATAAGTAAGTATAGTTGTACCAATAAAAATTCTGGCCTCCCTTAAAAGATAAGATCAGAAGATAAATCTGTCCAATTTTATCCTTGACATATCACAAATTCTTTTGTCTAATGGTTCATAACTAAGGCTTTGATTATAGTACCTCGTGATGGATACTTAGATAGTTTATTGCAAGATGTTTTAAACAGACCTCTCCCAATTTGGAAATTGTTTTGTCTTGTATAATGTAGGCATCTCATTATCACTGGAATATCAGAATAAATGCCACATTCTCTGGAGTTGCCCATAATTTATAAACTATTTTATTTTTCTTTATTTCCTAATTATGTAAGTTAAAAATTATGGTGAAAGTATTACATAAAAATTATTAAGTCAAATAACTTTTATAGTGCATATAACAAAAAAACGATATTCTTTTTCCTCTTACCACCTTGTTTCACTTAATAGAAGAACCATCTCAGTGTTTTTTAGCTGTTTATTCTGGCATTTACTTCCCTATTTGAAAATAATATGATTGATTTTCATTGATTAATCATTTTTACTTTCTTCTAGGGTATTTGAGGATCCTTAGTTTTACCTCCTCTTTAAGTTCAAAATCCCACATGAATTACTGTTATTTCCAAGCATCTGAAATGTGATTAACTTCACTAAATAATTTGGTTTATGTAGTAAAGTAAAAAATTTACTTCGTCCTTACATAATTTATTATGTCTAAATTTCTGTATTTTTTTAAAAAAAAGTTTATTTTGAGAGAGAGAGAGAGAGAGAGTGAATGAGTGCAGGGGGTAGGGGTGGACAGAGTGACAGAGAGATTCCAAGCAGTCTCTGCGCTGACAGCATGGAACCTGATAATGGGGCTTGCACTCACAAACCATGAGATCATGACCTGAGCTGAAATCAAGAGTTGGATGCTTAGCCTACTGAGCTACCCAGATGCTCCTATTATGTCTGAAATTTTAGTTACATCTCTTCCCAGTATCTTCTTATAACTATGTAAGGGCTTTCCACAGTTGAGTGATCTACTGTGTGATTGCATTTCTTTTCTTATTTTTGTTGTTATTTTACCTGGAGTTAATAATTGCCTCATTTTTTTCCCTTTAATTTTTGTGGAATGCTATGTCTTCCAACACCCTCTAACAGTTCTGCAAAATATCTCTCAGTACAGTGTTCTATATGCTCAAGCAGCCAGATAATTTACCAACTCCTTTTTTTCCTGTTTCTTGGAGGCCCTCTGCCTCCTGCCCCAGTGTGCACTGTGTTCACGGGGTCTGAGGCACAGCTATCATTCTGGGATTGCCCACTGTGTCTCTCTATGTTTCTTAAATCCACATTGTCTTTCTTCTTATATATTTTTTTTGTGTTTGGAAAGGCATATCCTTTAGTGACCTCTTGAAAAAGTGTGTTTGGAAATGAATTTTTGGGCTTTGCATGTCTAATTGGACTAATTCACTGTAGGATGATCAGACAAGTTAGTCAGATCTTTTGTTGAGGGGCCCACCCACTCATAAAATAACATTATACATAAATCTTTTCTCTTGGGTAGTTTAGTATCATCAGAGAAGGATCTTCAGTCACTTGACAAGGGGAATGCAACCTGAATGCTAATGTTCTGGAGTTGAAGGAACTCTGTGATCATTGTACAGATTTTCACATATTAGACCTGTCTCAGCATTGTACCTTTCACTTGCCCTCTTTTGTGACTGCTGTACCTGAGTCTGAAACCCCACTGTCCATTTTCTCTGGAAAATAAACTTCAGATTTCTAGTGGGTGCTGAATTTGCGAGCGGTGGTATGCTGGTAGATGTTTAACAGCTAGCTCTCTGAAAAAAATCAAAACAGAACAAAACACGGATTTATTGAATTTGCCAGCTTCTCTCAAATGTTCAAACTATAGTTGATTTCAAGCTACCAATGTGAGGTCACTGCAGAGTTCACTCTTGCAAGCTGGTACGAGCCAGCTGCAGCCCACCAGTGATTGAGAGTTTAAAAATCCCTTCATTTTAGCAACTGCCGTTACTTTCATCTTCCAAAGTACCCAGCATCTCCATTTCGTAAGCATTTCCAGGGGCAAATTGGCTTGCTTCTTGTAGTCATTGGCTTGACTTTTCTCCTCTCTGCTAAAATGTTTCCTCCATCTGCTTTCCATCTTCAAATGTTGGACTATAGTCACTTCTTCATTTCACTAAAGTTGGAGTTTGTGTTTTTGTTTCCTGTCATCTTTGTGGTTTTAGAATTTTGAGACCAGAAGGGAGCAAAAATGCCTTAACTTTGCCATCAGGAAACCAAAAGTTCTACTCATTTTTCTAAATAAAAACTAGAGTTACAAAATGACACCTGTTGTTGTTAATAGTATTTTTAATAATCTTGTCTAAATCTTTAAGAACCTAATTCATAATATAAGTTGCTGAGAAGTAATTTTTTACTTTGCTACATAGAGCAAATTATTTAGTGCAGCTCTGTAGTACATACATTTCAGATCAGGGCATGCTTGAAGTTAAGCAATTTGTGGTGGGATTTTGAACTTAAAAGATGTGAAGGAATGTGGGTTAGTGGAGAGAGAGATCAAGTGTTGAGTTAGTTACCTTGTGTTGGACTGTCATAGGTCCTTTATCAGATATTATAGCCAAAGGCAATATTGAGCTCTGAGGAAGGTAATTTTTGGGAGAGGTTGGGTAAGGGTGGGGATGGGGGCATGTTTATTCAATTTCCAGGTTAGAAATACAGAATTAGAAATATACAATATCCTAATAAAATGTGTATATCTTTTAGATGTTAATAGCAAAACCATCCTGTTAGTTTTTTTTTTTTTCTATTTTATGGTCAGCAGTGATCTGTAAGCCAGAATAATGTAGGGGTAAAGCATAGAATCCTCTGTGTTTCTGTCTCAGAGTGTGACTCTGCCAATTGCTAGTCATGGGATTTGAGCAAGTTTCTTTATCTCTTAGTGCCTCAGAATTCTCATCTATAAAATTAAGATCGGAATAGAAACTCCTCTTAGGCTTGTTTTGAGGTTTAAGTAAGTTTACATTAAGGCAGTTATAATATATGAAGCATAGTAAGTGCTTGATAAATGATAGTTATAATTAATGTTACTGTTGCTCCTGGGACTAGTTGGCATTGGTTAATACCTGTCTACTTGCTTATTAAAATAAACATTAATATGCATTAATGTCACATTAAAGTCATAATGCACACACATTTCATTGGAATGTTCTTTTGTAACTTCATCACCCTTCCAATAATTTAGCAGACATAAATGCAGCACCAACTGTGTATAATTTTACTGGGCTAAATGCTGAGGTTATAAAGTTTCCTAAATGGACTTGTTATTTGGACAAAAATTAATATTAGAACCTTTCCTCATTCTTCACACCAAAATACACTCCAGGTGGATCAAATAGTTAAACCTAAAAAAAAAATAGAGCAATAGAAGTACTGATGGGAGATATGACTGAGTATTTTAATATATTTGGAGTAGAAGAAGCTTTTCTATTTATTGACATAAAATCAGAAACATTAACACTAAAGATGGGTACATTTTACAAAATAAAAATTTAAGTTCTGACTGAGGGAGGAATCACCAAAACAAAGTCAAGAGTGAAATGCAAACTGGGAAAAATAATGACAGCACATATGATAGATAGGAGTAAATTTAATTGCCAATTAACTGGAAAATGGCAGACAGCCTAAAAGAAAACTACAAGAACAGGCCACTCACAGAAAAAGATGTTACAAATATAAAGATATGCAAAATAAAGATATGCAAGGTTGTTCACTAAAATTTAAAGAAATTTAAATCAAACAAAAGGTATTTTTCATTTATTGGGAATAGTGGTGTGGGTAGAGTGGGAGGAGACATATACACAAACATAAAACCACCATTTCCAGAGTTCTGAGTCAAGAGAGAATATCCTTTGGGTGGTGAGATTATTTTGGCTTCTGACTTGAGTTCTCAGCCCCCTCCTTACCTCTTTCAATATACCTTCTTGAGTGCTCATTTCTTCCAGTTTTGTTTCCTTGGAAAAATGCGTTGGCAGATTACCTGAGGTTTAACGAGGCCTTCCAGCTGTGCATTAGTCATAGGTAGCGATTACTTCACACTCATATGAGCCAAGCACGTTCAACATTTTTAAAAAACCTCCCTTCTGAAGAGCTAGAGTTGGTTGATGTGTGGCCATGTGGTTTGATTTTGATATTGTTTTCTGAGACCTTCTGCTGTAGATCCCTATACACATCGTCCTCAGAGGCACTGTTTCTAGAGAAAAACAAACCAAACCCTTAGAGCTTCTAGGGAAGAAAGGGACTAGATTGGTTTGTTTGTGGGTTCATTTATTCAGCAAATATTTGTTGAGTACTTAGTATATGTCAGATAGTATTCTAATCATTGGGCATATAAGAGTGAACATAAGTTTTCATGGAGCTTAGTTTTAGAATGGGACAATTTAAAAAGTTAAATAAAAATTTCAGATGGCTGTTGTGAAGAAGGTAAAGTCAGGTAAATAAAGAGTAGAAGGATGTAGGTGGTCAGATAAATATATACATATGTACATGTATTATGCACACACTATAATAGTGCTTCTCAAACTTTACTGTATATCAGAATCAACTGTAGGGCTTATTTATTATTATTATTTATTATTTATTTTTAATTTATTTAACAAAGAGAGAGCACAAGTGGAGAGAGAGAGAGAGAGAGAGAGAGAGAGAGAGAGAGTGAGAGGGAGAGAGAATTCTAAGCAGGCTCCACACTCAGCATATGGCCTGATTGTGGGGCTTGATCCCACAACCCTGAGATGGTCTGTGCTGAAATCCAGAGGTGGACCTCAGTCAACTGAACCACCCAAGCACCCTACCTGTGGGACTTATTAAAACATTAAGATTGTTGTGCTCTTTCCTTCAGAGGTTTTGATTTCATAGGGGCCTGATATGGGACCTGGGAATTTACATTTTTAAAAAATTGTGAAGTGTTGCTGCTATAGAGACTATACCTTGAGAGCCACTGGTGTAGGTTATTTGGTGGTCCCAGAAAGCCTCCAAAGAGGTGATATATTTGGGCAGAGACCTGAATGATGGGAAGGAACCAGTGAAATGAAGATGGTCAGTGGTGGGGGGGTAGAGGGTGGGAATGAAGAGCTTTCCAGATGAAGCAGACAAACTGTGGTTTGAAGAAAGCCGAGAGACTAGTGAGGCTGCAGGGTAATGAATGGAGGGGATGGAGGCAAGAGATGGAATCAGAGAGGGCAGACCGTGGAGAGCAAGGCTGAGAATGATAGATTTAGACACTTTGTAACTGTATAAAATTAAGATTTTATTTCAAGTATGATGGAAAGCCATGGAGAAGTAGAGGACATAACTAGGTTTATTTTTTAGTGCTAGAATGGATTTTGTAAGAGGTTAAAAGTGAATGAGGAGACCAGTTAGAAAGTGTTACGATTGTACAGGATAAAAGTGATATTGGCTTTGTTTAGGCTATAGTGGTGGGATGGTGAAAAATGGGATACAGATGGTGGATGGGATTTCAGGTAAAACACAAGGGACTTGCTGGTGGATTGGATAATGAGAAGTGAGAGAGAGGGAGCAGACTCAACTATGATTCCAATGTCACCTTTCAACTAGTGAAAGGTGACACCAGTAACTGTGAACATTGGAGTAGAAACAGATTTGGGGAGAAATAAAAAAGCTTTTATTTATTTATATTTTTTTAACTCAAAGATGCCTTTAAGAATGGTGAAGAACCAGATATTTTTAGGGAAAGAGAGTGGGAATGAGGGTGAACCCATGCCTTGCTCTTTTGACAGGTCTGTTGTGATAGCTGACTAGGACAGGATTATTGTTCATGTGGATGTCACATACATCTTGGAAGCTGTAACTTCTGTAATGTGTGGCTTTTTAAATAGGTGAATAGAATCATGGCAGGAGCTTTCTAGAAAACTGTAAGCTTGGGCTGGTGGGCGCATGGTAGGCACTCAATAAACATTTTTAAAAATTTTTTTAATGTTTTTATTTTTATTTTTGAGACAGAGAGAGACAGAGCAGGGGAGGGGCAGAGAGAGGGGGAGACACAGAATCTGGAGCAGGCTCCAGACTCTGAGCTGTCAGCACAGAGCCCGATGCGGGGCTTGAACTCATGGAGTGTGAGATCATGACCTGAGCTGAGCCACCCAGGCACCCCAATAAACATTTGTTAAATTAATGAATGAATGAGTGAACTGGGAACTTTTATATATCAAGCCTATTTATCATTCTGATGAGTGATGTGTCTTCAGATTTCATTATGTAGGGAATATCAAATATCCACTGGTAAAGATTATGTCTCAATTAGATTATCATAAAGTATTTAACTGGTCAGATGAATCCAAATGGGTAGAGGGTTTTTGGTGTAAGCAGTGTTGTGTTTCTTGTGATACCTAAGGCAAAGAGACAGCAAGTTGGTCTAAGACCTGTCTGGATTTCTAGTTCCATGTCTGTTTATCTTTTTGCTTTTTCTCATGAGCCAGTGCCATCTATGGTTTTAGCAGAATCAGACCAGATTTGGAACCTGGCTTCACAGAAAGATCTCCTGTTTCTCTGTAGGCCAATATGAAGAGAGGTTTCAGGGCAAGAGCTCCTGTAAACCAGCTTGATGCAGTGTGTAATATGGGATCAGAGGGGACTTAACTGAGATTTCAGAGATGATCAATATCTGCCTATTAGTGCCTTTTCTGATGAACCAAAAGTTAGAATTTGTTTCTGAAAAGGAGAGTCAGTTGCCATAGGTAGAGAAATCAGAGAAGAGGTTGAGAATGGTTGTCAGACTGTATTCAGATGCCCAAACTTGTGAATGAGCAGATGGCCCCTAAATCATGGAGTGGATAGCTTTCCAAACTCATTTCTCCTTATTAGCTCCATTTAGGGACCAATGATTCCACTTTAGTCTTGTGAAATGGGAATTGCAAGTTAAATCCAGTGGTGCTTGGGTGGCTGTCAGTTAAGGGTCTGACTTCAGCTCAAGCCATGATCTCATGGTTCATGGGTTCAGGCCCTGTGTTGGGCTCTGTGCTGACAGCTCAGAGCCTGGATCGTGCTTCAGATTCTGTGCCTCTGTCTCTCTCTGCCCCTGCCCCATGCACACTCTGTCTTTCTCAAAAATAAACATTATAAAAAATAAAAGAAGTTAAATCCATATCTTAACTATCATCCAAGTTCTTCTGAAGGGAGGAAAACTCTGTAATAATAGCCTGATGATTCACTTAGGGACATAATTGAAGCTGGAGAACATGTTGGAGGCTAGACCCAAGGTCACAGAGGAGAAAGGGTAAGTTGACATCCTGCTATAAGGAAGGGAGTTTATTGCGCTCTTTCCAAGCAGGTAAATAGAGAAAGAGAGGAGAGAGAAGTTGCAGATGCTGCAAAGCTAGGTGAAGGGGCCTGTGTAAAGAGTCCAGTGGTAGGATGGCCAAAAGATAATTTAAGAAGAGATGCTCAGTGTTCAATTTGAAATAGTTTGCTTTGCTCTCATGTAAACTCCTTTTACATCTCCCTTTAAATAATTGACAAAGTCTCTTATATTCATGGAAGCTTAATGTGAGTGGGGTATTGGGTGGGGAACTCAAGAAAGCTTGAGCTTGGCATTGGGTCTAATGGTGGAGGGAAGACAGGATGTAGGAGTTGAATTGACCTCAAGAATGCAAGTTTTGCCCCATCTGCATCCTCTACACACCTAAGGAATCCTCAGTAATTTGGGGCAGGACTTTGGTGAGAGACCCAAACCCCAGGTGACTCTTGAGTTGTAAAATTTTGGATAGCAAAGATGATTTCTCTTGAAAAATTTAGATTTTTTGCTCTTTTAAAGTTATTTGGACCCCATAGCTCTTCTTCAACTTTACTAGATGTTTCATTAAACCCATGTTCCTGACTCATGGTTTTTTTCACTATCTGCTTCTCTAACTAGTGCAGTCTCTTTTGTCTGATCTACCTTTGTTTTGGATCTGGCTCTTTCCCTCACTTTTATGGCCTTGTGGGAAATGAATTATTCACTTCTGTACCTGGGTAGGGGACTGTTGTGCCCTGCCTAGCACCTGAACCCGGAAGACCTCTGATCACCCAGGAAGGAAGAGCAGACATGACTAATATTCTGGAAATTGTTTTCCTAAGTGTGAGTATGGGTAGACATTTGTTTTTCAAAAGTCATGTATGCCATGATCACATGGATTTAAACAGGTAAGGCTTTATGGCACTTTAAATGATTTTAAGAGATCATTTCACTTAAGAGAGAAAGAAGGCAATAAAAGATTCATTATTAGCCATATTGTAAACCCTAGAGCCAATGCCTTGAAAATACTTTGTATACTGCTAACATCAAAGTCAGCACATATGCTTTTGGAGGAAATAATTAAAAATACTAATATAAGATAGTTTAAAAAATATTTTAATACTTCTACTAAGTCTATTTTGCTACTTCAGAATTTGCTAAATAGAAGCAAGCAGAATTTTAAGCTAGGAATGTGGTTTATGTGTGGATGCTGACCTTTTGACTTCATTCTAACAGTTGCTTAATATTCTCCTCTAATGAAATTGTTTCCAGTAATAAAATTGCATTGCAAAAACTTCTTAGGTTATCTAAGGCCAAAATTAGACACCTAGAATAACAAAATAATTCTTGCCTGAGGACTGCTCTAGAGAAGAGAAGCATGGTTGTGAAATCATTGTAAATGCATTTCTTCCTGTAGAATTTGCTAGGAAGGAGGTTCATTATGTTTCAGCTAAGAGTCTGGAAGTGGGAATGGTGGAAACAGTGGGCTGAGAAGATCAGGGATACAATAAGTTACTTGACTTGAATGGCTATACAATTTATGGCCCATGGTTAAGTTTGGTGAAGGTTTAGTAAAAAAATGACAAACATATGTTTTCATACCATGCTGACTGTTGAAAAAAAAATTGCCTATAAATACCTGTAGTGGTCTGCCCTTGTTGTCTATCCAACACTATCCTCAGTCTTTCTTTTGGGAACAGCACCTTCTTACCTTTGGAAATGACTCAAGCTTCATTCTAAAAGTGTTCCTTTGGGTTGGGGAATTTATAAAGTGTGAAACCAAGGAGATTCTGATGGCCAGGTTTGCTGCCCAAAGGAGGAAAGCAGTCTACAGTGAAAGGGTCAGTTTGCAGTTCTTGCAGTTTGAGTGTTCAGTCCCTTAATAACGAAGGACACTTTAGTGTGCTTCCTGTATATTTTTACTTTGCTTAAACTGATCTAAACTTTGTTTCTGTTACTTAGCAAAAAGAATCCTGATGAACACATAAAGACTATAGGTAGGAAAGATGCTTTATTAAAGGCTGGGAGGCTGGCACCAATGTAACTCTGAGGTTTATAACCCTCTGAATTAATTGGTTGTTGGACATGACTGAGGAACATAGACTTGGGTTGGTAGAAGTTCCATTGATTAAGTGATGGATTATTTTCTGATAAATATTTAATGGTCCACAAGACCAGTCAAGGGACCTAAAGACTAATCAGTCCCTTTTGGTTGGTTAGAACAGTTGTCCAAACTCATTTTGTTTGTGTGATGAGTGTTCATGATTTACTGGGACTGATAGGACCCTATCACTGTGTCCCCTACTTGAGCAAATAGGTCCTTTCTCAAGTCCGAGTCAGGACAGCTTTGGAGTATACACTTGACAATATGGTCAGGTAGTGAAAGCTGATGCCCTGTCTTAAACCTTCCCAGTTCTTTTTTTTTTTTTTAATTTGTTTTTAAACATTTATTCACTTTTGAGAGACAAAGAGAGACAGAGCATGAGTAGGGGAGGGGCAGAGAGAGAGGGAGACACAGAATCCGAAGCAGGCTCCAGGCTCTGAGCTGTCAGCACAAAGCCTGATGTGGGGCTCGAACTCACAGACTGTGAGATCATGACCTGACCGAAGTCGGACGCTTAACCAACTGAGCCACCCAGGCGCTCCTAAACCTTCCTAGTTCTAAGTCCATACCCTCTTGCTCATCGGCCAAAGAATTTGATAAACTATTCTCTATTGAAGTGAAATTCATTGATAAAGGCTTATTTTGTTTCCCTTTCCAGTTAGTACTTACCTTTAAATGCACCAGAGCGGGGCGCCTGGGTGGCTCAGTCGGTTGAGCGTCCGACTTCAGCTCAGGTCACGATCTCACGGTTCGTGAGTTCGAGCCCCGCATCAGGCTCTGGGCTGATGGCTCAGAGCCTGGAGCCTGCTTCCGATTCTGTGTCTCCCTCTCTCTCTGCCCCTCCCCCATTCATGCTCTGTCTCTCTCTGTCTCAAAATAAATAAACATTAACTGCCCCCCCCATTCATGCTCTGTCTCTCTCTGTCTCAAAATAAATAAACATTAAAAAAATTTTTTTAAATGCACTGGAGCAAGCTAGTTGTGGATTTAATGTACTATGGTAAAAAGAGGGGAGAAATGACATTTTTGTGGAAACACCACCCAGTTACCAGTAGGAGAAGCCATTACATTTATTAATGCTGAAATTCTTCCTAGCAGTGAGTCTCTCATAGAGCATAACCACTCTTTGTAAATAGTATTTTATACCATCTATTCTGATGTGAATCCTACATTATTGCTTTTATGTGAATGAATCATACTTCCACATAGTACAATAATATGTACCATTTGTAGAGAGCTGCTATGTGCTAGATACTGCTGGTGCTTTCACACACTTTACCTCATTGAATTCATCTTCAGAACAATGTTATTTTACAGGAGAGAAAAACTAAGCACAGAGAAGTTAAGCAGCTTGGCTAAAGTCATAAGTCTAATGAGAGGGCATAACTCAGAAGACACACACCAATGTTGCATTTTTTAAATTGGACTCCTTGCCTGTATGAGTTACCTCCTTACCTGCCTTTCTTAGGTGGGGAGTGGGACGTGGTTGCCATCACAATCTCAAGGGAGAAGAAGGCCTTTGGGCAGCTTGCATGGATCATGATCTAACCCAGCTGTGGAAGAATCTTTTCTCTCTCTCTCTCTTCTTTAAAATTTATTTTATTTTGAGAAAGAGAGGTGGGGAGAGGGGGAGAGAATCCCAAGCAGACTCTGCACTGTCAGCTCATATCCTGACATGGGGTTTGAACTCATGAACTGCGAGATCATGACCTGAGTCAAAATCAGAAGTAGAATGTTTAACTTACTGAGCTACCTAGATGCCCCAAGAATCTTGATATCAAGTAAGGATCACTAAATGTTATCACTAAATGTTACACATAGGCTGAGTTCAGGTTGATTATCTCCTATTTTTATCAGAGGGTAATTCCTTGTGGTTTTTGGGAAATATTACCAGGTACTTTATGGTGATTGAGTTACTGATTGAGAATCTATGGGTCTATTAATAATGTCTTATGATTCTGATTCCTAGAGGTATGTCAGATGTAGTTCATACCTGAAAGTTGTAAATGGACCAGATTATACTCTTGCTTAATATGTTAATATATTAATAATTGACATCTCACCAGTAACTTCATTTTAGAGGCATCTGGATTAATGTACTGCTATTCTCCTACTAAATTGAATTAGATCTTTAAGGATCAAAATCTTTTCTAAGTATTTTATTGTATTTTCAAAGTGTTTTTAATAACACTTTGTATATTCCAGATTTTTAAAAAAAAAAATTTGTTCTGTTTTTTCTAACTTCCTAAGTAAACACCAGTGCCATTGTAGGGTAAATCTGCATGAATCTTCACAATCTGGTTCACAATCTGGAAATAGTATACAACTCCGTGAGGGGACAAAACTCAAGCTATCTTGCCCTATGTGTATATGGCTGATCTTTTATTTTTCTGCCTTGACTGTGTCCCAGTATGTAACACTGGTGTTGGTACCCCATCATTTGGGTACATGAATAGTTAGAAATAAAGGTGTGTAAGAGAGCTTTGCTATACCAGATGTAGGACCTTAATCCTTACTTTTCTAGACCTTAGAATGAGGTGACTGAGAGAAATTATCTGCAGGTTTCATTCCAACTTAAAAGCTGGAATTTTCTAATGCTGGAGAATTAGAGATTTGTTTTCTGGTGTCTGACCACAAAGCCTTTTGGAGGTAGAATAAAACACCACAAATTATGTTGTTCACTGTGTTGGGATGGAAGTTGAAGGCAGGAAGGTATGCAGAGAGCCTTGATTTAGTTTCTCAGATGGCTTGCCCCCTGTTTCCTTCAAAATGATGGGCAGAGATTTTAATGTTTATCATGTTTTGACATCTGTGATTTCTTTTATAAGCAATCATCATAGTGGATGTCAAGAACTATGTGTTAATTTACAATTATTCTGCGGTATCACGTAATATGTGTGCATCTGGGAATAAAGGTTTTAGAGAATTTTTTGGCTAAAGTATGGTTGCACTCAGAAAGGAGGAGCTTTGTAAGTGAGAGCAGCTCCAGACTTCTATGAATTTCATGTTTAAGTTCATTAATGGCAGGGACTGTTTTTGGTATTCTGCAATGTGCACTATTCCTTTGTCTTTCTATATGCCACTTATGGGAGAAGGTGATAGTGGTGATTTATTTTAATTTAGATGCCAAAGAGTATTGAAATTATTTTTTTCTTTGAGAAGAAACATTTGAGAAATGTTTAAGAATTTGAGAATGGTGAGGCGCCTAGGTGGCTCAGTCAGTTAAGCATCTGACTCTTGGTTTTGGCTCAGGTCGTGATCTCACAGCTTTGTGGGTTCGAGTCTTGCATTGGGTTCTGTGCTCACAGTGTGGAGCCTGCTTGAGATTCTCTCTCTCTCTGTCCCTCCCCCACTCATGCTGTCTCTGTCTCTCTCAAAATAAATAAATAAACGTAAAAAAGAATTTAAGAATGGTATGTCAAGAATTACTATACTGAAATTGGGAATAGTTACTAATTATAATGGGAATATATATACACACACACCTACACTCATTTTCTAGGTGTATATGCTAATTAATATCAGAACATTCTACATTTTAGGAACAGATACCATTACCACTTCTGTTAATCTTTTCCTTCCCATACCTACACCCATTAGCTTAATTAAGGCATTTATCACCACCCTTCTGGATTATTTTAAGAGTCACCTTGCTTTTCTCCTGGCTCTCACTCTTTTCTAAATACCACTCTGTACCAGATAGAGCAAATCAGCTACAATCAGATTAAAGCCTTAAGTGGCTTCCTACTGTCTAGCAAATAAAATCCAAACACTTGTAGCTTAGCAGTGAAGATCCTTGAAAGCCTGTGGGGAGTCCAACCTTGTTCCCTATAACTCTCCAGCCACTATTCTATGTCCTAGTGGATTCAACTACTTGCTTTACTTTTTGTTCTTGTGTTTTTTCCTTCACAGTCATTTGCTTGTGCTGCTTGTTTATATATTAGTCTCCTAATAATCTCCTAATAATATAGTCTCTCTTATAATCAAGTCAGGATTGACTGTCCAGGCCTTCTCAAAAACCTAAGTCCATTCATTCCTTCTAATTCACTTCTATTAAAGTAATCTTTCTTTCCTTTAACTCTGCTAGAATACTGAAACTCAAACATTATGAATATTCCTTTGTATTACTGTTGTTTCTTATATACATGTTCTTTATGTTATGTCCTTTGATTATATTCTTACTTTTGGGGGCAGAGACCATGTCTTTTGTTTTTTTCCTTGAACAGTACCTTGTACAGGGTTGGCCATGGTAACTGCTAGTTGAATGAGCCAATGGATGAAGGGTTCTGGTAAAACCCCTTCCCTTGCTGTTTCTTTATTCTTTCTTTGATTTAGAAATCTCTCACTAATGTGAAGTTGGTGAGTTTTGTGTGACACTGGGTACATGTAGATGTGTTAGTCCACCCTTAGGCTGGTAAATTGTGACCACTGGTGTTCTCGTGCTGAATCTAGTGCTTAGATTGCTGATGTCCTTACGTATTCTGAGACCATTTCCTCTATAGGGAACAGCCACTTCACTTTTGGCCTATCTGCCTCTGTTCAAATGGGAAACTCCCTCCTGGAGAGCCCTTCCTTCTGATTCAAGCACTAAATGGAAGAATAACATTTTTTATGCCCAAAGCCTTATTTTGCCCACATCCTTATTTTCTTGGACATATTCCCTCTCTTCTAAGTTAAATATCGCAGTAAATGTTGGTTTCCCTTATTTTTATTTTTCACCTTCAATTAATTCCTTAATTGTGCCACATAGGTTCTGCAAAATATTTCCCATATTTTAAGTTGTCCTAAAGCAGATCCACTCTGTTAAAAGACCGTTTTTAATCTTCTCAAATTCAAACACAAAGAGACTCAAGTTTCTATCCAGTTCTAAATGATCAAAAAGACTTCCATATTTCTGCCCTCTCTCAGTTGTCTCTCATATGGCTTCCCTTTACTTGTGTGCTAGCTGCTGTATTTGGGTAGGTTCAGTTTATTAGCTGATAACTGCTCTCTGGTTAAGAGTTTGGTGGGATAAAAGGTTAAACTACAAGTGAATTGGACTTTTTTGGGGGGAAGCATGGGGATCACTTAAATATTCCGCGAGTCCATATTATTTCTAGCCTGTTGTATGTATATTCTTCTTTGATATTGCATGAGAATTTGCTGGTGGAGGAATGTTGGATCAAAGCCATTATATTAGTGTGAAAATTTAATTCAAGAAATAATTTATTTTGAATAACTATTATGGAGGCTTTGTGAGCTAGGAGCTAGAGAGGTAAAACATAAATAAAATATAGCATCAACCCTTACAGAAATAGATAAGAGATCAGTGGATCTCAGAAAGACCATACAACTTAAGAAGATTTCTCTGTCTTCACACTACATGGTGCACATAAACAGCAGACTCTCTGTTACATGTTATAGTCAAATGTGGTATTCAGGCTAATCTAATGTTTTAATATCCAGAAAGCTACTGTAAATGTTATACACAAATCACCAAGTTACAAAGCATTTGCATAAAATGAAACGCTCAGCATCTAACCACATTGATCTTTGCTTTAGAAAGTATATCGAGATCTTAAAGTGCCACTATGATCATCACTATAAATATTGATTAGCATGATATTGAAATTGTGCCAAAATGCCTGTGATGAGAGAGTTTACTAGTAATAACTGCCATTAGTTAAATGCTAATTATGTGTAAGTGTTTAGAACCTTTCTTTGTTCAATCCTCACATCATCTGTATAACTGGCCCAAGGTCACTCACATAGTAAGTGGTGGGGTTGGGCCTCACACCCAGGGAATTTGCCTTCAGAACCCATGTTCTTAACCACTAGTCTGTATTGCTTCTTAATTACTTTGCTGTTTTCAAATTTTGGTGTGCATGGGAATAATCTTAAGGAACTTCCAAGATGCCGATTCCTGGAGTCCCATCCTAGAGACCTAGATTCAGTAGATCTGAAGCTAGGCCTGGAAATCTGCATATAAGCAAGCACCTATATGATTCTGTGGTGCTGCAGTTACACTCTGAGAAATATGTGTTGTCTGTACTGTCTCGGGTTTTAGTAATGTATATACAAGCACATAGGCATATCTGTAATGTCTTCTCTCACTGCACCAGGATTACAACTCCAGTACCGTATACTGGAACATATTCTAGCCAGAGTTAGAATAATTCTTTCCCCTACCTGTCCTGAAACTAGTTATGTGACTTTGGCCAAAGTCATATATATACATACATATATATATATATATATATATATATATATATATATATATATGGCTTATATGAGATTTATTATAAAGAATTGGTTTATGTGATTATGGAGGCTGGTGAGCCTGTAGTGTGGGCCAGCAGGTTTGGGACCCAGGAATGCTGATGGTACAGATAAAATCCAAAAGCAATCTTCTGGAGAGTTCTCCAGAAATGTTCTGGAGTCTTCTGGCTCAGAGAGGCCACTCTTTTTGTTCATTTCAGGTCCTCAAGTGATTGCACATTATGGAGGGCAACCTGCTTTACCAGAAATTCACTGATTGATTGATTTCTTTTTCTCTTTTTGTTTTTTTTTTGAGAGAGAGAGAGAGAGAGAGAGAGAGAGAGAGAACACACATGAGCGAGGGAGAGGGACAGAGGGAAAGAGAAAAAATCTCAAGCAGGCTCCATGCTCAGTGCAGAGTCCAACACAGGGCTCTATCCCTGACCCTGGGACCATGACCTGAGCTGAAATCAAGACTCTGATACTCAATTGGCTGAACCACCCAGATGCTCCCCAAACTCAGTGATTTAAATGTTAATCTCGTCCCAAAACATGGTCCAAGAGGCCACATAAAATTAACCATCATATTACCCAATTTCTCTGGGTTCCATAGGTAAAATCCCTTTGATAAAATCATCAAGGAATTGAACCAAGTGATCATAACTATATAAAAGTGTCTCTAAATGAGTGACCAATGGGACATACCCTGACAGCTGATGCCTTTAGTTTGGCTCAAAGTTGTCTTATCGAATATTTTTAAAAATTTTAATTACTGGTAGTTTCTAACAAATTTCACATGAAAATCTGTATTTCTGGTTGCTTCAAAAAAATCAATGATTTTGCAACATTGCATGGCCACAGTGTAGCTGAGTCACAGATGTCACTTGTAGGAGGATTTTGCTACCTCCTTGTATCTCACTCTCTGTATCTCACTCTCTCAGTCCACGGATTTAATTTCTGTGAGCTGCTGAGCCCCTATAGGGATTTGAGTTTTTGACCGTTGCCTTCCAGCTACTAAACATTTGTCGCAGCTCCACCTCCCTGATTAAATATGACAAAGGGAGAAGTTGGATTTCTGAAACACATGAAAGCTTATGCCAGGAAATCACTATTTCTTCATCATGTGCAGTATGGTTTATCACCTCTCCCAGGGTTACCTTCTCTGGGCTCCGGAGATCACTAACTTCTTTTGAATTAACAAAAGGGATGCTTTTATATTTTTGTATACTTTCTTGGTAGGAGATGTTAGAAACTATGAAGTGGGTTCTTCAGTCACTGAATGGCATCAGCCAGATTAAAAAGACAGAGGAACATTGATATAAAAAGAGGACCTGTTACTTTTGTGCAGAGTTGAAATAGTTTAGGAAGCAGTTTCAAATGTGTAGGTTATCTTTCCTATAGCAAGACTGGCCTTATAGGAAAATAGAATGGGCAGTTGTTTAATAGTGAGATTTCAAAGGTATAATAGCTTCATAACTTCCCCAGTTGCTCTCTGAATGCTGAAATTACTTCAACCAGGACAAAGTCTTTTATTTCATAATGGTAGAGAAAGCAGAGACCTTTGAGAATAGCAACACGGGGCCTAAGGAACAAAGTGGTGATATTAGATCCATATTGCAAATACATTTTGATAGGGGACTAGGGAAAAGATGAAACCCAGGGGCCTTGTAGGTCTGAAAATAGTTGAGGGAAAAAGAGTACAGTAAAGAATTTACTCTACTGATTGTTTAGTCTTTTTCTCCCCCCCATATAAACATGCCTGTGGCCACTTTTTTTCTTTTTTTTTGACAAAATATGTATAAATTGCCTTTAAGACTTTGAAAATTAATTCCATCAGGCATATGGTTTGCAAACATGCTCTCCTTTTCTGTGTTTAAAAAAATATATTTCAGATGTATAGCATTATTATTATGGCTTCTCTAGAAGTCATCCTTCATAAAAGTAATTCAGGAATGTTAGAATCTGTCAGTTTCTTGGCAAACACTATTCGATTCTATATTCATACTCCATAGGACACACAATTTTAGAGGTATTCTGGAATGTTTCCAAATTTTATTTTGGAACTCAGCACTTCATTATCTTTATTAATTCTAATCAATAATAGTTTATAGTAGTCCTGAATGTGTTAGCTGTAAATCGCTACTGTATTCCATTCAGCGAGAATGTTCTTGCTCTTCTTTTTCCCAGAGTATATATTTGAATGTTGACTTTTGTGTGCCAGGTTTTTTTTTTTTCTGATACTTGGATTCCTGTGGATAATTTGTAAGAAGATCATCCAGAGAGAGAATGCCTAGGTTTTAATGTCTAATGTTAGATTTTCCACTTGGGAGGCAAATGCTTGCCTCTTGACTTTCCATCTTAAGAATTTACTATTACTTTTCTTTTTTCTTTCTATTAATTTTGAACATATTAAGGTCATCATTTACTCTAGCCAGTTGCTTATTTTCATCTTGAATAGATTTGTAGTTTTCTTACTTTTAAATCCACCTAGTAGTTTATTTCTAAGTCCCTTTTCCTTAAGTCATAGAAAGAGAAATATTATACTTAGCAAAAGTTTTATGCTTCCTATGCTGTCTTTTGGAGTAATTTTAGAAAATTACTGACTATAGCTCTTAGAAAATTGCTTATTATGCCATTCCCTTGTTTGGCTCAGAGACAAAATAAGCTTAGGTCCTAGGGCCATGGCAGTTTTTTCCCTCTGCCAGATAATAGTCTCTATATGAAACTTCAGACTTCAGGGAGTTATTTCTGATCTTCAAGGATAGGTGATAATGGTGCTTTCTCTTGGCTCAAAGGCTGGGATACTTCCTGCTTTCCAATGCAGGTAAAGGGTGGAAAGTAGCAAGAAATATATTCTATTTTGGAAAAATAAATAAATGGACTTAGAGGAAGACTGTATGTGTTGAAAGTAGTTATTGTATTATAATTGGAAACATGAATAATTTGTATTTGAATAATAGAAATGATTAAACTGTCCTTGGAGTTTATATGGCATATTATATAGTAAAGTTTTTTTTTAAATGAGAGAAAAATAAATTGTACAGGAATCCCATGTAATCAGAATAGCTTGCAGATTTTGTTCATAATACCTCTATCTTCAGTCTTGTCCTCCTCCTTTTAAAGATATATAAACACAGACTAAAAGATGGTATTGTATATTGGTGGGTCATTTAAGGTGACAATGGAAAGACCACCCAGTGGACCCATGAGCAGACTGATGATGGTCAGTGTCACCACCTTCAGTTTGGGGCGTTTAAAGAAAAGGAATATAAATATGGTTTGTCTGTGTTAATCACTTGATTAATCACAGGTGGGTTATCCATGGTGGTTTTTAAATCTCTGGTTAGTTTTTTTCTGCGGCTCAGAGTTCTTTTTTTTTTTTAATTTTTGTTAATGTTTATTTATTTTTTGAGAGAGAGATTGACAGAGTGTGAGCAGGGGAGGGGCAGACACACACACACACACACACACACACACACAGAGAGAGAGAGAGAGAGAGAGAGAGAGAGAGAGAGAGAGAGAGAGAAAGACACAGAATTTGAAGCAGGCTCCAGGCTCTGGGCTGTCAGCACAGAGCCTGATGCGGGGCTCGAACCCACGAACTGTGAGATCATGACCTGAGCTGAAGTCAGATGCTCAACCTGTGGCTCAGCATTCTTGTGAACCACGTGTCATTGTGTGCCAACTAATGCCAATTAATTTCCTGTACCAGCCTAGGCCCTTGAGTTGTGTCAGTCTGGGACAGAACCAGACTTGGGGGAGGAGATTCCTGCTCCAGTGTGGAAAATAGAGGTGTGGATTGCTGAGCAGGTGTTGACATTGTGGAATCCCAGGGAGGACTGGTCCTTGCAGCCTTGGGAAAACCTGCTTTTGTACTACGTGGGAGAATCTCCCTTTATGTTAGAGGTTTTGTTCACTTTCTGTTCACTCTTTGATAACTGTCCTAAGTTTAGAAGCGACTTGGGTGTCATTACATACATACTGGCAACTAGAATAAATTCTAATCTGAGTAGTTAGAACTGAAATAGTCTGCTCAAAGGTAGAACACATTTCATTTGTTCATTTGTCCATTTCATTTGTTTGTTTATTTGGGGGGTTTCTCTAGTGACTGTCTGATGACCTGCATACATATTCATTATCTACTTGATAGTTCAAAAGGTGGTCAGAAACGTTATGTCTCTCTCATGATCCTAAATGGAAAGGTAAGAAACCCAGAGGAAAAATGACATCTTCTCTCTTGGCTTATTTTTAATATTAATATAATGTCAGTGTTTTTTAAATGCTGAACTTTGTAATGCATGTGTGCTTTGAATTATTTTGTTCAATGTAGAACTGTGGAAAAATTACATGCTTCCTCATGTCACTTAATGGCCTGATCCATCAGAGCTGGAAAAATTACAGTCATCTTGGGTGACTTTGAGTTTCTCCCTTGTTCTTATAAGGCTCACACTCTTCCACACACTAATATTCTCTAACAGCTTCCCACTGGTAATGCGTGTCTGGCTAAGTGACTTCTAGTGAATATAGCTATTATTGTGCTTAATTGACTTTCACTTATTATTCCAGTGGCGTACTACGACATCAAGATAACTTACAAGTCTAATTTACCCACGTGGATATTGCTTTTGTGCTTTATATTGTGCTCTAGAATTTCAAGGCTCTGAAATTATTTTCTACTTTTTAGGGGTCCAAAAGTCAAGTTGTTTTCTGTTATCTTCTTTAATTTTCACAAGTAAATTGTGTTAAGTTGGATGGACCCCTGGTCTTCGGAGAGCTAAGCCCAAGTGGTCACATAAAATCCAGACTATCGAGGCCCCGAGAGGCTAATCCAGAGGTCCCCTCAAGATGAATGTGTAGCATTAAATTATCAGAGACCTCCTAATAATGCTAATAATGAGAACAATTGTCATTTTGGGGGTGCTTACTAGGTTTGGAACTATATATATTATCCTAAGGTAATAAATTGGGAAGGTAGGATACAGTTCAAACTCCTTTTCTTTCTTTGCATTGAAAGGCTTTCTGCATATCTGTTCTGCTGTCCTCTACTATTAATTTTCTGGTCAGAATGGTCTATTTATAGTTCTCTACAGACATACCTTGCCTTTTTAAAAAAAACACAGATTTATTCACATGTAATTCACATAAGCATGCAATTCACCTCTTTAAAGTGTACGACTCAATGGTTTTTAGTATATTTATAAAGATGTGCAACTGTCAGCACAAGTTTAGAATATTCTCATCACCTACCCCCCCCCCCCGAAAAAAACACCTCATATCCATTAGCAGTCACTCCCTTTCTTCCTTCTGCCAACCCTTCTATAAGCTACTAACCTACTATTAGTCTCTATAGAGTCACCTATTTTGGTCATGTCAAGTAAATGGAGCCATACCATATGTGGTCTTTTTGTGACGGACTTCTTTCACTTAGCATGATGTTTTCAAAGTTCATCCATATTGTAACATGTGTCAGTACTTCATTTCTTTTTATTGCCAAATAATATTTTATTGTATGAATATGCCATATTTTTTATCCATTTACCAGTTGATGGACATGTGGTTTGTTTCTATTCTTTGGATATTATGAATGTGCTTCTATGACTATTCATGTTCAAGTTTTTGTGTGGATGCATGTTTTTTTTTGGGCGGGGGGTATATATCAAGGAGTGTTAATCCTGGGTCATATGGTAATTCTGTGTTTAACCTTTTGAGGAAGTACTGGACTAGTTTCCACACCAGCTACAGCACTTTACGTTCTCACCAGCAGTTCCTAAGGGTTCTAATTCCTCCACACTCTTGCCTTTATTATTATCTTGCCTTGTTATTATCTGTTTTTTGATTATATCCATGCTAATGGATGTGAAATGGTATCACACAGTAGTTTTTATTTGTATTTTTCTGATGACTAACGATGGTGAACATCTCTCCATGTGCTTATTGATCTCTTGTGTATCTTCTTTGGAGACATATCTATGTATACTCTTTTCCCATCTTCAAAATGGATTTGTGTTTATATTTATATTTATATTATTGAGTTATAAGAATTTTTTTATGTATTCCAGATAAAGGTCCCGTATCAGTTATATGAGTTTCAATATTTTCTCTCCTGTGGGTTGTCATTTCAGTTTTTTAATGATTAACCACAAAAGTTTTAAATTTTGATGAAGTCAAGTATATCTATTTTTTCTTTTTTTTTGTTTGTGCCTTTGTTTTCATAATTAAAATGACATTGTCTAATCTGAGGTCATGAAGATTTACCCCCCCTCCCCATTTTCTTCTAAGGGTTTTATAGTTTTATCTCTTACATTTATGTCTTTTATCTGTTTTGAGCTGATTTTTGTATATGGTGTGAGATAGGGATCCGACTTCATTCTTTTGCATAGGTACATCCAATTATTTCAGCACAATCTTGCATTTTTGAACTTTTATTTATTCCCAGAATGCTCTTCTATCTTCTTCTTGGCTATTGAAATCCTTTGAGTCAGCTCACCTTCTGCTTCCTATAAGAGGTCTTTTGACCAACTTAACTTAAAGTGATTTCTCTCCTTTTAACTTGTCATCTTTTCATGGGTATGTACCTTTTCTCTCTGCATAACTAGAGCATGAAACTATATCTTATACCTATCACTTGACCTATGAAGTGTCAATTATCAGTGTCCCCTAATGCCACTGTAAAAGTCAGTGGAAGGCTGGAAGAGTAATAGGTTTTGGCCCTCTAACTCTGACATCCTTAATAGTTTCATATGTGAATATATTTGAGTTGTAGGAGGTAATCAGAGGTGTTATAGCTATATCATGGTGATATTCTGTAGATTCTTATGACCTTATCAACAATTATATTAAGTACATTAAAAATTCTAGTATCTACTATACTATACTTTATTTTATTTATTTATTTATTTATTTATTTATTTATTTATTTATTTATAAATGTTATTTACTTTTGAAAGGGAGAGAGAGGGAGGGGAGGGACGCAGATAGAATCTCAAGCTCACTGTGGAGCCTGGCACAGGGCTTGATCCCATGACCATGAGATCATGATATGAGCCAAAATCAAAAGTTGGAGGCTTAACTGACTGAATCACACAGTCGCCCCATGTCTACTGCATTTTAAAGAACAACAATATTGATATTATATAAAGTTTTTAGGATTTAGTAAATAATTGTCTAATATTTGCTTTTTGTGTGAAAAGAATTTGGGTATAAGGTCTCTTTTCATCAAAAATTCTCTGTTATTATGAACATCTAATATGCTTTTACCTTAAATGATTCACTGAGATGCAGTTTTTGTAACATTGTAGATCAATGGATATTCTGCAAATTGGTATTTTTTTTTCTGAATTATACATTGGTGACCCTGCTATTTCCAGGTTTAATAGAGAATTGACTGCCATTTGGTTTCTCAGTGAGGATATAATTTTGGGAATAAGGTTATATTTCAGGAGAGATTCTGTAAGTTGTTTTGCATATCTAATATGCTCCCTTTAGTGACTGATAGAATCGGATGTGTCTTATGTAACATACGGCAAATCAGTAGATATTCTACAAGAGTAGATTTTCTATGGTTTATAATACTGAATCATCCACCTATGCAGACATATGAGGACAGGTTTTCCATGAGGTATTCTTGGGAAGGTGGAATCCATGGGTTCTACTTTCCTTTATACTTTTATTTATTTTTTTAATTTTTAAATGTTTTTTTATTTATTTTTGAGACAGAGAAAGACAGAGCATGAGCGAGGGGGGGGGCAGAGAGAGAGGGAGACACAGAATCTGAAGCAGGCTCCAGGCTCTGAGCTGTCAGCACAGAGCCCGATGCGGGACTTGAACTCACAGACTGTGAGATCATGACCTGAGCTGATGTCAGATGCTTAACCGACTTAGCCACCCAGGCGCCCCATTCCTTTATACTTTTAAATCCAATAATCTTACAACTCTGTAATATATAAAATATTCCCAGATATAGCTAGTTCCTTTCCAAATGGCCAGGGAAAGATAGAAGAGCAAGGAGAAGATCTCTTAACCAAACAGTCTTTCAACAACTTCACTAGATTTTGCTTAGGAAATTGAAATTGTCTTTTGGTACTATGCTTTTTCATTTGCATTTCTTGTTCTGCTGGAGGTTTCCAGAATATAGTGTGGGGTTAGTAATTGCACATTACTTCTTTCCTTACTCCTTTTCTGAGCTATTAGAATGGTCTGGGTGATCTGATGGCTGTTTTATTATTTTGCAGTGAGTGGCTTAAAAGGACAATTTACACAGAATTACCCTTAAAGTGCATGTGTAAGTCTAATATATGTTGTACTCTGCATTTTTACAGGATGTGTGCAGTGGCAATTTGTACTCTGTAATAGAGAAGAGATATCTAGTTTCTCAAGGCTAGACTCTGAGTTAATTAGGTGGAACTGTCTCCCAGATGTGTCAGATAGTTAGTAACTATTTATAGTTGCTGTTCTTTTGGTACCAGAAGTAACTTTGCTCTCCCCTGAATTCCCTTAGCATTTTATCTGTCCCTTACTGCTCTCATCACCTTCCACCCCCTGTTGTAGGTTAGCGCTAGCTATCTACCTTTTTTTTTATCTCCCTGCTTCCTTTTCACATAGTTTGACTCATGATGTTCATTTAATAGATGTGGTAATACTGGTGTTGGGAAGCAAATATTCCAGCTTTTAGCTCCCTGAGCAGGTGATAGGATCACACCTCCCACCACCTTTGGCTACGTGACTCGCTTTGGCATAGAAGTAATGCATGTCACTTTCAGGGGAAAGTATTTAATAGCCAGTGTTCAACTCCTACTTTTCCTTCCTCTTAACTATGATTGTATCTTGGGATGGAGCCTGAGTCCCTGAATGACTTGGAAGACCAGAGCCCCCTGCTGACCTGCAAAAGACATGTAGCTTAAGTAAGAGATATATTTTTGATGCTTTAAACAGCTGAGATGTTGGGTTATTTTTTTGTGCACATCATAACCTAGCCTGTTCTGACAGATGAAGTAAACCTGCATTTCCAATACGAGAGCCACCAGCCACATGTGGCTATTGAACCCTTGAAATATGGCTAGTCCAGTTGGAGATGTGCCATATGTATAAAACACATACTGGATTTTGAATACTTAGTATGAAAAAGGTATGTAAAATATTCCATTAGTGATTTTTAAATGTTTACACGTTGAAATGATATTTTGGGCATAGGGGATTAAACAAAATATATTATTAAAATTCATCCCACCTGTTTACTTTAAAAAAAATTATACATGTGATTGCATTATCATTCTGTTGGACAATGCTGCACTGAATGATAAACTTACTGAAGACATGAGCTCTATCTTTCACCCTTATTCTCTTACAGCATCCCATAGTGGTCTGGCGTATGGGATATGTTAAATAAATATAAGTTTAATGAGTGAACTATGTCTCCACTTATATTTTGTTTAACATTAAAAAATAATGCAATATTCAACATGAAGCTTATTTGTATTTTTGTGTTTAATACTTTCCTCTTTTAATTCCTTTGGCTAAAGAATAAAATCTCTTTAAATCAGGAAATTTAATGGTATGTTTTAATGTTATGTTTATGTTATGTTAATGTTTTAAAATGCTGCACACTGCAAAAATGCTGGGCTTCTGGTCATTAAATACATGACCTAATCAAAAACTTAGCATGGTTAATCCCAATGGCTAGCATTTTTTAACATTGCAAAAATAACCAAGAAGTCCCTGTTTGTTTAGTCATATTGTGACCTTTATTTATTTACCAATGTCATCCATTTTCATTATTTACATTATTGTTTTCCCCTTTGTATGAGGCCTTATGCTACAAATCAAAAGGAAACAGGGAGAAGCAGAGCAACCTTGAGGGCCTTTTGCCACATCAGATGTGGATGACCCCTCATATGAGGAAGCAGGGCTTTCAGGTTCTAGATGAATGAGACACAAAGCAAAATAAGTGGTGCAAGGAGCCCTGGAAAGTAATATGACTTTAAGAAATAAAGGGTGGAGCATAGGAAATATAGTCAATGGTGTTGTAATAGCATTGTATGGTGACAGGTGGTAGCTATACTTGTGGTGAGCAGAGCAAAAATTAGATTTAAGCTTAAACGTAGATTTGTGGAGTCACTATGTTGAACATCTGAAACTAACATAACATTGTGTGTTAACTCTACAAACAAACAAACCAAAAGTGAGATGAAACTTTTAGTGAAAAAAAAAAAAACAGGTGGAGAAAACAAAGTAACAAAGATGCTAGAAAAAATTACAAGCACTTAGTAAATTATAGCTATTGGCATAAGAGTAGAGGGAGTTATGGAAGGACATTTACTAGGCTGTTCCATTGGCTAAAGAGGTACAGGGGAAGGAGAGATAGACGCCTCCACCAAAAGACTGTAGGATAAGCAAGGACATGTCCACACACCAATTTATCCATAATTTGCACAAAACTCTATGTTATGTGTACATGCATAGAAAGACATATGACATGGTGGTTACCAAAATATTAGTGGTACTTTACTTTCTGGGTCATGGCTGAATTTCAGATAATTTTAATTTCTTTGTTATACATTTGACTTTTTCCCAAATGGGCATTTTGTATCATCAGTAAATAACCTGATCAGCATTTTTGCATTTATGAGTAACCTTAAGACAGAGTTTAAGGATCCAATCAGAAGTTGTCTATATTATTTGTATTCCATTGAAACAACTTTCAAGTTATTATAAATAAAAAAGAGGAGTAATTAGAAGTGTATTAAGTATATGTGTTCATTTCAATTACCAGAGAATATTTAAATATACCTATTAATAGGTATGGTATACTCTTCTGTGAGTTAGGCTTCAGTTTCCTTCCTAACTGAAAAAGTGAAATAGCTTGTTCAGATTATGGAAGTATCTTATCTGAAAGTGAACATTTATTCAGAAAGAAAGAAAATGCTTTTATAAGATTATAAAGGATTTGGGAATTATGCCATGAGGGCACATGCTGAGTAATGTCAGTTTTTCAGGCAGGGTGCCAAGTTTTGTCAAAGAAAGGCAAATATGGATTTATTTTGCAATATCTGGAAAACTTAGAACTCTAATTTCTTGGAAAATCTTTCCAAGATAAATTTAGTGTGACGGCATTCTACTTCAAAAAATTACATATAGCAAGAGGAAAGGAAAAACAAAGTACAACAAGATGTTAGATGAGAAAAGGAGGTTTTTCTTCCCCCAAAGAGATTGTGACCTTGCTGAATTCAATTATGTGTCTGACAGCCTCACAGAAAACATCCTTGTAAGGTTAATTTTGCTGAAACTCCTGAGCAAGGGTGAAGTAAAAAAATGATCTTTTACCATCAGTTCACTTTTCTTCATCTTTAAAAATGTTCAAAAGATGAGGTGTTATGTGTTCAGAAGTGTTCTGAGTCTGTGGGGGATCCTGAACAAGTCATTGAAACTTTCTGGGTCCCATTTTTCTCATTTGTCTAATATTTAGGCTTTGGACTATACAACCTTCCATGTTTTCTCCTAGGTTTTATTTTTAAAAATAAAATGAAACTATTTTATGATTTTTGATATGTTTATATACTGTCTGATGTATATCAGTAAAAACTTCTTTTTTTAAATTAAGGTCTGGTTCTTCTATGATGTAAAAAGGATTGTGGGTGAGTTTATATATAGCATTACCTAGAACTATGACTTCCCCCAAAGTCCCTTTGAGGTTTCCACCCACTTTGAAAGCTTGGTTGCCACAAGGGTCATGGTGATTCACAGGGAGAATTCAACTGATACAGGTTCATGTCTGTATCTGTAAGATGGCTGTGCAGACTTGGAGACTTCAAAACATCCTCTCCATTGCAGGATAAGTATCCCTTGCCCTCAAGTCTTCTTGGAGCCATCCTGTTGATGGTGACTCTGCCTGCCTTGGGTGGGACATCTGCTCAGGTTCTCGGACCTTTATTAGGCATGTTCCAGCTGCTCTGAGAGGCTCCTAGACAGAACAGTGCGTGTAAGTGTGAACTATGAAGCTGCAGCAGGCAATGAGTGCATTTTGCTCTGTGACTGTTTCCCTCCATTCCTCCTCATCAGCTTTGGAGTTGGTGGGGATCAATCCAGCAGGTTTTTTTAAAGTTTATTTATTTATTTTGAGAGAGAGAGAGTGAACAGTGGAGGGATAGAGAGGGAGGGAGAGAGAGAATCCCAAGCAGGGTCCACACTGTCAGCACAGAGCCCAACGCAGGGCTTGATTTCACAAACCAAACTGTGAGAGCATGACCCAAGCTGAGATCAAGAGTTAGACACTTAACCAACTGAGCCACCCAGGTGCCCCAATTCAGGAAATTTTTGAACAACTTTTTAATTGAAGGTGAATTCTAGGTGACCTTGTGACTTGACTGTCCAAAGTACGGTGTTTTAAGCCTATATGATGTGTTTACTATACTCCCAGTGAAGAAAAATTGTGAATGGTTTATTCATTTATTCTACATTTATTGAGTGCCTACCAAATGCCATCTTGGGGACAACAAATATGAAAAAGCAAAATATGATAATGCAGTAAGGACTAGGAGATACTAATTAAGGAACTAATTAAGATTCGGACAACTTCAGTGAGGAGGTATTATTTTCTCCTTGGTGAAAAGAAGGAGCCAGCCATGAAAAGGCCTGGTGTTAGGATATTTGGGGCAGAGGGACTAGTCTCTGGAAATGTGGGGACGAGTTTCATATGTTCAAAGAACAGAAAGAAGGCCAGCATGGCCAGAGTGCAGTGCGTGCTGGAGAGAATGACAGGAGTTGAAGTACAGAGGTGGGTGGGTGTGAGGTCAGGTGAGCCTTGCAGGGAAAAGTTTGGATTTTATTGTAAGAGCAGTAAACTGGAGGGTTAAAGCAAGAGAAGGACACCTTCTGATTTCTGCTTTTCATAATTCCTCCGTTTGGTGGAGAATGGATGGTTGGAAGAGTATGGAGGATTAGGGTATTAGTAATCCAGTATTCCATGTAAGAGATGATAGTGACTCAGACAAGATTAGCAGCGATTGAGAAGGAGAGAAATGTCATGGCTTTGGGACATGTTTTGGGGGAAAGCCCATGAGGTTTATTAATGGATGCTTGTAGGAGAATAAGGAAAAGCATGAATCAGTGATGATTCCTGTGTTGTGGGCTTGAATAACTGGGTGGATGATGTGCCATTTACTGGAGACGGACTGGTCTGGAAGCATATGGAAGAATTCTGTTTTTGCTGTAAAGTTTGAGCTGCCCATTAGATATTGAAAGGGAGATGTTAGAGAGGTCACTTGAGACCTCAATGTAAAGATTCAGACTGGAGATTTAAATTTGGGAATCATTGGCACTGACCTAGTATGAATTGTGAAAAACTAGATAAAATTGTAAACCAGTCCTATAATTTATCTTGAGTGTGTGCTATTTTCCAGTCAGAAAAAAAAAATCTTTCATAAAATGATATGGTAATTATTACTTATTACTTAGGCTTTTTGTAGTAGTTGATTATCAGGCAGTTAGAATAACCACATCACTTTTATCTGATAATTAGAGTTAATTTGCAAGTACTGATAATAGGCTGACTCACTGAATAAACAAAATACAGAGCACAAAGTTTGTCTTTTACAATCATGTGTGTGAAGTTCCTTTTCATGTCTTTTAGGCTTGGGTTGCTGAATTCTTGAGAGTTTAATTCAGAATTTTCATTCTTTTTCATTGCCAAGCCAATGGCTTTATTGTATTGTGTTGTTCTGGTGAAATGCTGCTGGGGAAAATTCTTACTCCTCCCCCCACCCTCATCGGAACGGTACTTTTTTTTTTTTAATTTAATTTATTGTCAAATTGACTAACATACAGTGTGTACAGTGTGCTCTTGGTTTTGGGGGTAGATTCCCATGGTTCATCGCTTACATACAACACCCAGTACTCTTTCCAATAAGTGCCTTCCTCAGTCTCAATGCCCATCACCCATTTCCTCCCAGTCTACCCTCAGTTTGTTCTCTGAATTTAAGAGTCTCCCATGGTTTGCCTCCCTCCCTCTGTTTGTAACTATTTTTTTCCCATTCCCTTCCCCCATGGTCTTCTGTTAAGTTTCTCAAGTTCCACATATGAGTGAAAACATATGAATGGTACTTTTGAAAGCTGGTTGCACTGGCAGGCCTCGAAGCTTGGAAGCTAGCTGTGATTATAGAGATGCTTCACCTTATTGAGAATCTACCAAATGTCTGTCAAGGTGCTGGTTGTTTTGCATAGATTGTCTTGAAATTTGATTAAGCCCCTTCCAATGTAGGCATTTTTATTTCCATTTTAATGGTGAATAAACAAAAGTTCAAGGTCACCTGGCTAGCAAATGGCAGGGTCAGGACTCACATCTAGGTCTGTCTGGTTCCAAACTCATTTACAGTTTTTATTCTGCCAGGCTGTTAAACTACCAAAATTCCCCTTAGTTTATTCTCCCAGTCCTGTTTCCCCCTATCAATTCTTTTATATCTTTCTGGCCAACTACCCAAGTAGCTACCACCCACATTTCCCATTTTAAAAATGGTCACGGGAGATGCACATGCCCACCCCCTGATACTTCTGCTTTCTATCTATAGATTTCAGCCCCTGCCATACCTGCCTTCTCCTCAACCGTGCCCTTCTACTACTCTTTAGTATTCTATTAGTTAAGCAGACTTCACATTCTTTAACCTTTCCCTTCAACATTTCCCTATACTCTTGCCAAAACTCAGTCTTGGCTTTATTCTAAGTTATAAGTTCCTGAGCCAAATTCGTCACTAGTGGTCATTTCTTCCACTTTTTCTGGCTCTCAGATTGAGGAACAGAGGTCAGCAAATTTCCTGCTTCCCATCACACCCAGACTATTGTTTTCTCATTGTCTCTCAAGAACTTGTGTTTTGAACTGTCCTCCATCCTTGTATGCCACACTTTTTCCATCTTATCTTCAACTCACACCTTCTGATTGTTTCTCACCCCATTGAGAGTCTGCTTTGGCTGACTGACTTCCTCTCTTTCTTCTAGCATCCCAGGAACCTAAATAACTTATCTACTGTTCCAGTCCCTGTCTTCACAGATCTTTGGCCTCTGGACCTTAGGCAACTTTATCTCTGTGACGTTCTTGCTCCTTATAGGCACTGCCACAATTCTCATCTGAAATGGTCTTCTCTGGTGATATTGCTTATGGTTCTACCTTGTCTCAATCTTCTCTCCTATTAAATCTTGGCTTTATTTTCATTGTCAAAGCTCCTTGCTCCATCTGTTTCCTTGAAATGCCACACTGGCCTCTCCCACCTTCCTATGCATAGGGACTTTTTGGTCCACCATTTAAACTCAGGTCTTGCTAGCTTCATGGCTTTCAGGCTCTGGTCTCATTTTACTTGCTCTGGAAATCTACAATTCTGAGTAGACTCCACCATCTGATTTCTGTATTCCTGAGCTAAAAAAAGTCAAACACCCTGATTTTTTTTTACAATAGGAAAATTTATTATAGCATTTTAGCACATAGTCAAAATTCCCATGGTTACTTAAATCAGTAACTCAATAACGTCATCAAAGACCTGGGATCTCTCCCCGTCTGTTGCTTCTATTAGGTTAGCTTCAGTCTGACTAGTTATCTTCATGATTGCAGGACAGCTGCTATAGTTCCAAGGACCATACAGAGATAGCACTCAGCAGAAAAATTGGTCTGATTGATCTTGCCACAATTATCAACCCATAATTAGACCTCTGGCTCTATTGTGATCTCATTGCTAATTAGCTCCCACATGTGTTCCCCACTGGGACTAGTCTGAGTTTTTTCAAACCGCAGTCTTATCAAGCCTTACCTACTTCCTTTTTTTGCCTCAATATTTTCTCCCACTTCTGTTCCTATTACCAGTATCCTTTGGTCCCATCCATTCACTCCATATTATCTACCCCTGATAATAATTCTTCCTGAAGCATGGTGCTGAGTATATTACCTTTTGCAACCCACTTGCAGTGGATCCCTCGAGTTTAGATTCCTTTGTGTGACATTCAAGGTCCATCATGGCTTGGCCCTATACCACGTTTCTAATTTTAACTTCCATTATTCCTGTTGGTATACCCAATGAGCCAATCAAACTGAAAATTCCTAGTCATTCCTTCAATGCTCCCAGATTTTCCCACCCCTATTTTTGTTCCTTATTTCTGAAGAGGACGTCTCCTCAACTCTGCAAATGAAATTAGTACATACTTCAAGGTCTAACTCCATTGTTATTTGCTATCAAAGGTTTCCTGATTTCTCTCATTCCCAGCAAGAAATTATAGTCTTTTCTGAATTTTGAAGTTGCTTATCTTTGGTCATTCTTTATTTTGTATGATTATTTTTATATACCTCCATATCAGTTGCTCTATAGCGCCAGTTTTCAATATTTCCCACTGATATCATTTGAACAAATCTTTAAGAGTTTGATGGTTTAGTTGTTGTTTAGACTTTTTTTTTCTGGCCTCTGATCCTAGTATCTGTTATGTGCTTAGAGGACATCCGGCTTTAGGGCCCTCTGGGACTGTACATAATTTTGCCTGGAAAAAAGACCAAACACTATAACAAAAATTGTTCCCCTGGGCATTTAGTTCTATCGATATGAGGTTGTTTGTGTCTTTTCAGTTTAACAGAGTGTTTTAATTAAGAAACATAGCAAAAAAGATTTAAACAAGTATCATCAAGTTAACATTGAGGTACCCAGTTTTTAAAAATATCATTTAATTGTATTGATCCTACCTTTTAAGTACCTGTGAAATCTATCTCCTCTCCATTCATACTGCTGGTGCCTCATTTCTGATGCCCACCACCTTTCTTTGCCACTAGATTCTTCCCACTGCTATTTGTCCATAGCAGAGTTGTCTCCATCCCAAACAAGTCTTGTGATGCCATTCCTCTGCTTCTACACATTTTCTGATTCTTGTCACTTCTAGGAGTAAGTCCAAATTCACTTGCAGGACTTTAAATTCCCTTTAGATACCCAATTGCCTTCCTCAGTTTCATCTCTTGCTGCTTACTTAGTAGTATTTCCTGTCTCAGCTATTCTGAGAGTTTCACTCTTCTCAGAAAAGCCCATGATTTTCTGAGGCCTGAAATATCCTCATTTCTTACCCTGGCCAATTCCCATTGATCATTTAAGGCCAGTCAAATACCACCTTGTCTGTGAGACTTTTCCTGCCATCCTCAGAGAATGGATCCTTTTCTGTACTAGTCATTCATTCATTCATTCATTCATTCATTCATGTATTAAAATCCAGGTGGTGAGAAATGCTGGTATACAACACAGAAGTCTTTATTTTAATATTTTAGGTTATTATTTAAATTCTAGTAATTAACATATAATGTAGTATTAGTTTCAGGAGTAGAATTTAGTGATTCATCACTTACATATAACATCCAGTCTTTACATATGGACTGTATGAGGCTATACAAGAAAATCTATATACAAGAAAATGCATATACAAGAAAATGTATAGGGAACTGTACAAGAAAATGACAATATTGAAGGAATGGAGGGGATAAAATTTGAAAAACTCCCAATGCATTAGAAAGAAATACTAAGACTTAATGCCTGATTAGATGGGGTGGAATGCAGAAAGTGGAAGAGAATAGAATAATCCCCAAATTTCTATCTTAAGTGACACAGTAGGTATATGAGCATCCAAAGAGATAAGAAAAAATAGGAAAGAGCATGTCAGGTGGGTAGTATGAGTTTAGTTTTGACATACCTCTGGGATATCTGAGTGGACATGTTCAGCACACAGTGGGATATGTGGATTAGTCAGTGCGGGCTGCCATAACAAAATACCATAGACTAGATGACTTAAACAACAAATTTATTTTCTTACTGTTCTGGAGGCTGGAAATCTATGGTTAAGGTGCTAGCAGTTTGGTGTCTGGTGAGAGCTCTCCTTTTGGGTTACAGATGTTTGCCTCAGTATGCTCACATGGTCTTACTTTGGTGTGTGCACATTGATAGAGTGAGCCAGTGAGCTTTCTGGTGTCTTTTCTTACATGGACACTGATCATCTGGGATTGGGGGCTCACCCTTATGATCTCATTTAATCTTAATTACTTCCTGACTCATTTAATCTTAATTACTTCCTGAAAGGCTCCATCTCCAAATACAGTTACAGTGGAGCTAGGGCTTCAACATAGGAATTTGTAGCGGACAGGGGACGCACAAACACTCAGTCAATAACATATATAGAAGTCTAAAACTGACAAAGTAAAAAGATAATGAACATTAAGTGGTCCTGTATATTTCTACTATCCTTTTGGCTTCCTATTTCCACTTCCATTGATGCCCACTTTGCAAATTTAAGTGCATAATACCAGAGAATAGTTAGGATTTTGCCAAAGGACAATAGGGAAAGCTATACTTTGAATGGTCTTTAAACTTCACCCATGAAAACAACCTAAATTCAATGGATGAATGAATAAAGAAAATGTGGTATATACATAAGATGGAATACCATTCAGCCTTTGAAAAGAAGGAACTCATGCCATATGTGACAATATGGATGAACCTAGAAGACATCATGCTAAGTGAAATAAGTCACAAAGGACAAATGCTGCAAGATTCCACTTATATAAGGTATCTAAAATAGTTAACTTTGTAGAACAGAGAGTAGAATGGTAGTTACTAGGGGCTGTGGGGAAGGAGCAATGGGGAGTTACTATTCAATGGGTATAAAGTTTCAGTTATACAAAATAAGTTCTAGAGATCTGTTGTACAACACTATGCCTATAGTTAACAGTACTGTATTATGCACTTAAACATTAGTTAGGAAGGTAGATCTCATGTTAACTGTTCTTACCACAATAATAATAAAACTCTCTCTTGTGCTAAGAAATTAAACTTTTTCTATTTTTTATTTCATTTTGTCTGTTTCATCAGGTATTTGGCCAACTCGTGGAATTCTCCTGCAGTTTAATCCAAATTTTATAGATCTATAAAATGTAGATACAGTTTATAGTACATAGTCTATAGTTCATAGATCTTAAAAGTTTGAAACCTACTGACCATTCTGGGTCAGTTATGGGACTCTTACATGTATAAACTTTAATATACCACTTCATATATTAAGTGGACTTTACCATTGCTTTGCTTCCTTTGTGATACAAATGTGAGGTAGCCTGAGCTGTTGAGAAAGTAGTTGTGGTCCAGATGTGAGTTGAGTGACTCACCCAGGATACTACAAACCAGGGTGGGAGCCTGTATGACCTTGCTTCCATCCTTAGCTACAAGCCAACTGGCTTCTCTTAAGAAAAGAAAAGCCGCAACAATTTGTTGATCCAAGCCTTTTAAATATCATTATTTCTCCATTAATTGTTTTATTCCTCTAAACTTTAAGGTATGATCTTTCTTTTAGATAAATGCTGCTTAATTTTAAAGAGGAAATATAAAAAATTGGTTTATAAATTAACCATTCTTGATAGAATAGAGTTTAGTTTATCATTTAAATATTTTAAATATTTTCCTTCCTCATTACACTTCTGTTCAAATGAGGAGGTAGGGAGGGGAGTGATTATTTGCAATGCTAAGCTTCTCTCAGGTTTATAAATTGGCTTGCTGAGGAACTTCTTGCAAGAGTGAACTCATTTCATTTATAGTATGATTATAAATATATAGGTTAATATAGCTTTTCATTTATTTGAAATGTACTTAACAATATCAGGTTGTTTGAGGCTGAAATAAGCATTTTCTGTAAAAGACTTATTAGCACAGAACCTGGCATATGGAGAGGATAGAACTAATGTTAGGTGTTTTTACTATTATGATTGCCAGACTCGTGTTAGGCACTGAAGATAGAAAGAAGATAAAAGGACACTATAACGAGATTAAAGTCTGGTATGAGGCCTGCAGGGAAGGAGTTGGAATTACCATTGTTCTCTGAGAATAGAATTTTGGCTATTTTGTAGGTTAGATCTAGAGCCTTCTGCCAGCTTACACTCCAGGTCTGTGCATCTACTTTCACGAAATAGGCAGATCTGCAAAATGCACAAAGGATTACAGGGGATGAATGAAGCGTAGTATTTTTACATGGCATGGCATTAGACACCAGCATTCTCTAGTTTAAAAGCTCAAGTATGCTTCCCGGGCTTTGATTTCACTTTATCCGTTGCATCTTCCCTGCCCCTTCAAGGGGAGAGAGCATAGCTGAAACACAACTACCAGTTGTTATTTATGTCAAGCTTCATCTCTTTGATTATCAAAGCACAAATCTTGCTATGCTGAAGAACTTTTTAGATTTGTTTTTATTAGTGTAGTGATTAAGCAGATCTGTGGAAAATGGGTACTTTCCAATTTCTTGGAAGTCTAAACATGTTTTAATGGTTTGTTTCAACATGTTTTACTTTCTATGTTTCAGTAGCTTAAGGCGTATTACTGATTAGAAGACAAAGAAACTATTTTGAATTACTTTATTAACCTTACATTTACCACTTATGGTAATTTATAGTTAGAAAATTTGGTTATCTTAAAAACATTTGAAACTAATTTTTCTTAGCACCTAAAATGGTAATGTTCAGATGTGTCACAAAACTTTCAATCATAACTGGCTTTGATTTCCTAACAAGTTAAGGTACAATTACCTCCTTAGAAATCAGAGCCAGTAGTTTGGATTTTACAAATGATGAAACTAAAATCTATTGAAAACATTTTCAATATTAAGAAAATAAATTTTAAAAAATCTATTTAAGTATATTTTACCAGATGTTCAATAGAAAGAGTATCATGTTCATGCATTCTTCCTGCTAAATGTTTGGATTTTTAAATAATAGGGTTCTTTCTTTCTAATAGTTGTCTCCTGGGTGGTCCATAATACTGACTTTGTTAGATTTGCAAAATTGATCTGTATTTCAAACTTAAGTGCAGGAAAACGCAAAACATGTTTCTACTGACAATGTTTATAGAAAGAGAGTGAGAAGGCCCAGTGGAAATTCCAGAAAATGATTTATCTTATCTAGAACAATTAGAAGTGGTCCTGTTATTACTTCATTGGCTTCTTCTACAAGAGAGTGTGTAAATAAAATTTTGCAGGCCTAATTGAAAATAAAAGGATAGTGAATGGAATTTAGCTCTGGTAGTCCTGTTTTATTAAAGCATGGCTCGTTTCAGCTAAAATTTTTAAAACATCTTCATTATGAACATTCTTTCATGGAAGCTTAATGGAAGAGTATCTATATCTCATGTTAGCTCAGAAATTTTTGGAGGCATTCAGTAATTCCTAAGTATCCCACATGGACAGCTGCATGCTTTGGTGGAAGGGCGAGGTAGGGTCAGAGAAATCTGGGATGAAATCCTGGCTCTATCGCCTACCAGCAGTGTCACTCTGACCCAGCTGATTAAGCTTGCTGCATCTCAGTCTCCTCACTTATAAAACGGGGAGCAAAATAACCAACTCCTAAGGTTGTGTTGAGAGGAAAGTGAAATCCATTATGTAGAGCGTCTGGTAGTGTTTTGTTAGTTTTACTTGGCATCTTTTTTCATAAAAATAATTCTCCTTCCAAAGTTTGATATTATCTGATATAGAATATAACTCACAGAATGAAGTGAATGGTCTAAGTCAGGGGTTGGCCAACCATGGCCTTCTGCCTTTTTGGTAAATATAATTTGATTGCAGCATAGCTGCATGCATTCATTCATTTAGTATGTATAGTCCATGACTGCTTTTGCACTACCAAAGCAATGTAGTTGCAACAGAGACCTTGTGGCCCATAAAACCTACAATATTTACTGTCTGACCTTTTACAGAAAGTTTGCCAACCCCTGCTCTAAGTTGTTGTCAAGAGATTGCTTAATTGATATGATGAAGTGTCATGGTTTGGGCAAGTGGGAGGATCCATTTTAAGTGAGGTACCATGGGAGTAGACTACAGTATTACTTAGCTATTCCTAGGGTTAAGAGAAATCTACAGATTATCTGTGATTAGTGCTGAAGTCTCCTGGAATAGTTGGGAATAACAAATGTAAGCCTTATAGAAGGGGATTTGGATGGGACTGAAATTCTTCTCATGATTCAGTTTCAGAGTAGAGAAGAACGAGAGACTGCTATCAGATCTCATCATATGGTGTCCTTTATCAGCCTATTTCTATGAAATTGTTCAGAGCTCTCATTATACAGTTTGGATTCAGTCATTCTCAACATATCCTTGTGTATCATTCTAAGACCTGAATTACAAGATTGCTACCAAGTGTCTGAGACCTTGAATTGAGTGGATTTTTCCTGGTTATCGGAGTGGGATTCTCCAAGTGCTGGAGTGGGCCAAAGCAGGTAAGGCTGTGTGTGCTACTTATTACCTGAAGGTTCAAAACTACATTCCACTTAATTCAATAATTTTGATAGATTTAATATCAGAACAATTGTTGGCCTCTACTGGAATTTCTGAGAAGTACCTTTCATTTTTCACAGTAAGTTAGATTTGGCTAGTCTCAAAATCTGTTTTTTGTCCTGAGTTGATCTTTGGGAAGTTAGACCATACAATAATCACTCCTGAAAGCTGTTTAGTGCTTTAGAGTTTACCAACGGCTTCCATTTACACAATTTCACTCAAATATCACCATCACCATACAAGTTAGAAGGACTGGAATTATCCTTCTTTTGTAAATGATGAAAACTTCAGGTTCCAGGAAGTTAAGCCAGTTGCCAAAAGCCATATAGCTCTAAAGGGTGAAGAGGGCCTTGAATTTGTCTTCTGACTTCGTATCCTATGTTTGCTCTACCACGTCATTTTGTCTGATGTTCCCTCTTAGACAAATGTATTGAAAAATGGGTAAAACATAAAATCCCATTAGTTTACAAAAGAGACATCTAGAGAAGAGAACATAGTGAATTTCATATTAGAAAGCAAGAAAGATCATCTGAACCTGAGGTTGTAAACTATTGGCCCATAAGTCTTATTTGGTCTGCAGATATGTTTGGCTTAGCCTATATGATATCAGCCTATATATGGTTTTATTAAAAAAAAAAAAAAGACACAGTGGGGCACCTGGGTGGCTCAGTCGGTTAAGCATCCAACTCCTGATTTCAGCTCAGGTCATGATCCCAGGGTTTTGGCATCTAGTCCCTTAGGATTCTCTTTCTCTCTCTTTCCCTCTGCCCCTCTCCCCTGTTTGCACACACTCTGTCTCTAAAAATAAAATAAAAAAAATACATGGAATTAGCTATCGATTAATAGCACAAATAAGTCCTAGCTTCCAGATTGTAGGAAGATCTGGCTGTACTGGGCCCACATTCCTACCTGGCAATAGACTAGATTGAAACACTGAAACCCTTGCCTCCTTTGGAGCCGATCATCTGCTTTCCAGGTTCTGTCAGTCTCTCTCACTCTGTCTTGTCTTCCCAGCCACCCTTTGCTTTCATCATTTATAATACTTATCTGGCTCATTTAGGCATTTGAATTTGTGACCACTGATAGCATACTCAGTTTATGAAGGAGGAAATTAAATTTGAATAGTAGGGCAATTTGGCGGCACCAAGATTAGACCTTGTTTCTCTCAGATAGAGCCCTTGGGCTCTCTGGCACCATGTCTGTATTATTACTAAATTATTACTAAAGAATAATAGAACAGCAAGGGAATAGTAATTAGTTAAGAAATTATACATACTTTTTAATCCATTAATAATGTTTAATGAAGGTCTACTATATGTTTTATATTTATGTTCTATGAGGTAGACTTCACATTTTTTTTTTTATCAGACTATGGTTTGTAGCTTTCAGTTAAAAAAACATGGCCATGCAAATTGCAGGAATGAATTTCATTTTTTTTTTTTTTTTTGTATTGGAGGAGTTGGGGAGAGGGTGCATTTTTTTTATTGAAGTATAATGGGCATGTAACATTATATTAGTTTCATGTGTATAACATGTTGGTGTGATATTTGTATACATTGTGAAATTATCACCACAATAAGTCTAGTTACCATCTGCAAAGGGTGCATTTTGAATGGATTTGGTGGAGACTAGGTTTCAGTTTTAGAAGCAGAAGTATGTTTTTTCCCTTCTGTGTGATGGAAGCATCATCAGGCATGTAATAAATGCCTCCTTAGTGGAAACCCTCAAGATAGACAATAGTGTATGTTAAAGAGAAACAGGGAAGAGAGGCAGCTATAGGTACTGGAATTGTGGGTATGTACTGAGAGACTGGAAAGAGAAGTGCAGGCGGGGGCAGACTGGCACGCTATCACAGGAAGAGTCTTCAGGGGCTGAGAGAGTGTAGGCAGTTTAAAGGAGTTGATGGTGATGTGTACCCAGTGATAAGAAAAGGTGGCAGGTATACAAATGGGTTGAATGAAGCACAGTGTTTATCATTTATTTTTTTCTGAAGTGTAATTTCTAGGATGGATTATATAGTTTAAATCGAAAGGGATAAATTATATTCTATTGAGTGAAACAACTAACTGGGGAACTTGCCAAAGATAACTATAATAAACAATGGATAGTTGACATTCTTGTTTGAATGAACCTTTAAAATCCATAAAACAAATGTTAGATGAATATATTTCTGGATAGTTATGATTGCTGTTCTTGTCATTCATTCATTCATTCATTCATTCATTCATTGTTTATGAAAATTTGCTATTTGATAAGTAGTGGGGAATATCCAAAGATGAAATCATTACTCCAAGCCTTTGCTCTCAACCTAGCTGGGGATTGAGATAGGAAGATAGGAAAAATGTTATATAAGACAAGCCCAATGAGTGCATGTTTTGGCTGTTTAGGGAAAGAGACACCACTTTTCCTGGCTTGATCTGGAGACTTTTTAAGGGATGAGGACTAGGGATTTGAAGTAGACCTTGAAGGATGAGTAGGATTAGAAATGGTAGAAGCTTCTTTAGAGAGGGGTAGTGGAAGAACAAAGGCCAGATGACAGAGAACAATAAGGAGACAAACGTGACAGAAGCACGTGAACTTCCTGGTAGATTAGGAGAGAGCTGGACAGGGTGGAAGGTGACAAATTGTAAAGGGTCTTGACTCCCAGGCTAGAAACTTGCATTTTATTTATTTATTTATTTATTATAAATTTTTAAATAAAAATTACTTTATAAAAATAATGTTTTTATCTTTGAGAGAGAAAGTACTAGTGTGGGAGGGGCACAGAGAGAGCAGGCAGAGGATCTGAAGCTGGCTCTGCACTGACAACAGTGAGCCTGATGTGGGGCTTGAACTCAGGAATTAAGAGATCATGACCTGAGCAGATGTTGGATGCTCACTTGACTGAGCCACCCACTTAACCACCCAGTCAGCCCAAAACCTTGCATTTTATTTATTTAATTAATTAATTTATTATTATTATTATTTTTTAATGTTTTTATTTTATTTTATTTTTTGAGAGAGAGAGGGAAAGAGACAGAATGTGAGTTGGGGAGGGGCAGAGAGAGAGAGAGGGAGATGCAGAATCTGAAGCAGGCTCCAGGCTCCCAGCTGTCAGCACAGAGCCTGATGCGAGGCTCGAACTCACAGACCGCAAGATCATGACCTGAGCTGAAGACAGATGCTTAATCCAGTTAGCCACCCAGGCGCCCCAAGAAACTGCATTTTAAAGATATGGTTTCCATAGTTGACCAGGGGATCTTGATGCCAAGATTATGGTATATATTAAACAGTGTTTGAAATGGATAACTCTGTAGAGTTTGTAAAATGCCTTTGTTAATAGTTGCAGTTTAGAAGACAGTTTGCTTGAGAGAATCCAAACCTTCCTAAGGAGAAAGAAATCCCCAGACTCTCACTTGGAGTTCACTTGGAGACTCTCCAAGGCATAACATAGGATGTGCAGACTGGTACACCACACCAGGGGGAAATGTACAGAAGAATGTCTGTCAAGAGCAGATTATAGCTGGAGAATCCTATTTTGCTAAAGACAGTATTGAGTCTGGAATGTTGTTTTATTTTTAGTTTCTGTATATGCCTATGGAAGTCACCTTATATTGGAGTCCTTATAAAGCCTCTCATGTTACAGGACACTCACTCAATTATCTCATTTGGAACAGCAAAGTACTATTTGGGGAAGACACATTACACTGCAATGACCTCAATCAGTGCTATTTTTATTTGCTCATAGAGGTTTGCTGACATGGTGGGTAAAAAAGGAGGCAAGGAAATTTAATACGCTTTCTGTTATTATTTCTGGAGGCATGTGTTTGCAATGGCAGGTGCCGGATGTAATTCTAAATTGCCTTTTAAAGCCATATAGTAGGTATTTATGCTGTGGACACCATGAATATATGCCTCAGGACAAAAGATAAACAGCTCCCTAATTTAATATGACTAGGAACTCATGGCTTTTAATAAAATTTCCAGAAAGGGTAGATTCAGAAAATGTTTCTCTAGCACTGAGGCAGATGTGAAGATGTACTTTTTGGAAAACTGTTTGATGTCTTAAAGTTGGGGTAGAAATGGAGAGTCTGGATAAAATTGTTTCATGAAATTTGAAACATTCCAAAATTAATAGTTAGTTTTATAGGATGTGTTTTAAAATATGAACAATTAATCATACAACCATTAGGCTTGAACAAGTATTATTCACGGAGGGTAATCATAAAGCAACCGAATTTTTAGTCATCCACTGTTTTTTTAAATTTATTCATGCTCCTACTTATTCTTCTTGGTCTTGTTTGAAGTTTAAATATTGCCTCATGACTCTTCCAGTCATTTCCACTTCCTCTGGAAGTTTATGAAAACACAGTCTCTGTTTAGTAACTAGTGTGTCCAATCCAGGTGTTTATCCCAGACCTCAAATTTTCTTGAAGTTAAAGCTTCACCTGTTTTCCCAGTGCAGGGCTGTTGCAGATTGTCCTCTCTAGTGGGAGATGCACTGAGAAGCTTTTCTCTTTCCCACTCAGTGCTTCTATTTCTTCTCTTCTCCCAGCTTGCTAACTTTGAAGCATAGTGGGGTATGTAATCAAAGAGAAAAGATTGGAGCAGAAAAGTACTCATTATCTTCTGTGGGTTCTGGAAATCTTTCCATCACTAGGGATCACTTATCTATAATTTTCTTACATGGTGAAAGAATTTCTTCAGGATGGTCCTTCAAGATGTTTTGGTCATCTTTTAGGCTTCTGGCCATACATCTACAGTTCCTTTTGTTGAGGCCCCTCACCTGCTTATCATCTCAGACATTTTAAGTACACAGTTGTGTGGCTTTAAATACACCCACACTGTGGTACATCTATACCACCATACCTCCCCAGAACTTTTTTAGCTTTCCAAAATGAAACAGTGGACCTATTAAATACTCACTTCCTATTGCCCCCTCCCCCATTTTACCTTCTGTCTCTATGAATTTGATTACTGTAGGTGTCTCATATAAGAAGAACCATACAGTCTTTGGCCTTTTGTGACTAACTTATTTCATTTAGCATCATATCCTCAAGGTTTATTCCTGTTGTAGAATGTGATCGAATTCTCTTCCTTTTTAAGACTGAATAGTATTCTATTGTATGTATATGTCCTATTCTGCTTATCCATTCATATGTTGGTAGACACTTAGGTTGCTTCCACCTTTTGTCTGTTATGAATAATACTGCTATGAATATGGGTATAAAAGTATCTCTTCAACTCTCTGCTTTCACTTTTTTGAGTATATGTTCATAAGTTAAATTGCTGGAACATGTGGTAATTCTGTGTTTACTTTTTTTAGGAACTGCCATGTTGTCTTCCGCAGTGGCTGCATCATTTTACAGTGTGCACCAGTAATGCACAAGGGGTCCTCACCAACACTTGTTATTTTCCACTTTTATTGTTACTGTGTTTGATAATAACCATTTTAACGGATGTGAAGTGGTATCACATTGTGGTTTTGATTTTTGATTTGCATTTCCCTAGTGACTGGGATGTCAAGCATCTTTTAATGTGCTTATTGGCCATTTGTATAGCCTCTTTGAAAAATGTCTATTCAAGCCCTTGGCTCATTTTTGAATTGGGTTGTTTGTATTTTTGTTGTTGAGCAGCAGCATCCTTGGATAGGATTGAAGGTGACCTATTTTCACGTCCTGTGTGTTGTATCATCAAAATCTTGAAGGACAGGGTGCCTGGATGGCTCACCTGAGCCATGGCTCACCTGGCTCACCTGGTTGAACACCTGACTTCAGCTCAGGTCATGATCTCACAGTTCGTTCAAGCCCTGTGTCGGGCTCTGTACTGACAGCTCAGAGCCTGGAGCCTGCTTTGGGTTCTGTGTCTCCCTCTCTCTCTGCCCTCCCCTGCTCGTGCTCTGTCTCTCTCTCTCTCTCAAAAATAAATAAACTTAAAAAAAATTAAACATAAAGATCTTAGAAGGACATAGATGGCACACTCCAACAGGAGAACTGAGGAAAGTTTGGTGAGGTGTGTGCAGGTTTATAGCACACCAGTAAAGTATGTACAACATCCCTTGTTAACAGTTTAGAACCATTATTGCCCCTGGGCCTGGGGGGACAAGGGGGATGAGTAGTGACAGCCTAGAGAGAACCATATCCATGGGAAAGGATGGCCCAGCAGGAGCTATGGGCTTCACTCCAGCCTCCATTAACTTTCAGCCAGCAGGGAGGGAAATGGAGAAATAAATAGCCCATCTTATCCCTCTTCCCTTGCTCTGATCTCTTGCTGTTACCTTTCATTGGCCAGCCCTGTCCTACAGCCTGGTTGATGCAGTCCACAGAGGTCAGCCTTCAGGACATGAAACAGGATGGGTAAACGTGGAGGCTGGATCTGAATTGGTAAACAAGACATCCAGCTCATGGGCAGCGTTCCCATTTGGTCCACAAGACCTTCTATCTATCTTTGGAGTACAGTTAGTTCTCAGACCAGAGCCCCTCCTTTGCTGCCCCAGGCTGCTTCAGTCAGCCTCTTGAATTCTCAGGTGTGTGAGTCCATTGCCATTTCACCACCTCCAGGAAACATGTGTTGCTCTAAGTAGTTCTGTTGAAGTTGCTCACCCCAGACTTGAAGTAAGGGGTAAGTCCTACCCTGGCCTCTTTCTCTTGTGGGGAGGATAAGGCTCTCAGCACCCCAACAGCTTTCTCCATATATTCTCCTTTGCTTTCCAATCACATGCCCTTTTATACCCTCCATGTAGGTGTGGAAAGGGGGTAAAAGCCATGAAAAGTGTGGGCCATGCATAGTGATCTGACTCCTCTTTCCAGAATATAACAGCTATGATTTAAGGACTTCAGAACCTGGGACTGAATTAGTTAGCTATATTTTAACATCCTGTTACAAACATCATATTCAATATGTATTCCTAAAAGTTTGTATATTTGGGTTAATGTAAACACATTTTTTTCAAGTCCTCTCAGTGGGAAATGGGGAAGACTGCTTTATATTTGGGATCGCTTTATCACTTTATACTTGAGGATATAAGGTATGCTTTATTTGGAAACTTTTCTGGTGTAGAAACACAGATCAATTAAGATAGTTCATAATTTCCATGACATTTACCCTAGTATATACTTAGCTGTAAACAGCTAAATCCAAAATTAAGTAAATCAAAAAAGATTTCAAATTTAGTAAGGTGCACCTAAGTGAAAAATAAGTTTCATTCTAGAAATATTCTTGTTCAGTTCCTGGTAAGTTCAATAAATATCTTCTTTGGAATAAATAGTTTCACATCTGATTTGTTTATACTTTTAATTTGTTCTAACTGTGAAGGCCTAATTTTAATTGATTTTAGAATGAGCTTTAAGCCATTCTTTTTTTCACATTTATGGTCACTCAAAGCAGATGTGTTCTGGGAACTGATTTCCTTATCTTGGCAGAATAGTAATGGAGAAGAGTATCCAACATCTGCACTCAGAAACAAGGTATTAAGCTGTCATTTCTTAAAGTATTCTCTTAATACTTGCCCCATAATTTTCAGGTTTTAAATGAGTTCAGGAGAACTCTGAAGACTTAACTTGTGACATATATCTATGGCTCTAATAAATTACAAATATTAAATTTTGTCTTCTGGTGCAAATGTGTTGTCACTGTGCTCCGTTTGCACTTGTAACTTCAGCCTTCTTTATAGTATTGACATAGTTTCATGTGCTATCATTTTAAGTAAAGACTTTCCTGTTTTCTCTTGTGAATCTTCCAAGAATGGACCCAGTGGTTCCTGGGATCTCAAGGGGGAGGGAACAGGGCATTTTTAGGGCAGTGAAACTATTCTGCATGAGACTGTAATGGTGGATATATGACATTATGTATTTGGCAAAATCTAATACAACTATACAATACAAAGAGTGAACCCTAATATAAACTATGGCCTTTAGTTAATAATAATCTATAAATATGGGTTTGTGTACCACACATTGACAAATGTACTACACTAATGCTAACAACAGGGGAAGCTGTGTGAGGGGAAGGCAGTATATGGGAACTCTGTACTTCCTGAACAATTTTTCTAAATCTAAAATCTAAATCTAAAACTGCTCCCCAAAAGTCTGTTAATTAAAAAAAATTGCGTGTGAAGATTAGTTACATGCATAGCCACTTTACTTTTGTAGAATCTCTTTGGTGAGCATACTCGTTTCAAGCTTACATAATATAGTTAAAAAAATGACTCTCTTCTCAAAGAGAAATAATCAGTTGAACAAATCGGTAGTTATCAGAATGCAGTCTGTAGTACATCCTGTTTTTCTAACTTCTCCAATTTAAGTAAAACAATCCAAATTTCACGGAGGAAGGGAGGATGCTACTTGGTTTTAAGGCTGCATTAACACTGTTAGGGTCCCCTCAGAATACGGGAGGAAAGCCTTCAGCACATATACCAGATTCTAGCATTGAGAGAGGGAGAAAGTGAGAGAGAGAGAGAGAGAAAGAGAGAGAGAGACCGTTTTATTGCTTATTTTATTACTTGCAGGAGACTCAACTGTAAAATATTCTTAGTGTAGTTATTTGCGCTTGCTGAATACCAAGTAGTCACCGTGTGCCAGGCCATTCCAAATTCCTTCTCTTTTCTGGTCCAGATATGGCAGATGAGTGGCTTCTTATGGTCTGCTGAGGTCAGCCTCCAATTATCAGAAGAGATAGGTGATGGCTTTCCCTTCTTAGTCTGCAACTGATCTGTGTCCTTTGATATGTCACACGCCTCCAGTTCTGAAACAATGTGTAACAGAAATGGTCATTTGTTAATGGAGCTTGTTCTCAGCACTGGATGTTCTCAGCGCTGATTCACACCCAAGAGAGGCCTTTACTTGGCTGTGCATATGCTGTTTCAGATAGACCATTCTAGTAGGCCAGGGACTTGAATCTTTTCAGTTTTATGTGTGAAGGGAATACCTGGTTTCTTGAATTCAACTAGGTTGGCTTGAATCTGTTACATTGTAGGTTTGAAGAAGCATGCCATTCCTGATGTTCATTTCCCATTTCATGAACCCTCAGAGTAGAGCCATTAAGGAGTGGGGAAAAAAAGGAAGAAAGAAAGGCTTCCATTAGTCTGATGAGGTTGTACCCCTCATGCAGTGAAATTTCAGGAGCTGCAAGAAGGGTCTCTTTGCTCCCCCAAAAGTACACTGAAGTCTGGTTCCTTTAATTTTATAATTAATAATGCATTTAGTAACACTAGATCAAGGATGATCTTATGTTAAAATGTAAATATTTCATGGATATTACTCTTTTCAGTAATACTCTTTATGGTGAGCTGCTAAGAGCTCAGATACTTGTAAGGCAAAGAGAGGAGAAAGATTGAGGGTTTGGTGGCCTGATTTGGGTGGGAGGGGTGGAGCATGACACTGAGGGACACAGACAATGAAAACTCAGGCCAGAGGATAAATGGTCCTTGTTTATTCGGTTTTCCCTTGGAGTTTTCTTGAGAGGAATTGAGCAGAGTTGGAACATGTTGTATGAGAGATTGTGTGTGTGTGTGTGTGTGTGTGTGTGTGTGTGTGTGTGAAAGAGAGAGAGAGGTGATATGTTAAGGGTACAGTGGGAAGGTTGGGATAGGAATTGGTAGCTTTATTATGGAATAGACTTAAGTGAGACCATTTGTTTTGTCACAGTCATACTTGTAGGTGTGAATTTATAGCTCCATGCCTCTTTAATTTGGACAGATGGAAATGTGCAGAATTCTAATTTCAACTGTACAGAATTCTATAGATTAGATGCATAGGGCATCGCAGCCCTAATGTATTCATAACAAAGAAATACCCACTCTGTTCCTTTGTCAAGTTATACCTCAAATACTGAAAGTATTATTTCCAATAACTTTTGCCCTGTCATTAAATTGATGACAGTTTTATGCTGGAAGTAGAAGCTTTTTGGGCACCTATAGTGTTTCTTAAATTACCTATAAGAAAGGTGGTACCAGAGTAGTTTAAGGAGTGAGGCTTTGGTTTTGTCCCAGTTCAGTACATTATAATTGCAATGCTATGCACTCCACAGATACTAGTGAGTGCAGAGATAAGTGCTTAGCTTAGAGTTTTAGAAGAAAAAGCTAATGAGATTCAATGTAGCATTAGAAATATCTCCTTCTCCCTCAGGCCAACTTTGTGAGCCCCAGGTTGATAAAGTAAAGCTATAATAGGATTATGTACTTTTCAGAAGTACTTTGACATTTAATATCCATTTGTGGGGTCTTTTGTGGTCATAGAGGCCTAATATATTACATTTTTAAGGGATCAGAGGAGTTATATGTTTTAAACCATCACGTTTTGAGTGAGGAAACTGATGCCCCTAGGTGACTTTTTTAAGGTCACAGTACTGGTGAGCTAGAGAACAACCAGCTTTCACTTTATTTACTTTGCTCTTATTTTGGAGATTTTATTAAAAAGAACCATTCAAATTTTCTTTTAGGCCCATATTGATGAGGTCTTAGTGTTCTAATTTGGTTATTCATTTGAAAATATTTGTTAATCTTGTATTATGTGCTGGGTACTGAGCTAGGTACAGAATCTATATATATAGTTGTGAAAAAAACATACATGGTTTCTGTTCTCATGGCTGCATCTGACTTATGGATATTTATCGTGTAGAATATAAATCATCATAGTAAATTATTTACTAGTAGCTTACCATCTGCTAGGCACTAAGTTACACAAATATAAAAGTAGGAGTTGAGTGCTATAGGTATCCTCTTAGAATTATTTAACTCTAGGAGAACTTTGTAATAGAGACGTCTCTAACACTAACCATGAGGTGTTGGTGAGATCAGACTCCGCAGGCATGATGGGTTGTACATGGTATGGGGTTAATTTTGCTCTGCAAAGACCATGAACTGAGAGAAGACTGGGGTAGTAATAATTGAGCTACTTAAGCTAACTCAGATAAACTAATTCACATTTTATAGCCTTAAGTTTCCTATAGACCCAGCAAACTTTATTAGTAAAAAGTTGGGCTCTGAAGGTAGAAAGGTGTGGTTTGAGTTCTGGTTTTCTGTTTACTAGCTGTGTAACCAACTTATAGAGGAATAACAGTCTCCTCGTGGGGTTGTTTAGAGGATAAAAATGAAGTAGCCTACATAAGGTCTGTGATGTTTATTCCACTCCTACCACACCTTCCACCACACCCATGTGATTGCCCTGGAGACAGCAATGGGAAGGGATACCATAAACAATGAACCATCAGTGTTATAGTGCTTATCGAGGAATAGTTTTGAAGTGTATGTAGGTATTTTAATATAAGCTTTCTTTGAAACTTAACATGTATGCAGAAAAGTATACACATCATTAGTGTAGAACTCAATGAATTTTTACAAAGTAAACATACCCAGGTAACCAGAACCCAGATGATGAAATAGTACATCCTAGAAGGCCTTGTGGCACCCTCACTACCTCACTACAAAAATGATTATCTTGACTTTTAACTCCATAGATTAGTTTTTCCTATTTTGGAATTTTCAGAATCTGAAGCAGGCTCCTGGCACTGAGCTGGCAGCACAGAGCCCGATGTGGGGCTCAAACCTATGAACTGTGAGATCATGACGTGAGCCGAAGTTGGATGCTTACCCAACCGAGGCACCCAGGTGCCCCTATATATGCATTCTTTAGTTGATGGACACAAGAATTGTTTCTAATTTTGGGCTTTTAGGAATAGCACTGCCATGATCATTCTTATCTTCTTTTGAGAATATATATGTGCATTTTTGTTGCATATATATCTTGGAGTGAAATTGCTGAGTGACAGGGCATATCTATGTTTGCTTTTAATGAATATTGACAAATAATTTTCCAAAGTGATTGTACTAGTTTGCACTTCCACAAATAAAGTATGTTAACATCAGTAAAACTCTGTTAAATCCATGGTAAGATTTTATAAAAATACAGTTTGAATCATGTGAAAAATGGATATATGTTCTTCTCTTCTGTTGACGTTTTATTTTGTGTTCTTAGATTATGTGGGACAGAACCTCATTTCCATTGACTGAGGTTGTGGGGAGGGGGTTGTTACTGGAAAGCTTCATACACATGTGAGATTGGAGGAATCCGAACTGTGTAGCTTTAGAAATGTCATAAGAATGCACAATGGCCAGGCTTGATTGTTTTACTCCTTGGGCTTGTGCTTTCCTGTAAGGTATGCTAGTATCCTGAGGGGCAGTCCATTCTCTCTGGACCTATGTTCAGCAGGCAGTTACCACAAGTACTACTGTGAACTACATCCATTTTGTTTGGGCATGTGTTCCAGTTGGTAGTTCTCCTGCCTTGTGCTTTGTTAAACGTTTGATTACCACCTCTACTTAATGGGAGTTATGCTTTGCAAGCAATTATCAGGATGCCAGCCTTCTATCTGAACTATCTACCATTCCTAAGCCAATCAGCCTGCTCCAAGGAGCAGGTGTATATACCAGCTAGCCTTCTAGATTTGGGGATTAATGGATAATCTTCATTTATACTAGATACTAGATGAATTACACAGAATCATAAGAAAGTCATAAGATTTTAACAATCATTGCTTTGAACTAACAACATGAAATATTGTTTTTACAATAAACATCTTTTAAAAAAATTAAAGATGTTTATTTTTTTTAAAGTAATCTCTATACCCAACATGAGGCTCAAATTTATAACCTGAGATCAAGAGTCTCCTTCTCTACCAGCTGAGCCAGCCAGGTGCCCCTACAATAAACATCTTAATGCAGACCTCTACTAACACTTACTAATCCTTTTATGGTTCTTTATAGCTTAAAAAACAAGGGGTAGGGCTTGCCATCTTGTGCTAACTTAGTCTCTGCTAATTCAACTAGTCTCTGTCAAGGAAGGTATCTATAATGGGGTGTGGGGGAGTAGGGAAGGTAGGTCTAAACAGTTTTGTACTTAATAGGCAAATGAATGAATAATAGAGATGCTCCTTATGGGACCTAGGCATTAAAACCATTCTTTTTTTTTTTTTTAATGTTTATTTATTTATTTTGAGAGATAGAGAGAGTGAGCAGGGGAGGGACAGAGTAAGAGGGAGAGAAGGAATCCCAAGAAAGCCCCACACTGTCAGCATAGAGTCTGATGTGGAACCCCATCTTGCACATTGTGAGATCATTACCTGAGCCAAAATCAAGAGTCAGACACTTAACTGACTGAGCCACCCAGGCACCCCTGAAAACCATTCCTGAAACTGCCGCATCTTGGAGTTATTTTCTGGAATCCTTTATTGGTTCAGTGGGTTTAGTTGTAATGTGGGACGTGATAGCCAAAAATGTATACTCTTGCTTCTAACTTTTAGACTCTCTATTCAAGATTGAAAGAGATCTATTTCACCTCATCTACCTTATAATATTACAGATAATTTCCCCGGGGTATTTTACTGGCCCAACTTATGCTTGATGTTTTTATCTAATGTCCACTCTGTCATCATTGGTGGTTTGCAGAAGAATATATGACCTATGCAAAAACACTTCTTACTTTACACTCTTTATATAGACCTATGCAAGCATTTCCATAGCACTTTTGAACTGGAGATGGAGCCATTACAAAAGTGCTGTGGTTGGGAAAGGTTGGACTTCTGATGAGTTCAAGTGATTCTTCAAGACCTCTTTCTACCACAGGCACACAACTAAAGATCCTCATTAGAGACTCCATTAAAAAGAACTTGACCTAGTCTATGGCTTAATTTATATGTGTGACACTTTTTCTGAAAGTGAAGTGATTAATATTAGTCAGTGCATGCCCGGGACCAGAAAGTCTTGTTCTAATAAGTTATTAAACTAACCGGGTAATTAAAAATTAGAACTAAAATGTCATTTCACTGCTGTATTCCTATAAATTAAATTAAACTTTAAGCATTATTTAAGGCTTCAATGTAATATATTTGGCTTTTTTTTCTAAAGGCATGTCTGGAAGCTGGGCCTATTTCTATAAATGTTCTGCTCAGTAGCCTTTGGTGGAAACAGTAGATTTTAAACATTTGGCTCATTTATATTACTCTTCTTTTTGCTTTCAAAAAAGATTGAAAAAGGTTAGAGGGAAGTTTAGTGGATTAGTCATTCAATTCCTTGATGGATCATTCACATGTACCAATGCCAGGAAACATTTAACTGATTAAAATGTTCTGAATGAATTTGTCATTTGAGAGTACTCTTTGAATGAATATCTTTATTATATTGAATGTATCCTACTGATGTTATTTAGGCTTGTTTCCAATATTCATAAGAGGCTCTGGCTGACTTATCCATAGAATTCTATATCCAAGTCAAGTGCATTCTGTATGTGGTTAAAGAACCTCTGTGGCTCTTGAAAGAATTGCAAGGATTTAGTAGTCATTATTGTTTTTAAAATCTAGAGTGGTCATGTTTAAATGATAAATTTAAAAATAAGATGATTAATTTTACAACTTCTTCAATCATTAAGCCTTAAATATTAGAAAGGATAGATTCTTTAAGAAATCCCTAATCCTTAACATCCAAGTATTTAAACATATATCAGCCTTCATCTTATATGCAAACAACTAAACTTGCAGCATTGTTTACCAGCAAAAGCCTCTTCTGCATCTTTTTGTATAGGGTTTCTTGAGAGAGAGTAGATTTGCCATGTCAGACTGATTATTTGAAATCAAAGTTCTGTTTCCAATTTCAGATTCGTAAAAAGGTCCAGTGTAGCCAGTGAACATAAAAGTACTTACTGCTCACTTAGCTGTAGAACATGAAAGGAAATCATGAGGCCATTAACACATCTAGAAATAGTCCTATTCTAGCTTTCGTTTCCTAAGATAGCTTAGGATAAAATATTCAGATAAGATAGGGTAGGATGGTGAATTTAAAAATTATTTTCTTTTTTAAACTTTTCTTCCTTCCCACCCTCACTTCCACCCCTTCTTTATTTTTCTTTCTCCTTCTCCATCTTCACATTCAAGATCTTCCAAGCGCTAAGTTGTGAGAACGGTGAAATACACACTTTATCCTTGCATATGCAATGAGTTAGAAAGATGGGAAATTATAGCAAATTCATCAGCAGATTTCAAAGGTGAAAGTGCCCTTCTTGTACTAGGGTTTGACATGACCTTCAGCAGAATGTGCACACTGTTGATGGGGAAAGGAGAGCTCTCCTCAAGTGGCTGAAATGCAGACTGCACTTTACTTATACCCCGAGAGTCCCTTCAGGCAAGTGCTCAAGAAAGATCTTTATTTCCTTCATTTTTTTTCTTTATTACAGAATATTTATTGACTGCCTACCTTATGTTAGGCACTGAGCTAGGCCCTGGGGTCCTATCCAAAAGATTAAAATGATGAAGGAGAGGTAGAGGAAGACATTAATTAAAGGCTCATGAAAAGAGCACCTGGGCAGCTTAGTCAGTTGAGTGTCCAACTCTTAATTTTGGCTCACGTCATAATCCCAGGGATCATGGGATTGAACCTTGCATCAGCTCCATGCTGTGCATGGAGTCTGCTTGGGATTCTCTCTCTTTCTCTTTTTCTCTCCCTCTTCCTCTGCCCCTCTCCCCTGCTCACACATGCCCTATCTCTCTCTCTAAAAAAAAAGACTCATACAAATATCAAGATACACAATATGATGGAATGTGATGGAAAGTATATGTGATGTCATGAGAATGTGTAACAGGTGTGGGAAGAGGTCAGGGAAGCCTGAATCTGATTAACTGGAAAAAGGAGGCAGAGAAAAAGGCCCCAGGCACATACCCTGAGGAGGGAGAGTCAAGGCTAGTGGCCAGGAAAGTGGGCTGTTGCACACAGCTATGCCAGAAGATGTGGGGGACTGAGGGCCTCTTTTCAGCTGGGCAAATGTTGCAGATTTCTTTAAGACAGACTGTTCCTTTTCTAATACAATGGGAATATTTGCATCTGTATAACACAGCCCATGTGTGTATATAATAGCTGCTTAATAAATATTTATTGAAATAGGAGAGCTGATTAAGGCACTTAGGCCAATGGTTGAAGGATACTTTACACATTCAGAGATGATTCCTGGGTGACTAGTTTAACAGTTTAAACAGTTTAACAGTTTCTCTCTTTCAAAGGAAGTAACATAAAAAGACTGGGGTTGCTGATAGTGGGAGTGAGATGTCTCATGATAGAAAACATAAGAAAATTAAGTTAGTGATGATATGATTCAGAAGTAAGTTTTTAGCATTATTGTTATCAAGGATAATGGCATTGATTTTGTGAAGATTGGCCATTCTCTTTTCCTGTTAAGTATCGAGGTGTGTGTGTGTGTGTGTGTGTGTGTGCGTGCGTGTGTGTGTACACGTGTACATGCATACTTGAAGCCAAGGTAAATTTTGGTAAAAGAGGGTAGGGTTGCCAGATTTAGTACATAAAATATTAGATGCCTATACATTTGGATTTCAGGTGAACAAAGAATGACTTTTAGTTTACATATGTCCCAGTTCCCCAACAAGATGGGCAGTTTCCTCTAAGAACTTTGGGGGTGAGCTGTTCCTTTCCCCATATTTGAAGCCATTGAACATACAATATTTATGTTTATTTATTCTCAGCTCATTCCTGCCACATATATTTTTAGAATCTGAATTTTCCCAACAGTCTGGAAACTTTGGTGAGGGTTTAGTAACACAATGAAGGATCCCTTTCCTGGGAAACCTGCTCACTTATAGCTGAGGCTCAGCCTCCTCGCTCTAAGCTTCTGTCTCTCTGGTGTTAACTATTTCAAGAATGAGGCTGCAACATTTTACTGAGTGTGATACCCTTTGGATCATTGAAACTGAGGGCTACAAAGGCCCCATGAAATGATCATTAATCTGCCTTTTAGAAACTGAACTGTGACCTCAAAGACTCTTAACCAGTTTGGAAAGACATCTGTTGCTACTTCTTAGGAAGATATTAGGTAAGCAGTGGGCACCTGCATAGCTCTGCAGTACCAAGCAAACAGTTCACTGTGTGTAGATACCATGAAAGAGAAAGAGATCCATGAAGAAAAGATTAGAAGGTAATCTACACAAATGAAAACAACTGTTTCTTTGGATGGCAGGATTTTAAATGTTCCTCAATATTGATAATGATGATGATGTTGATAAATGAAAAAAAAAGGATCTGATTAGGACACATAGAAGCAGCTATCCTATGCAGAAGAGTATGTTTTTCTAAAGAGGAAAGTAGAAATTTGAAAGCTGGGATGTTGATATGAGGATTGATGTGTCCGATGAAACACTGTCTATAAAAATGCTTTAGGAGCTATGACATATTTACACCCCTACAATTTAAAGGCAACACATCATTAGAATTAATAAATGCCCTAAAGTGAGTAAGGTTTTTTGCTTTAAATGTTAGGACATTTCGAATGAAAATGGTAAACCATCAAAGCCAGCAAGTGGTATTAAATTTTTCTGACTCTTATTTTCTTGATGAGGCTCAGAGAAGAGAAATGATTTGTTTTAAGATCACCTACCTGCTAAGAGCGTGGTATAGAATCCAGATTTCCAGATAAAGTCTCTAGTTCTCTTCCTTCACTTCCTTCACCTGCTTCACTTGGCCTTTACCTGCTTCACTTGGGCCTCAAATCTGTGTTGTTGAAATGTTCATGCAAGGAACTGGTTACTTAGCATTTTCACATACAGCACAGATTATAGTCCAAAGGCATTACATGGTATATGAGATTCCTGAGACTGTTGTAACAAATTGTCATAAATTTCGTGACTCAACACAATACTAACTTATTTTCTCAAAGCTCTAGAAGCCAAAATCTGAAATCAAGGTGTCAGCAAATTATACTCCTCCCAGAGGCTCTAGGGGAGTATCTGTTCCTTGTCTCTTCCAGCTTCTGATGGCTGTTTGCATTCCTTGACTTGTGGCTTCATTACCCCAAGCTCTGCCTCTGTCTTCACATTGTCTTCTCTGTGTGTATCTTATCTCCTTCTGCCTCTCTCTTAAAAGAATACTTGTGATGGCATTTGGTCCTGGCAAGATAATCCAGGATGATATCCTCATCTCAAAAACCTTTTATTCACATCTGCAGAAACTACCATATAAGATAATATTATTCATGACTTCTAGATGACTGACATCTTTTGGGAGTCATCATTCAGTCCACTATATGCAGTAAATAAAGTAAAAGTCCTTGGAAACCTAGAAATTGAACAAAAAAAATTGTCTGAATTCCTCTCATTCACCTCAGTTTACTTCTGATAGCTTACCAACCGCTTAGGTATATTACAAAGTGGTTTTGGAGGTCGAAAACCCATACAGAATAGCTAGAATTACCAGTCACAACAGTAACAACTGATATACATGTATGTAATTCAATACCTGCATTAAAAATACTAAACTGACAATATTACAGGCAAAACGGAGCCCACTGATAGGAAATTTCAGTGAAATGGTGCAAAGAAAAGATGTTAATTAAATATCAGTATTTCTCAAAGTAAAAAAAAACATTGCATTAGTGGAATGTTAGCCCTCTCTTTTATGAGTCAGTTGTGCCAATTTCATCAAGAACCTTAAAAAATACATTTAGCACCTGGATGTACTAAGGATTTGTATAACTGTTTTCATCAGGCAGGTGTCTAAAGTTCAGATGGCCCTCATCCTCCACAACCATTGATATTTCCTAATTTATTTATAATTTACACTCTGCTTGCCTCCAAGAACTGTATGAAGTGGCTTATCATGAAAGATGTATGTAGTTAGCAATAAAATTTCACGCAGTTATAGACAGAAGGGGAAATAAATATGCCTCCTAAACCTACGCTAATACATTCATCGAGAATGAGTACTAACACTTATTTCTAAGCTTCCTGGCAGCCAAAACAAAAGAGATCTCCAATAATATAACTTAATACTCATTATTTGTTTTTAATTTTACTGCTTCTCCCCATCCCAAGCTGAGATTGTTACAGAAATGTTAGTGATCACCTCCAGTCTTAGTTATTATCTCCAGAAACAAAGTTATTTTTGATTTAAAATCACAATGCACTCTTCCAATTTTTGCATACTATATATTACATTTGCTTGAATAATTCTTTGGGCCTGCTTTTAGATTTTATGTGTGATATTAGAAATCACTAGGTGATAGTAAGGGCTATGCCTGAATGATACCGTCATCATCACCATCCTTTAACTGTGAACATTTTATTAGGATCGGTGCTTTCCCTTCAGGTCTTTCTTTGTTTCCAGTTGAATCCCATTAATTGACTCAAGTCACCCCTTGAGAAAAACTTCTTACCCAGAGACTCTACTTTTGTCTATTGCCATGTACATAAATACTACACTGGCAAGTGGTTTGCTGTTTTATTCAACCGTAGCTTAACTGCAAATCTGATGACTTTCACCAAGAAAATCTGAGAAAGCATTCCATAGGTAGTCTGAACTTAAGGCAAATATGGGCAGTGATTAGACAAATTATAGATAAATGGGTAAGGAAGTTGTGAGAATGTATGGGAGATGAATCATTATTAAATACCAGGAAACCAGCACAGTTGGGGAATTAGACATCTATGTGGGCTTAATGTATCATTTTATATAGCTGAACCAAATTAAAGCTTTGTGTGAGCATTAAACTTTCCTCTCCTAAGGCTGAATACTCTGGGGATTTGACATAATAGAATTACTAATTTTCAGACCAATAGTTCACACTTCTACTGAGATCTTAATGTCATTTGTGGCCAGTTGAGCATGTGAGGCTGTGAAGCAATGAACTCTGCTTTCCTTGTGGCCACAGTTTTTTCCCCTAATTCCTGGCCTATTTCAACCTGTGTGTCACTGCTCCCAGGCTGAGTTAGGTGGAACATCATGTCTAGAAAAGCATCTCAGGACATATTTTATATCAATGATTGGTTAACAAAGTAAGCTTTTTATTTTATAGGAAGCAGCACAGTTTAGTATAGTGAACCTATGAGGACATGCTCTGGCTTAACGATTTGTTGGCTGTCTTAGAAAAGTTTGGGTTTGAAAGAAAAGTGGTATTTGTTTCAAAGGAATGGAATTCTCAGGGTTTAACTATAGTTTATTAGTTAAGAGCTTAACTCTGGCTCAAGTGTGAGACTGCTTGAGTTCAAATTCAAGTTGCTCAATTTACTGTCTATGTGACCGTGGTCAAGTTAGTTCTCTAATCATGAGTTTACTCATCTATCAAATGGGCATAGTGATAGGACCACAATACACTTGGTTCTGATTAGAATATGTGCTACTCTGTGTAAAGCAATGATGGGAACAGTGCCTGGCATATGAGCAGCTCTCAAAGGTATTAGCTCTTCTTGTTATTTTTGTTGTTAATTTATCTTCATTATTATCATTGGGAAATTTTGTGCTAAATAATAAATGATACTGGGTTTTTTTTGTTTTGTTTTAGAGAAGTTGTGATAGCATCTGTGGTGAGTACATAAACAATTCTTGCATTTCTCCAAGTGCTTAGTTCATGTAAATGAAAGATTCATGACTCAGTTCAAATGTACAGCAGATTAGTCTTTGCATATAATTCACTTAACACCAGCTCCTATATGTAGCCATTGTCTTAATCTTGATATCTGGGGGCGGGGTGGTGTACAGAGTGAGGGTCTACCTGTCCTAATTGCTTTCCTTTTTATTTCATAGGTTGATTACAGGCGTTTTTTTTCTTCCAAAGATTTTTGAACCTCATGAAATTTTATATAGCTATAGCCAGCAAAGTTACCCTTGTTGCTTTCTGTGGGGTAGTCACGAGTCATTTTGTCTTAATGTTTCAGAATTATTGTCTGCTTTACCCTTGGCAGTTACATGTTTGGAGGTTCAGAAGAAATAAAATGAAGGAACTCTTATTCCCACCCCACTAGAAACAGGACAGCCAAAAAGTGACAAGACATATATCTTGTTTTCCTTTTCATTTCATCAAATCTGAAACCTTGGGGAGATTATGGCTCATGTTGGGCATCTTACTGCTCATGCATGCCTCTCTCTCTCTCTTTATCTATCTACTTACCTAATCTATATCATTGTTTTAGATGCACAAAGAGGAGTTTAATAGGACTACAAAAGTGGAGTGAAAAGGGTCTTTGGATGGTATATTTACAAGACAGAGAAATAGTAACTACTTAGTAAAAGAAATATAAAACATTATGTCATATAGCATCATTTTTTACAAATTATTCGCATTTTAAGCAATCATTTGAAAAATCAGAACCCAAAATTTATTTGGCTTCGATCTAGTTTGGTTTTGGTGAGCAATCCGTTAACAGCCGCTAAGAAATAACTAAGTAAGAGATATATAGACTGTGTTTCTTGGTGTGGAAATTATTTATTAAACACATATTTATTGAGCAGGCTGGATACTATTTTAAACACTGGTAATACAAGAGGCGAATAGAAAGTGTGTAGTCCAATGGGGGAAACAGACAGTGCTAAGTTAACAAATAAACATATATATATATATTCTCTCTTTGAAGGGAGACTTATCTTATATCTTTACCTGACATGATCTTTCCAAGATTATGATGAATTTTATGTGCTGGAAAACATTTATGTGAAATGTACAAATGAGTCTGACATATGGATTATTATTATTATTATTTTACTTTTGAAATTGCCACTCTTCCGTGTAATATCAAGTAAAATAGTGACACAAATGCCTTGCTCAGTGGGGAGGCAGATGCTGCTGGGGAGGAACAGATGAATAGTTCCAGTTGGTAGCAGCACACTTGAAGTTCTGGTTGATCAGTGGAGTCTTTCACTTCTAGGGTCAAGGTGGTAACAGCCAATTAATAGGAGTGCAGGCTGGGAAAAGTGTAAAAGATCTACATGCTAGTGTTACTTGTGCTTCTCACGAAAAGCAAACCGGTTTTGTGTGACAAAGTTCTTCTCCCCTGACTTGAAAGCACTAAAGATTTGCTCCCCCTGGAGCTTTCTTGGATACTCCTCGCTTCAAGTCCCACATGGTGATCTTCTTTCTAAGAACGCCTTTTATAAGCTGCATCTCTCTATGCCATGGTAAGCACCAGAGGCAATGGCCTAGTGGAAATGTTTTGGAGTCATAGGTAGTTCTGAATTTAAATCTCAGTTATGACTCTTTCCAGCTGTGTGACTTAAATAAGTTATTTAACTTCCTGGACTCAGAAATAGGGGAGAATAAAACCTTCCTTGTAAGATTTGTGAGGAGTAACAACATGGCCATAAGTAAGGTGTCTTGTACTGTGTCTGGCACTTAGTTGGTTCTGCTTAGTACTTGAGGCTTGACTCCAAAAGCAGTTGAGGTTACAAAGCTCTGTATGAGGTTATTTCATGTTGTTTCATCTGTAGGTATCATTTCCCCCGTAGTGTGGTGAGAATCTTGAGGGCAGGAAACATATTTTGTGCTTCCTTTCTACCTTCCATTGCACCTTGCAGAGTTCTCAGCACCAAGTCAGCACTTAATCAATGTTTATATTGCCACTTCTGGATGTCTTTCAAAAAGCTACTTAAAATTAGGGACCCTAAAGTGCTTTTCATAGTATGCTTGTAGATTTTGGTGATGGGGGGGGAAATGGGGGGAAGACAATGGCACTACGTGAAATCAACTCTTAAAACCATGATGGGGAGTAGGAAAAGAAAATGTGCCATATTGTTTGAGAATCTCTATGTGTAGCCAAAATTGCATAATGTATTTTATTATGATTAAAACCACAATGAAATATGTGATATCTATTTAGCATGCTCTAAAATACAATGGGAATTCACCTTCATAAAGAACAATAGTCATGGGGCCAAGACCTTGGATTCTGGCCAATTTTAAACATCTGCTTCCTCCTGAGACAGTCTGGAATTATCTTAAGGGATTCAGCCTTAGAACTGGGCTTGGGAGCAAAGGGCTTAGTTTAGTTTTGTCTGAGGAGACCCAGGTTGGTTGAACATGTAAGATGGCAGTGCCCTTTTTCCACTAAATCTGCACAGGCTGTACTGTGTCCTAAGGTGGAGTTTTTCTAGGCTCTTTGGTCAGCACTTCAGTTATTTACCATAATAAAGGAATCTAAGAAAAAACTTCCACATAGTAGATCCTCTATACCATTTTTAATGAATGAAAGGTGGGGGCGGGGGAAAGATGTTCTCTGTGTATATCTTTATGTAACCCTAAGGTTTTCAAGGTGATTTTTGTCTTTATTCTAACACAGTGTAAAGATAGGGGCAGACCCCTGCAGGATGAGGTTATTTCATGTTTCATCTGTAGGTATCATTTCCCCCATAGAGTACTGGCTGTTTTTCTCAGCTCTAAGGAAATTTTTGCTTCTGGCAATAGGGACAGATAATAGTGTTCTTCTCTTCAATGCTTTAGCAATAATGTAGTTGTCCAAAATGCTAAATTTTATTCTTCAAAGTTATAACCCAAAATAGATTTTAAAGTTTATATGTATTCTTTGAGCAACACTGGTCAGACATTCATTCATTCAACATTAAACATTTATTTAAGTGCACACATATGCTGGTCTAGGTTGTGTGGGAGTTTTAAGGATCAAAGAGGTTATATCTTTGCCACTTAAGACATTACAATTATATGTAGACGTATAATTTCATTTCTTAAAGCAATTGATGGTGAAGAATTACTGTGAGTGGTAAATGGTTTTTAAAAATTTTATTTATTTATTTATTTATTTATTTATTTATTTATTTTTAGACAGAGAGAGGCAAAGAGAGAGGGAGACAGGGAATCCTAAGCAGGCTCCATACTGTCAGCACAGAGCCCAACCTGGGGCTCCAACCCCCAAACTGTGAGATCATGACCTGAGCTGAAATCAAGAGTTAGAGGCTTAACCGGCTGAGCCATCCCGGTGCCCCTCCAATGAGTACTAAATAGTTTTACACTAATATCTCCTTTGATGGCATCATGAGAAATTCTGAACAGATGGATTTCCCTAATTACATAATTCCATTATTCCTAGAGGCTTTAACATAATTTCTAATGATAGTACTATAAATGATAGGACTACCAAACACAGTTTTCAAGATTTCTTTGTGGTTCTTTTTATTTTTAGGATATTTTCCACTGAGATGTATAGTCAAAATTGTTGGCATATTAAATTGAACTTGATACACAATTATATGCATTTGTTTCAGTTTGTTTTTTATTTCTTTTTTTTTTTTTAATTTTTTTTAATGTTTATTTATTTTTGAGACAGAGACAGAGCATGAACGGGGGAGGGTCAGAGAGAGAGGGAGACACAGAATCCGAAGCAGGCTCCAGGCTCTGAGCTGTCAGCACAGAGCCCGACGCAGGTCTCAAACTCACAGACTGCGAGATCATGACCTGAGCTGAAGTCGGATGCTTAACCGACTGAGCCACCCAGGCACCCAGTTTGTTTTTTATTTCTAAAGATTGCCTTATTTTTTCCTTTTGATTTAACTTTGTTTTTTAATTATCTAAAAACTTGTACATGGTTCTATAATCAAAATTATAAAACAAGATACAAATAGAGAAATCATTCTTGTCCACTCTCTATACCTATTTAAAAAACGATTTTTAAAATTAATATTTATTTTATTTTATTTGTTTAGTTTGTTCCTTTTGATAAATAAAAGCAAATATACACATACATATAAAAATAAAAGATAAGTATATGAATATATATGTATATATGTATACAAATTCATAAATCCTTTCCCATTGTTACACAAATATATTAGACACACTCTTTTGGACCTTGATTTTTTCACCTAACAATAGATCCTGAAGATCACTCCATTTCTTTTTACAGCTGCACAGTACCATATTATGTGGTGACTTAATATTTTATTCATTAGGTTGCCTATTGATAGACATATGGCTTGTCATATCAGACTTTAAATAATATTTCCCATGTAGGAAAGGAAATATGCTGATCAGCTGATCAGAATGTCTATCCCATAGGTGGTTATGTTTCTCATTGCCCACAAATACTTAGTGTAAATCAGTTTGTATGAGTTTGAATATCATTTTTTCAGTGGCACAACCCTAAGGAAAATACTAGACCCCCAGACTTTTGTATCCAGTGCAACCAGCTACCAAGACACAATGCTCTGCAGAAGACTTATCCCGGATAGCTTGGGAAAATCCAGTGTTAAGTGTTTAGAACCCGGAAGAGAGAATGTTTGGGAGTAGTTATTATCACTTAGGACTTCTCTTTTCTGAAAATCTGAAAACTGCTAGGTTATGAAATTTTAAAATAGGTTTTAATAACCTGCTTAGGTGACTTTTTCATGAGCCATTGGACCAAAGTTTTGTTTAAATTGAAACTTAAGTAGAGTTTATGAAATTTGTGATGAGATCATTAGTTGTTTGGTTTTATTTATGAGACTGTCATTATTAGAGTCTTCTTAAAGAAACTCTGCTGGGCAGTGTCTGAGATCTTGGTGGAGGCAACCGTGTGGATGGTGGTGTGTGTGGGTTTCAGGGACTCATGCAGTACTTGCCACCGTGTCCTCTTGGGAACAAACATATACCTGGGAAACGGAATTCCGTGACCAACTAAATTTGAAAAATTTCGAACTAAATTTGAAAAATTCTGGCTTAGACAGGTTTCTTAAAGGCAAGGTTTTTTAGGGTCTTTAATAACTAATATATGTGTGATTTCTCAAGACAGATATAAAATGTTGCTTTTCTCACGCTTTTTTCTTTATGGATCTTTTTTTTTCTTTTAATGGAGCAAATTTTAGAAAATTTGGTGTAACAGTTAAGCTTTTTATAGTTGTGAATGATTCAGAGAGTGAGTTGGAGGGAAAGAGAATCAACTGAACGGGGTAGTTATCATTCCTGTGTTGCAGGGGATAAAACTGAGGCTCAAGTGTTAGTGATATGCCTGTTGTAGGTTGAATACAGCTCATCACCATATGTACAGATCTGAGGAAATAAAATATCTAGAAAGTTTAGTGATTTTCTTAAAAATATCAGTTGCTGTGTCTAAAGTTTTTCTAACCTCACTAGCACTCTTATTTTAAGAGTAAAAAAATTTTGGGGGCACCTGGGTGGCTCAGTCAGTGAAGTGTCTGACTTTGACTCAGGTCATGATCTCATGGTTCATGGGTTTGAGCTCTGTGCTGACAGCTCAGAGCCTGGAGCCTACTTCAGATTCTGGGTCTCCCTTGCTCTCTGCTCCTCCCCTGCTTGTGCGCGCACGTTCTCTTTCTCTCTCTTGCTCAAAAATAAATAAATAAACATTTTTTTTTTTAAAGTCTAAAAAATGTCCTAGGCCGTGTATAATTTCAGCAGAATGAGATCGGGATTGCCGCTGGCCTTCCTTTTTCTACATGAAATTTTAAATGAATGTATACATATCAGATGGTGCTTTCTGTGTTTCAGATGCCTTCTGGTCAAAACCCTGATAGGATTTATCCTGTTTTCAATTTAGTAAAAATAAGAAATTATTTTTATCCTTCAAACAGTTTCTTTTTTCCCCACTCTGAGTATTTCCAATTCCTTATTCCCACCCCCCCGACTAAAGTAAAACTAGTTATCCTTCATGTGACACAGAGAGAAAGGTCACAGTCATCTTCTTATTACACAAACCTTCTGTACCTATAGCACTGTTGACCTTTTTCTATTCAGAGAGAAGGGTATTAATTGCCTGCTCACCAAGTTTCTAAGCATTTGATGTTCAGGGTTTTTATAAAAGCAAATTTGAAGTTTCATGGAATTGTTTTCTTTGATTGAAGTGATGGGCTCCTAATGTGGCTTCGACCTGGCCTCTTCCTACAAACGGTTCTATCTTGGAACTTGCTTTTACTTTTTACAGAACATACATTTTAAGTCTATTCTAAGAGAAGAGATTGCAAACAAATACACAATGATTTTCAAACATTCTACAATTGGATACAGTTAGGTTTAGAGAAATTGAATAAATAAATGAAAAAAGAAATGAATGACAGTTTTTAATTTGGTATATTTACAGCATAGCAATGAAGGAGTAACTAGCTTTACTTCAGTATTCACACCATGGTCATGAAATTTCGCTGGTGTTTAACTCTCTGATGTTGAGGCTAAGACTAACTTAATTTCCTAAAGACTTTCTGTCTGGAGGAAGGTGATGCTTCCTGTCTGGCTTTTCTGATGGTCTCACAACTTAATTATTTCTGTCATGTCCCATTGCTTACTGCATGTCATTGTAAACGTCCAGCACTAGAAAGTGCAGATTAATTTTTGTCTGTCTTATCAAGTTTAGGAGATGTAATTGTTTTAGAGTATAATTTAAAAATTCTCACAAGCACATAACAACTCTTCTACTGGCACCATTAGAAATTAAATACTTTCTGTGGCGAGGATGAGAATTACATTAGGTTTGGGATCTAAATTGCTTTGGTGGTAGGCAGTTTTGTGTGTTGTTGTTACTGTACCTTTGAGGAACAATCAGAACACAGGATGAGCAGTATTTTAGACAAATAGAGGGATATCCCTTGTGGGTCAGTAGCTACACTTGGCATTACCAAATGGAGACTTGACATCGACAGATGGAACCCTTTTCTAAGTGTAGGCTAATGGAAGCCCCCTGTAGCCAGTGCTGGAAAGGGAAGGGGAATACTGCCTGGTGATGGTGATGTCATCTCACTTTGTCCTCCAAAATTTTGGATTTCAAAATTACTAATATTAAAAGGCTTTCCTCAAACTGGGGGCAGGAAGACAAAAGAAATTCAGAAGAGAGCAAAGAAGGTGGAAACAGAGTTATTAATAGCCTTCCCCTGATTGTATGGGATTCATATGGTTATCGAATGTATATGTACAAATGCAACTTACTAGCAATAATATGATGATAAAAGTGGTAGTTATCACTTATTGGGCACTTACTATATGCTTGGTGCCCATAGCAACTGTCTTAATTCATTATTGTAGTTAATTTCCTTGACTGCTCTATGAGGAAGTGCACTGTTACTGGAGCTTAGAGAGTTTAGTGCAGCAACATAGCCACATTTATAGAGTTGGTGATTTGCAGAGGCAGAGATCTGAACAAGGTGTTTTCTACTCTATTTTCTCTGCTTTGACCCAGGAGGCATGTTAGGTAGCTGTACAAGAACTAGTGAGTGTTGTTACAGAGACCATAGACTTGCCATGTTCCTAGGGCACATCTGCCAAAGATTGCCTCTTTTGCTTCATTTCACATTTTGTTCAAGGGTTCAAAATTAACAAATTTAAGTAAAATATCAGTTCCTTAATAAGGTACCCTAAAACATGTTTGAATAAAAGCCCACATATAATGCCTTAGTTGCTTTAGTAATGTAATGTTAAATAAATATTTTCTACTTTTTGTGATTGCATCATTATTGAATTTTTAAAAATATAATTTGTTTTTAACATGATTTAACATGATTGGCTCATCTCCTGGGGGTACAGTATCAGAATCTTTTGAGTAAATGGGCATGTAGTTTCGAACAACATTTTTAGTATTATAATTGGTTGTTTTTAAATTATGATGTCTACTTTATTTAGAAACATCAGGAATGTTAAAGGAAGGGAAAATTTTATATTTATCAACTCTAAGGATTAACTATTCAGCAGTACTTTTCTTTACCTCTTCTTACACAACACTTTTGGTTTCTATTACTGTTACTTATATTTATGTATTATATTCCCCCCTTGAATTGGAAGTTCTTTGAGTTTTGTTTTGTTTTGTTTTGTTTTCATATCATGGGCCCTCGATAAATATTTGTGTCACAGATGGCTGAATGTTTACTTGTTACTATTAAACTTGTGCCTCTCAATATGTTGGGTGACAATCAGAAACTGATGATAATTATTGTATTAAAAACAATCTAAGAGCACACATCCATCCTATGGCATTGTTATGTAAGGACAGAACCAATAGATTTAGGTTCTCTGTCATTCTTTGGGCATGTAAATGAATCTGTAAAACTCAGTGGAAGTGAAGCTTATTTCTACATGTGTATTTAGAGAGACAAGATATTGATTCTCCTCCTTGGAAAAAAAAAGAAAAGTTAATGACTAAAATTTTTTTGTGATCTCTATGACAGTTTTATCCCATATGTCTCCAAAAAAACTAATTATTTTCTAAGAACACATCTTTCTATGTGCTAACAGAATATGAAAACCTATCAGTTGCTTTTCTTTCCTCTTCTTTTGTCTTCTTTTTTTAAACCAAAAGCCAAAAGAAGTCAGTCTTTAAATATTTGGATGTTTTTCTCTGAGATAGGGCTGTACTAGGCAAATACACTGGTGTTAACATTTCTAAAGCAGGCTCAAAATAAATGAGATTAAGAAAAAACAAAACAAACTCCTTCCTATCTCTATGTGAATTGTCATTTTAATTAAAGCTTCTGTGTGTCATCAGTGACAGGAGATTGCCCCAGAAAGATAAAGTCAGACTGTGTCTGTCTTTGTCTTTCATGAAGGCAAAAGGAATATGAAAGAAACCAAATAGCTAGATAAACTTGCCATTACAATTAAAAAAATAATTTGCTAAGCATGAGGTGAACTGCATTATTAGTTGATTAACATCCTTTTCTTTAGATTATTACATTTCCTAATCTAATTTATGGGTGGATTTCCTGGTTTGGGGGCTTAAGCTAGTTTGTGCTAGACTCCTCTCACAGGCTGTTTTATGGAGATAAAGGAATCTGGAAACGGAAATCACTTTTTTTGTGGCTTTTGATTTGAATTTTTATTTATTCAGGTTAGTACAAGGTTGTGAGATCAAATAAGAACATACTTGAAAGAACTTTATAAAATGTAAAGTATTACTTGTTATTACCTTAATTATTATTATCTGGACAACAAAGTAAAATGCCTGCGTTTATTTATCCCCTCCTTCTGACCCACATTGTTCTCCTAGGAAATTGGGACTTTTCTTTGGTGTGTTTATTTAGAAGCTAAGAACTGCGACTTGAGGTTTGCTTTTCAAGGAGCCTTAGTCCAAAATCAAACAAATACAGGATCATCAGGTGGCACACAGAGAGCAGTGTCATCATCCTTCTCAGTGCTTGGGCCAAGATGAAAATGTGCTTTATTGTGGAATAGGTAAAACTTGAATCTTGTTAATGGAGAAGAGAAGAATAATTTTAGTGATGAAGGCAAACCTGAGTCTGAACCTCACAGATCAAATGCAATCAGAGAAGCAATGAGGACTATTCAGTGCACTTAACACACAAAAATACCAGGGGCAACATTAACATCTTTCTAAGGCCTTGTCATAGTTAAACCCAGTCATCTGAAATGACTTCGATGACTTTTCTCCCCCCAAAAGTTCACATTCCCTGCTGCAGGGACAGCCATATTTTCCAAAGAATTGCCCCGTCACTGGAGAGAACCCTGACAGAGGGGCCTGGAACTAACTGGCTTCAAGACTGCTCCAAATGAGAGCACCGTGAAGATGGAGATTCAGAGATATCAGGTGTTCTTAAATGAGACACATTGTACTGGTGTTGTTTCCTCATAGGAGCCACTACAATGTAAGCCCCTTGAGGACAGCATGTGAGTTTCTGTATTTCCATCATACATACCCAAGTTTCTTATATTCACCACATACATATGGTTGAATGAATGAGTACCCTATGTCCACACTGCTAGCATGTAGAACTCTTTATCCAACCTCATCTTGCTTCCTTTGTGCAACATTGGACAAACACCTTTCCTGTTTGCCACTATTCTTCTTAACTTTCCTGATTGTCCTTTTACATGATGTATTGCTAATTCTTCCTTTCTCTGAGTCCCAGTCCCCACCCCTTCAAGCTGGCTATTGCCTAGGATTCTGTTCCCAGCCCTCTTCTTTAGATTTTTTGTCTGTCTGTGCATTAGAATCACCTACTGCTCTGACCCTGCAATAACACTTGTGCATGAGTGTGTGCATGTGTGTGTGTGTGTATGTGCACGTGTGTGTGTGTGGTACATACTTTTGTGAAATGTTTGTAAGTTACAGACTTAATGTCCCTTTATACATCAGTGTATATTTCTAGAACCAGAAACATTCTTTCATATAACAATTATCATGATCATAAAATTAACATCAATAATACTACTATCTAACCTACAGACTTCCTTCAAATTCTGTCACTAGGACACTAATGTCCTTTATAGCAAAAGGAAAAAAAAAACACAATTTTTGTGGTCTAGGAATTCAATCCAGGATCACAAGTTGTGTTTTGCTCTCATTTTTTTGTAGTCTCTTTTAATTTGGAGTTCTTCAGTATTTCTTTGTTTTTCATGACCTTGACATTTTTGAAGTGTACAGGCCAGTTATTTTGGGTTTGTCTGATGTTTCCTAATGATTAGATTTAGATTTTACATTTTTGGCAGGAATAGCACAGAAATGATGTGCTCTTTTTAATGTCTCTCTCAGGGGCACATGATATCTACTTGTGACATTATTTGTGGTCACTTAGTTAATGTGTTGTCTGTCATATCTCTGTGCTGTAAAATTATTCTCTTCCTCTTATATTTAATAGCTATCTTGTGGGGAGATACTTTGAGACTCCAAGAATAAATACATACTGTGGATAATGAAAAGTCAGGTTTCTCATTGTTGGAAAAAGGCAACACGAATGTAGAAAGGTAGATGTTTAGAATGAACCCATGTGGTGTTGGATTGGATTAGAGACAATAGTATGAACTCCTGGTTTTTATATCTATATAGATATGTCCTTCCATCCATCCTCTTAGCTCTGTCCTCTGAGAGGATAAATAGGTAATAATAACTTAGTAACAATGGGTACAACTAATATTCTATCTTGTTTTCCAAATGCCATTCTCCAATAAAAATTGACCAAGGAAAGAACAAGATAAACCTGGAACAGCTTGTTTTACCAGAAAGTAAGGAAGTGGGCAAGAATGATAGAGGCATGTCAAAAGGCCACAGGAGCCAGCTTGAAGGGCTACCCCCACTGAACATAAAAATAATTGATGGTAAACAGACAGAATAAAATAAGAATTCATGAATCTGAACACAAGCAAACAAATAAATGAGAAAGGAAAGTTATTCCTTACAATAGAATTCCAACAAATAAATGTAGAAGAAATGACTGAATGAAAATCACCACTAGTCAGCTACCATAGTAACTTCTTTGAGGCAAGAATCATCAATGGATTCTTCCCAATTTAATAGTGTTAGGTATGCTCTTCCTGACTCCTCCCACCCATTCAGCATACAGTGTTCAGCACACGATCATGTCAAATCTCTTCGTAAGCTGGCCTTCCTTCTGCCCATCCTGTCATGTGCCCGAGTATCTAAGACAAGAAATAAATACCCTGCTTTCTCACTATTGATTAATATCTTATCCCATTCTTTAGGTTTTCCAAGAAAACATTTAGCTTATATCAGTCCATAACAAGATAAGAGCTAGAGAAATTCCCTGGAAACGTCTTCCCCTGACAACTAATGCAATTGTATTTTCAAACACACTATTGGTGAAGTATTGAAAGGTAAGAGGGGGCTGTCTGTCTGGAAAGCAGTCAAAAAGGAATCTGTTGGCAAATAAAATTTTTTGGGCCTACTCCCATATCTTAGGATACATTGGTAGGCAATTTCTTTGGCCTTGGAGAAAGGTGTTAAGAACTGACCTAAGATGATGGTCATGCGTAGCCCTTAGTGTTTTTAAAAATTTTGTTTTGTTTTGCTTTTTTCCCCTTGCTTCACAGTCATCAGACACAGAATGTGAAGGAGTTTCAGGAATATTTTAACCAGTTTTTTGCTTGTAGTTGTAGTTTCCTTTTTATGTATGCACAACAGTGGTATTTGATAATATGTCTAAGTAGGTCTAAATAAGCTTTCTCGAGAAGTATAAAGAAAAATTCTAAGTGATTAGAAAGTGAGCTGTAGTATAGTTGGCAGCCTATCTTATTTTTTAATGGTGCATAAAATAATGGCTTATCTTACAAGTGATGGCATCTTAGATGCTATTAAAGCTGATCTTTGCAGCTTTTGTATGTTGGCTTTTCAGCCAGGGAGAGACGAAAGAGCAGGCAGGAAAGACTATTAAATATATAACAGTAATACTATTTATTGAGTAGCTACTATAGGCCAGTGTTATGCTAAGTGCCTTATGTATATCAATACATGTAATTCTCCCCAAAAAGTCTGAGAGAGAGAGTTATTGGTTCATAATTCAGAAGAGATTTGAGGTATCATCTACTGCAAACTTTGCTACTATATATATAATAAAAGTAAGTCTCAGACTAAATACTTCTATACACAGAAACATTTACTAAATAAACACTTATTAGCAAGCAAGGAAGAAAGAAAAACAAAACAGTTTATATGGCTTGTTTTATGCTTGTTGGGAAGCCCCAGTTCTACTACTTTGCATGAAGCTTACTTCATGCACATAAAGATTCAGAAGCTGATTTCTGTTACCCTTATTACAACTATTGGGCAACCTCAAATCTTTTTAAACCAACAGGTGGATACAAGGTCATGTAGAGATCAAACCTCAGGTCCATCCCCATGGGGAGAACCTCTATGAATGGTTATATTCTGTTCACACTAGAGTAGAGGGTGTCTCTAAAATATTTTTTGTTACTCCACTATTCTTAACTGTCTTTAATTTTAATTATAAGAGTCTGTTTCTAGAGTCTAAAAATTAACCATCCATTAGATTCACCAAGTAAAATACATTGCTAACTTTCATTACATTGATGATCAGAGTCTTAGGTGTTAATATAGATAATAGAAATCCTTAGACTGTAATAAAAATGTGGCTAATAGAAGTTTTTATAGTAGTTGCCTCTAGAGTGTTCTCTTTCCAGTTAGATGTGGGCTGAATGTGGAATCTTGCTTAGGGCAACCTACTACTGCAGAGTTAAAAATTGAACTAACTAGCATGTGCACAATATCACACTGCCCATGCAGGAGTTTTGAACATCGAGTACTTACGTTGTAATGGAACTAGGGGAGGAGGAGATGGTCTCCTACATCCTAGGATGTACCTAGGAATCCTAGTCCCATGAGGTCCTTGATGAAAACAAAGTCCTTGATCAAATGCATTGGGAAAAAACTACATTCTGTAGTACCATCGCAGAAATTAAAAATGCACATTAGCTATTAAGAGGTCACTTTCCTGCAATAAAGGAACCTGCTTAGCTTTGTTTGACCCTGCATTTCCCAAACTTAGTAGACCACAGAGTCCTGTTGTTCATTGCATCCCTGAAATTAGTTTTCCTTGGGGCACACTTTAGAAAATACTGCTCTAGAGATTATAGAAGAAACTTTCTTTCTTCTTTTTTAACGTTTACTTTTGAGAGAGAGAGAGAGCATGAGCAGGGAGAGGGAGAGGGGGAGACACAGAATCTGAAGCAGGCTCCAGGTTCTGAGCTGTCAGCACAGAGCCCCATGTGGGACACAAAGCCTGATGTGGGGCACAGAGCTTGCTTGATGTGGGGCTCGAACTTACGAACCATGAGATCATGACCTGAGCCGAAGTCAGATGCTTAACTGACTGAGCCACCCAGGCACCCCTAGAAGAAAGTTTTCTTAACCAACACCCACTCAACTGACATTCCTTTCCTAAAACTTGAGATAGCAGTCTCCTCTCTAGCATGCTCTCCTATCACTGGAGTTGTTTGCTAACAAAGAGTCAATTGAGTTTTTTTCCAAAACCTAGTTATTCCATTTGTAATTGTAATTACAATTACATAACTTAATTAAATATTACATAATCCTGTGACTTGTGAGTAGAAATATAAAGAGTTAATTGTTTCTCTGAAAAATAAATTGAATGCTTCAGAAAGGGGACTAGTTGCAAGTATTGTTAAATTAGATGATAGGAAGATAACTATTAAAGATTTGGGAAAAAATAATAAAATAATTTTTTTTAGATTTTTTTGCAAGTATCTTTTAAGTTACTGATGCATTTTAAAGACTGAAATATATCATTATTCAAGAAAGATTAAATGGAGAACATAAATTAGTGGAACCATACTCAAGTGTAAGGCTTTGAGTATGGTTCCACTAATTTATTACATAAATTAAATTTTTATTATTTCCTGATTTTACTAAATTTTTTGATTAAGTGACTAATTACAATTCCTGTAGGTGTCAGATAAAAGGGCTGTAACCTAGTGAAAGAGAATTTAAGAGTTTTGTATATACCCTATGGTATGTTTTTAAATATTTAAGACAGATTTTGTCCATGTCTCTCAAGCTAGTCTCAGTTGTCTTTAGAACCTTCTTTACTTGCTACCTTTTTTTTTTCTTTTTGGCTTTATTGCCAAGTCCATGGGTTTGCTTAGTGCCCATAATGCTGTTTAAAAATGAGGGTTAAATTTTAATTTCTCTCTGGGAGTTATCCATACATATACACATGTGCATCTTTTTGAATTCTGTCCTCTGTTTTTGGTTTCTGTGGAGACAAATTTTATTTATCTTATTTATGTATTTTTCAGTATTATTTTATAGTCAAAGTTCTTGAAAGAATGTGCAGCAAATTACGTTTGATTTCTATCTGGATTCTCTTAGGCTTGGTCCCATGGCAGAGCCTATAATTTAAGTTAGGGTTGTGTTGCTATTTAAGAATTTTTAGCATCTGTACTCATATGTGCTATGCAAACAAAACAATTATTCTATTGTGGACCAATTTTTTCTTCTGAAATGCGTAACACAACAGTTATTTTTCAAGTTTAATTAGGGCTGTGTTTGTATAAAGATCTACAGTTTATAAAAGCAGTGAAGCAAAGACAATGTGGAAAAGAAAAAGAGAAAGTATTGCCTGATTCTTTCATTAAAGAAGAAAAAAGGGGAGGATTCAGACAAATTTGGAATTCACTCAGTTTTTTATCTTATGTTTTTTTTCACAAGTACCAGACATGGAGCTGTAAGATAGTAATTTGTCAAACCACATGTTAAGCTGGTATTTGATATGAAAAGGATATTTCCACCCAGTGTAATATTGCTTTTTTAAAACATTAAAAACCCTTACATTAGGGTGGTAATTGAGTGAATGCGTTACAAAAAACCCTGTGTGCTTCATTATGACACATTTCCTGTGTAATTTTTTGGGAGGGCAACCTTGTCAGAATGTGGAGGGACCGAATAGAGGTATAGAGCCATCTCTTTTCACTCCGAAGAAGAGTAGTAGTTGGCACGAATGTTTTGGTATCTGCAGGTAGTTGTTTTAAACTCCATATGGAAGAATCGGGGTGTCTGGGTGGCTCAGTTGCTTGAGTGTCTAACTCTTTATTTTGGCTCGGGTCATGCACGATCTCATAGTCATAAGATCAAGCTCGGTGTTGGGCTCAGCCCCGGACAGGGAGCCTGCTTGGGATTCTCTCACTCTGCTCTTCACTGCTCACACTCTCTCTCAAAACAAACAACAAACATGGAAAAATTATTTTATTTTATTTTATTTTATTTTTCAATATATGAAATTTATTGTCAAATTGGTTTCCATACAACGCCCAGTGCTCATCCCAAAAGGTGCCCTCCTCAATACCCATCACCCACCCTCCTCTCCCTCCCACCCCCCATCAACCCTCAGTTTGTTCTCAGTTTTTAAGAGTCTCTTATGCTTTGGCTCTCTCCCACTCTAACCTCTTTTTTTTTTCCTTCCCCTCCCCCATGGGTTTCTGTTAAGTTTCTCAGGATCCACATAAGAGTGAAACCATATGGTATCTGTCTTTCTCTGTATGGCTTATTTCACTTAGCATCACACTCTCCAGTTCCATCCACATTGCTACAAAGGGCCATATTTCGTTCTTTCTTATTGCCATGTAGTACTCCATTGTGTATATAAACCACAATTTCTTTATCCATTCATCAGTTGATGGACATTTAGGCTCTTTCCATCATTTGGCTATTGTTGAGAGTGCTGCTACAAACATTGGGGTACAAGTGCCCCTATGTATCAGTACTCCTGTATCCCTTGGGTAAATTCCTAGCAGTGCTATTGCTGGGTCATAGGGTAGGTCTATTTTTAATTTTCTGAGGAACCTCCACACTGTTTTCCAGAGTGGCTGCACCAATTTGCATTCCCACCAACAGCGCAAGAGGGTTCCCGTTTCTCCACATCCTCTCCAGCATCTATAGTCTCCTGATTTGTTCATTTTGGCCACTCTGACTGGCGTGAGGTGATATCTGAGTGTGGTTTTGATTTGTATTTCCCTGATAAGGAGCGACGTTGAGCATCTGGAAAAATTGTTTTAAACTGTAGTGATTTCCCTGCCTATACTTCATTGTAAGCAGCATGGATTATTTCCTATCAGAGCCTAGAGACATTTTAGGAGGCTTTTTGATATTATGTTGAAATCTTGTAGTTAGTGATATAATTTTCTATCAAGCCTTTTGTGGAATTGATACATAATGACTTCTCAGAATTTGTTTATTATTGTAACAATTGAATCCTTTCTTGTTTTTCAGTAGACCTCCATGTACTGTTTTCTTTTTTTTTTAATTTTTTTTAATGTTTAGTTTAGAGAGAGAGAGAGAGAGAGACAAAGAGGGAGATGGAGTGTGAGTGGGGAAGGTCAGAGAGAGAGGGCAGAATCTGAAACAGGCTCCAGGCTCTGAGCTGTCATCACAGAGCCTGACATGGGTCTCAAACCCATGGACTGCGAGATCATGACCTGAGCAGAAGTTGGATGCTTAACCGACTGAGCCACCCAGGTGCCCCTGTTTTCTTTATTTTGTAAGTCCATGAAGGAGAGATGACTTCTATTTTTGTACCATTGTAACTGAACTCTTGAACCTCCCCTTCTTAGGGGTTAGGGGTTTTTAATGTTTCTGATCATTTTGTTGTGGCTACCAGATTTCTTTTTGCTTCTTTAGGGTTGATTTATAGGATCACAATAGTACTTTGAGAAACTTGGGGAGCTTTTATGATGTTAGGAAGAGTAGACATTTTAAATGTTAAATCACATTGCTCATTCACTCATTTGGTAAACATTTATGAGTCAAATAACTGCTAAGAACTAGAGATACTAAGATGAATGAGAGAACTTTCAAAAGTTTGCTCAATATTCCTTTCTAAGTTGCTACTATCTAGAAAATGTATAGTAAGTACTATACAAAAATGTAGTTGAAATGGAGAAACAAGGTTGTTTGCTAGAATGGGCAAACATATCTCTTGATCTCCATGAAAACCACGAGAGTGACATTGAGATTAGAGTTACGGAGAGGGAATGGACATTGTATCCAGAGTGCTCCAGAAGTAATATTTGCAGTAATATTTCCTTCAGGTGTACCTCCTTTTTTGACTCTTATCTTGTAATAGAAGTCATAAAACATGCTGATGATCCTGGCATTGAGGGCTAATTGAGGAACACAGGGGGAAATACAGGCAAAATGGGACAGGAATTTTATTGGGTGAGCATTAGCTTATTTGAAAAATGGGCTTTTGGGCTTCATGTTTTGGACAATCAGCATAGTGGTTTGTTTCAATGATTATTTCACAGGAGGTAATATTTGCAACTTTTGCTCTCTTGGAGAATGCAACCATTGTAATACTCTGACATGGTGTTGAGGGCAGTAAGTAGGGAAAGGAGGCCTCTTTTCATCTCTGCCCCAAGGTCGGTTATTGGGCCTTCCTTGGCCTGGTGGAGACAGAGGGGAAACAAACAGAACCCTAGTGCCCAGCAATGGTGTAATGCTTTCAGACTACTGTGCCATGGCGGGTGGAATTTCACTTTCTGGCGAGGACCTGAAGAGGTTTATGAGCTTTCCTATGAATTGCTTTCTTTTCCCAACTTCTGAAAGGTTGTCCTCATCGAGGCCAAGAGGAATGAGGCAAAATGTGGCACACCTTTCTATTCTATAGGCTCCATGATGAGTCAAAATGATGAAGCTGCTGGCTTTCTAGTTGGAGATAACATTTTAGGTTGTCCTCTCAGCAAACAGGATAAGGAGAGGGCAACAAGCAGATTATGAGGATTATTTAAAATCCTGGTTGGTAGGGAGTTGGGGGTTTTGTGTCTCTTGCATATGTTGCACCTGGTTTGAAATCTTCTCAGTACACTCCCAAAGCTGCTGTGTGGCTGGCAGCAGTGTCGGGTGGAGATCTCTTAATCCCCACACAGATCAGCGTCTCTCCAAAATAAATCACTTGTCTTTTTCCTGCCTAACATTGCAGGGGATGGCTTAGAAGGCTAACCCTCAGATTTGAAAAGTCTGCAGATTGCTTCTCTACTTGACAATCTTGAATTTTACTTTGCTGTGCTGGTCTTCTTAGTTTCCTCCAAGGAAATGGATTATATTTTGCTACTGAAGTGCAAATATAATCATTGTTATTTTCTTGTCTTGTGGAGTATATTTTGACTGGAATAAGTAGATAATGTACTGTTTTAAAAGTACCAACCACAGTGGTTTTTTTATTTTAACATTAAGTAATTCATGTATTATTCTTTCTAGGCAATTATAGAATTTTTTAGTTGCCCAGTAGTTTACTAAGCACATATATTTTCAGCACTGTGCAAGGAACTGGGGCAGACAAAAGTAATCTGAGGCACAGTTCCTATCTTCATGTAGGATAGTATTTGTAAAGAAGTGAAACTGAGTCAGAGGAAACAAAGAACAATTAAATGGCCAGCTGTGTAGTGCTCTCTATAGGAACCATAATTTAAAAAAATGAATATAGATGAATGAATGAATGGACAAAAAAGTGTTCGTTCAAAGAAGAAATCATTGTGGACTACAATCTATCATGGAGTAGCAGGGATATGAGCAGAGCCACAAATGATGAATAGGATTTGGCAAATAGAGGGAAATGGAGGAAAGATGTTTGAGGTAAAGAGAGTAAAGGTCCGAAGGTAGAGGTGAGCATGGCATATGTTTGGGACAGTGAGAGAAAAGACCAGGCTGACCGGAGGACAAACATTGTATGGGAGGAATAAAACATAAAAATAAAGTTGGGCGTCTCCCCTTCTTCCTTGGTGAGTGAACCTGAATTTTGTGCCTACCCCCAAGCGATGAATCATGATTGGTCTAATCCACTCATGGAAATTCTATTCCCTACTTTCCCAGTCTCCTTTGCAGATAGGACAGCTCTGTGACCTCACTCTGGCCAAGCTAAAGAATGCTGATGGTATTTCTGGAAATGTTTTTGCTCTCTTGATAAAATGTTGGAACTCTCTTTTCCCCTCTTTCCACCCTTTAATGAAGATGGAAAGCCTAGAATCATGCAGCAACTAGGTCCCATGAGGAAAAGGCTGAGAAGTATTGTCTCTGACACTGCTGAAGTGTTTTACCCCACCAACAGCTGTCTGCTTCTAGACTTCCTGTTATGTGAGAAAAACCAACCTATGTTTGTGTAAAACACTTTAAGTCATGGGTTTTAAAGTTATTTGATATTATTTTAAGAAGGTTAATTAGTAATAGCGTGTAAAGTGAATTGGAAGGGAATAAAAATTGAGGTCATTATCATAACATTATAGGTCTGAGGTAAAGAGGTTTTGGACAAGATTTATGGCAAGGGGAGTAGGAGAGAGACAGACATCTCAGAGAAGAAGCAAAAAGATTCAGTACAGATTCAGCAAGGAGATAAGAAGCCACATAACTTTGAAGTTTCTAAACAGGAAGGTAAGTGGGATTGCCATACAGCTTTAGGGATAGGCAAATGATGATAAAAATGAATTCTCTTCTAAAGTATGTTGAGTTTTAGTTAATGATGGGACATCCAAGTGGAAATATTTAGAAATATAGCATTTGAGTTCAGGTGAGTCTATAAGGTAGCTATGACCTCAGGCATGGACAGAAAGAAAAACATTCGATGATGCCTCCAGTTATGAATTGAGAGGAAGAAAAGTGGTTAGCTGTATAACATGGAAACAGAAAAAGGAGATAACACAGGGTTAGAAGATTAAGCAGGATGCAGTGCCATCAAAGCCAAGGGCACATAGTGGGCATCAATAAATGCATGTTTCAGGGAGGAATGAGGTTGTCATCAGTATTCAATGCCCTAGAGAGGTCAAGGAAGATGAGTTCTGAGGATCAAAGTGAATCTAGTAAAAGTAGGTCACCAATGATCTCTAAGATTTACAAGACAGGGATTTCTACAGACTTGAGGGCCATATATCATCTGCCCAGATCTGCAAAGAAGACGGGGCAGTGATTGAAGGGAAGGGAGTAGAAGCTCAAGGTGATAGAGAAAGATCATTCATTGAAGAATTTGGGAATTGAGAAGAAGGGCTGATCCTTGCAAGGGTAGTAGACTTAGCAGAAGCACTGAAAACCAAGAGAGAAGAAGTTAGTGGAAAGGTCCAAACACGAAGCAAAAGTAAGGCCATAGGTGGTACTGGAAAGAGGCTCACATGCTCCTCTGAAGTTGGAGGCAAGGACGACAAGGCAGCTGTATAAACTAGTCTGTGGAAGCAAATACACTTTGGTCCGTCTGTCCCCACAGGGTAGGTGAAGTCAGGTGTTAAGAGCTGGGCTGGTGGAGGGAAGAAGTGGAGGGGGGCCCTGGGGAGGGAGGAGGGTGAGAAGGCTAGTGTGCCAGCAAGAGGATCTCCAGAGGACAGAGAACAGATCTGAAGAAAAGTAGGAGAGTAAGGGGTAAGGGGCGGGGGGTGGTGGTCTGAGAAGAGTAAATGCACATCTCAGACTTGGAGTGGGACCTTGAGATGGTGAGACTCAGGCATTGCCTGTTAGTGGCCAGACATTTGTTACACTTGTAACACTTGTGACTTGTTATAAGTAGAGATTTAATTCTTGTTCTAATATTATCATTTTTTGGAGAAAACACATAAGCAAAATTATATGGGATTTATTCATTATTATTATTTTGTAATGTTTATTTATTTTTGAGAGAGAGAGAGGGAGAGAGCACAAGCAGGGCAGGGTCAGAGAGAGAGAGGAGAGAGAGAGGATCTAAAGTGGGTTGTGCGCTGATAGCAGCAAGCCCAATGTGGATCTCAAACATGTGAACTGCGAGATCATGACCTGAACCGAAGTTGGATGCTCAACGAACTGAGTCACCTGGGTGCCCCTTATACGTCATTTATTAAAAAATATACTTAGAAATACAGTTTATGCTGAGTGTAAGGTACAAATCTAATGGGCTTTATCTCACTTTGTAAGACTTTCTCAATATGTAATAAAAAGTTATCTGTGTTCCAATCGTGGCAATATTTTGCCCGTCCACATATTCATCTGTATTCTTCTTGGACTCAGCATTGGATTTCTGACAGTGTTTATTGAAACCTGCCATCCATCCATTCACAGCAGCTTCTCCTAGTAATCTCTGTGAAACACAATTTTTAAACATCCTTAAAAAAAAGCATACTACTCTAATGAAATGGCAGATGGTGTGTTGCATGATTTCCTAACCGGTGTTACTTCCACACTGTAATTGAACTATATAAAGAACTTTGCTCTCAACTCAGGAGGAATCCTGTGAAACTCAAGTTTTTGTTCACTTATAAAAGGATCATTTCTGTAATACTGGGATTGACTTTCATATGTATGTGTTCTAGCACTAGTTTTATTATGTAAAACTACACATAAATCGTGAGAGATAAAAATGATGGATACAAATTGTGAGGACTACACAACATACTTTAACATCCTTATTTTCTTCTAATTTTTAAAAGTGGGGCATTATCATGGTAGACAATTGTAAAAATAGAGAAAAGGAGAAAGGAAGTAAAATTTGCTCCAACTTTCTGGAGATAAACACTATTAGCTTATTTTTTGGTGGTGTGAGTACCACTTTTTTCCCCCTGAAACTGGGATCATATTAAGCATACTTCTGTTTTCTACTTCGGTAGATCAATTCACTTCTAATTTTAGTTTCATTTTCTGAAAACTCTCAGGTCAGCGAGAAAAGGTGTTCAAAGGAAGTAGTATGCAACCTAAGAGTTAACAGAAGGCACAATTTCTGTGCCTGTGTGTTCAGATAGAGAACCTGACTCATTTGTGACCTTCACTAACTTTCTATCCAAAAACTGTGGTTGCAGTGAGTAAAGTCTCTATTGCTCCTAATCTTCAGAAGATAATGATTTAACCTTTTATGATTTATATTATGTCCTTTTCAGGATTAACTGTAAGTATAGAAAAATCTTAGTTTTATACCTTGATTATAGTTATTTACTTACAGCTTAAAATATATGAATTAATTTTCGGTGATAAGTCTTTTTATGTTGTGAGGTTATTTTTCTTTTAATATTTGTATATAGTTTTTGCATTACATTTTCCAATGGAAATCAAATGTCTATTAGAGTGAATGAACTGAGTGGTCAAGTCAGATTTGCTTTAATCTTCCAGGGATTTTTTAGTTTTATTTAATACTGTAGTCTTATAAAGGTTATGTGTCATAGGAATGTAGAGAAAATGAAACATACTGCATTCTTTTAGACAGAAAGTTAAACTGTTTGTAATTAGGATATACTATCCTAATTTTTACTACATAGGATATTTTTACTGTTACTTTAACTGTGGTAATATTCAGTTTGTCAATTCATCTTGTTTCATAGACTTTCCATTTTGAAACAGACAATGAAAAGGAATAATTATTTTGCATGAACTTATATTTAATAAAATCACTTGAGAAGTAACCAGAAGTAGGAGGGAAGGGATATGGATATGCATTCTGGAGTAATGAATTTTAATTACCAGAATTCAGTGGGTCAGTCAAAGACTCAAATGTTAATTTTTTAATAAATAGACATTTATTTAGGAATTGATTTCTTTGGACTCAGAACATAAAAACAATTGAAAGTTGCCAATAGTAGTACATAGTCACCTGTTTGAGTTTAGCTATCATTATTTCCGGGATAAAATACTCAGGAATAAGGTGAGATGTAAGGGGGCACAAAATCTTGGAAGTGAGCCCTACCAGAACACAAATGTACCACTTAATTTCACAGAGATCTTTATTGAGGTATATATGTGTTACCACCCTTAATTTCAATTTAGTGACCAGTCAAAACCTCTTGTTGGGTTGAGTTTGAATTACAGTGGTGACTGGTGGAGTGTTTATATATCATTTGTCTTTTTTGATGTCATATTTTAAGTTTGAGGTCAGCAAACTATGCCCCACAGGCCTAGTCCAACCTACAGTCTGTTTTTATAAATAAAGCTTTATTAGAACATAGCCACACTCATTTGTTTATGTACTATTTATACTGTAATGGTAGAATTACGTAGTCTCAACAGAAGCCATATGGATGACAAAGATTAAAATATTGACTATGTAGTTTTTTATGAAAAGCTTGCTAACTCCTAGTTTAAGTCAAACTTTTCCCTTCTAGTATTCTTCATACTTCATACCTGACAGCATACGCTTGTTTACTCATCAATATGGAATCAAATTACCAAGATGCTAAGGGAAATTAGAAAAGAATTGAAAGGTCTGCATCCTGCCTTGAACTTTTCAGACAAGACATGTATGAAATAACCAGAAAAAATATGACTCTTTATAATCAAGAACTAACTTGTGTGATGGTAGCAAAAACCCTCCTACATTCTATAACATAAATATATGTGAATTGAAAGTCATTTAAATCTGGTCAGAGCCAGAGCTTTCAAAATTACAATGTGAGCATGCTAATATATTAGGGTATTTTTTGACTTCGTGACTTAGAAGTGGGAGCACTAACTTTTTGTCACAGTTATGTGGTTGGATGTAGGTTAGTCAGAGTTCCAAAGGAGTCTGTGGCTTTTCTAGAAATTACAGAGTCCAGAAGGATGATGTACTGTAAGGCTTTCTTCAGTATGGACTAGGAAAGAAGTAGTTACTTCTGGATAGTTCTGTGGTCAGTGTTTAGGGATGCCCTCACAAGGGGCAGAACATAATTTTAATAAGGATCTAGGTGGAAAGACTTGGGATCAAAACATACCAGATTTCTATCTTCAAAGATTAAATGGAGCTGACAGAAATAACCTGGCACACAAATAAACATATGTGGGGAAAAGAGTGAAATTGGAAGGGGCACCAGAAACAATTATAAATTGGTCTGGACTTACGTGCAACCATGAGCAACACAAGATGGTGTAATTACAATTTGTTACATTTACTTTTAGTTTTGTACCTTGACTCTCTTGCCTTATGATAAATCAGGCCCCAGCTTTAGACAGTGAAGTATTTCTGTTCTATATTGAAATGGCTGTTACAGGGAAGTTAAAATCAGAGAGTAAGATACCCACTCAACTTGCATAACTCTTCCATGTGAATGTTGGCAGATTAAGAACCTTCTATAGTAGAACTACTTTGTCACACTGTACCAACTATAAAATGCCATAGAAATCAAAAGAAAGGAAAGGTCATTTGGTAGCCTGGACCAGCTGGGAAAAATGTGGTGGAAAACATTGGATTTGATCTCAGTTTTGGAGAAAAGTATGAATTTGGTTTGACAGAGAAACAGGATGGTAACTCTGAGATTTAAAAGAGCATGGTTTGTGTGGAAGAAGAGCTTGGATGGAGCGAATGGTTTGTGCCTAGAATTAGTAGATTAGTTGAGTAGTAAGAAAGGTGGGGAGAGGTGAAGGTGGGTGGGTGGCAAATCATACAGGAATTAAGGTGCCATTTTGGTCAGCCTGGTTTCTGTGATTCCATTGCATTATCGGGGTGCATGTTTAGTGCTCAGAAGCATTACCTGAATATAGCAAGAGAGATCAGGTGGTGTGAGTAGATCTTCGTGGTTTGGGAATCACTGGGATTGTTTTGTCTGCTCCTAGTTGTAACTGATGGCAAATCACATTCCCAGAGAGAAGGAACATCAAGTGACTAAAATACAACAGCATAAATCCTCACTCTTAACAGGAAGCACCTGTAGCTTCTGGTCCTCTGCTGTAAACCTTTTATAGAAGATAGGGTATAAATACTAAATAAATAAAATTACTTCCTGACTTTATTTTACTGTACACCTCGTTAGACAAAGAGAACAAAGAAAAGATAGAACCCTTTCTCTCATTTTCTCCAGTGGACTTCCCTGATGAGTGTTGTCTTTTTAATGAGATCGATGGCAGAGCAAACTTTTCAATGTAGTTTAGCCATAAATTCTCCTAACAGGGAGGGGTGCTGTCCAATACTCCAGGGCATGGTGGCGGAGTTGGCCCAGACTACAGAAGCAGCAGGTGCTTACAGGCCCAGAAATGCCCCGCTCATTAGGACTGTTGTAAATCACAGCATCTTTCACGCCTTTTGAGTGAAACTTGGCACCTCCAGTTTACTACTGTGTGGTGGTCACACCATCCCTGACTGAAAAAATATTAATAGATGGCACCTTCCACACAATGAAACTGGGCATGCCTGCATCAGTAATGATGGATTGGGAGCCTGAAAGATTCTGCAGAGAGGAGAACAAGACGATACCAAGGAAGCTTTCTTTTCATAACTAAATACTGGTAAATAGAAAGAGTTGATAGGCACATCTATTACCCACAGTGTCACTGTATCCTGGAAGAACTTATATGAAAGTTGTGAGAGAGGCCTTGGCAAGAAGGACTGTCCCAGCACCTGAATCAGCATGGGCCTCGTGGGCTGGGCTGGTTGGGGAGGGCGAGGATTGAGATTTGTGACTCACAGGCTGGCCTCCTGTCGTCTTCAGTCTGTTGTGGAAAAGGTTCTGGCTCACGCTGGCTTGGTTGAGCCATGGAAATGATTCTCGCTTAATATTCGGGGCCTCTGTCTGCCAAAGCCTGTTTGTTTTCCTTCTTTTTTCTTCATGGTTGTCATTGTACACAGACAATGGTAGATGAGATTTGAGACTTAAGGAAGTAGACTTTACTAAAAAAGAAAAAGTAACTCTTTTCAGTTCCAATAACATGGCTAATATTACAGAGCCTTTATTCCTCCTGCATCTTGGGAGGTGGTGGGTATGAGGAGCAATCGGGGGAGAAAGAAAAAGAAAAGAAAAAAAGATGTCTTATATTTGAATGTATAAAATGAAGATCTAGTAAAGTATCATTTTGGGAACCTTAAGACTGATAAAAAGAAAAGAAGACAACACTTAATAGAACTCTTTAAGTGTAAAGTTGAATTTTAAAGGATTATTTTGTCTGATGTGTGCCATGGGAAGAAACAAATCTGATAGCATTCCTTGGACTTCTGTGGTGTTTAAGTGAAGACTTACATATTCCAAGTATTATTCACTTGTCCAGTTTGGTTGATATGAAGTGATCTCGAACTAAAAATTCCTCTCTCTAGCTCTTCCCCTAAAAAGTCTCTGTCTTCTTGTACCATTTTACTTTCATTTACCACTTCTTCCCTAATTCTTCTTTTATTTTCTCTCAGATGCCAACAACATCTGGAAACTCTCTCTTTAGAGGCTTCTGTGATCCTAGATCATGCAGTTTGTTACCCAGTCAACACCTTTGTGAGCTAGTTTTGATTTTGAGAAATTGATGTTCTTCAAATAGTTTTATTTGAAAGTGCTATGCAATATAATTCTTTGAAGGGGAAGCATTTTAACATGGTACAACCACAATGTAGAGAGTGGAAATTAAGTTGAATGAGTTCTATCTCTTTCAAGTTCAGATTGCTAGATTTTTCTGGCTTGGACACAAAATAAAATCAAAATTAAGGATCAGGGATGACAAGAAAGCTATGAGGAGAAAAAGATGGGCCTTGGGAAGGGCATGGAATAATGGATACCAAGAGGAACAAACAAGACGAGTCTTCACATAGATGGAAAGGCATTCCATATGTAATATGGAGACATTAAACATACAGTAGATTTTTAAAAATACACTTTTCATTTTGAAAAAGTTTTATTTTTTTATTTTTGGGTGTTTTGCGATATTTTTAGCTTAATAGAAAAGTTGCAAAGATAGTATAGGTAGTTCTTGTATAGACCCTTTACCCAGCTTTCTCTAATGTTAACATCTTATGGTTCTATATTTTTAATGGTTATGATAAACATGAGTCTGTGGTTTATAGATGTCACTATTTTCTTATATTATTAGAAAAAAAATTAGAAGTAAGAAATTGTCTCCTCAAAGCATCATATTCTTGTTTACACTTTGAGACTCTGTAATAGCTTCTGGGGCTTCTAGTGCCCATAAGGTGTGGTCTGTGAGATTTGAGGAGGGAGAATTGTCTTTCTCACTCCATGACAAATCTTCTGACTTTCCACAAGAGTAAAGTGGGTAAAGTTTGTTTCGGGGCTTTTATCATTCTGTTTTGGACCTTTTCCATTTGTTAATGGTAACTCCTCCTCTGTTTTATAATTAGACTGAGGCTCTCAACATCTCTTCTTTCTCCACTGTTAAAACCTGCTCATAGGAAAGACTCTCAATTGTATTCAGACCAAGACAAGTTAAAAAACAAATGTGACAATAGCTTAAAGAAACTGTCCTTCTTCAGAGCTATTTACATTTTAGCAGGGATGCAAAGTTTTAGGCACAAGCTTTGCAAATTTAGGAATGTTACCATGACATAGTATCCTGGAAAGTTGCTTCTACTAGAACTTTTTTTGGGTGGAAAAATCTCATTTTTATAATAAAATGCACATGAAATTATGGTAGACTATAATGTAAAATTCATGCAGTTTTTAAAGTAAAATTTGTCTTAAATTGGGACTTTTTGGTGGTCTCTGACTTCAGACCCTAGAGATAGTTCACTCTACCTTGAATTGTATCTATTATGTTGAAAAGAAAAATTGAAAAGCTACTACCTTATGCTAACTGATCTAAACTTTGGAAGTGAAATTTTAGCACCAACCAGCACAAATACCCCAGCCTCTAATAACTCATCTTCCCTTTTGATGAACATTTAAAAATGATATACACACACCCAGAGTCTGATTAACCCTCTCTTATCAGATACCATTGAATGTGTATATTTCTGCATTTGATAAACATTTTTTAAATAAACAAATGAATGAAAAGTTTGGGTATTATTTTGCAATGTGGGGCCTTTCCTGTTTCCTGAAATCCCACCCTGGAATCATTCACTTATTCCAGGAAAGCCAGGCCCTGCTAATCAATCCCTCATGTTATTCTGGGTCTTGGCCTGGCAGGGGAGAATGGATTGACCAGTGCATGAAATGACTTAAGGTGTTGGGGCCCCTCAGTAAGATGCAGTACTATACTCTTCATTTCTAGTTTTGGAGAAGTTGGGTGCCCTGAGATTAGAGTTATAGTGTCTATTTATTATTTAGAAATAATCAAACACTATATCCCTTTATGGTGTAAATGTTATAGCTGAAGAATAGCCAGCAAGAGAAGGCAGCAACGGGTGGGGAAGAAAAAGGGGTTTAGGGTTGGAAAGATCAAGGCTCAAAACTTGGCTGTACCATTTGCCCCAGGTTATGGTACTTATCCTCATGAGACTTGATTTCCTAGTATGGAAAGCGAAGACTATCAGTTATCCTCTGTGAAAACTAAATAGAGTATAGTTAGCTCATGAGCTGGTCCTTGGCCTTTTTGCTATTAGAACTATTCCTTGTCTCCCATTCTCCCACTATCTATGACAGAGGCTTCAATTCCTGCAGGCTGATTTCCCAGGTCTGATTCCAGCCAGGCGGAGGTACTGGTTGGAGAGGAGAGAGTGCTGTAGGTGTGTTTGCTTTGTGCCTTCAGCTTCTGCAGGACAGGCCCACTGTGGTTCCAGCTTTTTCCATGACTCTGGCCTTGGTGCTAGGAACACCACCTACTCCATTTGTCCTTCCAGCCAGGAGTATTGCTAATCTCTGGGTTGCCTCATTGTTCACTCTTTGCTTCTCAGCTCTTCCAGCACTTGTGTATCCATTCTCTGTATTAAATTCCCTCATTTTAAACACTTGGAATGGTTTCTATTTAGCTCAGTAGATGGACCCTTATTGATACAGCCCATTGAAGTAACCTGTGAGCTGAGGGGAGCTTCAGCTAGGCTGGTTGTGATAGAATAGAACGGAAGGAGAGGTGTGCCCGAAGAAGAGAAAGGAAAAAGAGCAAAGCAGTGACCGACTAGGTAGAAGAGGTGAAGGTCAGGAGAAATCAGACAGTTCAGATAATAAAGACTGCCACTGATGGAGACAGGCCATTGGAATGGGAGCTTCTTTTGGGTAGAAGCTGAGGGTTTGGTGTAGAACACGCGAAGAAACGTCATGATGTCACTGTCTCTGCACTTTGCCTTTCACACTTAAGTGTACGCAGCTGCAGGGATATTTATGGAGTTGTCTTTCTCTCTTGGGAAAGGGTAAGGGGAGAAGTTCAGAGGGAAGAGAGAAGGGCAGTGTGTGGCCCAGAAGGGAATGCCCTCTGGCACCTTGCTGAGCTTGGAACGTATCTCTCCAACATCATGACTCTAGCCTCACCACTGTAACCTTTTCAGGGACTAGAACAGGAGGCTGGCTGCTTACAACCCATTCTTTGCTAGTTGGGCAGCAGCTCTTCCCCAAAGGGACTTGAGATGAGCAGGCTCTTCCTCTTGCCAGTGCAGCATTTGCAAGAGGAGTGCTGTGGGAGGAGATAAAAATTGACTTCCACATGGCCTGCAGACATCAGGAGACATTTTGGGGACCATTTTTAGGTCCAAACTCAATAATCTAAACAGCAGATACTTGAGTTGTGATTTCCCCATGGGTTAAGATAGTTCATAGTGGGGACAGTCAACATTGCTGCAGCAGGCTGGAATCCACTTCCTTAATGTAGTATGGCATTATGAGAATGATCTCTGAGGGAGAGAACCAAGTTCACATCTTCAGGAACAATGTCTAGATATATTAAGAAATGACCTCAGATGAAAAACAAACAAAATCATTCTGGCAAATCAGAGAGAGCACATTACATGGCATTCATGATGTGTTTTATATGTGCATTGGGAAAGAGGAGAGTCTAATAAATGGAGACAAACAGGAACTCTCTTCTCAAACTTACTTTTCCCAAACTTTCTTCCCAGATACTTTTCAGTCACGTTGTGCAGGTCGAAGGTTCTGGGAAGAAACGGCTAGTACTCTGACCTGCCCTCTGCAAATATAACATTTCCTGTTTTGTAGGAGCTTGAGGCTGAAAAATGCACAAACCAACTGATTTAAACTCTTAAACTCCTAATACACGCAAACCTCAAGGTTGAAAGCTGTGTGTGTGTGTGTGTGTGTGTGTGTGTGTGTGTGAGAGAGAGAGAGAGAGAGAGAGAGAGAGAGAGAGAGAGACAGAGAGAGAGAGAGGAGGAAGAGGGATTCCAGATGTTCTTGGAGTGTCATATTATATCTAAATTCCAGATAATCTCCAGTTAATTGAATAATTGATTCAATTAAATATTAAATGCATCAATATTTTATATTTCCCCAAACTAACCTTTTATTTTCTATGGCCTTTTTCAATTCTGAGTGAATTTGGTTTGGCTGAAGAAAACCATTCTTGTTATGTCCTTTAAAATGTGGTGAGGTGAAGCAGGGTACTCCTTGGACTGATGTTCACATTAATAAAGCCTTTTATTCACAAGAACTTAGATAATATAAAATTGAAATTAACTGCTGACCTCAGGGAGCAAGCAGATTTTTTGGTAAGGATTCTATAGCCACCTTTACATTTCTTCCTTCCTTTTTAATAAATGATGAAAGCTGCAGTGTTGTCATAAAATCACATTTATTTATAGTGATAAGGATGAAGCGAATCCCTGTTTCATCACTCTGATCAGCGGTCACACAAACACAATGGAACCTGACATGCTGGCAGCCTCTGCTCATTACAGCCTTCCAACCAACCTCCAAGCTCATGACTGGGAGTCAGATGGGGTGGGCTGCTTCCAAGTAAGAAAGAAAAAATAATTGGTTTTGGAGATAAAAGGATTATTAAAATTTCCATATGAAATTTCTACCACCTCTTGGCTTCCAAGGGAATAAGACTTATACTAAGATGCCTGTGTTTCAATTCTGAAATTAAAAGTTCAGAAAAATGGAAAATATTATTACAGACAACAACAATCACTTCCATAGCAGTTTCTTGTGTTCATGTTGTTTATCCCAATGACCTACTAATTAAAAACAAAATAACTAGGAAAAGTCTAGTAACAAAGTTTTTCATCAGGGAAGTTTTTTGGCTAAAGCATCGTTTCGTATCCTTATAATTTCAATCCCAAAAGGGATTGATTATTTTTTCTAATTGATGTAGACATCAGGGGAAAAGCATAATGCTTTGTTTAAAACAGTGTGGACAAAGGCAACTTTTCTGGCCATCTGGTCTTTAGAAACAAACACTCTGCAGTCCAACAGACTCCGGCTTAACTGTTCAATGATCTCTTTTTTGATCTACAGTTGAATCTCAAGTCATCTCTGCTGTGTGATTGTGGGCAGGTTACTTAATCTCTCTAAGCCTCACTTTCTCCATCTGCAAAATAGGAGTAATGAAAGTACCAGGAGGACCTGTCATGAGGGAAAAATAAGGAAATGCATGTAAAGACCTTCCATATTAGAGAGGCTGGCACATACTAAGATTCAAGCCATACTAGCGGGGTTTTTTTTATTTGTTTTTTTAAATTACACGGTCTATTTGCTTTTGTGACTGTCAGCATTTGGCAGTCTGCTCACTGTGTTACTAAATTTTGTCTTTGTAGAGCAGTCCCTGAGTGATGGTTGAGATCCGGTTAGATAGAATTGTGAAGTGTTGGGTGTTGCTGACTCTCATTTGGACCCTTGGATATCGCATTAGTTACCTCTATAACTTTAGCAGTAATAACAAAAAATAAATCCCATTTCAATCAGTGTTACAATCCTTGGTTTTGACTTTTTGCATAAAAATAGGATTTTATATTTGAGGTTATAACACCCTTTGAGCTGCTGAGTGAGACTGCACCTGGCTTGTGTGTGTACCATGGTGAAAATCCAGGGGCGAGGTGGGGGTTGCCTTTCATTATATTTTTAATAAAACTTAGCAAGTAGCAGAATTAAGCTTGTGAATCATTTTAACAACTCTTTTTCTTAATGGAGATGAGCCTCTTTATATCTTAGTAGTTAATACTTTGTGGTTCTAAATTAGGATCCTTGATGTGATTGTACTCTTCTCAAACATTATTAAGAAGTCATTTTACAATGGAGAGGCTTGTAATTCAAGCAGTTAGGGGGGCAAGGCATTCTAGGCTTTTTGGTGGCATTGAGTTGAAGGAGAGGATGAGCTGGTTGGGATATGGCCAGGACATGCTCCCTAGTGTAGGGACAGGTAGGGAGGAAACTGTCATTTTTTGACTGTGTATTAGAAGCTTTGCCTATATTGTTTCACTTAGTCTTCCCAGTGCTCTAAGGCATGCATTATCATGCCCATTTCATATGCTCAGAAAGATAATTTGTCCAAGGTTACATAATAAATAGAAAAGCAGAATTAAAAGAATACCGGTTCTGTTCACACAGTGTATTCTGTGAAAGCCTATGAAGATGTATATTTGTAATTTGTGCACTGTTTTGTGCATATGCCACATACATTTCAATAAAGTTACTTATCAAAACAAATAGGTCTGCCTGGCTCAAAGTCTATGCCCTTTTCTCTCTATTGTGCTGTTTTCAAAGAAGCATGTTGATGGATGGAACCCCAAGGAATTTCCCTCCATCAGTTACAGCTGGTTGTGGCCAGAAATAATGCTACCCTTATTGACTAGAACTGGCTTTAAAGACTTGGATATTTCCAAGGGAAGATACACTCAGAGGAGTGCTGTATCCTAAAATTGAAGATGTGTATGTGTTAGATTTAGAAGAAAATTTCAAATGATGTTCTGAAAATGCACTCAGCTTTTTGCAGAGTCCTTCACAATAGTGAAAAAGCAACAGAATCTCTGAAATATACATCAAACAGGAGTTAAATAAATAAATACTATGTGGTTTTAAATTTTTTTTTTCAACGTTTATTTATTTTTGGGACAGAGAGAGACAGAGCATGAACGGGGGAGGGGCAGAGAGAGAGGGAGACACAGAATCGGAAACAGGCTCCAGGCTCTGAGCCATCAGCCCAGAGCCCGACCCGGGGCTCGAACTCACGGACCGCGAGATTGTGACCTGGCTGAAGTCGGACGCTTAACCGACTGCGCCACCCAGGCGCCCCTACTATGTGGTTTTAAAAACTGCTTATTTTGAATGATATTCATGATATGTGGTGGAGTGAAAAATGATCATGGAACCGCATATATAGTAGGGTGACACTTTTGTAATTTTTTTGTTTATATACTTATGTTTATATAAGTGCCTGGAAAGATGTTTGCTAAAATACCAGTAGTGGTATCTCTCTGCATTTTGTAATATTGGTTGAAATTAACTTTCTTTTTTTTATGTCTTTCGATATTGTTTGACATTGTTTTCCTACAATTCTATAAAACAAATTTGCTTTATTTTTTCTCAATATTTATTTATGTATTTATTTATTTATTTATTTTGAGAGAGACAGAGTGTGAGCTGGGGAGGGGCAGAGAGAGAGGGAGACACAGAATCCAAAGCAGGTTCCAGGCTCTGAGCTGTCAGCACAGAGCCCGATGCAGGGCTTGAACCCACGAACTGTGATTCAGGACCTGAGCCGGAGTCGGAAACTTAACTGACTGAGCCACCAGGCACCCCTTGTTTTAATTTTTAATAAGATGATACTTTAAGCAAAGCCTGCATCCTGAATTAAATATATCCTTTCTCAAGTTGTCACCTTCAGGAGGAAACACTCAATTTACTGTGTGAGTTCTGACACATTAAAGCAATATTATATTACCATATAGTCAAACCAGAGAAGAACATTTTCAGGAGTAAAAAGATCTATTTTGTAAGATCAAACACAACCAGACTGCTTGGCTTGTTTAAGCCTTTGCAAACATTAAAATTTATAAAATATTTTAATTATATTCTATGTTCTACTTCCTTCTTGAAAAATAGTTGTTCTACCCACCCAAATATATGTCTTGAAAAGCTCAGGTTTGAAAATTCTCCATTCTCTTTAGATTTTAGTGTAATGATCAGACACATGATTGCTCTATTTTGTTTTATTCCACTTTACTTCATTCTAGTGATTTTCTTCCTTCAATCAGGCTAATGACAGAATTGAAATCATACAGATTACACATTCATGCAAAAACAGATAGGAGAGCAAGATACAACTTTCTTTTTTGTCCTTTTCTGTACAATTCTCAAGAACTAGCATAAGAGAATCCTGAGTACGTCTCCATGTGTTGTTAATATATGGAAGTTCATTACCTATAAACCCCAACACATATTGTGAGATCTGGCCAAGTGCAGATAATTACTACCCTCTGAACAATTAGCAGTCTCAACAACATTCTCTCCTTTTAGATAAGTAGGTGCACCAAACTGGTATATTCTCCTTCCCACTTATCTGAACCTGGTGAACAGAGACCAGCTTATGCCTTTTGGGCCACAGCAAACTCTCTCTTTTGAACACATATAACTATGAAAATGGGCAACGTGATCTAATAAAATTCTGTTTGTGAATTGATTTGTATGAAAAGACTTAGAACGTGTAAAAAGAGGGGTGCCTGGGTGGCTCAGTCGGTTGAGCATCTGACTTTGGAATTTGTGAGTTTGAGCCCCACTTTGGGCTCGCTGCTGTCAGTGAAGAGCAGAACCCGGTTTAGATTCTCTGTCCAACCTCTTTTTCTGCCCCTCTCCCGCTCGCACACTCTCTCTCAAAAATGAATAAATATTAAGAAAAAGAATGTGTAAAAAGAAGACCAAAGTTTGTATTTAACAAATTTCACTTATTAAAAAGAATGTATGAAGAATTAGGATTTTTTTTCTGGAAAAATCTAGCTGTTTGGCTTTGTACAGTGCCAGTAAAATTGGCTTTTTGGTACTCTTAAAAAAATCATTATCAAAATACAGTTAACATACAATTTTATATTAGCTTCAGGTGTACAACATAGTGATGGGACAATTCTATGCATTAGTCAGTGCTACCAAGATAAGGGTAGTCACCATCTGTCACCATACAATGTTATTACAACATTGTTGATTGTATTCTCTATGCTGTCGTTTTCATCTCCATGATTTATTTGTTTTAAACTGGAGGTTTGTATCTCTTAATCCCCTTCACCTATTTCAGCCCTCCCCCTCACCCAACTCCTTTTTGGCAATCACCAGTTTGTCTTCTGTATTTTAGAATGTTTGTTTTTTGCTTATTTGTTTGTTTTGCTTTTTTATATTCTACATATAAGTGAAATCATATGGTATTTGTCTTTCTCTGCCTGACTTATTTCACTTAGCATAATAGCCTCTAGGTCCATCCATGTGGTCACAAATGGCAAGATTTCATTCTTTTTTTAATGGCTGAGTAATATTCCATTGTATATATACACCACATCTTCTCTATCCATTCATTTATCGATGGACACTTAGGTTGCTTCCATATCTTGGCTATTGTAAATAGTGCTGCAATAAACATAGGGGTGCATATATCTTTTTGAACTAGTATTTTCTTTTCCTTTGAGTAAAATACCCAGTAGGTGGATTACTGGATCATATGATAATTCTATTTTTAATTGTTTGAGGAATATCAATACTGTTTTCCATAGTGGTTGTACCAATTTACATTCCCACCAACAGTATCCTTGCTGAAACTTGTAATTTCTTGTCTTACTTATCCAATCTAGCTGTTTGATTTCTGTAGTACCAGTAAAGTTGATTTTTTATTGTATTTTATGTTGTGTTTTTTACATATCACGAGGTAGGAAAATATCCTTAGATAGAAGTATATGAGAGGCATTTTCTCTTTTGCTTAAATAAGGCATTTTGTTTGGAGAGAAATGAGTATTTTACTTCCCAGAGAAAGAAGAAACCTTAAGAAGTTTATGCATATTGTTGGAAGAAAGTAGCTTTAATTTTGAGGGAGGAGAAATTTGAGAGAGGTCAGGGAGAATGAGGCTGGAGCCAACGAAACAGCTGTCAGTTAATTCCCCTGCTTCCTCTGCCCAGGACACCTACCCTCAGAATCTTAAGTAAAATCATGAAGTTTATTTATGTGTGGATTTCAGAGGAATCTGGGAAAAGTTATGAATTCTTTGTTTTGCATGCAGAGATTTTCTAGAATAGAGGTAACGTAGGCAAACAGAGACAGGAGACAGAAGGATGTGTGAGGGCATTCATGTTGCAGGAATTGAATGTAATATTCAATTAGATATATTCATTTATACATTTAATTATATAATATTCAATATATATATATATTTTCATGCTGAAATGCATGTGATCAGGAGATCTTTGGGCTGTCATGGACTGTAGAAATGAATCTAGGCGATCCTAAACCCCATTTCTGAGGGTGTCAGATATGCAGGGCTGGGAAAGAGTGTCTGCTCATGATGTTACAGGTAGGGTATGTATCCTCTCAATGTATACATGCAGGAGTAATGTGCCACTGACAGCTTGCAAGCCTCTGATATCCTACTGGACTTGAGTATTTTTTTTTTTTTTTGCGAGAGAGAGAGAGAGAGAGCGAGTGAGCATGAGTGAGGGAGGGGCGGGGGGGGGGAAGAGAGAGAGAGAGAGAGAGAGAGAGAGAGAGAGAGAGTCCTAAGCAGGCTCTACTCCCAGTGTGGAGCCCAACTCAGGGCTTGATCTCACAATTGTGATAGACAGATGCTCAACTGGTTGAACCATCCAGGTACCCTGGATTTGGAGTCTTTTTAAAAAGACCTCTAGTCAGCTTTTCTTACTCCTCTTTCCTTAAAAACGAAGAAATCAGAGATTACCAGGCAGCTGAAAATGCACAGAAATAAAGCCTTTGATGGTCGGTCAGTTCATTTCCTGCCATCTTTACAACAGAAAAATGTATTAACCTTAAGCAACTAAGGTAAGTATAATGGACTGAAGTTCAATATTCAACAGAAAATTCATTATCTAATTTTGATAAAGATGCATGGATTAAGTAGTGAGTTGAAGTTGTTTCTGTGTATATAATCACTACAGATGTTAAATTTAGCATAGACATGGAAACTCCTGGGCTTGGAGAATGCAGAGTATTGTAATGTTAAACACTCCCACTCAAATGAGTTGCTTGTTGAGTTGGTCTCAGATGTATTTTCCTGCTGAGTTGCAACAGTAGCTGTGGATGACAGCTCAGTCCTACAGTTCACCATCATGCTGCTCATTTGTCCATGGAGACGGCTTACGAGAATGCATGAACACATATACATGCTCTTGAAATCTTGACGGAGTTCATATTTTTCTTCCTCCTCATTCCCAAATCTTCATAAAAAACTTTTTGTTAACACATTTCAAGTTATGTTTTGAATATAAATAAATTAGGTTTAATTGATAAGAGCTTTGTACCTTTACATTGTTTTTTTTTTTTTAAGTTGAATTTATTGTTGTAAGATAGTGGTACATTTCTTTTTCTGAGGTGACTTGAAATTAGTCTTTCTCATGTCACCTTCTTTAAAGTGCCATTAAGTAAAATGAACATAAGATTGTTTCAGGATCATTGTACCAATATTGATGAATCAAACATTAGGGTTATTGGCGGAAAGCATTTATCAACACTATTGGGTATAGAAGACCCAGACCCACTTTTGAAAATACATCGGTAGCTATATGGAACTTTCCATTTAACTTTCTTAGTTAAGCTACTTTGGATTTAAATGAGTATCAGTTGGAAGTATGGACTACAAAGTTGACCTAGTAAGTATAATGATTAGCATTGGAAATGTCCCACTGTGGAATTCTAGTTCCATCTGCTTGTGAAAAAAAAGGTTAGGGGTAATTATAATTAGGAATTCAGTGTGTAGCAGTGGATTAGATGTGAAAGGAATGATTGTCGGAACCCACTGATAATGGGGAGGGGGAATAAGGATGTGAAAATTTCACCTGTAACCTATGCAGTATGCTTTGTTAATTAGTGACTCTTAATGTGTTTATATCCTGCTGGTAGAATTTCTCTTATTGCTTGAATGCTGGGCTGTGAATAATGTTTCCTGGTAGAATTTTTACTATCTACACATCTTAAAAGGATATTACTCATTCACATTCTCTATAATGGCCCCTGGCAGTGAAGGATAGTGGGGGTGGGGGGTGAGGTGGGGGGAACCTCCGTCCTATTGCTTTAGGAACCATCAAAACTTTCCTCTATTTCAAATGCATTATTAAGTTAATAGGTATGTTGATTCTTTCTTTTTTCCACCCCATACATATTGTGTGATACTGAGGGAAAAGGTATTCTACCCTATCTGGCATGACAGTGCTTAGACTTGAATAAGTGACAGCTCCCTTTTTCATCATTTGAGTACATTTAACAGCTACAACCCATTAACCAGAAATTTGAATTATCCAGAACATGGTGAGGCACTGGAGTTTACTGCTTAGGACCTAAAAGCGGAGGTTTAAAGTAAGCCCCAAACAGCCATTCACATTGTATTTATAAGTTTGCCTTAGTTACACAAAACTATATTTTTGTATATGTGAAATGGCAAAGGTTATCCTTTCTGGAAAATTGTGTGCATTACAAACAAACAAACAAACAAACAAACAACTTTTAGCTACACTGGAAGAGCTCCAGATTTATAGAAGACTGTTGTGGTGAACTTCCTTAAGGCAAGATATCCTTTATAACACAATAAAAACCATTTATTAATTTCTCCGCATTTGAATGGATATTGGGCTTTTCTTAAAGTTGCCTGCAATTATATGTAGCTATTAATGTCTGGAGTCCTGAAATTATGTTAATTCTCTAGAACTGCTTATCTAAAGTAGTATTTACTAACATTTTTCAAATGGTGACTCCCTATTACTTTACTTGATTTTGTAATACCCTTCTTCTTCTTCCTGAACTAATAATAGAATGTAAAATGTTGAAAAAATATGGTTTCAATATACAGATATTTTTAACATGGAACTATCACATAATTACATGTAATATCTACTTTAAAAAAAGTGTACAAAGTTAATATCCTGATTTGGTGCAAATTTCTCTGACCATGAGAACAACTTGGGGGTGCACTTAGATATCATTTGTTAAAAATATGTATTACTGGGATCTATCTACCTACCTGCTGAGTCAGATGGGTAGGACCTGGGAATATATTATCTAAATGAACAATCTTAGGTAATGCTTGTGGTCAAGTGAAATTAGGACCAATGATGTTATGTAGGAAAACTTCAGGGTGCATCAGAATCACCCTTGTCTTATTAAAACTGAAATTTCTAGACTCCATCCCAAATTCAGTGGGTCTTGGGTAAAGTCTGAAAATCTGCATTTTTGACAAATTCCCCGGTGATGCTGTTGCTGCTGGTTCAGGCACCATGCTTTGAGAACCATTGATGTAGTGGAAAGAATATAGATTTGAGACCAGATACATTTGGGTTCCAATCACATTTATCAGCTGGGAAGCTTTAGTATAGCTATTTAATAACCCTTAGCTTTTTTCCCCTTCTTTCTCTATTTTCTTTTTTTTTTTGCATATACTTAAATTTTAATAAATTTATATATACACTAGACACACACACACACATAATACTGGGGAAGTATAATATAATTTTACTGGTTAAATATGGAGTACACATAGAAATCAAGAAACAGGCAGAAATGAGAGTAAGAGGAGGCTGATAAGTAGGTAAGAGGGAGGGTGCGTGCTCAGCAAAGTAGTAACAGTATCCTGGAATAACCAAATTCTAGTAAAACAACATAATTTGAGTTCAACTCAAGAATAAAAAGTGAATCTATATTAGAAGTCAAGCTGACCAGTTAATTTTATGAGAAGAGAAAGGTCATTTAGCTGTATGAGTTTGATAGTGTTGATTCATTTGAATGCTTTGTCTGAATCATTGCTGTTGAGATTGTGAAGTTCAGATACTGAAGAGAAGAAAATAATGTTGAAATGGAGAAACCAGTCATCTTAGGGCTGTTTCCCATGTCAGCTGAGGATAAATCATTGCTACCTGCTCCCCTTATACAAATGAGTCGTGACATATTTGTAAATTCCGTTGTGTTCTAAGAAAGAAATATGGTCATCACATTAAGGGTTCAAACACCATTATTTAAATATGGCTACTTTGTTCCATAGCTTTCCATGGAAGTCAAACATTTAAGAAACATTTTTTTTTCTGATGATATGTGAAATAAAAGCCAATTTGAGTGTCAGAGCCCAATGTCCATGTAGAAGCTATATATGGAGACAGTATTTTCATGGAATTGAACTCCTGGAGAATCTGTTAAGAAAGAAAAAGGGCCCAGGAGTCAGATGCTTGCATTCAAATCTTGCTTCTACCTCTTGGGCAGGGCCCTCAGCACAGTGCCCACACCCTAGTACATGCTCAATAAGTGAATAATAATCATAGCATGCAGCTATGGAATTTCTATAAGCTTTTATTCAATAAGTATCTGTCTAGTGCCTCCACAGTGCCAGGCATTATCCCAGGTACTGAGGACATCTACTCTCAGGGAACTTTGGGAGATGGGCAATGAACCTGTGAATAAGAAAGTTGCTATAATAATATTAGATGCCAAGGATGGAGCAAATGAGCAAAATGAAAATGAAGTCCCTATCTTTGTGAACTTCCATTACAGCACCTTACAATTAAGTTTTGGGCACACTATTCTGGCTCATTATGGGTAGCATAGCTTAGATTTCTTGACTAGAATTTCCTGCTTTAACCAAACCATCAGACTGAGTTCCTTAATTCAATGATTTAACAGAGGTTAGCTTGCAACTTAACAAAATTTGTTCATCTTTGTCTTCTCTTAGGCATTAACAGTTTTGGTCTATGTCACCAGGGCAAGTAATGGTGAATTTCCTATGTTTATATTCTCTATTTGATGTAGCTGTAATTTAAGTCAGACACAATTAAAGTACTATAACTAGAAATCTAAAATTTATGTTCATTTTATTAGGAGTTTTATTTGTAATTTAGTAACTTTCACTTTACTGAGGATAGATTTTGATTACAAAATCTAGGAAACTATTGATTCCTACTAACCTCATCATTTTCATGATGTTATGTTTGAAAATTTAAGTGAAATTTGTTTCCTGGGCCAAAAGAAGTGCTATCTTAGTCTTGTCAAAATATGCCAAAATTGTGTTATTAACTGTGACTTTATTTCCTTCTATAAGATTGTAAATAATTCAAAGAAAAAACTGGATGAAAGTCTTTCTGTTTTCTGGACAAGAGAGCAGCCATTTGCCTTCAGGTATGAGTTGTCGGGTCAAATAATTATAAGAGATGTTTGGCAGGGAAGATTATAGAGGCAGAATCATTAATGGGCTGGGCAGATTTCTTTCTGGCCCAAGGATGAACACCAGTTTTTCTGTGACACAAAGAAGACATTGCTCTACAATCTATCCATTTGGAGCATTTTTAGCATGGTAAGTAAAATACTTTAGATGGATAGATTCACTTGTGGACATGAGTGTTGAAAACTGACAGAGCCCCATGGGAGCCCAGTCAGAGTGCAAAAGCCAGCATAGTGATCACAGGAAAACACAATATTAAAAACTTTAAAGCTTAACGTAGGTCTGCAAAACTATGATGGAAAGTAATTTAGGGTTGTGATGAGAGTTGGAATAACTCCGTACATAAGTGAGATACAAAACCAGTATCATAAAATATATGTAACAAGAACTATTCTGTCTAGGAGCCTTGAGACCTCTTCACTATACTTAGTACTGGTGTGATCACTAATGATTTGTCCAAGTAAGTAAAATGCTTGTTTAGAAGGAACCTGAAAGCTTCAGAAACTAGGAATCATGAGGAAAATGAAAGGCATTAAGCTTTTTGAAATGCAAAATAAAAGTCTGAGGGGCAGCAAAGATTTCTTCTTTCATAACGTATGTGCGCATGCACACTTGCCCATTATGCAGACCCTGCAGTGTTGGGGAAGAATGGAATGCTCAGAATCCTCCAAGATTAGAAGAGAGAGATATGCTTTCTCATTTGAAGGATGGAGGAAGTGACACTAGGAGAGAAATTTTGCATCTTCTTCTCTGGTGGTTCTCTCTGGATTGCTTTAAGTGTCACCTTGCAGAAAACCTCTTTAGGAAAATTTCTTAGAAAACTTCTTTAGTTTTAGAGTCTAGGAGTACTCTGAATCCAGGGTTGGTAAGACTCATCACTTTCCTAGTCCAAATGAATAAGAAAGTCAGAAAGAGCTATTTCAAATCCTGATTTCAAATCCTGATAGTGTAATTCTTATGGAATTCTCTCTAATAATTACTTGATCAATGTCAATTCAATGAAATTGCTTTTATGTTTAGAATCTTGGTAAAAAAAATTCCGTATTTTTCAGAGTAGTATTTATTTAAATATTTTTTATTTAAATATATATTTAATATTTTGGGGAGAGGGGTGGGGAAGGGCAGAGAGAGAGGGAGACACAGAATCTGAAGCAGGTTCCAGGCTCTGAGCTCTCAGCATAGAGCCCAACATGGGGTTCGAACTCATGGATGGCAAAATCATGACCTGAACTGAAGCCTGAAGCTTAACTGACTGAGCCACCCAGGTGCTCCAGAGTAGTTCTTTCTAAAGCTTCACCAAATATTTGGCTTGTCAATGACTTATTATTTTGTCACCCTATTAATGTATGTTTCTGTTGTCATTCAAAAAAAGGTTGTATTGTTTGACTTGATGCAAGGATGCTGATTGAGCACCTGCAAATGTTTGCTTTATTGGCATTGTGAGAGAAGAGAGAACATTATTTCTTTCACTGACAATGAATTACTGCATCTGTTTGTGTCTGTTAAATAATTTAATAGAATTTATAGGGCCTGTTTTCTGTTGGCTGAACTGTAGGCAAGTATCGGTCTCTGCCTCATCTTAGATACACTTAAAAGAAAGCCATTTTCTTAATTTGTCTTTTTGCCAGTTTAGATGTTGATAAGATACAGAGTGATCTTATGTCATTCTTGCATTTAAGTTGAATGTATCTTTAATTTAAACTTTAGACAAAGGGAAGATTGTTACATAACAAAAAAGGGTGAGGTACAAAGATTTCTCCCACACATGCATAACCTCCCCCACAGACTGGTATATTTGTTACAATCTATGAACCTACATTGACACATCATCACTCAAAGTCCAGAGTTTACATTAAGATTCACTCTAGGGTGTTGCACATTCTAAGGACTGAGACAGATGTGTGATAATAGGTATCCATCATTATAGTATCACACAGAATCTTTTCACTTCCCTGAAAATCTGTGCTCTGTCTATTCATCCTTCCCCTACCCCCAACTGCTGGCAACCGCTGATCTTTTTACTGTCTTCATAGTGTTGCCTTTTCCAAAACATCATATAGTTGGGATCTTACAGTCTGTAGCCCTTTCAGATTGACTTCTTTCACTTAGTAATATGCCCTTAAAATTCTTCCATGGTTTTTCATGGCCTGATAGCTCATTTCTTTTTAGTGCTAATACTCCATTGTCTGGATGTATCACAGTTTTTACTTTTCTATTCCTCTACTGAAGGGCATCTTGGTTGCCTCCAACTTTGGCAATTATGAATAAAGCTGCCATAAATATCTATGTGCAGGTGTTTATGTGGGCATAAGTTTTCAACTCCTTTGGGTATTTGCTAAGGGGTATGATCACTAGATCATATGGTAAGAGTATGTTGAGCTTCATAAGAAACTGTCACAATGTCTTCCAAAGTAGACATACCATTTTGTATTCCCACCAGCAGTGGAATACTGTCACTCTACATCCTTGCCAGCATTTGGTGTTGCCAGTGTTCTGAATTTTGGCCATTCTAATAGGTGTGTAGTGGCATCTCATTGCTGTTTTAATTTGCATTTCTCTTATGACATGTCATGTTGAGCATGTACTTGTGTGCTTGTTTTTCATCTGTGTATCTTTGGTGAGACGTCTGTTAAGGTCTTTGGCCCATTTGTAAATAGACTGTGTGTTTTCTCATTGATTTTTAAGAGTTCTTTGTATATTTTGGATAATGGTCCTATATCAGATGTGTCTTTTGCAAACATTTTCCCCCAGACTATATAACTTGTCTTCTCATCCTCTTATATTACTTGTGTGTTTAAATTACCTACTTGTTTTTGTTATATAACAGTAATAATTATATCAAATTGCTAACTGTACTGAGTATTAAAAGATTAGGTATTATTACTGAAAATTTCAAAGAATTCGATTTGTTTAGCAGAAATCCTGAGGTTAGTGATATCAGCATAAATTCATGATAACCAGCAACTGAATGGACCCTTGGCAATGTCTGACAGTCATTTCTCTAGTGAGTTATTCTCCTGCTCACCACAAGGATTTTCACTGTATCAATCAGGATACCTTCGCTTGCAAGGGTCAACAGTCCAACTGGAATACTTACATTCTTTGTATTGGAGGTATTGACTCCGAAAATGATGTCTGGGAGTATCTAGCTGAATTCAGGACAACAAAAAGTCATTGGGACCTCTTTTTCTTTCTATCTTTTAGCTCTGTGTTCTTCAGGTTTGCTTCCCAGATGTGATGAAGGTGGTTCCAGTGGTTCCAGACTTACATCCTACCATGTGAGGAGCCCCAGAGGAAAAAGCGTGCATTTTTTTTCCTCAGGGGCTTCTTCTTTCCCAGTGGTTTCAATGAAAGTTCTGGGGTTGGGTTTCACTGGGTTCAAGCAATGACTAATGCAAAGGTGATGAATGCTTTAGTTGGCGAGACCTCAGCATTCCCACTCCAGGATCTAGGTTGGTGGTGAAAGTAATGGGGGTGGGAAGGGAGAGGAAACTGGTGTCAGCTCTATCTCAAGATCATACAGTAAGAATGGGGAACAGTGGTTCCCTAAGGAAAACACTGTTAATAGAAATGTGAATGGAGGATGAACCAGTAAAAACAAATGAAGGTGGCTCTTCTCCACTCTTGTAAAACCTCTGATTTTTAATACTTCCTTTATCCTCAACAAAAGACGTTGCCCTATTCTTTAGAGATAAAATAGAAGCCACCAGATTGGAATTCCATTTTTTTTACCACTACTCATTTCTCCAATCTACTTCTTTCTGTACTCGTCCTCTTTTTCCCTCTTGTTACAATGGAGGAAGGATTTCTACCAGCAAAGCTGTTCCCTTATATGAGCCCTGAATCTGGTTTTCTACCTCTTCTCAGTTATCTTTCCTCCACCCTCACATTTTCCTTATCTTCAGTTGTTCTCTCTTTCCACTTAGTACAATAGCAAAAACAAACAAAAACCCCTTTGATTCCTATTTCTCTCCGGCCATTGTTCTGTCTCTTTGTTTCCCTCCTCAATCACACTCTTGTATTCTCTACACATTTATTCTTTAATCTACTGCTTTCTACTCTCTAGATCCACCAATGATACTGCTCTAAGTATCACATCCATTGGACACCTTTCTTCATCCTGTAAGACTTCTTACTGGCATTCACTACAGCTGACCACCCCTTCCTTCTTGCAATGTTCTGTTCTCTTGGCTATCGTGACAACTTACTCTTCTGGTTTCCTCCTACAGCTTTGGGGTTCATTATCTATCTTCTTTGTAGGCTTTTCTTCTTCTAACTGATCTCAAAATGTACTTTCACAAAAGTCAGTGTTAGATATATTTCTCTTTTTATTCTGCCTTTGTAAGTTATCTCATCTAGTCCTATGGCTTCAGATATCACAGATAATCTGACTGTTCCTGGCGCCCAGATTTATATCTTGAAGCCAGATGCCTATCCCGCGATCTAGTCCCATTGTGCAACTGCATTCTCAACACCTCCAGAGCTACTCATAAATCTGTTCCTTCTCTAGGCTTTTCTACTTCTACAAATGGCTCCTATGGCCTCTCAGTTGCTCAGACCAGAGCTCTGGGGGTCATTCATAGTAGCCCCATCTTCTTCCCAGTGCTCCGAGTCCACTGTCAATAAGTCTTCAAATAAAACTGTTTCTCTTGTTCCCACCTCAGGTCATTATACTCTGGTTTCTTCTGTATTCATCATCTGAGAGGCACCTCCTTAAGAGTTCTGTATTCCAAATCCATTCTCTAACAGCTAGAGATATTTTTTTGAGTAGGAACTTTCACCTCTCTGACTTAAAATCTCCACAGAATAAATCCCAGGTTTTTTAGAAATGGCTTTCACAGCCCCACCACGTCTGCTTCTGCCTGACCCTCCAGCTTCATTTTATTTTTTCCCTTCTGTCACTGTGCATTTGCTACACAGGCCTGCTGTTGGTGCAGTTTCTTCAGGATCTTTCCTTGTTTTTGTTCTGCACAGAGTGTTCTTCCCACACTATTTGCCTGGCAGTCTGCCTAGTTTAAATGTCAGTTCCTCAGGAGACCTATAAGACCCCAGTCCAATCTAAATTAGCCCCCCCTACCTAAAATATTTTCTTTCAGTGCATTTCTTATAATCTTTAATTATATGTTTGTGTGGTTGTCCTCTAAAATATCTTTCTACTACAAGTGATCTCATAGTACACCTACTACCTAGCTGAGGCCATATCTGCTCACCTAGATGAGTTCCTGGCACAAAATTATGGCTCTATAAATGTATGTTGAAAGAATTGAAAATATTCCAAAATTATGAAGAATTTTCCATGCCATATCCTCTTTTTTAGGGGCATTGTTGCCAAGTAATATAGCACTGTTGGGAAGAAATAACTAGAATAAGTGACATTCCCCTTTATCCAACACTCAGTGAGAAAAAAATAGCTAGAGTTGTAAAACGTGCATTCCTTACCATGGCGAAGGGGTGAGAAAATACTCTGCGAACTAGAAAAATATAGTAGTAAAATGCAGAGGTGGTGTGAGCCCATAGATATAAATTCAACCAAGAATAGGAATATCTGGGATTGACATCCAGCTCTGCCACTGATTTGTATGTTTTTGGCAAGGTATTGGGTCTCTTTGTGTCCTGGATTTTCTCATCCTTAAAATCTTGTGGAGACCTCATGAAAAATAAATGTGGAAGCCCTTCGAAAGGTATAAAACTTGTTAGAAATGTGAGATGCTGTTACTCTCCTTATTTTGACTTTCATTTATGAACATAAAGCGACTTTACTTGGAGGTTGTTACAATGATAATGAACTCGGTCACTCTCATAGGTAGGATTATCTATGACTTTCTCTCAATTTATAAAAGTTGTTATGAAGAAACCACCTAGGGATGATAATATGAAAGTAAGTGTTGTGAATTCATTATGGATTTCCTCTGTAATTCTTTGCATGCTTTCCTGATAGCAAGGCTAATTAAATTTAAATATATTGGGGTGTCAAGTCTCTTTTTCTAAGAGATTAATTAGAGATTAGTCTCTAAGCTATTTGTAAATTGCCAAGCTTTTTCATTGTAAAGTGTTTAGTAGAAATGCTGTTTTAGGAAAATGATTATATATTATAAATGATTTTATTTAGTATTTTATTTCTCTGTCATTTCTACCAGTTTTATAGTAATAAATGATTTTAATGTCCTTTTTCACTGATAATTTAAATGAGATTTAAGAGATGAAACATTATTTTGAAACAAGTTGAATTTAATTGACCCAGCACAGCTTGGAATTTTTGTTGCCTGCAATCCTTTTATGATTAAATACTAAAGAATCTGTAATGTGAATACTTTTCTTTTCTTTTTTCAACATGGGATTCACACTCCCTAGAATAAAATATCTTATCCTTTTCAGAGAACATTAGTAGACATTTTAGAAATTTATCCTCTTAGGAGTTGTACCTTTCATCAACATATAGGAATTTGAAGTCCTTTAGTAAAACTGATGACCTAATATAATAATAATAACAACAACCCCCCCCCCCCAGACAGTTCGCTGTCTTTTAAATATCTTTGTGTTCACACAAACTGATAGCCTAGAGAACAGTATGTGTTAATATATAGAGTCCTGCAAAGGCTGTGATGTTCATCCCATTTTTAAAACTGCTAAGATGAGCAAGTCTAACTATTTCCAATTTTACAGGGTTTTGTAAACTCTAAGTGCCAAGAAAACAAGCCACCTGGCAGTTTTTTAAAAACAGTGAGCCAGTGCTTAAGAATATGCATCAGAATTGTTAGTATTTCAACTGAATTTGGCTCAGATATACATGGGATATGAGAGCATTTCTATTCTAGTTACCATTTTTTTATTTTCTTATGATTATATCCTCATGCTGCAAATTGCATTCTCATGAGGCAGCCATTCTGGTGGTGAGTGAGCAGATTTAGTATGTTTTAATATATTGACAACCAGTATTTTTTCCTGAAAGTGCAAAAATGACTTGGAAAAATACTTATTTTAAGTAGCATTCAAGGTAGAATGTTGAGTTCCCTAGTTGAATTTCCTAAGGTTCACAAGTCAAATGTAGAATTACGTATAGTTGGTAGATAAGTGTTTATGTGGCAAGGATAGACAGGCATTACTTAATGTGTTGGCATAAGGAATCTCTATTAAATTATATTCTCGCTATGGAGAATTTTGAAGGCTACCCTTTGTACCTGATGAAAATGGTTGACATTTTTATAATTAGCATGTGTGCTCTGAAAGATTAAAGTTCTTGTAACCTATGTGGAGTTCTTGCTGAATCCAATTTCTTCAAAATATATTTAAGTCCTAATTTAATGCAGCAGGTTCGAATCTCATTATGGATGGAGTGCATTTAATTGAAATCAAATTGATTTAAGCAACTAGTCAAGAAATCCCAGCATAATCCCTTTTCTTCCTCTGGGAACATTCATCTACTTATATGTGTTCTCAAAACTTAGAGGTAGCAGAAGTTTGATGTAAGAAGAGACATACTGTATATTTTCATTTAAATTGTTTAAGTAGTTATGAGATTAATTTTATAGATACATTAGAAAATTCAATTGTGTTTTGGATATTCTTTTCACCAAGGCTAATTAGAGTCAGTAGTTCTAAAATGTAAGATTCTAAAATAATTTCCAAATCACAGATTTATCTTGATACTTAAAGGATATTTTGTCATACTGTAATAGGGATGCATTGACCAGTCTCAAGAACACATTTAAAATATTATATTTAATTATGATAACATTGGTGTAATATTTTAATAAAAATAAGCACATGTACTTTGAAATTGTCACTGTTTTAGTTATACTTCAAGTGAGTTTAAGTCTGATATCATTAATTATCTCTACAAAGCACAACGTTCTGATAAGTAATGAGGTAATTATAGGTCTAATGCTATGGAAATGTCTTTAACTTGTTCTCTCATAATATATGCTAATGTATGTTAATTTTAAGTAATTTGAGCAGTACAGAGAAAACTAATTCCATAATTTTGCTAGAGATAACTACTTTTACCAATTGGCATATATCCTTCCAGATTTGCCATGTATAAATAATGAGATCTCAGACTAAGTACTCTTCTGTAATGCCTACTTTTTAAGTACACACACACAGATTATCCATTTTAAGATTTATAGATCTATGTCATCCATTATTAGTGCTGCATAGAATCCTGTGGCATTAATGTACCATACTTTATTTTGCCAGTCCCTGCTAGAGATAGATGTTATTAGTTTACTAATAATCTTTTTGATATCATCAACAGAGTGGCATTGAACCCCCTGTATTTATATCTGTGCTCATTTGCTCAAATGTTTTCTTAAGATGAGTTTTCAAAAATGATATTGCTAGAACAAAGTAGATGCATCCTTAACATTTTAAAACATATTGCCACATTGCTTTCCAGAAAAGTACCAATTTATGTTCAACATAACATGGAAAATTCCCATTTTCCCATAACTTCACATCTTTAACCTTTGATAGTCTGACAGGAAAAAATAATAGTTTTATTATTTATTTGCTTAATAAAATTTTATTTATTTATAAAATGTGTTTGAACATCTTTTCATATAATTTTGAAGCAGTCATATAATTTTGTAAATCTAACTTTTCCAAAATTAGTTCGGGAACACTTTTGTAAATTAAAAAACATATAGCAAATATTTTCCATTTTGAGGTTTTGTTTGTTTGTTTTTTAATTTGGACATGGTTTTAAGTTTTTATGTGGTCAATTTTATGAGTATTTTACTGTGTGTTTTTTGGCCTTGATATATTTGTTAAGAGATTTACCCCCCTGCCAAATAATACAAACAAATGGTTACATTTTTTTTCTAGTACTTATATTTCTTATTTAATCTTTATATAAAATTATTTTTTGGCTTGGCATAAAGCAGAAATCTATATTTTTTTGTTCAAATGGATAGTGAATTTTTTCAGCATTAATAATTGAATAATACTGTTTCCTTTGTTATTTGAGATGCCACTTCCACCCCTACCTCTTGAAATAATCCGTTTGGGCTTTTTATAATAAGTTCATTGTATTTGTCTGTGAATTAGTGGAATTTTGCCAATGTTATCTTTCTAATTAGTATTTTTTATATTTTCATTTATTTGATCCTTCTTTTTTGACTTTAAATGAAATAAAAAGATATATAACTTTTGCACATAACACGTTTATTCTTGGCTTGATTATAATATCTGTTGTTAATTTGAGTGGGAGTTGCCTCACCTCTACCCACCCACCTCTGCCATTACATTTGGAAACAGACTTGTATATGAGGCAGCTATTAATTTTTTTATTTAAAAATATTATTTTTTATTGAAATATAACTTTTCAATGGATCATTTTGGATTTCTAGGTAAATAATTATATTCTCTGCAAAAGTAGAAATGATCTTTCACCTCTTTTACAATATTTAACACTTAATTTCTTACCCTGGCCTTATTGCTTTGGCTTAAATATCCAATATTATGTTCAAATATAGAGCAGATAATAGGCTTTTTGTTTTGTTTCTTTTTTATTTTAATAAGAATGCTTCTAAATCTTTACCAGTTGGCATGATATTTCCTTTAGGATTCTTGCAAAATAGGATTTTGATCAAGTTAAGGAAGTTTTCTTCTCTTCCCATTTTACAGAGAGTGTTGTTGGAAATTAATGTTGTATTTTATCAATTGCCTTTGGGGAATTTATAGGTATAATCTTATTGTTTTTCTCTCTTAGTCAATTTATTTATTGAAGTACATTGATGGCTTGCCTAATGTTGATCCATTCTTACATTCCTGGAATAAACTTGACTTTCTGAAGAATTTCTTGCTCTTTTAATACATTGCAATGTTTTACTTATATTCTTAACTAAGATGTATCGATAATTCTCTGTTTTGGAATTGTATCCTTTTCAAAGTGCTTTAGCATGCTTTATTTCCTTTGATCCTTGAAATAGCCCTATGATTCAGGCTAGAAATTATATTCTTTTGACAAATAAAAACATTAGATATAGAACAATAGACATAGAACTTTTTGCATAAATTTATGAACGTAGATGGAGATGGTGAGAGTAAAAACCATTAGTCCCTAATCTAATGCTTTGGAGAGAAGAAATTTAATTATTTCAGTAATTTCTATCAATAAGGTACTTAGGGATACCGAGTTTTATTATCTCAAATAAAAACTATCCTTACATAGTTTCCTTTTACATTTTTCTAAATTTACACAATAATTTGTTCCACTTTGACCATGGTGCCTTCACTGGGTTTTGGGAGGGCATTCACCCCAAGGGTCTCTCTGCAATGCATTCTCTGAGATCTGCCATCTGTTTGTTGCACATGGACAGATGCTGATGTTCAGTTAATCAGAGTCATACAATAAGGATTAAAGTGTTAGATGGTTCTAACCCATTCCGGAAGTTATGGATAAAACTTGAAACCTTTAATCAGATTCATCTTGATGTTCAGGTCAAGTTGTCAATTTGAGCCAAAGCTTTTATATCTCTAAGGTCATTAATCCTGAAAAGCATATTCTATTATTACTGTAGGGGAGAAAAAATATTAAGGATGTGTTTGCACATTGCATTGGGTCATGAGAATTTTTGCTTTATTTGTGATTCAGGGATATACCTTATAAGAAGCTTAGAGATTTCTTTTAGGTATTTATTACAGAAAAATATTCATTTGGGAAGTTTAGTGTAATTTAAATGTAAGTTTTAGAATGTATAAAGATTTAATACAAATGTAAGAAGTGGTCCATTTGCTCAAATATACATATATTTATTAAACAGCAGACTAGACTTCTCCAAGCCCAGAAAAAGTGGAATTAGACTATAAATGAATTGTTTAAGTTTGAATAAAATTTTATTAAGTTGACATTTAATCTCCATGTCCCAAATTGCACAAATTTACAAAATTAAAAAAAAATAAATTCATTGTTTTTAAATCTCCTGTAAGATTTTTTTTTCTTACTGAGAAACCTATATGTATCTGTTACTATATGGGACAATGCCACTAATTCCATCTCTAAGAATACTATTAATAGTTATATGTTTTATACATACTTTAATTGGAATTTATAAATGATACATAGAGTCTGAAATCTTGTGCTTACCAAATATTGCACTAAAAACTATGAATTCCTGGAAGTTGACCTTTTTTAATTCTATTTTTGTTAATAAACTTTTATGATCTGAAGCAAGGCTGATTATATCTATTTCCATTTAAGCTTATATAACTCTAAATGGTTTTTTTTAAATTGAGATATAGTTGACATATAACATTGTTTTAGTTTTAGGTGTACACTGTAATGATTTGATATGTGTATATCTGAAATGATCACTAGAATAAGCATAGTTAACATCTATCACCACACATAGTTACAGTTTTTTTCTTGTGGTGAGAACTTTTAAGATCTACTCTTACTAGCAACCTTCAAATTCTGATTTGTTTTGTTTTTGTAAATCTGTTTCTGAAACTCAGCTCTCCTAGCACCTTATGATAAACAATGGTAGAACTCACAAAGTAATGATATACTTTTTGCTTTTAAATATGCTTTGTTCAGCCTGGGTGGCTCAGTCAGTTGAGCATCTGACTTCAGCTCAGGTCATGATCTCACAGCTCATGAGTTTGAGTCCTGTGTCAGGCTCTGAGCTGAGCCTGTTTCAGATTCTGTGTCTCCTTCTCTCTGCCCCTCCCCCCGGCTCACACTCTGTCTCTCTCAAAAACAAATAAACATAAAAAAAAAAACATGTTTTGTTCAAATTCAGATGTTAGATGTAATTCTGAAGTGACTAAAATCAATGTAAATAATATACTGGTTCTCATATCTGATGACAAATATTTCCATTAAAAGTTGAGAAGTAGCAATGAAGGAGAAACTATTCTGTGAACTGGTTATTTAGCACCAAAAGGAAAATGGAAAATTTTGTCAGGAACGTTTTTGAAATGAACTCTAAGAACGTTCCACTACTGTTGGTATTTTAATTTTTCAGCTTAAGTAGTTTAAATATGCAACATTAGTTGAAATAAAAAAATTATGCATGCATAATTATGCATTTAAAATTATGCATAGATTTGAAGGCCTAACTAATTATTTATCAGTTTCTGATGGATATCCTAGTTAAGCATCAAGTTATGTGCTTATACCTATGAAATAATCAGGGCATTGCATTTAATCTCTACAATAAGACACTGAAGGAGATGCATTAGATATACATTTTAAAAGTATACATTTACATATTCTTCATTATAGAGATTTCCTTTCTTTAGGGACCCTGACATACTGCTTTCCATAAAGAGCACCTCCCATTAATCCTCACACCAGAAACAACAAAGTCAGTGCTGGCATAAATTCAGTCAGGATTCTGGGGCCCTGCTGTGTGGGGAGTCTCGCGAGAAAGGACAGAATCCTATGTCAGTCTCCAGGCCCACTTGGTTCTTGGCACCTCTGCTGAGAGCTGCACAGGCTGCTGATCAGTTACAAATGTAGTGTTTTTGAGTATGAGGTGTACATCTGTCTTGGAGGAACAGGACTGCGAGCAGCATGTCATTCCTCAGAGACCATTGAATAATTGTTACATCACCTTTATTGGTGCCTACTTCACTTTGTTCATATTGGTGCTTCTAAGGAGCGTAATGTAACATATTCTCCTGGGATTTATAATAGGCAAAACCGTGCATTGTATGCAGCAGTTGGGGTTAGGAAAGAGGTCATGTTTTTGACTAGAAAAATGGGAGTGTTAATGCTCCTTGTAACTGTATACAAAGTTGTGGGCCCGAGGATGCAAGCAAAGATTAGCAAGAGTTAACTGAGAAGCAAGGCCTTTTCCACGAAAACAGTTGACACTATAAAGGAACATCTATACTGATGGACTTGAGGGGAAATGAGTTAAGAATAGAAAGTCTGTCAGTCAGTGAGGTTTCACAACAAACAACTGCAGGGTTTGTGCCCTAATGCTGTGAGGGAAAGCAGAAATGGCAGGAATCCATGAAACTACGGAATGAATTGAACGTCTGGAGACATGGGCTTCCAAAGCTGTTATCTGTCTGGTTTCCCTGTGGCCAGGTATCCTCAACTACATGGACTTAATTTCTGTACAGGTGAAAAAAAAGTCCAAACAGGTGAAATAGTCTTTGATTTTACCTGTGAGTGTTGATCTGCAATGAGCTGGCAGTGATTTTTATTAGGTTTTTATGGTCTTGCTTCTTGAATGAATCACAGAGATGAAGCATATAGAGAAAGGTACAGAGAGAGGTGTTTCTTCACCTTTACTCCACTGTTGTTGAATAAACATCACATAAGAAAGTTTATTTCAGATATTTAATAAACAACATTTTAAATATATAAATCAGGATATGGTGTTCTTTAACTTTTGACTTGGAGAGGATATACTGTTATGCTTACTATTCTTTTGAGTCAATTTCTTCCCAGTTTGTGTTAAAAATTTCAAACCAAAGCCTTTTTAGTCTGAGACAAACATTATTGTTGAGAGGAGGATAAAGAAACCCTTGTCTCAAAACTGAAAATGATAGAATGTGATTCCTTAATCCTGATTTTGCAATTCTGGTTATTTTAGCAGGCATTATAAAATTGTTACTCTACTAAAATCCAGTACTATTCTGGTTAATTAATAATATGCTTGCCAGTGTGACTATTAGAAGTTACAATAGTCTCTCCCTTGTCCATGGGGGATAGATTCAATGGATGCCTGAAACCACAGGTAGTACTGAACCCTATGTATACTTTGTTTTTACCTACACATGCATACTTATGATAAAGTTTAGTTTATAAATTAGTGGGAGATTAGCAACAATAGTTAATAATAAGGCAATTATAACATCATACTATAATGAAAGCTATGTGAATGTGGTCTCTTAAAATATCTTATTGTGCTATACTCACCTGTCTTCTGTGAGAATGTGAGATAAAAAAACGCCTATATGATTAGATGAAGCAAGGTGAATGATGGAGGCACTGTGATGTAGTGTTAGGCTACTCTTGACCTTGTGACAATATGTCAGTAGGAGGATCATTTACTTCTATACTGTGGTTAACTGAAACTGTGGAAAACAAAGTTGCAGATAAGGGGACACCCTACTAGAAGAGCATGGCAACAAGACCTTGTTGTCATTAAGCCCACTGAAATCATCTTCTGGGTTCCTGCTGCAAACTTGGAACAAGTCTTGGCAAGGTCTTTCTAGCACATCTAGGAGTAACAGAGTTCTAGGTAGAGCTATGTAATTTAGGATTTATTTTCCATGACATATAATATATTGAGGCTTCATGTGGAGGTTGTATTTGTCTTTCTTGTTAAATAGCAATACTTTTAACATTATTTTTCCTAATACCATATTATAGATTTTGAACATTTCAGTGCTTAGTTTGCCTCTCATCTGTTTTTAAGTATCTCGGTAAAGGCTCTAGTGTTAAGGATGTAACTTAACTGTACATAATTACTATAGTACTTTTTAAAAATATTATCTTATCTGTTCTAATGCCCCTTTGTGGTCTTGGCTGTCAAACATTCTTAGTGTTATTTAGAGCTGTTTATTTATTAAATGTTTGTGGATTTTATTTATTTATTTATTTATTTATTTATTTATCTATCTATCTCTCTGCCCAATGTGGGGCTCAAACTCACAACCCTGAGATCAAAGTCACATGCTCTACTGACTGAGCCAGCCAGGCGCCCATTTTTATTTATTTAGAATAATTTGTTATAAGCTTTTCTCTAACTATCAAATTTGATAATTTTTGTTATACTCACTTCATCATTAATAAGCACCTGTATATTAAAAGAGTGATGGAGCAAAAGCATTTATTCCAACAACATTAGTTTTGTGATTAATGATTTTTCAAAGAACCAGTCACTAGGACAGTGCCTAGCACATAGTAGGTACTCAATCTTTGTATCAGCAAATGCCGTATTTTGAAATAATATATGGGACATGCATAATGAGAGTTATACTTGCAGAAAACTGTGGGTAGAAACCTTGCAGCAAAAGAGCTTAAAATAATTTTTATTGAGCCATTTCTTAGTGAGTTCTGAGTGAATGATTTCAAGGATATTTAGCACAGTGGAAATTTCTCTGTTCAACGAAGGAAGTCAATGGTACTAAGAACGTAACCTGAAATGGACTTTCTACACTCTATGCCCATGTTTGCCTATAGAATATCCAATTATTTTTGTTTTCAAGTGAGGAGAGTCATTTAAGAGATGTCATTTTAGAAAATATTTGGATTGTCACTGGCTTCCTATAATTAAGGTAGTTTTCTATCCCGGCCACATTGTATATACATATCAGAGTAGGTTTCCTAAAAAAGATGGATTTAGGGTATTATATTAAATGGATTACCTTTTATAAATGAAATACATGTTAAATACAGACATAAAACAATTTGGCAAGAGATATGTGCTTGCATACAGTTAGCATTGCCTTTGATTGATTCTGTTGAATTATGAGGTGTTGTAGAGAATGAATATTTTCTTTATGGATAATAAAATAGCTCTTCAGCTTCTTACCAGCTAGGCTTAGGGAACCACCAGGGAGAGCTCCCAGGGCTCTCTCATGGGAGAGCCAATTATTCACAGAGCTTGGGTCAGGATTCAGACACTTCTCAATGGTGATATTAGGACCTCTACCCCTCATTGTACCACATAATGACTTTAGGTGGGTCATATGGTGTTAATCATAAATAAGTCATGTCACTTGTTTGTAACTTCACATTAAGTAATTCAAGTTTACTCTGAGAAAATGGAAATTTTAATGTGGAATAAATGGTATAATTCTACAGTTGCAGCCTTCCCTTACCTGAAGCTTGAAGGCAACAGATGTGAGGATACCATCTCTCCTACCTCCTTGAATTTTATGTGGAGAGTTAGGCTTTGTATGTGGAGGGTGGGTTTTCTCTAGACTAACTGCCAAACATGGATGTGGATTTGGGCATAGGCCCACTGTATAGGTTATATTAGATATAATGTATATATTTTACATGGATTCCATTTCTTGAGCTATCACCAATACAAGTTAATAAAGCCAGCATTTTTGAGAATAGTCTTCTCCTGGATAATTACTGTTGGCCTCTGTCTGTTGTTCTAGTCTCATTTGGAGCCATTTTACTCCTCAGTTATACTAGAGTCATCCTGGCCTTCTTTCCCACCAAAGAACATTTATACCGGCTCCTCTCTGTTCCTTGCAGCCCTTTGCTCTCACCCCTATCACTGTCCTCACCAACTTGAAGGCAACATAAGATGTTCTCTCATCAAAGTTACCAGCAGACATTTTAACAGCTAAATCCAGTAAGCCATCTTAACGGCTTATTTTCCAGCACTCACTCCTTAAAGTCTATTCTTTGACTTCTGTGAGAGGTCATGCTCTTGGTCCTCTTATCCCTCTACCTTTGTATTTTAAGTCTTCTCTGCCAAGTCCTTTCACATAGATGGCCCACAGTCATCTAAAATCCACCATGGCCAAAGTAAACTTTGTTTTCCTCCCATTTCACCTTGCTTGGTATTCCATATCTCAGCAATATTTCCACTCATCTCTCACTTAAATAAAAAACCTAAGAGTCATTCTAGACCCAGTACAGGACTTTTAATTTTACCACCTATTTTATGATACTTTTCACTTCTCTCCGCTCCTTTTGTTGGTGACCTCAGGCAATTGCCATCTTTCCTTTAATGCTTCAAGTCACCTACTGCTCCAGCTTCAGTTTTGTCCATCTAGTGCACATCTGGAGTGATCTTTCTAAGATAAAAGTTAGGCTTTCTCAGTTTGTTCAAAACTCTACAATGTACTTGTCCCGAGGATGGAGTAGGAATACCTCTTATTGTTTGTTAAATGAATGAACAGAGAATGGAAACCTAAGGCCTCTCAATATCTAAGGTTGAAGCTCATTTGGATTCTAGATTATATTGTCCACAATACTTTGAAGACTTCATGTATCAACCAAATCTTTTGTTTCTGAATTTTGCTTGTAAGTTCATAAAACAAGAACAAATAGAATAGTGTTATAGTTCACAGGTTGTCTATAAGAACAAGATAGAATCCCTGTGGTGAAAACAGGATTTATGTACCTATAGTTCTGCTTATCTTTTAGTTATAATTGATTAAATTTTTGTATAGAAACTTTCTTAAGAGAGCTCTTCAAAAATAAGTGCTTTCCCCTCGTACTAAAAGAGAGAAATGAATGTCACTTTAGTATCTGCATTCACATACCTGGATTTCCACAAGATGAAACAAGGATTCCTTCTAAACAGTTTGACAACTGGTGTTTTGATTGCTATTCTTTAAGGTTTATAAATTTGTTCTGTTTTAACAAAGCATCATTTTGAATGTTCACTTAAAAACAACTTGCCAAAAAATGAAAAGAATATGTGATGGTATAATCTCATGTTTAAACATGCTCATCAGATGAGAGGTAGCCAAATGTAGATATGATGTTTTCTTTACTCTTAAATTTGTATACAGTACTTTAGTGTACTCTTTTGTGTGGTAAGATGTATATAACATAAAATTTATGACTTTAACCATTTTTAAATGTGCAGTTCTGTGGCATTGGGTACATTTACATTTGTGTGTTGCTTTAGTATACTTTTTAAAAAAATATTATATTGAAATAATTCAATAGTTTCATTATTGAGACCCCAAAGTTGTTGCACTGAATAAGCTGAGTTGCCTCTGTGGCTCATCAGTGCGGTGCTGAAGAAAAATGATTTTGTTTGTTGATTGTTTCATAAGGAATTTGCAGTGTATCCAGCCTTGTTGGGGTCAGAGAGAGAGCAAATGCCAGTGGAAACTTATGGAAATAAGTATTGCATTATTTTTTAAAAATATTTTAAAAAATCTATTGTGAGAGAGAATGAGAAAGAGAGAGAGTGTGTGTGCACACACAAGTGGAGGAGGGGCAGAGAGAGAGGGAGAGAAAGAATCCCAAGCAGGCTCTGCACTGTCAGCACAGAGCCTGACATGGGGCTCCATCCCATGAACTGTGAGATCACGACCTGAAATGAAATCAAGAGCTGGATGCTTATCCAGCTGAGCCACCCACATGCCCCTGTATTATTTTAATAAAAGAATAAAACATTTGCCTATTACCTTGCTAGTTTATGAGACTCTTCTTGATTCTGATGATTAAATCCTTTATATAAAGTATAATTAATTTAAGTAGATCCCAAATATAAAGTTTTATCTTGAAATGTTCAGAGATCATATAAACTCAACTTGGTTTGGTTTATTGCTTAACTTGTTTAAATGTGTTCCCTTCCTGTGAAATGATAATTTGGAAACTTGAACATAGGATATTAAACAATAGAAAGGATTGAGTTCACTGCCTAATTCTTAGCCCCTGCTAGAATAGGAGGCTAAACTTTAATTTAGGGGACAGAGGCGTCATAGTGTGCTATTCATCCTAATAAATTTTGTAAGCTGGTCTAAGAGAAATTTGGGGGTTAATAAGTACTTTGGCCTCTTCCTTTCATTGCAGAGTGAGGAAACTTAGCTTTAAAAATAAATGGAGGGGCACCTAGGTGGCTCAGTTGGTTAAGCGTCTGACTTCAGCTCAGGTCATGATCTCGTGGTTCATGAGTTCAAACCCCAAGTCGGGCTCTGTGCTGACAGCTCAGGGCCTAGAGTCTGGTTCGGATTCTGTGTCTCCCTTGCTCTCTGCCCCTCCCCTGCTGATTCTCTGTCTCTCTCAAAAATGAATAAACATTAAAAAATTAAAAAAAAAATTGGAAAAGTCTTCATTCTTTATAATAATCTCCTTATAATAATGACCTTATGACCATTGGATTCAATTCAGTCATCTAATGAGCTAGAAGATGACAAGTGAATACCTAAGTGACACCAAACTTTGGTTTCTCTTAGAAAGTGTCCAAAGCACCTGTCTTTCCTATGCATATATATATATATATATATATATATATATATATATATATATGCAGTACATTTTCTCTCATTCCATCATCAAATACTTTTTTGTATTTATCAACAGGACGATCTAATATCAACATTTCAAATTCTTTCATTTGGGGATATCTCCTGACTGTTTACCTGAGTAGTCCCCCCTCTCCACCACCAATCTGCGAAGATCTTATTAAGGGAAACACAAATGTGGGGGCGTAGGGCTTGGCAAAGAGACCATGGTGGTGATGAAGCTCAGAAGGAGATTTGGGGTCATCCATCCTTCCTGTGCTCTCCATACAACCCCTCCCACCCCACACCAAAGCTTTGCAGAGCTACAGCATAGCATGACCACTGAAAATACAGAGTTAAAGAAATATCGGAGTCCTGAGACTTTTCCAGCATATTTTGAATAGAAATAATCTTGGCTGTAGTCAACAGCAGACAAGCTAATTATTTGTTCACATGTGCTTTGGCCAGTGTTTTGCTCATTTGGGGGCTTGTAATAACTTTGGAGTTTGTCCTTCGTGAGATGAGAACCTAAGATGGTATCTTTTCCACTGGTTCCAAGTTATAAGGCATTTTGGGGTAAATTTTGTAACCATGTAGGAATTGGAGGTCAAAGCAGGAAATAAGCATTTGGAGTGGGTCATTCTTTCCTGGGCTAGATAGAAAACATTTATCTCTTGAAGGCTTATCTTACTAGGAGAGAAAGTCTTGATTTAAGGAGATATCACCACAAAGAGGAGAGGCTTATAGGAGAAAGCTCTTTCCACAGCAGTACTTTTGTTCTCATAAACAGTGGCTCAAGTCAAGAATGAAGTGTTAATAGTGCTTTTGAGGTGTGGAGCCATACCTGGGGTGTAAGAACTATATACATGCATTTTCAGCAACACTGATTTCCCACTGAAGGTTTGTTAGAGACTATTAGAGGTTTTATAACTCTGTTGACAATAATCCTGCTTAGAACATGATCTGCTCATATAAAAATATTTTTTTCTGTGAAAGGTCTCATTAGCTTAAAAATCTAGGCAAACGGTAGCTTTAAGAGCTGAGTCACAGTCTACCTTACTATCACAATTCAGTTTCCTACCTTACTATCACAATTCAGTTTCCCTCTATTGTACTTGGTAGATCAGTCCTATCTGAGCAGTGCCATTAGGTGCCTGCCTGCACGGTGTGGAAACACACACACACACACACACACATACACACACACCTGAAATTTCTGAACATGTGGGTTGTGATGAATTTAAATGTTTTCTAATAGTGCAACTGTGTCTAAACAGCTGAAGATTTATACTTGTTTTTTAACTTAAGGATGAGGAAATTGACTACTATAGGATAATTAAAAATCACAACTCTCTGAAAAAGCATGAGCTAAGTTGTTAAATGCCAGGGCATCAAGAAACAATATTCTGTAATCTGTACAGATTTTTTAATTCTGTAAATAAATTGGGTAATTTATATCTTTGTCACTTGAACATCAGATAAGTATTTGAGTTAATGAATCATCCCACCAACATCCCATAACTAAATCAAATTTTGTTTTCTTTTCACAGGCAAGGTTTTAGTCAATTGAATAATAAATCATCCTGCCTTTTTTTCTGAATCACAGGATAGGGAGGCTCTTACAGACAGGATCACAATTAAATAAGCCCTCAGAGGAGAGATTCTACCCTGTTTTAAAAGAAGGCCAGGGAAGGAGAGAGTCCCGACTATTTTGGTCAGACTTTATAGTGCTTAAAATAGTAATATCATGTGTCTGTTTTTAAATATTTTCAGTTTATCACTGAAGATTTGTCTTAAATGCAGAGGTCAAGAATGAATCAACTTCTTGATAACCCCCAATATCCTGGTCAGGTCCTGCAGTGACCAGGCGTATGAAGAAATGTTCCTCTTCCTTCAAAAAGACTCATCCAATAAGCACCTACAGTTTACAAAGAATATTCATGCACACTCTTCCTTTTGAGTCTCACAACAACACTATTATATGTAAGGATTATTGATTCCTATTTAAAAGCTGAAATTAAGAATCAGGGAGGCTAAGTGACTTACCTAAAGTCATATATTTACTGAGCAGAAAATTACAGCTTGAGACTAGTTATTTTTATGTAAGGACAATGCCTTTTGCATTTGACACTTTGCTGCTGTTTTGCTATGCTTATAAAATCAGTCACTATAAACATGCATTTAGGTGCTTTTGCATAATTAGTTCCTGGGAGAATTATATGAATTGGTGATCTGGTTGGGAACATTATCAACTTCAGTCTGTGGTCTTAACAGAGGAAAATATAAAAGAGTATCCAGTTTTAAGTGGCATTGGTCAGATGCTCAGTGTAAAGGAATTGGGAGTGATAGATACAGTGGACAGTCTGGGACTAAGAGGATATCTGTTATGTTACGAATACAAGGATTGGACCTATAATTTGGGAAAGACAATATGTGAGAAGGTCAAGATATATCCAAGAACAAAGCAGCCACAAGAAATAATTAACCTGCTTAAGGCACACTAATCTGAACACAGAAAGTCTGATGCCATCAGCACTGTGGTTCAGGGAAGTGTGGCAAAATGGGCTGAGGATTCTGTGAGACTAAGATGCAGAGACACTTTCAGAAAGAGGTAAAATGCAAGGTGCAAGTGTTCTCTGTGAAATTCTGTGGTGAAAGGCTTGAAAATTTAATTTACATTGGAAGAACCTTAAGAGTTAGTGGAACCATTAGGATTTCTGTTTAGTTCTGAGCTGTGGCTGCTAATAGCTTTATACTGAAACACAGGTGCTGATTCTCATAAAGTTCATCTAAACTGTGTACCTCAGTCTACAAATTTGATCAAGTGAGAGTCATCCGTTTGTCATTGGCTTCCAATCTGACTTTCAAGAAACTTACTTCCCTCAAAATAGTTTGAGGGGAAAAAGTGACTTTTAGTTATGGTATATTGTCAGTCCTGGGGTGCTTGGGTGGCTTAGTGGGTTAAACACCCGACTTACGTTCAGGTCATGGTCTCACAGAGCCTCTGTGTTAGGCTTTGTGCCAACAGTGTGGAGCCTCTTTGGGATTCTCTCTTTCCCTCTCTCTCTCTGTCTGCCCCTCTCCTGCTTGCAGTCACTCGCTCTCTCTCTGCCTCTCAAAAATAAAAAAAAAAACACTTAAAAAAGGCATATTGTCAGTCCTTTTTGATATAAAGCATATTAAGGTGAAAATCTTTTATTTGAACTAGTTTTAAGTTTAAAACTTAAATTGTTGCAAAGTATAAATGAAGAAAACTTTTTAAAGAAATCCAGCATTATTTCTTTCACATATCTATAGGGACTTGAGCTAGTCCCTACATGTAGTGGTTCTTAGGGAATCTGCTTTAATGAACAAATGAGTGATTTGTAGTTAACTTAATAGTTGCTGTTATTTCAAAGAACACCAGGCATTTGAAAAATAAGTTTTTCTTTCTAAAGCTAATAATATCAATTTTCTTGGCAATTTGTCTTTTTCTGGAATTGTGAAAATGTGAATTTAGGCCAGCCTCTGTCCAAATAATCATAATATCTGAATGGAGTCTGAGGAGTTCATAGACTGTTATTGAATTTTGTCTATTTTCTAAGGGAAAATTGATTCCTTATTTTCAACTTATTTTACAGGATCCTTCTAACCAAAAATGCGGCGGAAGAAAGAAAACCGTGTCTTTCAGCAGCATGCCGTCAGAAAAGAAAATCAGCAGTGCGAGCGACTGCATCAGCTTCATGCAAGCTGGCTGCGAACTGAAGAAGGTCCGGCCAAATTCTCGTATTTACAACCGTTTTTTCACTCTGGACACAGACCTCCAAGCTCTTCGCTGGGAACCTTCCAAGAAAGACCTAGAGAAAGCTAAGCTAGACATTTCTGCCATAAAAGAAATCAGACTGGGGAAGAACACAGAAACATTTAGAAACAATGGCCTTGCTGACCAGATTTGTGAGGACTGTGCCTTTTCCATACTCCACGGGGAAAACTACGAGTCTCTGGACCTCGTTGCCAATTCGGCGGATGTAGCGAACATCTGGGTTTCAGGTTTGCGGTACCTGGTTTCTCGAAGTAAGCAGCCCCTTGACTTTATAGAGGGCAACCGGAACACGCCGAGGTTCATGTGGTTGAAAACAGTGTTCGAAGCAGCAGATGTTGACGGCAATGGGATTATGCTGGAAGACACCTCTGTAGAGTTGATAAAACAACTCAACCCTACCCTGAAGGAATCCAAGATCAGGCTAAAGTTTAAAGAAATCCAGAAGAGCAAAGAAAAACTAACCACACGAGTGACAGAAGAGGAATTTTGTGAGGCTTTTTGTGAACTTTGCACCAGGCCGGAAGTGTATTTCTTACTGGTACAGATATCTAAAAATAAAGAATATTTGGATGCTAATGATCTCATGCTCTTTTTAGAAGCTGAACAAGGAGTTGCCCATATTACCGAGGATATGTGCTTAGACATTATTCGAAGATATGAACTTTCTGAAGATGGCCGTCAGAAAGGGTTTCTTGCAATTGATGGCTTTACCCAGTATCTGTTGTCACCAGAATGTGACATTTTTGATCCTGAGCAAAAAAAGGTTGCTCAAGATATGACCCAGCCATTATCTCACTACTACATCAATGCTTCTCACAACACCTATCTCATAGAAGACCAGTTTAGGGGGCCTGCTGATATTAATGGGTATGTTAGAGCTTTGAAAATGGGCTGTCGAAGCATTGAACTCGATGTAAGTGATGGTTCGGACAATGAACCCATCCTTTGTAATCGAAATAATGTGACAACACACCTTTCCTTTCGAAGTGTCATAGAGGTGATAAACAAATTTGCCTTCGTTGCTTCTGAATACCCACTCATTCTTTGCTTGGGAAATCACTGCTCCCTACCCCAGCAGAAGGTAATGGTTCAACAAATGAAAAAGGTCTTTGGCAATAAGCTCTATACTGAGGCACCTTTGCCATCAGAAACCTACCTCCCATCACCAGAAAAATTAAAAAGAATGATTATCGTCAAAGGAAAGAAATTGCCTTCTGACGCAGATGTTTTAGAAGGAGAGGTCACAGATGAAGACGAGGAAGCGGAAATGTCTCGAAGGCTGTCAGTAGATTACAATGGTGAGCAGAAGCAGATCTGGCTGTGTAGGGAGCTCTCTGATTTGGTCTCTATCTGTAAATCTGTTCAATATAGGGATTTTGAACTGTCCATGAAAAGTCAAAACTACTGGGAAATGTGTTCATTTAGTGAAACAGAGGCCAGCCGAATTGCAAATGAATACCCAGAGGATTTTGTAAATTATAATAAGAAGTTCTTATCAAGAATCTATCCAAGTGCCATGAGGATCGATTCCAGTAACTTGAATCCACAGGACTTTTGGAATTGTGGCTGTCAGATTGTGGCAATGAATTTTCAGACTCCCGGTCCAATGATGGATCTTCACACAGGCTGGTTTCTTCAAAACGGAGGATGTGGTTATGTTCTAAGGCCATCCATCATGCGAGATGAAGTTTCTTACTTCAGTGCAAACACAAAGGGCATCGTACCTGGGGTGTCTCCTCTAGCTCTTCATATCAAGATCATCAGTGGTCAGAATTTTCCAAAGCCCAAGGGAGCTTGTGCCAAAGGAGATGTCATAGATCCTTATGTTTGTATAGAGATACATGGAATTCCAGCAGACTGTTCAGAACAAAGAACTAAAACTGTACAGCAAAACAGTGATAACCCTATTTTTGATGAAACTTTTGAGTTTCAAGTAAACCTACCTGAGCTGGCCATGATCCGTTTTGTCGTTCTAGATGATGACTACATTGGGGATGAGTTTATAGGACAATATACAATACCATTTGAATGTTTGCAGCCTGGATATCGGCATGTTCCCCTGCGCTCTTTTGTGGGTGACATCATGGAGCATGTAACCCTTTTTGTCCACATAGCAATAACTAATCGAAGTGGAGGAGGAAAGCCACAGAAGCGCAGCCTGTCAGTGAGAATGGGGAAGAAAGTTCGAGAATATACCATGCTCAGGAATATTGGTCTTAAGACCATAGATGACATCTTTAAAATAGCAGTTCATCCTTTACGAGAAGCCATAGATATGAGAGAAAATATGCAGGTAGGAAAAATCCCAAACTTTCCCCCAACCTGCTCCTACTTCTTCCTACCCTTCTCTTACCAGGGAACATTGTATTTTACTTGTGATCTGATTACAGAAAAAAATTACCAGAAAGGTTGTCTAAACTCATAAACCACCAAATTAAGTGCTACCTGTAAAAGCAGATATATTTCATGTGTCTGATTATAAATGTTAAATTTATATGTTAAATTTATATGTTAAATTTGTATAAGTTAAATTTGGCCTGAACTAAACAAGCTAATATAAATGCTTTATACACCCATTAGATATCCTACCACATAACCAAATAGATATATGGCGTTGTGTATATGAAGACTATAAAATATTATATATACGTACAATACTAGTTACAAGTATATATGTAAAATATTTGCAGATATGAACATGAAAGGGAAGTTGAAGTCATATAAACAAATATAATGCCTTCAGTTTATTTTAGTTAAGTGTAGAACAGCAATAATAAATTACTCCCATTAGAAAACACAACTAAACAAACAATATTCAGCACTTGAACATGTTGAAAACTAGGTAGCCTTCTCTTAGAAATGTGGTTAAATTGAAAGTTGAAAGAACATGGATTCTGGCTTAAACTCCATCCCCTTATGATCTTGAGCGAAGTTTTTCAGATCCCTGATCATCAGTTTTGTCCAAATAAGGTAATGAAAATAGTAATACATCCCAGAATTATTATTAGAATTAAATGACAGTATATGTAAATTTCCTGGTGCTGACATGTGGGAATTCAATGTTAGTTTCTTTCCCTTTATTAATGTTGTAATCAGAGATGGTTGCCAATTTCTTTCTTCAGTACCATTGAATGTACTTATTCTAGGCTCATATTACTTAGAAACCATCAAACAACAAATACTGAGTTCCTGCAATACTCAAGGAGGTGTTGGTTAGCAGAAGTAGCAGCCTGAGAGCAGAACAAAAGAGGAATATTTTTCAGTGCACCTAATTTGCTCCTTTAGCTAACATTCTAATAGTAATTCTCACCCAGAAAATCCCTACTTTCAAGACAGAAAACAAGCTAGAAGAAGTTAGGTGATTTCCCAAATAGGAAAAGGAAATAGGAAGTAAATAGGAATGTTGGGCTTTAAATCCAGAATTGCTGACTACCAAAAATCATTCATGGTTTTTAGTCAGGTGATGCTGAACCTCAAATCCATCATTTGGTGAAGACTTTGTTTTTACATTATTTCACAGAGAAATTCAACATAGACTTAAAATCAGTTTAAATAGCTAAAATGGTAGAAAATAGTATGACACATAAATTACATATAAACACTTAGATGGTGAGCATTTATTTGAAGTGGTTGCCTTAGCCACTGTTTTAAAAATAGGCTCCAAATATTAGCATCTTCTACATGACTTTTTCTGACATAATTCAAAGCTACTATAAATCCCTGTTTCAGATTAGTTATGTCATTTCTACATCTTATTTTGTATGTTACAAGTAGATTTTATTTATTTCTATGCAATTCTTAAAAATATATCCTTTCCACATATTATGTGTTTAAAATACATGTTAAGCAGAGTTGGTTATAAATAAAGTTTTTTCAGATAGCATTGATAATTTATATCATCCCAACACATAGTCTTTTGGGTTAAGAATTGTTTGGAGCCTAATCAGTAGAAAAATGAAATACTATCATTGTCACTAAATTCGTTCGACATAGAATAGATTAGGTACTGCTCCCTATTAATAAAACACAAAATAGGCATAATTCCTATTTCAAATGAATTTTAAAAGCCTGTAACATGGACAAATGTAGCTATACATGAAATTTGTTTCAGTATGTGCACCTGTCAGGTGCATTTCTGATGCGACGACAAAGAAATACCTTTGATGGTTAGTCGAATGGAGGATGGTGAGTAATTGCAGCCTGCTACCTTGAGGGGAAAAGCTCACAGAAGATGCACTCCAATGTACAATCATGGACTTATTTTTATGATCATCATGATACAAATCAAGTGAGATATTCACAACCAGCCAATGCTGATTTGTGTGACTATTCCAGTGCTCTGCTTTGAAAAGCACTGTGTAGCCTTGGTTCACAGTCTGCTTTACTTTATGGCATAATGTGACAGTTGCTAAAAATGAGAAAGATGAGTTGTAATCATGGATTAGCTCTGTGTGTCATCTCTGCACATTACATTTTTGGTTGATTATAATCCAGTTTCCTCCAAACATGTATGCATTAAAGGGTATACTTTTAATGAAAATACTTTAGTGTAAACCTAGAAGTGCTGGGGGTGATGTGTCATGTGGTCAGAAGTATAATTCCATGTTTTCTTCCCCACAGAATGCCATAGTGTCTATTAAGGAGTTGTGTGGACTTCCTCCGATTGCCAGTCTGAAGCAGTGTCTGTTGACCTTGTCCTCTCGGCTCATCACCAGTGACAATACTCCCTCAGTCTCTCTTGTGATGAAAGACAACTTTCCTTATCTGGAGCCTCTGGGGGCAATTCCAGATGTGCAGAAAAAAATGTTGGCTGCCTATGATCTGGTAGGAAATTGTGACTCTATATTTCTTACCTGAATGTGTGTGTGTGTGGGGGGGAATCATCTGGCAGGGGCTCCTTTGTGTAACTCTGATGAGTAAATAACATTGCAGGTGGCAGACACAGCACACCCACTCAGCTTCCCCTAGGTCCCAGTGAAGACCTCTGAGGCAGTGCTTTGAACCCAGAGCCCCACAGATTACAAATAGAAATTCTCTGCTTTAGCAAGGAATGAATTATTGATAAAGTCTTCAAAGCACAATTTTGACCATCTAAATGATGTTAGCCTGCAACATAACCATTTAATTGTATACCTGTAGGAAATGAATTTATGCTTCTCACTGCTGTATGATGTTTGAGACAAAATATGTCTCTGGAATTTATATTTCTAAGATGATACTATTAAATGATTTTTTTCTGACTATATAATGGAATTTATGTAGCAATTAAATGTAAGGATAGTTATATTTTTGCATCTCCTAATTCCATAAAAAACTAAGGAGCAAATGAAAAATTGGAAAAATTTGTAACTTATATACCAGATAAAGTGTAAACTATCCTTAAAAATCAGTGAGAAAAAAATGGGGAAAAAAATCTTATGTCAATTAGGTTTAATTTCAGCTTGATAAAACAAACAGTGCAATACAATCATGGCTTAAAAATACAAAGTTTTAGGGGTGCCTGGGTGCCTCAGTTGGCTAAACATTAGACTCTTGATTTTTTGCTCGTCATCTCACAGCTCATGAGTTTGAGCCCTGCATCAGGCTCTGTGCTGACAGTGTGGAGCCTCCTTGGGATTCTCTGTCTTTCTCTCTCTACCTCCTACCCCTCCCTCAAAAATAAATAAATAAACATTAAAAAACATACAGTTGTACTCCTTCAAATAAAAATCTGGACCCAGCCTTCCAGGATGAAACTTCTATAAAGTTCTTAGGAACTTAGGCTCCCTCTACCTTTCTGCTCTACCATCCCTGCAGTGTGACCATTATTCTTCTGGTCCAAAATGGCTGCTAAAGCTCCAGCCATAAAATCTGCATTCCAGTCATCAGAAATGATGAAGAGGAAAAGAAAGTATATCTTCTGCCTTTAAGGACATTTCTCTGAAATAGCATAGATCATTTCTGCTTATATTTCATGAGCCTAGAGTTAAAACAGACACACTTAGCTGAAGAGGAGAATGGGAAGTATCTATGTCAAGGGGCTATGTGCTCAACTAAAAGTTATCTCTTCTGATACTAAGAAATAGAGGGAGGAGAGTTATTAGGGAATAAAAATAGTCCCTTTTTAATGTTTATTTTGAGAGAGTGCGAGAGTGTGTGTGTGTGTGCATGTGCATATGCACACGTGCACGCACACACACACGAGCAAGTGAGGGAGGGGCAGAGGCAGAGAGAGAGAGACAGAAAGAGAGAGAGGGAGAGAGAGAATTCCAAACAGGCTCTAACTGTCAGCACAGATCCCGACGCAGGTATCCCCACAAACCATGAGATCATGACCTGAGCCGAAATCAAGAGTCCACGTGACCGAGCCACCCAGGTGTCCCACAAATATTCTTTACTTCAGAGATGAACAGGCAGTTCATGTATCTCTTCCTCCTAAAAAAAAAGACAATGAAAACCTAAAACCATATTTAACCTTAAAATGAGTTTTAGGTTAAAGATATTAAAGAAATGTAGTGAGATATTCCCTCTCATGGGCACTAAAAAATATCATACCTCTGATAGAGAATTTAAGATAATGGATACTCTCATCCATCTACCTCTACTGGGAAAACAAATTGATATAATCTTTTGGGAGAAAAATTTAGCAATAGTATTGAAAATGTTTACCTCATTTGATTTATGTATTTCTTTCCTGGGATTTATTCTAAAGCAATAATGATATGCATAAACATTTATGTTTAATAATGTCAACATAGAACTATAGTTAAATAAAATATAGTAAACCAAGATGTATGCTCTTGAACCCACTAAAATCATGCATTAGAAGAATATTTAAAGGTATGGAAAACTTCTCATAACATATTTTGTGAAAAAGCCTGGTTATAAAAATATACACTATAGGATTTATATTGTATTTACATGTATACATATCTACAATGTTAGCAAAATATTCATGGTAAGTATTTTTAAATAAAGAGAGTGAACTTTATTTTCTTATTTATGCTTTTCTAATTTTTATTCTCTATTTGCCAAACTCTTTACAAGGAACCCAACTAATTTTCATAATTGAAAAATATTTTATCATTAAAAAACGACTAGAGGAAAAACATTTGGGATACACATCCTATAATTGAAAAAGAAAAAACCCCATAGAATGCATTCTTCTTCTGAATTATCATACCTCTTATAAACTGTATTCCATGACTGCTGGGGGAAAAGTTCACCTATTACCTATATCTCATTTTTCATGAAATCAGTTTTTTCATCATAAAAGCAGGGACTGAAAGCTATTCAGTGAATAGGTATAATTGCCATTTAAGAGGTGAAATTAGGGTACTAGTTGCCATAGAGACAGACAGTGGAAATCACTTATTCCTCCAATTCTCTGTGAAACTAAGAAAGAAAAATCATTCCCTGGGAGGGGAGTCTATTCCCCTGGAGCTGGGCTTGGAAAAGGCAGCTTACAAAAGCACCTGGACTGTGGTTGGCCAGTTTCCATTTCACATCTCCAAGTGTCCGATGCTGTTTTGTTTCCTCAGTTTTATCTGTGGGAGCTAAATCTGAACATCAACCTTTTCTCATTTGTATTTTTAAAATGCAAGTTGTAATTACAGGCTTAGCATGATTTTTCAAAGCTTAAAGTAAAAGTTGGAGTAGAAAACAGAAATACTTACAATGATATATTCATTTATAGTTCCCCATGGAAATGATTTATGGAAATAATTTTGAGTGTAAATATCCCTATGCCAAATGGCAAACTCAGAAGACCTTGCAAGTAATTGAAAACTCTTTTGACAGCTCTGCTGGGTTATTTCTTTTAGGGAGGAAGTGGGTAGAAACAGATATAAATAATGATGATATTAGCCTCGAACGTGAAAACACCATTTTTACTTTCTAGGATTTGCATTGTATTGGTTGGCACCTTCAAGCTCTTGATATATTTGTGTTAATATTTATTTTAAAGAAGTCTTCTAAGATACTCTGCAGATCTAGAATGATCATTTAAAACACATAAATCTGATCATGTCACTTTCCTGCCTAAAATCCTACATTGGCTTCCCATTAATATAAAATTGAAACTCCTTACTGTGCTCTATAGGGTCATTTATGATCGTGGTGTATAAGGTCATTTATGATCAGGCCTTGCATACCTATCTCACTCCCTTCTCCCAGCCTCCTCTGCCTCTCCCAGCTCACCCCCACAGTCTTTCTTCTGTTCACTCCCCCCAGCCACATGGGGTTTCTTTCTTTCTTCAATCAGGTCAAGTTTGTTTCCATCTCTGGGTTATTTTATTTGTGGTTCCCTCTGCCTGGAATCTTCTCTTGCATGAATAGTTGCTTCTTATCTCTTAATTTTTAGTTCAAATGTCATATCCTCAGAGAAGTCTTCCCTGGTAACTGTCCCCACTTGTTGCTCTGTCACATAACCTTATATATTTCCATCATCCTACTTAGCAGTAATGAAAAATATTTTGCTTGACTTTTTGTTGAATTTCTGCCCTCCTTTCCCCTTCAATTTGAATGTATACTCCATGAGGGCCCAGACCCTGTGTGTTGCTTCCTACAGTTACCTCCCTCATCTAAAACAGTGCTGGCATGGACTATATTGCCAATTAATGTTAGCCGAATAAAAAACAAATAGAAGCATTTATTGTTGGCAGAAATAGTATAGTTCTGATGCCATAATTGATGGGTTTTATGGTAAATCTTTAAATCTCCTTTGTTTTACCTCTATGACACCACTGTAACCAAACTGTTCCCTGTCTTATACTTGTAGTTAAAAAACCCCTACAGACAAAGACAAAACTATGGAGACTGTAAAAAGATCAAGGGGCTGGAGATGGGCCACAGGGTGGGGTGAGGGAGGGAGGGATGAATAGGTAGAGCACAGAGGATTTTTAGGACACTGAAACTATTCTTTTTTTTTTTTTAAGTTTATTTATTGTGAGAAAGAGTGAGAGAGCACGTGCAGGGGAGGGGCAGAGAGAGGGAGAATCCCAAGCAGGCTCTGCATTGCCAGTGCAGAGCTCAATGCGGGGCTCCAATTCATGAACTGTGAGATCATGACCTGAACTGAAACCAACGGAGCCACCCAGGCACCCCCACTGAAACTATTCTATGTGATACTTTAATAGTGGATATATATCATTATACATTTGTCAAAATTAATACAGTGTATAACAGAGTTAACTCTAATGTAAAGTATGGGCTTTAATAATACTGTATCAATATTGGCTCATCAACTATAATAAATGTACCACATTAAAGAAAGATGTTAACAGTAGGAAAATGAGGATGGGCTCAGGGCGTTTATAGGAATTCTATGTACTTTCAGCTCAGTTTTTATGTAAACCTAAAACTTTTTGTAAAAATAAAGTCTAAAAAAATCCTTTACAGACTATTAATAAAAAAAAAAGTTGGATGACTAAGGCTGAAGATAAATCCTGGGTGGTGGTGGTGGTGGTGGGGGGGGCACGTATTCCAAAATGAACAGCTTGTATGTTCAACTTAGACTCAAATCACTTAAATATTTGGATTTCTCAAAAATGGTAATGAATTATATAGACGCTATCCAAGAGGAAAAGTTGTAACTACTAAAAAAAACATAGAATACATTTACAATAAAAAAAGACCTGAAGTCATTTCTGAACAGATACAAATTTGGCTTATTTCAGTATCAAAAGAAACAAATCAGGCAACAAGTAACCTCCATTTACTGAAAGCCAACCTGAGTGTATCAAACTATCCTATTTATCAACGGGAAATAAAATGAAAATATTTTAGAAAACATTAACCCTGAGTTCCTCTGCATAGATTTCCCCCCCCCTAAATTTAGCTTTTCCCTAATGACCTGAGATGGCTCTATTCCTTATCAAACACCGGCTAATTTAATATTTGGAAATATTTCTTCTTGAGGGTCTTAAAGATTCAGTCTTAAAAGTCATTTTAGTATTAACATTGCAATTATAATTCTATTGTAGTATCTGTGTTGATATCAAGAAATCAAATATATATCTACTATATATCCATAGTAGAGTAGGCTTATTTACATGGTGTAATTTCAGAAGACACCTTCCCTCCCATTCTGTATCTTATTTAAAATATAGGTTTTCTATCTGGTACTTGAAATTCCAAAATTATAATCAATTCCTTTGGGTTAAGACTTTTTATTCTCTTTTAAAATGCCAAAAAAAAGGGGGCACCTGGGTGGCTCAGTCGGTTGAGTGTCCGACTTTGGTTCAGGTCATGCTCTTGTGGTTCACAAGTCTGAGCCCGCGTCGGGCTCTGTGCTGACAGCTCAGAGCCTGGAACCTGCTTTGGATTCTGTGTCTCCCTCTCTCTCTGCCCCTCCCCCGCTAGCACTCTGTCTCTCTCTCCCAAAAATAAATAAACATTAAAAAAATTTAAATGGCAAAAAAATAGCTATGAATAATAATACAGTGGGTTATCAGTAATTTGTGGCTTTGAGTGAACGTAACAGATCCTGTCCTGCAACAAATTTTTACCTGGGAAAAGGAAGAGATCTTAATGACAGAGTGTTCCTCAAGTCTGGGTTAGCTGAGGGTGAGTTTGCTCAAAGAATTACAATTTTTCCTAAGAACAATGCTGTTTACAATATCCCTTAATACTCTGAATAGGGATGTAGCTATAAACATCTGTCTGATATTTGGGGCAGCTGAAGCAGAGGTGATTTTCCTGATAGCAAATACATGTCCCAGCCAGAGGTGGGATGGGACAGCTTCTGAAAAGCACTAAAGCAAACTGGGAACATTATTAATCAATAACTTAGGCAAGTAGAATGGGTTCTAAAAGCTGAAGGTGGAATTGATGCCTCCTTCCTGAACTAAAGATCCACAGTGGAGGGCTATTGGTATTAGGCTTGCTACATTGCCATTTCAGTGGTCCTGTGGTCACCAGGACAGATTTTCAGAAATTGTCCCCAGGATATAATTGAAAGCCAGAGCACCACTTCTAAGTGACCTGTCCCTTTATTGCACTGTGATTTTTTAATTAATTAATTTTTTATTTTTTTTGCCCAGGTCTCTGAAAGAGTAAGCTTCACTTGCCCACTCTGGATTTTCTCTTTCTCTAAGAAAATTGGGGCTCCTGGGTGGCTCAGTTGGTTACGCATCCAACTCTTGATTTTGGCTCAGGTCATGACCTTACTGTTTGGAGACTGAGTCCTGTGTTGAGCTCTGTACTGACAGTGTGCAGCCTGCTTGGGATTCTCTTGATCCCTCTCTCTCTGCTCCTCCCCCACTCATGCTCTCTCTCTCTCTCTCTCTCTATGTGAAAATAAACAAACAAACAAACAAAATATCCACTGAAGTAGGAAATATAGAGTCGCTGTCAAGTCTTTTAAGGTTGCTAATGCAATATAATTATGTTTTACAAATAAAAATGATGTAAGGTTTTGTTGTTGTTGTTGTTGTTGTTAGGAATAGTCTAATTCTTGGGGCTGTTAAAAAATGGAATTGGTTACCTAAAGAGCTGCCCAGTGTTAGAGCCAAGCATGGAGATATTTAATTTTATAAACATTGACTGAGTTCTTCCCATGTGCAAGCCACTGGTTTGAATGCTCTGGAAGGTATAGCAAGCAGATGCTGTGTTCCAGCAGCTTACAATTAGGGCAGGTGACATGGTAAGGTCCATCCCAGGCCTATGAGTCTGTGGCTGGTGATCTTCTTATGTTCTTTTTTTTTTTTTTTAATTTTTTTTCAACGTTTTTTATTTATTTTTGGGACAGAGAGAGACAGAGCATGAACGGGGGAGGGGCAGAGAGAGAGGGAGACACAGAATCGGAAACAGGCTCCAGGCTCTGAGCCATCAGCCCAGAGCCTGACGCGGGGCTCGAACTCACGGACCGCGAGATTGTGACCTGGCTGAAGTCGGACGCTTAACCGACTGCGCCACCCAGGCGCCCCTTTTCATTTAAAAAAAAAATTTTTTTTTTCATGTTCTTTATCATTTAACATGAAGTTGCAACAGTGGGCAATTTCATTGGAAAATACTTTATAATTTCAGTAGGACACTGTCAAAATTAGTTTGTTTTAATAGATAGGACTTTTTTCTTTCTACAATAGTATTTGTATGCATGTCGATTTCATATTATTTTTGAAACCCATCTTTAGCCCCAACCTTAATGTTTTACTCTAGTCACATTGCTACATTTGAATACAGAACATTCTTGGGTGTCTAAAGAACCAACATCAAAAATTTCATAGGTCAAAAACTGGTTCATCTTCTTATTTCCTAGGTATTCATTTACCATTTCCAGACCACTGCAAAAGATACCACCTTGCCAATCATCCTCAGTTCCTCTAAATCATTTCAAATGCTTTCTCTCTATTAACTCCAATAAGGTCTTTTAATTTATAATTCAATATTAATGAGATCCATTGCTTTTTTTCCTCATGTTTTTCTCATGTGTCCATTTTCTTTTTTTCTTTTTTGAGGGAGAGAAGGAGAAAGAGAGAGAGAGAGAGAGAGAGGGAGAGAGAGAGAGAGAGAGAGAGCATCTGAAGCAGGCTCCATGCTCAGTGTAGAGGCTGATGTGGGGCTTGGGATCATGACCTGAGCCAAATGCAAGAGTCTTATGCTTAACCCACTGAGCTACCCAGGTGCCCCATGTATCTATTTTCTTATATTGACTTAGCCAGGGTTCTTACCAGACTCTCTTCTTCTCCTACCTGAATTTTTTAGTAGGTTGACTAGTCCCTCATTTAGTCTCTACCTTTCCCTAATTCAACAATTGGAATAATCATTCTCAAATTCTATTTTTGAGTTTTTACTAGACTTGCAAAATCTTCACCCACCAGTGCTGGCTGTTTTGCCAATCTCACTTCCCATTTCCTTCTGTTTGAACCCTCTCCTTCAGTTAAGCTGACGTATTTCCCACCTCCTTTTTATTTTCCATCCTTTGTATCTCCTTTCTATACCACCTGGAATGCCTTCTTAGCCTTAGTTCACTCTCCATTATTCTAAGTCCAGCCCTTTGTCCTAACTTCTCACAAAATTGACCTTATTAAGAAAAGAGTCATTTATTGAATTTATTCATAACATTCAGTACATACCAACTATAAAGAACTTTAGTAGATTTTGTACAATACAGAGACGAATAAACAGAGACAGTTATCAGCACAAATAGCTATTTGTAAAGCATGATGGGCCTTTGACTCTTTGACAACAAAAAACAACACTTACTCTTTCAATATATCATTTTGTATAAGTCATTAAGCTTTTGATTAGTCAACTCAATAAACAGGTCTTAGACACGTTACTGTGCAAGTTGCTGAGGGGGAGAAATGGTATGAATCAAAATTTCTATCCTTGAGGAATAAAAAATCCTGATGAGAAGGCAGGACTTAATGCCTTACAAGGGCAGGAACAGTGGGCTGCCTGGGTGGCTCAGTGGGTTTAGTGTCTGACTTCAGGTCATGATTTCACGGTTTTTGAGTTCAGGCCCTGCGTCAGCTCTGTGCTGACAGCTGGGAGCCTGCTTTGGATTCTGTGTCTCCCTCTCTGCCCCTCCCCACTCACACTCTGTCTCTCTCTCTCTCAAAAGTAAATAAACATTAAAAATTTTTGAAAAGGGGGGGCATGAATAGAGACATACAACATCTACATAGTGGAGCAGATGATGTTTTATGTCCTAAAGTGGATGGAGTCTAAGGAACTTAAGTAATACGATGGACTTTTCACAGTGACTTGTAATACACCCCACTCCCATTTCCACTCCATGCTCAACAGAATTTTATTTGCAAAGAATTTTTTTTTGAAAAACGTTCTGTCTCTCTAGAATGTTTTTATTTTCACTCACCTCTCCCTTCTCTAAAGAAGCCCTAGCCTTTCTGTCCAGGGTCTACTCCAGAGCACTGGGGAGGTAATTCAAGGATCTATGACCCTTGTTACTCATGGGCAACTTATTTGTACATTCTCAGGTTATGATAGAACCTTCGTAAGGAGTAGCAGATACAAATGAGAAGTCCCTATCTGCAACTAATTTTAAAAGAAAAATGCTGTCCAACCTTTATATGATTTTTTTCTTCAGATAGCTGAATTTTTTCTTTTCTAATGTTCTGACCTGTCTACTTTTTCATGAATCATCAAGAAGTATTTGTTTAACATATTTGGGCTTTTTCAGTGTTTTAAATTAATGTGAAAACTTTTAGGTAATTAATGTTTTGAATACAATATTCAGAGGTGGAATACTTACAGGAGATTGCAACTGAAAAATAAGCCCAAAGTATTCTCTGAAGGTGACTTCTGTGCTGAATTATTTAACATTAACATAAAAGTTAAAACTTTACTATGATAAGAGCAACAGATTTTCTGACGATATAAAAGAAAGCAAAAACAATCTTGAGAACGTGGGTCAAGGGTTATTTAATCTTTTACTAAGTCAGTCGGGGGTATGATTTGGAGAGCAGTTGGTTTTGTTAGCATGATCAGGAATCTAGCAAAAAGAACTAATTGCTATCTTTGATTACTCTTGTAATGGAATCAATATGCTGCCAGGTTATCAGTTAAGCGGAACATAATGGGTTGTTAGTGTTATTACAAAGATACATTGAGGCTCAGGAAAGGAAAAAGTTGTGGTATGTCTGCAGTCTCTCAATATAGTTTTACTTATTGAAATCAATTTGAATTGAAATTAGGTAAGTCACAGATACTCTCCTATCACTCTCTCATTGTGAAATTTGTGTAGAACTTTATATTGGTTTGCTTTTCAAAAAGCTAACTGTATACTAATAGAATGCAAAAAAAAAAAAAAAAAAAAAAAAGAGCCCGCTGGTAGGTGCTCAAATAGAGCTGCTTATTTAAAAACAAGGTATCATATGCTCAGTGCATTGAAACTTCTACTTGTAGGTGTAGCAATGTCTTCTGATACATTTTTTGCATATTGGGGGAAGTGTCAACGTCTTGAAGGTTGACAGCATTTCCACTTGGTACCAGCATTCCAAGGACACCGGACCTCAGAGGTGAATCAATAAGCTGTCTACATCACAGGCTAGATCTCTGTGAAATATTGTGCACGCATCCTCAAAGTGTGCTTTGCATTTCTGAAGACTCAAGTGAAATTCTCGAGTTGGTTCACAATGGTTAGTAACCTGACAATTTTTTTTTTATGAATGAACTAAAATTTAAAATTTAATCATAGTGGAGACAAAAACAAACATTTCTAATGGTTATTCAAGATATAGCTGACAACTATATTATGGAAATAGAACATCTGGAGAAAAGAAAAGGTAAAATGATCCCCCTATGCAGACAGCAGCTCCCTGAAGTAGATCTTATCACTGTCATGGATGTGGAGACAAATGTTTGGCCTGCTCCGTGTGAGTTCTCTTGTCCTGTATCATCATGAATGAGGCTTGAAAATGTAACATAGAGTTAATCCCAGGACAGAGAATACTTTGTTCCATACATCAAATGCAGTGGACTTCCAGTAAGCTTGCAAATGTTCTGGCCTTATATGTGTATCTGTTTCACTGAAATTAACAATCTCAATAAGATTGACTTTGCTTAAAATCAACAGATGCCAATTTATTAACAATCCATTGGATTTAAAACTTTTAAAGAAATTAAAAATTGAAGGAAGTTGTGTTCATTCTAGTTGGCAAATATATATGTAAATATATATTTGATTTTAAAAGGTATCAAGTTTGATAAAATTTAAGTCTTATTTCAAGTTTTTTTCTTTTTCTTTTCTTTCTTTCTTTCTCTTTCTTTCTTTCTTTCTTTCTTTCTTTCTTTCTTTCTTAGAGTAAGAGAGCCTGAGCGGGGCAGGTGCAGAGAGAGAGGGATAGAGGGAAAAATCCCAAGCAGTCTCCAAACTGTCAGGTCAGAGCCTGACGCAGGGCTCAAACTCACGAACTGGAGCATCATGATCTGAGCCAAAATGGAGTCAGAGGCTTAACTGACTGAGGAACCCAGACGCCCCTCAGTCTTCTTAAGAGGAGAGAACAAAATAGGTCTAGAGCAGATTGGCATATTCTTAAGTGATTAACTTTCCAAATTTGATAACTCCTTCCTGAAAGAGCAGTAGATGCCACTGAGTATATTTCTCTCTAGGTTTGATAGGAAGAATATCTATGTTGGTTAATGCCTGCTGCAAATTAGACGTGGAAGGAGAAGTAGTCAGGGAAACATGTATTTTTATGATACTTTACTTGGTGAATTTTACTTTATTAACATTTATCACAAATTTGTACTTGCAGTGGAAATTCTGCACTTTAATATAACATCAGTATCACAAAGCAACTCATAAGCTTAGATCTGCTCCTCATGAACCTCGGTTCTAGTCTAAACTATTTCACTGACCAGCTGTTTGGTTTTAGGAAAGCCCATGTAGGCTCAATTTTTTCTCTTATAAAATGGTGTTGTCCATGATAGATGGTCCTGAAGGTGACTTGTAAATATAAAGTTCTGTGGTTCTAAGAATTTGAATATACTCAGGAGAAAATTGGAATCTGTGGAAGGTTTATGAGTCATGATATGACAAAAATTGATCTTTTTAGTACCATTCAGTGGTTACATTGACTCTGCAATGATCCCAGGCAATTAAATTCCCTATTTTTAAAAGTTGTTTAAAAATTTATTTTGAAAAAGAGAGAGAGAAAGAGAGGGACAGTGTGAGTGGGGGAGGGGCAGAGAGAGGGGATGAGAGAGAATCCCAGGCAGGCTCCACACTGTCAGCTCAGAGCCTGATGTGGGGCTTGAACTCATGAACTGTGGGATCACGACCTGAGCCGAAATCAAGTGTTGGATGCTTAAATGATGGAACTACCCAGGTGCCCCTAAGTTCTCTATTGAGAAGAGCTGGAAGCACAGTTTATTCACACAGGTAGGACACTTTAGCCCATCCCTGAGTAAAAGCATTGCTATCCCCCTTTGGTAAAATTTTTATTTTATTTTATTATTTATTACTTTTTTAATGTTTATTTTTGAGAGAGAAAGAGAGAGCACTAGTGGGGGAGGGGCAAAGAGAGAGGGAGACACAGAGTCTGAAGCAGGCTCCAGGCTCTGAGCTGTCAGCACAGAGCTCAACGTGGGGCTCGAACTCACGAACTGTGAGACCATGACCTGAGCTGAAGTCGGACACTCAACTAACTGAGCTGCCCCGTTGCCCCTAAAATTTTTATTTTAAATAAATGATTTTGGTCTTAACTGAAAACACACCGCTGATTAGGACACATCTAATGCTTAAAGAAATGCTAATCTCTGTCTGAATAAGTCTTCTATTCTTTTAGATTCAAAGCCATGGTAAGGAAATAAGATCCATGAGGCAATATTCATGTGACAGAACCAAAGAAAAACTCTTTGTATTACTACAACAGACAGAGGCAACTGGGAGCTGAGGCTGAGACCTCCATGTAAACCCAGGATGCTGCCAGATTCTATCAACTGAGTCAACCTATCTTTGGCTGAATAAGTACACTGACTACCCAGCAAGGAGATTCTATGAGGACATGCTTCTCACCTTCTCTCCTTAGCTTTTGCATTTTACATTTCATTTCTGTCAGGATCTGTAGAGACCTAGGAAGGAGATTAAACGCAAATCAACCATTTCCCCTTCTTTACAACTTAGATATAAAGCCAGGGGGAGAGGTTGAAGTTGTTGATTTAAATTTGGTTTGGAATTATTGGTATATTTTGGCCATCTATCTTATTTGTTTTCCCTACAACTACTAACTGAAAGTTGACTGCAGAAAATAGAATAAAATTATTTTTCTAAATACAATGGAAGCTGTTACCATAGAGAAAATGATCAAAAGCTCTTATGAGAAAAGTCCATATGAGCAATGATATTAAGTTCTGGGAATATTGATGATGAGTATTTTCAGAGTAATAGTTAGGACTTTTATTACTAAAAGATTTCAGGTTATCCAGAATATCTCATTGAGATATTCTGTGTGGAAAATTAAATCACACTTGACTATCTCACTACAAAGTGATCTGTTAGACAATGGGAAATACAAACTTCTTACACTATGGGGTGAACAAATATTTATTTGGGGGATTTTTAAGATAACTTGAATCATAGAGTTTATTGAATGTTTTGGTCCTGATTTATTTTACCTTAAATAAGTAACAATGTTTAAAAATGTATTTTCTAATACTTGAGTAGTGTATTTTCTATAGGTATAATCCTATTAAAAGGATTATTTGAAGGGGAATTCAGAACATATTGGATTATAGAAAAGTGGAGAAGCCTAGAAAAAAAGACTAGAGATAAAAAGAAATGAGTTCAAAAAGACAATTATAGGTTTGAGAAGTGATCAATAATAAATAAAATACTTTCTTGTGTGTAAATGTGTGGGTAATCGATATGTAGAAGAAAAAAAGATCACAGAGTTAAATAGGGAAAAGGTGATTCTATAAATGAATTGATGTATCTGGGGATATAAAGGTAAATGAGTAAATGATCTACTAGAATTACAATTTACTAGAGAAATGAAGTGTGAGAGATAATGTAAGTAAGCAGTTGATTGTAACTTGATATAGAAAATAAGACATTTTGTAAACAGACTAACAAAATAGAATGTTCTTGGGATTTGGAGGTGAGAGGTGGAGAGGAAGGGAAATCAGGACACCAGTGGAAGAGGGGGGCACTCAAGTGAGTTTTGAGGCTGATGGGATTTTGACCAAGGGAGGTGGCTTATTCAGAAGACTTCCCTGATAGAAAGAAATCTGAGGAAGGAGGAATAAGTGGGGTGTGTTTGGAGAAGTGTGAGCCACACTTGGACCTGGGAGAATTGAGAAGCCATAGGGGAAGAGGCTGCTGAGGCAAATAAGAAGACTCAAACTGGAGTTAGAAAATTTTACATCATCTAACAGGCAAAGGAGAAAATAACAAATCTAGGAAGTAGCTAGTGCTATGCTTTTGGACGATGATTCTGGAAGTGATATTTGGAGGGAGTGAGGTGGGAAGGACCAGAACCTGCCAGTAGCCAAGAGGGATTCAAAGCCATCTTTGAGTGTCTCCAAGGGAGTTTTGGGCGCGTTTGGAGAAAATAGGAGATCTACACTTTTTGGCAGGAGTAGAGGTGGGAATGGGGTGAGGCAGGGAAAGTAAAATGGAGGTTAAGAACATTTGAGCTGCCTCTGGAAGGATAATTAGAATTTGAAAGATGGGCCAGAGAGTGAGAATGAAGGCTTAAACCAGGAGTGTTGTGATAAAGAAGGAAGCAAAGGGATAAAAGTGGCAGGTTAGGCAAGACTTGGTGACTGACAGAATGTGGGAGCTCACCTTCTGGATGTAGTGAGGCAGAGTGTGTTGGTGATCTGAACCTGGGTGTCTGGAAGAGACAGAGAATGCTGGAAATTACAGATACAGCTATCTGATAGTAAGCAACTCCACCTTATTTTGTTCTCTGCAGAGAGCACACTCAAAGGGGTGACTAAATGAGTAAATGAGGGCTTTGGTTATAAAAGTATGGGTATGGGTTAGTAAAGCATCAGTGGGCGGTGAGCACCACAGGTATAGCAACAGTAGAAAGCTGTCATCACTTGCAGACCTAAAGGAAAAGGGGAAGGAGCCATTCCTGGCACTCAGTAATATGGTACCTGCCAGAACGGGGCCACTTGACAGGAGCTGTGGCCTTGTAGAGAGGAAGCTATGGAGCCACAGTCTGGCAGGGAGGAGATGATCAAGGAGTAACTGCCCTAAACCTCTCTCCTCCCGCCTCCTGTCCTGATCCCTTGCAGGTGGGTCCCATTGGCCAATCCTAACAGGAATCAGAGGCAAGGGAGCCTGCTTGATGTTGCCCACAGAGATCAACTTCCCCAGCCCAGAGCATGGCAGACAGGGGATCTAGAGAGCCGAATAGAGAGGGCCCAGCAACTCCTCAGTAAAAATATTTTGAGAATTTATTCATTCATAAATATACAAACTCAGTAACATACCAATTCATACAGTGTAAAAGAAATCAAGAATAGAAATCAGCGTTGGATTTTAAAAGTTTTACTTATGAATAATAGAAGTAAATCTTTTTGCTCTTCCAGTGTGATTGAATATGTTGATCTGATCCGACTGTCATTGTTATCACTTGTCAGTGTTGCTGAGAAAGAAATCATGGCGTGAATAGAACGAGGAGCTGCTCTGCCATCTTCACGTTTTTGCTTGTGCTTATGTAATCTTCATTTTCCTTTCAGGAATGCATATCTGGAAGGCTTAGTTTATCTAGAACAAGAAAATATAAGTGGTACTTACTCTACTACTTTACAGCCATATGTAAGTTGAAATATTCTGGAAGAAACTAATAAATGAGTGCTGTTGTCAGCCCTTACCTAATGTGGAATTACCTTCTTCATCTTACCTCAGTTCCCACCTTAGAGATACTTGATCATGATTTTGCAAGGGGGGCAGGATCAGTCTATAAAGCTTAATTTCCTTGCTAGTTTTATGGGTTAAATAAATGTGAATAAAAGTCCTCATTGTTTCTCCTTACACCTCAAAGGATTATCTTGTGCTCCCCGCCCCAGAGTACATGTACCTCCCTACTTTGGAAACCACTGCTATACACCGTTGGAGGTATGAATCTGGAATTTAGGAGAGAGCTGAGCGTTGAAGATGTTGGCTTTGAAGGGATCTGCATGAATACAAATTTCATAGCTCTAAGCACGGATGGAATTGCTAAGAGGAGAGATAATGATGAATGGAAACAGTGGAGAGCTTAGGCCAGGCAGCTGGGAGGATTCCTACATGTATGGATATAAAAAAGGAGAAAGAGGTAGTACAGAAGTCAGAGAAAGAGCAAAGCATGAAAAGAACCAAGGTCCCAGAAATCAAGGAGGGCTGATCAGAGGTGTCAGCTGCTGAGTTGGGAATGAATGAAGACCAAGGGTTGGCCAGGTGTAGTTGATCATGAGGTCAAGGTTAAACTTTGAAGGTCTTGGTGGAGTCTTGCATGAGTCAAAACAATGAATGTGGGCTAATTTTTAACGGAAGGATTAATGAGGACAACCATTCAAAGGCCAATAGAATATTTATTATTGTTTTTGTTTGCTTACTTTAAAGTAGGAGATGTTGTGTGGAGAAGGGAAAAAGGCGGGAGAGAGGTAGAAATTTTGGAAAAAAAAAAAGAAGGAATCATTAGAAACAGATTCCTGAGGGAAGCAGTAGAGATGGGTTTGAAAGTCTAGGTACAAGGGTAGCCATGACAGAGAGGATACTTCCTTCTCAGGTTGTTACAAAGAGGCTATGGTGTTTTTGGATGCAGAAGTTATATTCCTTTTATACTCAACACTGAGGAGATACTTAGTAAAATACTGCAAAGAAAACTGGCCACAAATTAATAGTTTCTTAAAATCAAAGAATATGTTCTCTACTGAGAGCAAAACCAAGGGAAATGAGTGTAAGATGTCAATCAAGATTTAATAAAGGAAATGATCAATCCTGTTACTTTTTTGAGTTTTTCTTAAAAAGGGCAAATTTGAATCTGGTTGAAATGGATTGATTATGGGCATGCTCACACATTTTTTTTTTTTTTCTGACAGGCTGGGCCAGGTGACTTTGGAAATGCTATATTTTATTCTCAAAAAGATTGCAAGTATTTGAAGGCATGCATTCTCTCCTGGAGTATGGGCAGGGCAGACAAAATCAGAGGGGTGCTATTTTTTTCATGACAATAAGTGGATGCCAGGAAACTGCAATTTTAATTCCAGCTTGATAATTAATTAGTTCTATTTTTTGGACAAGAATCTTAACTTCTATAACTCTTCACTTCTTTTTTTCTAAAACCAAAATTAAGGGGGTGGCCATGATATCTAAGATTCTTTTGGTCTTAAAATTAAATGATTCTAAAAATGTATATCATATTACCTATTTTGCTTATGGTAAAGTCACAAAATATGTCCATTATTTATGAATGTTTCCCTTGCTTGAATTTCATGAAAATATTCTGTCTACTACTTAACTATTGTAGTATATAACTTTTGAAAGTATAATAAAACTCAATTGATGTTGTATGCATGGATGCTAAGCTTAGAAAAGACTGAATCAGATTGCCCTCATATTTAATCTTTTTCTGCTTATCAGTTTCATTCACTTGGAAGCTTTAGTCAGTTAGGCTACTATTAGTCATTTCGTAAATTGTTATTCACTAGCTTTCCACTTCCTTTTGAGAGTTGAAAGAGTTAATGCAGTTAAAATGTTTGACTCAGTCTAGAACTTCTTGGGTATCTATTTTTATGGTTTTGATGGTCAATTTAACTCTCCAAATAAGTTACTTTCAACTACTACTTTAGGCAGAAAATATGAGTAATTGAATTTTGTTTGGTTGAATTAATTATCCCATTTCATTCATGCATTTGAGTAGACTTCCCTGCTAGACTCTGAGCTCCATGAAGCTAGAGATGTGTCTGTTTTTACTCCTTAATGCATCATATCCCATGTACTTACCACAGTGCTTACAAATTTGTGATTCAATATTCTTTCCCATTTAAAATTTGTAATCATAAACCACTTTATATTTGTCAGTGATTATACAAGGCTAATCTGTTCAACAGCACTTAATTATGAAAGATGTCTTACCCCAGACCTTCATGTCCACTTTGCATTCTGCCTTAAAGTCCCTTCAGAATATTCAGACACACAAAACACAGCATAGCCAGATGAGATGGGACAGCGTTTATTGGGGGTAGAAGAGTGGCTGGAAATTCAAGTGTTAGTTTGCCTCTTGGTTCCCTTTCTTTAGTCACTTCTTCAAAGGGACCCCCAGGCCTTGTCATCCTGATCACAACTTCTTTGCTGATTATCATCTTCCCCCTTCTTCATGTACAGATTTTTCTTTTCTCCATCTCTCCAATAGTTGTCTTATTTCCCCTACTTCATTCAGTAGATTAATTATTCCTTGGACGTTTTTGCTTTCTATTCAAACGTAAAGGTCAGGGACAACCATTTCGGTGTTATTGCCTACAAGCTCTGTTGAATAATTGGTGTCTCTGAAATCTGACCCACTCCTCATTCTTGCCAGTGGAGCTGGAGCCCTTTTAGAGGGAGGACCAGACCGCCACCATTTTGGGGCCACTCAAATCTAAGCTGCTAACTTCACTGATGTGTTCAGTAGTCCTTTAGCTCATTACTAGGTGATGCCTTATTTTGATTCTTGTTGCTATTGTTCCAGTACCACTTGCCTTATTGTTGCAGTTACGTTTGGAGTGAGGCGATGGAATAGAGGTGTTCCTGAATGTGATCTGGGGCTGAAAGAATGTGTATACATCTATTTAGCAATTACTTATTTGGCACTCATGATGTGCCAAGCATGTTACGTGACTGAAGCAATTATAAGGTAGGTGCTTCTAGTGGTAGTGCTAGAATGAATGGGGGTTGGAGCACACGTTATCCCTCCGTCTCCTACCTCTTGTGGTCAGGGCCATGGTTCCCCATTACTGCCAGCATCAGGAGAGTCTCTCTGTGTGTTGTCTTTCCAATGAGTCAGTTTAAGGACTGCTAACAACCACCTTTTTTTATTTTTGTGACAGATGATTCAAGAGAGCCGGTTTCTCATAGAAATGGCAGATACAGTCCAGGAAAAGATTGTGCAGTGTCAGAAAGCAGGTAATCCCCCCAACTCCTGCCCCATTTCATTTAGAAACTTAATGATAATTCTTGGTAGATTTTTCAAGTTTCCATTTTTACTCTTAAAATTCAAATATTTTATGCCATAGTTTATCTATAAATTTGAGTTAAACTTAAGTCTTTGTTTAGTACAGAAGAAGTCTTGGTGACAGTAGGTGGGTTGTATGTATATAGGGGGGTAATGTCTGAAGATGTCTAGAGAGGTGAGGGGTTCTGAATCTACTTTTGTGGTTTTTACTACACATTGCTCCTTAAGAACTACCTCATTTTTACAATTTGAACCATAATCCTATTAATCTTCTAGGCTTTGGCCTCATTTATTAGTCATCCTTTTAAATGTATTCTTTCTTTAAGGAGAGGGTGGATTACATCTCTGTGAGGGTACCCCTTTGTTGATTTATATTCACCTTCATCCATACTCTATACTTTTGTCTTTCTTGGATTTATATTCTCCTTGATTCCGACGCACAATAAATAGGATGAAGGAGATGACAATAATGACAATTGCTTGATATATTGGCATATGATATACTGTGCAAATACACTATGTTGCTTAGTCCTTATAACAACTCTACAAGGTAATCACCATTATATCCAATTTGTAGATGAACCATCTGAGATTCTGAGAGATTGAGTGAATCACCCAAGATGCCTATTAACACAAGGTAGAGCTGACCTTTGAACCCAGACCAGACTTTAAAAATGGTGCTGTTTGCTGACTTGGTCCACAGACTTAACTGTTTCTGTTGACAAAAAGCACAGAAATAATCCCACGTACTTATATAATGCTCCTATATGTGAGGCAGTACTTTGAGAGCCTTTTATGTGTTGACTCATTGAATCTTCACCACCATCCCTTGAGGTAAACACTCTTGTTATCACCATCTCACCAGTGAGGAAACTGGATCACAGAGAGGACTTGTTCATGCTTATGTAGCTAGTAAAGTGGTAGAGCCAGAGGGTAAGCCCGGCTCCACAGTCATGCTCTTACCATGTGCTATATTTGTGATGTTAACACTAAGAAGGTTAATGTGGTTTTGGGCTACGTTAATAAAAGTAGAGTAATTAGAATAAAGAGGGTGGTGGGCTACTTCAGCCTTGTGGGCTGCTACCCTACCTTGTGTGGGCTGCTTCAAGCCCACTTTGAATATGATGTTCCTACAAGCTCTTCTGGATGCAATGCAATATGCAATATGCAATCTTCCTGGATGTCATATTTAGAGAAGAGACATTATTAGTAAAGCTGAACCATGCTAGAATGTTCAATCTGGAGGAGAGAAGACTCCAGTGGACTTTATCTAACATCTTTCTTCAAATATTTAAAGGTTTGCACAGTGGAAAAGAGGTTGGACCTAACAGGTCTGGATCTAGCTAGCACCAAGGTTCCAGGGAGAGAGACTTTGGCTTGACATAAGGTATAGCTTTCCAAAGATGGCATAAGCTGTCCAGAAGAAAGTGTGATTCCCATCTCTGAGGATAGTGATATCTTTTATAGTATTCAAGCTTCTTAAAAAATAGTTGAGCTAAACATAATTTTAAGGTCATTCTCAAATATGAAACATTTAGGTATTTCCAGGAACTCTATTTACAAAACATGTTTTTATTTTTACTCAACATTTGTCGGTTAACCTTGTTATCCACATGGGCTCCAGGATCTACTGTCAATCTGTGGAGATGGTTTATAGGGAAAAGTAGAATAAGTGCATCTATCACATACGGTTATCAGTTGCACATTACGCTGTTTCATGTAAAAACCAGGTAGAAGACAAACAAGACATATGTACCCTGTTGGAAGAATTTGGTTCTTAACTTCCTTCTTATGTCTTTATCTATGCCTCCTGGCTGTTTCAAAGGTAATTTGGTCTAATGCATCCATTATTGTTAGTTTGCCCCTAAGGACAGCCATTGGTGGGGATGAACAGAATGAGAAGGAGCATTCAATTCAGGGATTTCAAAATTATAAGAGAAGGGCAGGCATGGGAAATAATAACATTTTTCATAATAAAATGTTTTTCTGAAATAGCATCATACTAAGAATTCTTACATGTTCTCTTTTCAAAGGGATGGAATTTCACGAGGAACTTCATAATCTAGGGGCGAAAGAAGGCTTGAAAGGAAGAAAACTCAACAAGGCGACTGAGAGTTTTGCCTGGAACATTACAGTATTGAAGGTAAATGAAATTCCCAGGGACCTTCTTTGCCTTTATTATTCTTCTCCTCATGTCTCCAAAGTGTAGAGAAACATCAGTGGTTAAATGCAGTGATTTGAATTTTTAAGTAATATGTGGCCTAAATCACCAGGTTCATGCTCTAAGTGATGGGGAGATTGACATACTTTTTGCCCTAATAGGACAAATGAGGTTTGTGGTGGAGACAGAGGACAGCACGACCTAATTCCACTGCCTGGTGGTTGTGCTTGTGTGTTTTTACTCACATGGACTCTGCTGTTCATGTCAATATAGCTGTTCTTGTCTGTGGCAAGAATAATGCCAAATGTGGGAGAAGGATCCCGCACACGTGATTTGGAAGAGCTTTAAACCTCAGAATATCTGGAACCATTTAGGATTATTTTATTTTAAGAACAGTTTCTATAAATATATTTATTTTTGCAAATAGCTTTGGAAGTCAATTTCTTGAGATTATGATTTGCTCTGCTGAAAATTAATTTTAGGAGTTTGAAGTAAAGATGCCACTTTTCATATTTTCTTATGTGAAAGGACAGATGATTTAGGCAGTTGGAATAATTTATTCCTGACAGTGTGTTGAGAAGAAAATAGCCACAAACGTGATTAATTAAAAAATTAATCGTTGCCAATGTATAAAGAACATCTACTATATGTCATATACTGTTTTACAAGCTTTAATAAACTAACATTTTAATATGCACAACAACCCAGTACTACTATTATTCTCATTTTAGAGGTGAGAAAACCGAGGCATTAAAAGCTTAGGTATATTACCGAAGGTCACTCCACTAACAAACAATGGAGGTGGAGTTTGAACCCAGACAGCTTGGTGCCAAAGAGATATGTTTATGAGGAGGTGCCAGGTGAACTGTAAGACATGTTACAAATGTTTCTTAAAAATTCAGTTCACAAATATTTGCTAACCTCCTACTATGTACTGGACTTTATGCTAGGTATTGAGGGTCCATGGAGAGCGAAAGAGGCACAGACCTTGACCTCATGAATTAACAGTCTGGAGGCAGGAGGTGGGATGAGGGAAAATAGGCATCATTTGCTTAATGAGCAGGGAGGAGCTATAGCATTAATATGAAGAGGGGCTTATTTTATAATATTAGAAGACAACATGTCAGCTTGAACCCTGACTCAAACACTTTCTGATCAGATATTTATGTGGTCTTGTTAATGTGCCAGTCACTGAGAAAGGAGCTATGGATACAAATATCACAAGAGTAATACCTGGGCCTCCAGGACTGGTGTACCAAGGGAGACAGACATATAACCAATAATGGCCATCAATTATTCAGCACTTAATATGTGACAGGCGCTCACAGCTAAGTAGTTTATATACATTTTCCCTTTCCTCTTTGCAACAAAGGTGTGCCCTTGCAGCAACTCTTGCTGACCCTGGTATGCCTCTATCCATCTCACAGATGAGGACATTGAGGCTTAGCAAGGTTTAAGCTTCTTGCCTTCATCTAGTAAATGGCAAAGCTGAGATTTCAACTCATGTCTGGGGTCTATACTACACTGTCCTTCTGCTCCCCATAAAACTCAATCCATGTGACTGAGTCTAGGCAGCCTAGTGCAAGGGTGAGGCAGGCTCTGTGTGCACATTGCCTGATAGCTGTGAGGCTTTAGCCAAATTGTATGATCCTTCTGAAGGCTGACAATAATATTAGAGTGACAATAATATATATATTTTGAAAGTTTATTTTGAGAGAGAGCACGTGCATGCAAGTTGGGGAAGGGCAGAGAGAGAAAGAGGGAGAGAGAAAATACCAAACAGGTTCCAAGGTGTCAGCTCAGAGCCCGATGTGGGGCTTGATCCCATGAACTGAACTATGAGATCATGACCTGAGCTGAAACCAAGAGTCAGATGCTCAACAAACTGAGCCTCCTATGGGCCCCTAGAGTGACAATAATATTAATACTCAGGGTTTTGTGAGAATTAAATGAAGTAATATATACAAAATGTCTAAGTCACAGTGCATAAAACTAGACACTGTATACACACATGTGCATATATAAAGTAATAACAATAATATACATAGTTATATGTATAATATATATGTGTGTGTATATATGTGTGTGTGTATGTGTGTGTGTGTGTATATATATATATATATATATATATATATATATATGTATGCTATTATTTTTGCCACGCGAAGATGACATTGTAGGAACAAGTTTGTTGTTTGTTTCTTATTTTATTTAGAAGTCTTTTAATAATTAATTTTTAAATTGCAATTTCTTATTTCTGTATTAATCTGTGACTTAAGCCCATTCACTGTTCTGTGTTTATTTGGTTTAGTGACAGGGGCTGGTTGCTAGATCGGGCTGAGCAAATACTATACATGCCATTCTAAGACAGATCTTTTGAAACATGACCAATATTCTACTATTGTAGCTAATGTACTAGCTGCTAGCATTTCAGCTTGAGTGCTAGGAACTTAAACAAGAATAGTGAATTTTTCCAAACTTTTAATATTTCCTTTCCTTCATTGCATTTGGTGGGCTTGTTAGTCAGGTGCTCCTTCCACAGTGCTGAACAAATGACCTTCTTGGAGTTTGAATTTTTAGCTGAGGGACAGAGACTAGGCTCTTTTGGAGACTGTTTAGTTCAATGATGCCTCTCTGAGAAGATCCTCCTCTCTAAGACTCTCCCTTTCTTTTTTTCTTTTTAAGTGTTTATTTATTTATCTGAGAGAGAGAGAGAGAGAGAGAGAGAGAGAGAGAGAGAGAGAGAGGAAGCAGGGGAAGGGCAGAGAGAGAGAAAGAAAATCCCAGCAGGCTCTGTGCTGTCAGTGCAGAGCCCGATGCAGGGCTCAATCTCCAGAACCACAAGATCATGACCTGAGCAAGTCAAGAGTCAGATGCTTAACTGACTAAGCCACCCAGGCACCCCCCTCCCTTTATTTCTTGTATCTTGAATGTGAAACTCTTAATTCCTGCTTTGTTCTCCAGCCTTCCTGTTGATTTTCCAAGCTTCTAAAGTCTTCCAATAAATCCCCTTTTTCTTAGTTTTCTAGATTCAGTTTATATTGCTTACAACTGGTTGAATAAGCAGTAACCAAACTTTTGAGACATAAACAGTGAATAGGTAGAATATGGCAGGGCCTGCTATAAAGTTGTGCATTGCCAACAGAAAAGGTTTCCTTACATGCAATTTAGATACGTACTCTCTACTAACTAGAGGAAGGAGTGGGGATTGATGAATATTGGTTGAATATATGGGTTCGTGAAGCTAAAAATATTTAATTCCAATGTACTTTCCAACAAGTAGGGGAGAAGCTGAAAAAAATGAGAAATGTACGTCTAGGAAAAAGGTTGTTGGGACCAAGGAGTGGTGGAAAGGAGCATTGGCTTTAAAGTACATTGAGCTGAGACTAAAAAAGTAATTCTTTAGTTTATGTTTTCTGAAATTCAGTATTACACTGATACAATATTAATAAATGAAGGGGAAGCTAGAGAAAAATTGGCAGAGACAAAGATAAATAGCTTTATAATAAAATGAATATGAATTATATTTAGTGTCTACACTTTCCAAGCCAGAGATGAGGACTTAGGATCCAGCAAGAAAGCTGAAGTCAAGATGGTCCTGGAAACAATCCATGTTTTTTTTTTTCCTTCCATTCATATTTTAGTACCATACATGGGTCCAGAATAGGGAGTTGCTTAGCATATCATTTGCATTTCCCCACACTTTGGCCATATGCCAATAGCCAACTATAATATTTTCCTCCTATCCATTTCTTTCTCTTTCACTGCTGAGCACAGAATCAGATTCTATATATAGCCATTGTATTTATTTGGGGTGTTGTGATGACACATGTCTCAATGACTCAGTTTTCAGTATATTTTCTAGATAATCATTGGACCAAGATAGTTGCATCTCATCGTACCATCAGACATTAAGAGTTACTTCCATCTGTCTTTTCCCCATGCTATCCTTCAGAAATGAGTGTTATTTGGTTATTAACATAATATTAAAATCTTACAATGGGAATTTTCCCTGTTCTTTAAGTCTTCCAGAAAGAGATGCTACAATTTCACTGGCTTAGTTAACCTATTGTAGTAAATTGTTATTAATTTTGGAAGTGTTTCACTCATGAGAGTTTTGAAGTTCTTTTGGAAGAGAGATATGAATTTATACTATATGTCTGAGAAAACACAATGTGTTATTATGTGGAATCCATTTAAAGGCTTGGACTCCATCCAGAGTGTCTTGACTCCTCAAGTATAAAAAGAACTTCATTGTAAGGCAGTCACACCTGTAAAACTGAAATTAGAAAGAACCCTTGAGTAGCATTTTAGTGAGCTTTCCCAGTATATATTTTTCTAACTTGGCCTGTTAGGTATTTTAAGGAACTAAATTCAATTATCTTTACATTTTTAAAAGTTTGATGAAAAAATCAATTTTACCAGGCTAGACATGTGTCAAGTAGAAATATATAAAAAATAATATTCAAAAAATATAACTAGTAAACATTTTATTATAAAGGAAAAATTATGAAGTTAGGTGGTCACTAGAGCTTAAAAAGGAATACAAATATTAGCAAGTGGCTGACTTCTTATTGTTCATAAATTTCATTGATTACTAGTTGAATGACATGTATTAAATAAATTATGATGAACAATTACTTCATCAATGAGCACTTCTATTAATTGATATGTATTTATACTTTCCCTATATAGATTTACAGCTTGTAATTTAATGCATTCCAGTGTGTGCCACACAAAAAAATCCAGTTGGAGCATCTGGGTGGCTCAGTTGGTTGAGTACCTGACTCTTGATTTCAGCTCAGGTCATGATTTCTCCCAGGGTCATGGGATTGAGCCTGTGTTGCGCTCTGCACTGAGCATGGAGACTGCTTGAGATTTCCTATCTCTCTCTCTCTGTCTAAAATAAAAATAAAAAAACAGTTCTTTTTTGTAGATTTATATTCACTAGGTATGACTAATCTTTTCTGCCTGACTTGTTGGCTTTTTATTATTGTTTAAGCCTTTGCTTCTTCTGCTTTTTCTTGGCAACATTTTCATTTTTCTTGGGAAGAGCAGAGGCTGGAGCTTTTCACTTCTCCTTGGGTACTTGTGTTTGTAATGCAGGCAGATTCTCTTATTCAGGCCCCAAATTTCAGGCTGTCACATCTCTGGGAAATATTGCTGAATAAGGGCAATTAAGTGGATGTCAGTGTGGTAATACACTTTCTAACAGAGCCTGCAAAACCACTTGAAGTCTCATTGTTGAGAGACAGGAGAAAGGAAATAAGATGATGGGTTATTAAGAAAAGAAGTATGAGAGGTATCCATCTCTGAAAGACTGAATGATAGCAAGAATGGAGTCACCCTCAACCAAATGACCATTTAAAATCATTCTTTGTGACTGTGTGTGTGTGTGTGTGTGTGTGTGTGTGTGTGTATGTGTGTGTGTGTATCAAATCAGCCTCTTTTGGTATCCATAGTGACCATATATCCTGGAGGCTTCTCTGAGGTTATATCAAGAAGGGACATGTCCAGTGTCCTCTATGTTGTCTATTGAGAACCTCTCCAATGGTGTTTCTGGTAGCTGTTGGCTCTTGTTGTAGTAGAAGCTAGAGAAAGGCTAGCTTTCCTCCTGAGGCAACTCTTTGAGAAAAGAATGTCAGTTTATGAAGTCTAGAAACAGACCACCAGTGACAACAATGCATTAATAATAAACTATTCTTCATATTGATAATACTATCAATTGTTAAGTAACCTAAAGCAAAGGAATCAAGAGTACAGACTCTGAAGCCAGACACTTTCTACCTGTGTGTCCTTGGAAAAGCTTCCTTTTGTCTCTGTGCTTCTGAGTCAATTGGGATATGCTAGATTGTGCTGTGGTAACAAAAATGTGAAAATCTCAGTGACTTAAAACAATAGCTTGTTTCTTGCCTCTACTGTATGTCCATCACAAGACATATACAACAAGTATATTTTAGGAACACAAGCTAATAGGAACTGTATCTAATATTTCTACAATCCTAGAGGTAGGGAAAAGCACAAATTGGTTTTAAACACTTCTGCCATATGTTCACTTCTGTCCTAGGTCTGCCATATGACACATGGAATCATAGTTTCCTTCTATTTATATTTGAATGGCCAAAACAAGCCACATGGTCAGATCTGAATTCAGTGGAGTGGGGCAAGTGTATACTTCCTCAAGGAAAGGGAACAGATTTTGGTGAATATAATGAGGTTCCTCAATTACACCCACTTCATAGGATTATATGAGGACTAAATTGTAGAGGGCATTTTTAGGCAAACAGCCTTGTGCAATGGAATGTAGAAAGGGCCCACAGTGTTCCCCTGGCTGAATACAGACTGGCCATCAGGTGACCCACCTCAGTATATCCACAGGCCCTAACTGACCAATGGGCTACTTACAACTAGGCACAGCTACCAAAAAAGGGAGAATTCCATATATTGCCATACCTCTTCCTCTTCTCCCTTTAAAACCGAACCCCACCCACTGCCTCTCCTTTGCTGTCCTGCCTGCCATTCCCTTGTGTTGTATTCAATAAACTTCTATCACCTTGTTTTGCTTGAGGTGAATCCTTTTACCTTCTGCATCACCAGCTTCCACCCAATCACCATCCCACATTTTGAGGTCCCCATCTGATTTAAACACCCCGTAAACACCACATAAGTGAGTTAACATATATAAAGTGGTTTATGGCATATAAAAAGTGCTGTATAATTGTTATTTTTATTATTAGTAATTAGCATTCACTGCTTATAATAAGCAGGTAAGTGATTTTCACACAACATCTTAAGTCATTTTAAGGGTAATGCTATGAAGTTAGTGGTACTACACCCATTTTGTAGATAAGAAAACTGAGGCTTGAGAGGTTAAGTAACATTCCCATTGGTGTATAGGTACTGAGTGAGGGAGCAAGAATCTAAATCCAGAGCCCATGCTGTCAGCCCACTATGCTATATTGTTGGAATATTAATAGTACCATAATAATGATATATTAACTGAGTGCTTTCTATGTATCAAGTATTGTACTAAGTGCTTTATGTCTATTATCTTATAGAGAGTAAGTGTCCTGTCCACATAACATGAGAATTCCAATCACCTTGGCAGTATATTCCCACAGTGCAGAAAGGTACATTGAAAGCGTGTAGCTTTAGACCACCAATTCTCCTTGTTCTGACATTATACTCACCAAGCAACTCTGTTGTCAGTTTGGCTTCCCAGGCATACTTTTCTGGTGGAGACAGAATGGATTGACCAAGTGACAAAACTAGTCCTATCTGCCTGGAGGTCGCATTTGTTTTTGTAAACACATCAGTTAACTTCCTTCATTACCAATGCATCTCCTATGAGTTTGGGTAGCACGTGAATTAGCTCCCCAGATGTAATTGAACACTTGGACAGATACCACTGAAATTAGGAAAGGAAAACAAAATAACAAAAATACCAAAGCAGAGGGCCTGACCCTGGACCCACCCTGAGAACCCAGCCAGCCTCCTCCTGTTTCTCTTGGACCAGGTTACTGTTCACTCGCTTTCAGTCTAGATGTTGCCAGCCTCCACAACTTGATGAGGTAGAGGAAGTGCCTCCAGCAAGAGCTTTGCAAAGGCTATAATCCTATTCATATTCCTTCCTCAGCCCACTCCTCTACACCCTCAACTCTATCTCTCAGATGTTCACTCTGTCCTTTATCACCTAAGCCATTAGAGCAAAAGTCCTGGAATCTTCTTCCTTTGAATAGCAAACCTGAGATGATTTGGAAATGAGAGGTGAAGTCCTTATAGGTAAGGACTCCTCAGGCTTCACTGAGAAGAAAGGAGCCTGACAGGAATATTGAAGAGGCTGTAAGTCATTAATCTTGAGATGTGGACTTACAAAGAGTTTTCAATAAAGCTTTTAATTCTGTTAAGTCTAAGGAAAATATTTTCTAGTAATACATACAAAATAACAAGATTTGGGGCTGTGAGTTCCTGTCTATTTTATCTTAAAATTGATTATCTCAGAGTTTTGACATATAGGAAGTTGGACATGAGTTTAAAAATCTTCAACTAATATAATTTTTAAACATTAGATTATCTTCTCTGGGGCTAGATTTTCTCACCTAAAGATGGGATCAGGTTTTATGATAGCTAGAGTCCTAAGTCTTCACATTTTATGACTATTATTTTCAATCTTTTTCTGTGCTTAACTACATTACATTGCTTAAACACACTGATCCTTTTGTCACTAAACTTATCAATAGTGTAAATCTCTCTACTTATATACCCTCTCTTTTATATCTTACTCCTCCTCCTTTGTTTTATTTTTAACCTATGGCACTATGAAACCCTAATTACACTCCGTTTCTATTCTTACTTCACAATTTCTCACTGTAATCTCTCCCACTGCTATATTTTCCCTTCCTGATTGTGCTTTACAAATAAGATGATCTATTCTTACCATCTTGTTGGGAATTTTTGTTTTCCAAAGTTTTTTTTTTATTGTGCTAAAATACATAGAACATAAATTTTGCCATCCTAACCATTTTTAAATGAACAGTTCAGTGGTATTAAAATGTATTCATAGTGTTGTGCGACCATCACCAACATCCATCCCAACTCTTTTCTCTTGTAAACCTGAAACTCAGGATCTATTAAACAATAACTCTCCATTCCTCTCCCTCCCCAGCCCCTGACAACCACTGTTTGATTTTATGTTTCTATGATTTTTGACTACTCTAAGTAGTCATTAAGTACCTCATATAAGTACCTCATATAAGTGTGATCATGCACTATTTGTCCTTTTTTGACTGACTTATTTCACTTTGCATAATGTCCTTAAGGTTCATTGATGTTGTAATAAATTCCTTTATACAGCTAAATAATGTTCTGTCGTATACATTTTGTATGTGTGTTTTACATTTATTTGTATGTTTATTTTTATTTGTTTTATTTTATTTTTATTTTCATTCCAGTATAGTTAACACACAGTGTTGTATTAGTTTCAGGTGTACAATATAATGATTCAATAATTCTATACATTATTCAGTGCTCATCAAGATAAATGTACTCTTTAATCCCCTTTACCTATTTCACCCATCCCACACCCACCTCTCCTAATCATCAGTTTGTTCTCTACAGTTAAGAGTCTGTTTTTTGGTTTGTCTCTTTTTTTTCCTTTGTTCATATGTTTTGTTTCTTAAATTCACATATGAGTGAAATCATATGGTATTTGTCTTTCCCTGAATGACTTACTTTGTTTAGCATTATACTCTCTAGATCTATCCATGTTGTTGCAAATGACAAGATTTCATTCTTTTTGGTGGCTAAGTAATATTCCATTCTATGTATGTACCATATCTTCTTTATTAATGAGCACTTGGGCTGCTTCCATATCTTGTTTATTGTAAATAATGCTGCAATAAACATAAGAGTGCATATATCTTTTCAACTTAGTGTTTTCATTCTCTTTGGGTAAATGCCCAGAAGTGGAATTATTGGATAATATGGTAGTTCCATTTTTAATTCTTGAGGAAACTCCACACTGTTTTCCACAGTGGCTGCATCAATTTACATTCCCACCAACAGGGCACAAACATTGCTTTTTCTACACATCCTTGTCAAAACTTGTTTCCCATGTTTTTGATTTTAGCATTCTGACAGGTGTGAGGTAGTGGTATCTCATTATGGTTTTGATTTGTATTTCCCTGATGATCAGTGATGTTGAGTATCTTTTCATGTCTCTGTTGGCTTTTTGTATCTTCTTTGGAGAAATGTCTGCTTATGTCTTCTGCTTATTTTTAATTGGATTATTTGTTTCGTGTATGTGTGTTGAGTTGTGTAAGTTCTTTATATACTCTGGATACTAACTTTTTATGGGCTATATCATTTGCAAATATCTTCTCCCTTTCAGCAGGTGATCTTTAGTTTTATTGATTGTTTCCTTTGGTGTGCAAAAGCTTTTTATTTTGATGTAGTCCCACTAATTTATTTTTGCTTTTGTTTCTCTTGCCTCAGAAGACATACCTAGAAAAAATGTTGGTATGGTCAATGTCAGAGAAATTACTGCCTTTGTTCTCTTCTAGGATTTTTATGATTTCAGATCTCACATGTAGGTCCTTAATCCATTTTGTGTTTATTTTTCTGTGTGGTATAAGAAAATGGTCCAGTTTCATTCTTTTGCATGTTGCTGTCCAGTTTTCCCAATACCATTTGTTAAAGAGATTGTCTTTTTCCTATTGCATATTGTTGCCTTCTTTGTTGAAGATTAATTGAACATAAATCGTGGGTTTATTCCTGGGCCCTTTATCCTGTCCCATTGATCTGTTTCTATTTTTGTGCTGGTACCATACTATTTAAATTACTATAGATTTGTAGTATATCTTGAAATCTGGGATTGTGATACCTCCAGATTTGTTTTTCCTTTTCAGTTGCTTTGACTATTCGGGGTCTTTTGTAGTTCTGCACAAATTTTAGGATTATGTGTTTTAGTTCTGTGAAAATTGCTGTTGGTATTTTCACAAAGATTGCATTAAATGTGTAGATTGCTTTGGATAGTGTGAATATTTTAACAGTATTCGTTCTTCTAGTCCATGAGCATGGAGTATCTTTCCATTTGTTTGTGTAGTCTTCAATTTCTTTTATCATTGTTTTATAGTTTTCAGAGTACAGGTCTTTCACCTCCTTAAGTTTATTCCTAGACATTTAATTCTTTTTGATGCAATTGTAAATGGGATTTTTTTCTTAATTTCTCTTTCTGCTACTTCATATTAGCTTATAGAAATGCAATGTATTTCTGTATTAACTTTGTATCCCATGACATTACTGAATTCTATCAATTTTAATAGTTTTTTGGTGGAATCTTTAGGATTTTCTGTATATAATATCATGGCATCTATAAACAGTGTAAGTTTTACTTCTTCCTTACCAATTTGGATGCCTTTTATTTATTTTTCTTGTCTTATTACTATGGCTAGGATGTCCAGTACTATGTTGAATGCAAGTGGTGAGAGTGGACCTCCTTATCTTCTTTTCTGATCTTAGGGGAAAAGCTCTCAGTTTTTCACCATTGGGTATGATGTTACCTATGGGTATTTCACATATGGCCTTTACTATGTTGAGGTATATTCCCTCTAAATCTACTTTGTTGAAGGTTTTACTATGAATGGATGGTCTACTTTGTCAGATGCTTTTTATGCTTTTATTGAAATGATCATATGGTTTTTATCCTCTCTCTTATTGATGTGCTGTATCATGTTGAGTGATTTGCAAATATTGAACCACTCTTGTGTCCCAGGAATAAATCCCACTTGATTGTGGTGAATGATTATTTGTAAGGTATTGTTGGATTTGGCTTGCTAATATTTTGCTGAGGATTTTTATACCTATGTTCATGAGAGATTGACCTGTACTTTTCTTTTGTTTTTTCTTTTCTTTTTCTTTTTCTTTTCTTTTCTTCTTCTCCTCCTCCTCTTCCCCCTCCCCCTCCCTGTCCTCCTCCCCATCGTTCTCCTCCTCCTCCCCTCCCCCTCCCCCTTCTCCTCCCCCTCCCCTTCCTCTTCCCCCTTCTTCTTCTTCTTCTTCTTCTTCTTCTTCTTCTTCTTCTTCTTTTCATAGTGTCTTTACCTGGCTTTGGTATCACGATAATGCTGCCCTCATAGAATGAATTTGGAAGGTTTCTTTCCTCTTCTATTTTTGGAATAGTTTGAAAAGAATAGGTATCAATTCTCTTTAAATGTTTCATATCATTCACCTGTGAAGCCATTGGTTCTGGATTTTTGTTATTTGGGAGTTTTTTTTATTACTGTTTCAATTTCAGTTCTGATCATGTCTCTTCAAATTTTCCATTTCTTCCTGACTCAGTTTTGGGAGGTTGGATGTTTCTGGGAATTTATTCACTTTTTTCTAATTTGTTCAATTTGTTGGCATATAATTCCTTATAATGTTCTCTTAAATCCTTGTATTTCTGTTATATTTTTGTTGGTTGTCATTTCTCCTGTTTCATTTATGACTTTGAGTTCTCTCTCTTTCTCTCTTTGATGACTCTGGCTAAAGGTTTATCAATTTTATTGATCTCTTAAAAGAACCAGCTCCTTGTTTCATCAATCTATTCTATTGTCATTTTAAGGTTCTTTTATTTAAAAAAAAAGTTTATTTATTTATTTTGAGTGAGAAAGAGAGATACAGTGGGAGAAGGGCAGAGAGAAAAGGAGAGAGAAAATCCCAAGCAGGCTCCATGCTGAAGTGCAGAGCCCAACATAGGGCTTGAACCCATGAACTGTGAGATCATGATCTGAGCCAAAATCAACAGTCAGATTATCAGCTGGCTGAGCCACTCAGGCACCCCTGTTTTAAGCTTTTATTTCATTTATATCTTTATGTTTTTTCTTCCTTCTGCTGGTTTAGGATTTGGCTTGTTCTTCTTTTTCTACCTTCTTTAGGTATAAGGTTAGGTTGTTTATTTGAGATTTTTCTTCTTCTTGACATAGGCTTGTATTGCTGTAAACTTCCCTCTTAGAATCATTTTTGCTGCATCTTAAAGATTTTGGACCATAGTGTATTCATTTTCATTTGTCTCCCTGTACTTTTTTATTTCCTCTTTGATTTCTTGCGTGACTTTTTCATTGTTTAGTAGCATATTATTTAACCTCCGTGTATTTGTACTCTTCCAGATTGTATCCTTATGGATGATTTCTAGTTCCATAGCATGTGGTCGAAAAAGATGCATGGTATGACTTCAATCTTTTTGAATTTGTTGAGACTTATTTTGTGGCCTAATATGTGATCTCTTCTTAAGAATTTCCCATGTGTACTTGAAATGAATGTGTATTTTACTGTTTTAGGATGGAATGTTCTGAAAATACCTGCTAGATCCATTTGGTCCAATGTGTCATTCAAAGTCCCTGTTTCCTTGTTGATTTTCTGTTTGGATGATCTATCCATTGACATAAGTGGGGTGTTAAAATCCCCTAATATTGTATTAATATTATTGTATTACTATCCATTGCTTACTTTATGTTTGTTATTAACTGCTTTATGTATTTGGATGCTTTCATGTTGGTTGCATAAATATTTACAATTGTTATATCTTGTTGGATTGTTCCCTTTATGATTATATAGTGTCCTTCTTTGTCTTTTGCTACAGCTTTTGTTTTAAAGTCTGTCTTGTCCAATATAAGTATTGCTACCCCAAGTTTCTCTCACTGTATTTATATGATAAATGCTTTTCCATCCCTTCATTTTCAACCTGCATGTATCTAAAGAAGCTTCAAATGAGTCTCTTGTAAGCAGCATATAGTTGGGTCTTGCTTTTTTATACATTCTGTCACCCTTTGTATTTTTATTGGAGCATTTAGTCTATTTACATTCAAAGCAATTATTGATAGGCATGTACTTATTGCCATTTTGTTACTTGTTTTATGGTTGTTTTTGTAGTTCTCTGTTCCTTTCTTCTCTTGCTCTCTTCTTTCACAGTTAGTTGGCTTTCTCTAGTGATATATTTGGATTCCTTTCTTTAATTTTTGCATATATATTATTGACTTTGATTTGTGGTTACCATAACATCTTTGCATATAGCAGTATATATTAAGTTGATGGTTGCTTAAGTTTGAGCCCATTCTTTACTCTTCCCCTCACATTTTAGAATATGGTGTCATACTTTACATCTTTTTATTTTGTGAGACCCTTGACTTATTTGTATAGATATACTTATTTTACTGCTTTTGTGCTTTCTACTTTTCTTACTCCTGCTTATGGTCTTTCCTTTCCACTCGAAGAATCCCCTTTAACATTTCTTGTGGGTCTGGTTTAGTTTTCATTAATTCCTTTAACTTGTGTTTGTTTGGGAAACTCTTTATCTCTGCTTCAATTCTGAATGAAGGCCCTGCTGAATAAAGTATTATTCGCTGCAGGTTTTTTTTCTTTCAGCACTTTGAATATATCATGTCACTCCCTCTGGCCTGCAAAGTATCTGCTGAAAAATCAGTTTATCACCTTCTGAAGTTTCCCTTGAATGGAAATGTTTTTGTTTCTGTTTCTCTTGCTATTAAAAAATTTTTTTAAATGTTTATCTTTGAGAGAGAGAGAGAGAGAGAGAGCAAGCAGGGGAGGAGCAGAGAGAGGGAGACACAGAATCTGAAACAGGGTCCAGGCTCTGAGCCATCAGCACAGAGCCCAGTGCGGGACTCAAACTCACAAACCATGAGATCATAACCTGAGTCAAAGTTGAATCTTAACCTACTGAGCCACCCAGCTGCCCCTTTTTTGCTATTTTTAAAATTCTCTTTTTATCATCATTTTTTTTTGCCATTTTAATTACTGTATGTCTTGGTGTAAACCTCCTTGGGTTGATTTTGTTGGGGGCTGCTATGCCTCCTGGATCTGGATTTCTGTTCCCTTTCCCAGATTTGGGAAATTTTCAGCAGTGATTTTTTTTTTCAAATAAACTTTCTTCCCTCTTTTCTCTCTCTTTGCTTTTTGGGATCCCCATAATGCAAATGTTATTAAGCTTGGGGGTATCGCTGAGTTCCCTAAGTCTATTGTCATTTTGTATTATTATTTTTTTCTTGCATCTTTTCATCTTGATTGCTTTCCATTTCTCTGTGTTCTAGTTCGCTGATCTGTTCTTCTGCCTCCTCTTATCTCCTATTCCATCTAGTGCATTTTTAATTTCAGTTATTGGGTTCTTCATCTCTAATTGGTTCTTTTTTATGCTTTCTCTTTCTTTGCTGAAGGTCTCATTGAGATCCTCCACTCTTTCTTCATGTCCAGGGAGTATCTTTACAAACATTACTTTAAATTCTCTATGAGGCTATTATCTGCATTTTGCTTAAGTCTCTAACTGTGATTTTGTTGTGTTCTTTCATTTGGGACCTATTCCTCTGTCTTCTCATTTTGTCTAACTCTCTGTGTCTGTTTCTTTGTGTTAGGAGAGTCAGTTATATCTTCTGCTCTTAAAAGTAGTGGTCTTATGAGGAAGAAGTCCTTTAGTGCCCTGCACTGTCCCCTGTTACCCAGAACCAGGCACTTCAGGGCTGTCTTCTATGTGTGTTGTGTGCACCCTGCTGTTCAGACTGAGCCACTTTCTCCTTCATTTCAGTCATCTACAATTGCTCTCTTTGTCTGTTATGGGTAGGATTTTGTTCTTGTGTTGTCAATAGGCCAGTCTGGGACTGCCTTGGGCTTGAGCATAGTCAGTATAGGCACTTGGCAAGGATGCAGTAGTGCTTTCCCTGTGTTGTACCTGAGAATCTTTTGTTGGTAGGTGAGACCTGCAGTCAGACCAGATATCTGCCACCAGCCCACTGCTGAAGCTGAAGTCTGACTGGTGAGTGTGGTTCTCTTTTCCTTTCCCTGGGGCAGGCATCACATTAGAGTGGTGCTGGCACCTGTCAGGGCTGTTGATAGACTACCAGGCTTGTGGCACTGCTTTGGATGCGTTCAGACCAAAAGCAAATTGGAGGGGATGGAACTGCAGAAGCACACAGGTGCTGGTTGGCAGTGTTAGCAAGGTTTTTGCTGGTGTGCTGTGGGAGGGGACCTGGATCAAAAGCCTGGCTGGAGGGGGTGTGTCTTCAGGGGATTGCAGGGGCAGGGTGCACTGTTAACAAGTTAGGTGGGGAGTATTGGCTCCATAAATAGTTGGGGAAGGAAATGGCCAGCTTCTTTCCTCCTGGAGAATTTTCCCAACATCCCTGCTCCTCTACCACACATTCTGAGATTAATAAACAAATTTCCTTCTTATATACCCCAGGCATTTTTCAAAGTGCTGCTTCTATGCTATATCTCTGTGGAGCTGTTTATTGTACCATCTCTTTAAGGGCAGGGATTCAGTTGACTCTTGCCCTCCCTGCTCTCCTATGATCCTGCTAATTTTTAAAGTTCCAGGTTTTAAGTTCCACTGATTCTAAGAACTTGTGAAATTTGGCCCCTCTGGTTTTCAAAGGCAAATGTTATTCATCATCCTGTGTGGGCTTCCCTGTGTGAGTCTATTTCTCTCCCTTATCTGTGCCTGTGGTTTCCCTCCCTCCTGCAGACAGTCCTGGGGGTCTATTTAGCTGCTGACTACATCTCTGCCCTTCCTACCCTCTTTGATGTAGCTTCTTCTCTATATTTAGCTGTGGAGAGTTTGTTCTGCCAGCCTTCAAGTCTTTTTCTGGTTATTTACATGATGTGAATGTTATCTAGTTGTATCCATGGGAGAAAGCTAGTTTAGGGTCTTTCTGCTTTGCTATCTTCCCTGAAAGTCCTATAAATACTACAGTTTGCTTGTCCATTCATCTGTTGATGGATGCTTGGACACCTTCATGTTTTAACTTTTGTGAATAATGCTGCTATAAACACGGATGTACAAATATCTCTTTGAGATCCTGATTTCAGTTCTTTTGGGTATATACCCAGAAGTGAAAATTGTTGGGGGGGTGCCTGGGTGGCACAGTCAGTTGAGCATCCAACTTTGGCTCAGGTCATGATCTCACGGTTCATGAGTTTGAGCCTTGCGTCGGGCTCTGTGCTGACAGCTCAGAGCCTGAACCTGCTTCAGATTCTGTGTCTCCCCCTCTCTCTCTGCCCCTTCCCTGCTTGCACTCTGTCTCTCTCTTTCATACATACATAAATAAAACATCAAAAAAAAAAGAAAAGAAGTGGAATTGTTGGTAATATGGTAAATCTATGTTTAATATTTTTGAGGAATCATCATACTATTTTCCACATTGGCTGTACCATTTTACATTCCCACCAGAAGTGCACAAGAGTTCCAATTTATACACATCCATTTTATTTCTTTTCTTTCTCTCTTTTTTTTTTCTTTCTTATTTTCATTTCTTTCCTTCTCCTGTCCCCCTCTTGTCCCTCTCCCCCTCCCCTCCCCTCTGCCCTCCTCTTCCCCTTCTCTTCCCCTTTCTCCTCCTCCTCCTCTACTTCCCCCTCTGCCCCTCCTCCTCCCCCCCCTCCTCTTCTTCTTCTTCTTCTGATAGTAACCATCCTAAAAAGTGTGAGGTTGTATCTCATTGTGTGGTTTTTTTTTGGTTTGTATTTTTCTAATGATTAATGGTGTTGAAAATTTTTTTCATGTAATTATTGGTCATCTGTGTATCTTTTTTGGAGAAATATGTATTCAAATCCTTTGCCCATTTTTGAATTTGATTGTTGCTTTTTTTTCTTTTCATTGTTGAGTTTTAGAAATTCTCTATATATTTGGGATGTTAATCCTTTATCACATACATGACTTGCAAATATTTTATCTCATTCTGTGGGTTGCTTTTTACTTTTAACATATTGTATTTTGATGCACAAAGTTAAAAATTTTCATGAAGTCTATTTTGGCTCAGGTCATGATCTCATGGCTCCTGGGATTGAGTCCCACGTTGGGCTCTGCACTGAGAGCATGGGATTGGGGTTCTCTTTCTTTCCCTCTCTCTCTGTCCCTCCACTGCTTCTCTCACTCTCAAAATAAAAAATAAACTTTATAAAAATATTTCATGAAGTCTAATTTGTCTATTTTTTCTTTTGTTGTCTATGCCTTTGATGTCATATCTAAGAAATCATTACCAAATCCAACCTTGTCAAACTTTGCTCTGTGTTTTTTTCATAAGACTTTTATAGTTTTAAGTCTTACATTCAGGTCTTTTCCACTTTAATTTAATTTTTGTATGTGGTGCTAGGTAGCTGTCCAACTTAATTCTTTTACATGTGGATATCCAGTTTTCCCAACACGGTTTGCAGCAAAAACTATCTTTTTCCCACTGAACGGTCTTAATATCCTTGTCAAAAATAATTTGTTCATATACACGAGGGTTTATTTCTGGGCTGTCTTTTCTATTCTATTGGTCTGTATGTCTAAGTTAATGCCTGTATCACACTGTTTTGATTACTGTAGATTTGTAGTAAGTTTTAAAATCAGGAAGTTTGAGTCTTCCAGCGTTGTTCTTCTTTTTCAAGATTGTTTTGGCTATTCAGGGTCTCTTGGGATTCCATGTGAATTTTAGGATGGAGTTTTCTATTTGTGTAAAAACATCATTGGGATTTTGATAGGGATTGCTTTGAATATGTAGATTGCTTTTGGTAGTATTGTCATCTTAACCACATTGTCTTCCCGTTGGGAATTTTTGCAAACAGAATGATGTTATCCTTTCTTTCATTTTGTGAGGCTGCCCTGCAGTGAAAATACTCAAAAAACATTATAGAGAGTCTGATAATTAAATTCAGTTTATAATTCACAGAATTCCACTCTGGAAATATGTGGTATAGCTGTTAAACTCTATAAGTAAAGTGCTCTATAATAAAAAGCAAATTGTATAGCAAGGACCACATAAGTAATTACTATCTCAAGACATACCTGTCTGCTTGTTCATCTGTCTAGCCAGCTAGCCGGCTCTGCTCATTGTTCCTAACAACATAAAGTATTTCTTGTATTGTTCGGTTAAGTGTGCCTAATAGCTAATGAAAGGAATATTGTGTATCGGCCTACTCTTTATCTTCTTTAGGCTATATTACTTTAAATTTTTTTCATTTTATTTTTTAGTTTTTTTGCCAATTAAATTTTTAAAAATAATTTTTGAATGTTGGCAAGCAGTTATGATATTTGTCATGCTGGAAATATTCGGTGACTGCAGTTGAGAAGGGCAGAATAGCGATGATGCCAACATTGAATGTCTGATTCTGGTGGTAGCTGGTTTAGTCTCACTAAGCCTACCAAGCCACAGACTCACCTGTAATTTCAACCAGATGCCTTACAATTCATGCCATTTATCACCAGGAAGAAGGTGGCAGGTGAGAGAGAATGAATGGATTAGTCCTAAGAAACAACTCTAATTATGTATCAATACCATTATCTTCATTTATAAAAGGAAGTATTATTAGGCCTTATGAAGTGAAGAGTATATATTTAGAAGGCATAGCATCTATTCCTGGGATTTCATAGGCTAAGTTTGATACATTTATACTCAGATTAGGTATTTGAAAAGGTATTTCGGGCACATTTTTTTAGAACCTTGCTATTCTTTGGCTTATTAGGGCAGAATAAAGGACTTCTTATTCTATATCAAGAAGTTGATTTAATTTGTTTCCACTTTAAAATTTTATAAATAAGAAAGTGCAAAACATAAACAAGTCTTCTAATCTATAAATGAGCAAACTGTAATTTTTGTTTTGGTTCAGTAAGGCCATATTCTTCATCCATCCAGTGCCCTTACTGGGTGCTAAGCTTTGTACCTGAGAATGTACTAGTGAAGAAAAACACGGTCCCCTGGTCTCTTGGAGCTGATAGTCTGGTGAGAGAGGCACCCATTAATAATCACACACTGCATATTAAATTTTTTACTGTGATAAGTGCCATGAAGGAAAAGTTGCATCACATAATGAGAGTGTGTTATGGGATTTGACCTAACAGTAGAGGTCAGGAAAGCCTTCCATGAAGAAGTACCATCTAAGCAGAAAGTAAATATCTTTAGCTTTTCATTGATTCCAAAATTCTGCCTGTATCTTGATTCTTGAGTGTGGTTGCCAAAACAAACTGAAAATAATGGTGAAAATAAAACAAATCAAAATAAAGATATGCTACATCTCCTCAACTTGGTCTTGGGAGTTCTAAAATGTCTGCCTCACTCATTTAATTACCACTCATTAGCATCATAGCTAATTAGTTATTATATCAAATCTGGCAATGAGTCATATTGTCAATTTTAAGTGAACTTAATCACTCATTTTCTAAAATAATAATCCACAGCAACATTCTATGTTCATGTGTATCCATAAAATTTATTTGACAGCTTGTAGTTGCAGAGGAGGACGTTGAAAGTTTGGTTTTTGAGAATTTTCTGTTATTTAAAGCTGAAAACCAGAGAGAGGATTATATAGTATACAATATTTGCTGTATTAGTGTTAGAAAGAGCCGTATTTTTTAAAGGAGTCTAATTAATGCATCTATAGTAATAAAGTCACAAATGTAAACCATGATTTCAAACAGCTCTTGTCAACAATATAGGACAGTTCAGATGGAATACTAATGCTTCTTAGCAATAAGCAGGCTCATTCCATGGTGTCCAAATTTCTGCCTTGGGTGGCTGCATCCCAGCTGTGCTGCCCAGGAGTTTAGTAGAGATAAAAGCTAGGCTGTTGACATGATTATGGAAGCACAGACCACTTTACTTGATCTCCAGTGGAACTAAATTTAGTGTCTCTCAGAGGTACATTTTTTTTTTCCAGATGAAAGCTGCATTTTATAATGATTTTCAATAATTCAGAAGTGGCAGGATCCTAATGAATAGATGCTTCATAGACCAGAGGACTAGATTCCAACCTGTAAGGTTGGAACGGTGTTACTTTTCTCACAGGCAAACTTTCTTTGGAGAAAATTTGTTTCTTACACAGTCTTTGTCTAGGGTGAGTTTTAGCTAAGGTGAGTTTGATGGCTACAATGATATAAGTGGGAAAAAAATATTGATAACAAATGTGTTTCATTCTAGTTTCTTTTTAAAATATTTTTAATGTTTATGTATTCTTGAGAGAGAGAGAGAGAGACAGAGTGCAAGTGGGGGAGCAGCAGAGAGAGGGAGATGCAGAATCTGAAGCAGGCTTCAGGCTCTGAGCTGTCAGCACAGATCCGGACCAAGGCTCGAACCCATAAACTGTGAGATCATGACCTTAGCCAAAGTCACTCAACAGACTGAGCCACCCAGATGCCCCCATTCTAGTTTCTTATAGCCCTTTCAGTTTTTCAGACTCAAGCTCTTCTTTCTTTCATGTTACTCTAGGGAGAAGCTGGGATACATCTGTCTAATATCCTTATTCTTAATTCACATCAGAGCAACATGAGCTTACTTCTCTGAATGTGTATGCAAGTGTGGTGTGTAAATTTTCAAGTAAAAACAAATCCAGATTTAGGTAAAGAGAGATTTTATTTGAAAGGATTATTGCAGTAAGAGGAAGGGGACCATTTCAAATAAATAGGGAGAATGTCCCTTCCATAAAATCTGTAAGCTTCTCAAAGATCAGGCAAAAAGGATTTTTTTTTTTTTTTTTTTTTTTTTACTGGGAAGAACAAACAAGGCTAGAAAGAAGTGGGTATGGGAGAGTGAGTGGCTGGGTATGTGATCCTAAGAGGCTATTAAAGGGCTGTCTGCCAGCTCAGGCTGCAGGAGGGGTAAAGTTCAGGGCCCTGAAGGAAATAGAGAAACCTAATTAAAGTTTGGCCAAGTCAGGGAGGTAGGTATTTTGTCCAGTTTGGTTACGGGGTACAAACAGTTCAGCTAATCATTTCTGAAAGGGAATCTGGAGGGTCTGTGTTTGACCTTGGGATAAGTAAACAAGGAGGGCACCTATGAGTCTTATCTAACTCATAATGGGGAATGGTAGTTGTTTGCAGTAAACCATTTCCTGGAGTAAACACTAAAGGGTGGGAGATTTCTAAACGACCCTGTTTTCCAGGAGCACAGTACTCAGGTGAAGTTTAATATCATCAACATACATACCTACATAGGTAAATATGTATATTAAAATGTTATATGTGTTTGTAGATATATATGTATATATACGCACACACACATATATACATATCTGTAAATGTAAACATGTAAAGAACAAGTTAGGTTAAGAATGATGAAATTAAATGTTACTTTTTAAAAGCCATATTGAAAAGAACATGATGGGCAGCAAGAAAATTTCTCTCAATCCAGAGGTGGTTATCTTCCAATTTAATTAGACTTCTCTTATTTCAAGTAGATCCAGTGTGCTCAAATAAACATCACGTATAAGATTACATACCCATAGTAACAGACCAGCAGGGAGGGGGTGGGTGGTGAGGGGAACCTGTTTTTCCTTCTTATGTCCAAATCCTTGTTAAGTGGTTTTGTATTGTTAACTACTCCCCAATATATTTGTGATACTTTAAGCATTTATAATAAATGAAAGCACCTATTCACCAAAGCAGAATAATTACAAACAAAATTTTCCTTTTAAAGAAAAATTCATGGCTTTATGAAAAGATTAACTACAGATTTTTTTGAAAAAGAAATCCCTTTGGATTCTTAAAAGTAAGTTTAGATTCATAAAAAAATTTACACATAACTGTTTAGAAAACTATTTGAATAAGTCAAGAAACATTCATCATTATCATCATAATGATATTAATGCTTTGAAATAAAGTAACTTCTGGAAGGAGAAGACATAGAACTGAGCCCCAGACTTTTGCATTATTAGATGATTTTATGGAAAGGTTATCAAGTCATTAGGTAGAAGCCGCTTGCTTTCAGAGGCAAGCAAGAGCATAGGTTTCTTTCTAGCTGAAGAGAATCCTTTGGCATGCAGGAAGATACACTAACCTCTTATGATTTGGTCTATAAATCTGCCAGGACAAAGCGATGTGTTCTAAAAATAGCCAAACTCTTTGAGTATTTATTTAAAAAATACTATTCTCAATGGACTTTTGAGTCAATGGATTCGGGGATGAAAAGTTCTTAAATTGCTCTACAGTGTATTCCAGGATAAAAAGATTGCAATCCAAATCTCTCAGAGGTAGTAGCCCTTAATCATCTAGAATATTCTAGATTTCCCAGCTGTCTGCTACTAAGCAGCTGGCATTATGGAACAACTAGAATAAAATTGATTTGTGGACCCTGTTGCCTGAGAGGCATTAATCTCTTGGGCTAACAAGAAGTTCCTTATCAATTACTGACAAATTTAGTTGCAGAAAGTTGAGCTTTTTTTCTTCAACATGCATTAAGAGATATATTTCTAATAGACCTTTAAAATATACTAGCTACCCAAAAATTCTGGGCTGGGTTTCAGCACTTAATTCTGATTGCCTTGGGTCAGAAATGTGGGTTTGTCACACTGTGATTTTCTGTTTCTCCAGATTTAAATGAACTTCACCTTTTTTTTAAGGCAAAAAAATATAAATAAAATAAATACATATATAAATATATAGAGAGGGAAGGTTGAATGTTTTAGAGTATTACTTGTGTTCCCTGGTGGAACATTATTATATCAGTAGTTTATTCCTTCATACTGCATGGGTGAGTACATTTTGAACATCTGATAGAATAGCCATATTGACAGTTGAGAGCTATAGACAATTTATTTTCTGGTGAAATCATGGCTGGTTGCACACCACTTCCTCCATTCCCTTACCTTCCAGATGGTTCTTTACACTTATTATACATAGTGCAGGAAGCAGCTCTTTTGTTTATTGTGGATTTGATATCAACTAAGAAACTGACATCCAAAGCTGCTAGAAATGAAGCTGGCATGTAAATGCTTGTGTATGAAAAGTGTATTTTAATAGTAACTATGTCCTAATATTAAATATGAATAAATGAGACTAAAGATTCTTAACAATGTATATTGTGTATTCTCTGAGTCAGCCCACAGAGTGTTTTCATGCAATCTGAAACCAGAGAGGGAAAAAAGCCAGCAACTTCCTTCCTGTTCTCTTTTATCTATAATACGTTTTTGCCTGGGAGAGGAAGAATGTCATTGAAAGGAACAATTATATGTATATATAGTGTGTGCTTGTGTGCTATATTATAACATAGCCCTGGCTCTTATATTAAACAATTCCTTTATTAACCCTACTCATCCTAAGCTTTGCAATAATGCGTGAAGATACAATAACAACATTGGAAAAGCGATGTCTTCCTCTGAATTTTTTGTTATTAAAACCATTCTCAGTTGTTCTTGGGAAAATCATATAAATGTACAACAATATAATAATTATAAGCAGTGTCAGGGTAGAAATTCCATTTCTGAATTCTGGAAAGTACTGTCTCAGCTACTAAATTGCAGTTGTGTCACTCAGACTATGTCATTTCTGGGATCCTTCACTTAATAACCACCAACTTACAGATTATTGGGTTTGTCTCAGAAAGTGTAATTTTGTCCTAAAACTTCCTCCCCGGCCAGAGGGAGAGGGAGCAAATAGTGGAGTGATTACCACTGTTCTTATTCTTTAAATAACTGCTCCTGGGAAGGTCATTTCCTTTGGCTCCTTTGTCAAGGACGCCCAGGAAGGGTTTTCACAGGACACCTTGAACTACAGCTGACCTTGATAATTAATTACGAGACTGTGAATTTCATTGAAGTTAAACACCAACACACCAAAAATGATCTTACTGTAGCTCTTTGATTAGACATTTCTACAGCAGTGCCATTTCTTTTCTTGCAACACCCAGTTGGACAATCTGATCCCTGATTGGGCTGAGCTGCCACATCCTACCATGTGAGCTGTGCACTATGCACTCTAGGGGGTGCCATTTCCTTTGTGTCTGTGCCCTCTGCGTTTGTCTTAGAGCCTCCAAGAAGTTGCCAGTCCAAGTATTTTTCTATCTCTCGCCTTCTATTTTCCATGAAGGGTTTGGGAGTGTTTTTAAGTATTTATTACTTATGTTAATTATGATCATTGTCTACCGCAGAGATTTTCCCTGCTGAGGTTTCCACTTAAGAGAAGTCTTCAGTAACTTCAAAAGGATCCATGTGCCGTGCCTAGTCTCCTCGTGAGCCCATCATTGTTTTGGATAGCGGAGCACAGTAGAGAAGCTCAACAATCCAGAGTGTTCTGGGTTTCAGAAGAGGAAAATTTCATTTGTAGCTGAGCTTGATCTTAGTTAGATCTTTTTAAAAAATTTTTTATTATTTTATTTAATGAAATTATTTTTCTAATATTTACTTATTTTTGAGAGAGAGAAAGAGACAGAGCACAAGCAGGGCAGGGGCAGAGAGAGACACACACAGAATCCTAAGCAGGTTCAGGCTCTGTGCTGTCAGCACAGAGCCGGACATGGGGCTCAAACTCACAAACTGTAAGACTTGAGTCAAAGTTGGACGCTTAACCACCTGAGCCACTCAGGCACCCCAATCTTAGATCTTAACTTTGACTGGTTTCAACAATCAAACTTACTTGATTCAGTTTGTCAACTCCAGATGACGGAAAGAGAAGACGTTGAGAAAGTAACAATCCAATCCACTTTTCAAGTCGAATACAAGCTTCTTGTGAAAGAAAATTTAATTAAGATTTTTTAATATTCAGAAAAAAAATGCTTAGAAAAGAAAAATTTAAGAGGATTGAAAAACAAATGAATAAACAAACCTTTTTAATAACCCAAGTAGAGTTGAATGAGAGAAATGTTTTGATGGCTGTCAGCTATAGGAAGTCATTCCAAATTCTTGGCCTGGATAGGTGATCCTCTGTGATGGGCCTTTTTCTTAGCTCTGTACTTTCACATCTCCACATCCACGGTTCTGTGGTTCCTGGCACACATTGGGCAGTTTCCAGATTCTGTGCCTTCGCATATGCTGTGCCTGATGATGGTAAGGTTCTTTGCCTCCTCAGTCACCTAACTAGCCCCTCCTCCTTGCTGAAATCTAGCCTATGTTATCTATTACCTTTCCACGGAAGCTTTTTCTGCTCTTTTCTTTCTCTCCATGTACTCCAACCCCCAAATCTCATCAAAACCAGATAATCTCCTTTTCAGTGCAATGTCTATAGCTTATACACAATTTCATCCCTATGGTCCCCACCCTGACTCACTATAGCATAATGATTTGTTCCCATGTCTTTTTTCTTTTTTTTTTTTCATATGAGATTGTGTTCCTTCAGTGTGGGGACTGTGCCTTAGCATGGTGCTGGGCTTAAGCTGTGAAAACAGGATTACAGAAGCTAAACAATTTGTTCAGTGTAGCATAAATCACTAGTAAGATGCAGAACTAGATGCAAACTTTGATCTGTGTGACCCCAAAGTCTGTATTTCATATCCAGAGTCATGGTGTCCAATGTCACCACTTGATGCCTGTGTGCCACTTGGGAAGATGGGTGCTTCTGTGGTTCTTGGCAGCTGCGTTTTCTCATGGGTTGCCATTTAGTCCTCTTCCTTCCTCCTTCTATCTCTGGGGAGTTTCATTCTCCCTGGCCTAAACTTACCCAGGCTCATCTTTCCTACCGGGATATTCTGTCTTCACAGAACAAGGCAGGCACCTACATGCACTAAATGGTAATTTGGTTTTTACCTTTCCTCTCAGCAGTAGGCCCAATGCCCACCTTTATTTTTTTCATCTTCCCTATTCCTATCTTTTGCCTTTCAGACAGTTAGGGACTATTCACAGGGGAATTTATAAAGTTGCAGAGGTTTCCAGACCACTGCCTCAGCTCCCTTTTCAGCCATTGTCCTCAGTTTACACAGTGTGTGTGCCACGTGTGCAAAAGCACACAAATATCCTGAGTATATGAGTATACAATTTTTGGTGGCCCTGTTCTACATTTTACCATTCTAGTGCCCACATTCAGTTTCTCTATTGTTATAATAGACACTGTATATGGTATGTGCTCAAGGTGTGTTTGTTTAACTGAATTATTTGAATATAAACCTAGAAAAGAATAGTAAAAATTGCCCTGGTGTAGGAACACTTCAGTTGCTACTGCTTTTAGTTGCTCATAAGAGGACTGAAAAAACATTCTTCAGTTGTCTTCAGGTGTCTTATCTTTTTTTCCAACATGGTTCAGATCATTAACATTCCAAGTGGCTGAACTTCAGATATTTTTATACGATCTTTTTAAATAATCTGGGTAACTTTCATCCTTGAGTTCCTGCCTCCCTTTGTGAATCATCACCATCTTCATCACTGTCACTTTTAAAATATTTATCAAGAGTTCATCTTACACTTAGTGCTATAAATATATGAAAATGCCTTGAGAGTTCCCTTTCCTTGCTAAAATTCACTTGCCAAACAGGCAAACCTTATTACTATGGTCTTAGTTATACTTCTGGAAAAATCTTCTCCTCTTGAGATCATTATTTGTATTCAGTAACCTAGGGAATTATTGAAAAGCAACCTTTGTACACCAAAACAAACTGGGACATTTTAGGGAAAATGAGAATATTCACTGTAAAACTGGAAATCAAGCATATGGGTGATTAGAATTGAGGAATATGATTCTCTTTAAAATATTTTAAATGCAGACTGCACTTTAGCAACAGCAACAAATAATAAGAGCCAACAGATATAAAATGCTTATTCTTTGCTGACACTGTTCCAAGTACTACACGCTTATTAAACCATTTAATTGTAATAGCAACCATATGATGTAGGCCCTATTATTTCTGATTTATACATGAGCAAACTGAGGGGCAGAAAGGTTAAGGAATAGCTAACCTTTAAGAAGGCCAACTAGCTAATGAGTGACAGCCAGAATTAAACCCAGGCACTGTGAACTGGAGTCCTCATCCGTAGTATGACAAGACCGTCCCACCTCTTACATGTCTATTTCATATATAATGTATGAAAAAGTGTGTGGTAAAGCCATACTTTATAATGATCATTAAAGTCCTAAGCTTACAAATATATAAATACAGTGGGGGTCCACAGATGGGCAGAGAAGTGTTTGTCATTCTTAGTACGGTAGGCAAACCATCCCCAGATTTTAAACACAGAGGTTTCTAGTGTGGTTGGACATAGATAATAAGTTATCCTGAGACACAAATTGGAATGTTGAGAGAGGGGTGACTGTTATGGGCTGGATTGGGTTTACCCAAAATTCACGTGTTAAAGTCCTAACGCCCAGTATCTCTGAATGTGACTCTATTTAGAGATAGTGTCATTAAAGAGGTAGTTAAGTTACAATGAAGTCATTAGTATGGACCTTATCCAACATGACTGGTGTCCTTGTAAAGAAGGGGAGATTAAGCAGACATACACAGAAGAAAGACCATTGAGGACACAAGGGCAAGAAGGCTATCTACAAGCCAGGGAGAGAGATCCCAGAAGAAACCAACCTTGTCTACATCTTGTTAACAGACTTCTAGCCTCCAGAATTGTGAGAAAATAAATTTCTGTTGTTTAATCCTCTTGATTATTCCTGTGACTGTTACACTTTGTTATCACAGCCTTAGCAAGCTAATACAGTGACTGTATTAGTTTGGGCTGTTACAACAAGAATACTGTAAAGTGAGTGGCCTCATCAACAAACAGTTTGAGGTCAGAGTGTCAGCAGGTCACGTTCTGGAGACAGCCCCCTTCTTTATTTCCTCTTATGGTGGAGAGAGAGTGAGCTTTAGTTCTTCAGCCCTTAGAATGGCACCAATCCCATCACGGGGGTTATACCCCTATGACCTCATCCATACCTAATTACCTCCCAAAGGCTTCACCTCCACATATCATCACACTGAGGATTAAAATTTCAACATATGAATTTTGAAAGGACACAAGCATTCAGTTCATAGCAGTGACCCAGGACAAAGAAAAAACTTTTGAAAGCTAAAGTTTAAGGAGCTTTCTAATATAAAACTCATCAGAAAAAAAAATCCACATTTTTCTTTCTATTGATTGTTGGCTGATATATATAATTTGATTAGATTGCATTTTTTTTTTATGTGAGGGGCGCCTGGGTGGCTCAGTTGTTTGAGCATCTGACTTTTGATTTTACCTTAGGTCATGATCCCAGGGTCATGGGATCAAGCCCTGCTTTGGGCTCTGCACTGAGCATGGAGTCTGCTTAAGATTCTCTCTCTCTCTCTCTCTCTCTCTCTCTCTCTCTCTCTTTCCCTCCCTCCCCCCCTCCTCCCTTTCCTCTCATGCTCTCTCTGTCTATAAAACAGTATTAAAACAAAACAACACACACACACACACACACACACACCAAAGCACACACACATACAAAGAACAAACAAAAAAAGAATGCATTTTTATGTGAAGTGAAACGTCCATGGTCACAATGACTTGTTTTCCATGTGGGCGGATAGGGTGATCTCCTTAGTGGTGCAGTTGGAAGAATTCCACCAGCCCACATCTTCATCTCTTATCAAATATATACATTATTACTTCACTGGATCCCACTGCATCCAAGATACACCCATTATTACTCCACTGGCTCCTGCCTCCCCCAGCTATACTTGTTGTCATATTACCTGACCTTGAAATTGCTATTAACATCATGGCCAGTCCTTTGGTTTTTTTTCTTCCAGAAAATTTTATTATAAAAGGGCCTGAGTAAAAGGTAGGGGGCAGTATACATACTGGTTATGAAAAGGTGAGCTAGTTTTGGGGGGAGGTGGTTCTTCCTTGCTAGAATTAAACAGTTGGACAATAAGATTTTGCTGGTGGAGTGAATGGTAGTTCACTGGTGGAGTGAATGGTCCTGGGAAATTCTAGGCTGAGGTGAATGTGTATTCAGTGGCACCCAATTTATTCTTTCATTCAACAAATGCTTTGGATTCCTGTTGAGCAAGACCCTTGCTAAGCTGCTGGGAATATAGCTGTGCACATGACGGAATCAGCCTCTACACTCAAGAAGCATGTGTTCTTGTAGGGGGTACAAATGTTAAAAGGTGCAAGCCATAATTAGTTATTAAGTTGTAATTGTGGCAAGTGCTATGTCAGGAGAAAGGCTGGAGAGAGTGAAAAATAATTTCACTTAATTCATTACATTGCTAAAGGTTGGCATCATTTTTTAGCCTGTGTTGTCTAATGTGGAAAAGCTAGCTACAGGTATCTATTAAAATAAAAATAACTAAAATGAAATAAAACTATATATTCAGTCCACCAATGGTACTAGTCACTATTCAAGTGCTCAGTAGCCACTTGTGCTGGTGACTACCATATTGGACAGCAGAGATGGAGAATAGTTCCATCATTACAGAAAGTTTCTTTGGCAAACACTATCTGGGCCATAGAGGTATACCAGAATTATGAAGTAAAAAAGAGAATTCTTAACTGTTAATTCCTTAGAGACTATATCTATATCTATATCTCTATCTATCTCTATCTATCTATCTATCTCTATCTATCTATCTATCTATCTACCTACCTACCCAAACAGTCCACTTTTGGCTTCAGGCCACAGTGCAAATCTCATGTTAGTCTGGCCTTCAAAATGAGAAATGGGTCTTCAATTTAAACTACAGGCAGATTTTCTTTTCTCTTCGTATTATGAATGTTGAGGTTTTGCATTCTTTGAGCGTTCATTTTTGTATTTATGAAAAATTTGTCCATAGTAACTAGGGGATTTTTCATATTTTTCCTTTTATTTAAGAGAAACCTGACTATATAACATAAACATCCTGTGGTGTGTAGATAGGAAGAGCGCTGGAGACTGTTACTTTACAATAGTGTAGTAGCACTTGGAATGTTCACAGCTGGGAGAGCTCATCTCAACTTCAGCATAGTCTGTCTCCATTTTTCCAAGGACAAAAGAGGAGAGAATAATACGTGGGCAGAGAAGAAAAAGTTAGCTGTGGCGGTTTAATACCCTTGAAGTTGGTGTTACTGGAAAACTTCATGAAAATATGCGACCTGATCCTGAGGATTAGAACAAATATTATATCATGGTGGGGCATGTGCTTTGGCCGCCACACCTAGAGGTCACCCTTTGAAGGCCACTGAGACGGCTGCCAGGATCCATTGATTCCTCTGTAGTACTGAAACATCTCCTGGCAGGTGTCAGCCTGGCAGCTTGAACACATCAATATGGAAAGTTACAGAGTAGGGAAGAGTGGCCCATGGGATCCTACTGGATGGTTAGAATGCTTCAGTGTTTGTCCTGAATAGACATTGTGTGAATTTTTACTTAAGCTGCATTGCAAATATAGCCACGTGAAATAAACAAATATTGACAAACATATTTTTCTTACAGGGATATGGCTTTTTTTTTTAAGTCTTTAGGGTAACAAAGTTTTAAAATCCTGTCTGGGTGTATGCAGCACCTTTAATTCATGTCTAGTGAGGTTGCTGTCTTGTTAAGTAGGTCATTTCCTTTAATGGCGCGCTTTCATTCTTCTTGTATTCGTTGCCACTTACCCCTATGCTCCAGCCACAGCAATCCCTCTGCAGTTCTCCAGGCATCCCCTGGTCTCTCCTGCCTTCTTAGGTGATTTTGCTTAGTGGCTGATATTTTGGATATTTTTTTTCCTCCAAGTTTCTCAGAAAACATGGAAAGATGGAAAAAAGTGGTCGTAAAATGATCTGCTTCCCCAGCCATGAAGATTTCCCAAGGGGCTGCATGAAGGGAGCTGTCTCTTCCTTGGCCCTTCCCTCATTTCCATTTCAGTCCCAAACCTGAGATGTTAGCATTCATTCTGCACTATTAGCAAGTTCAAAATGATAGAACTGTTTCCTAAGAAGGTTAGCAAATGAAGGAAGCTGGTTTTAAGTGTTATTTTGGTGAGTGTGTGTGTGTGTGCGCGCGCGCGCGCGCATGTGGGCTTGTATTCTTAGTCTCTTTGTATCCTCATAGTTGTAAAACTGACTTTTGTCCTCTCCACTTTTATTTCTGGTGGCTGTTTATGGCACAGCAGGATGGAGAAGGGCTAAGGGAAGTATCTATGGGGTGGACTCTTTCAATTGCCCTTCAACTCATATATCTTCCTTACTGTGAATATTCATAAATGCATAATGGTAACATTTCCCCCATGCTGAATCATTGCTAATAACCCCCATCAAGTAGAGGAAAGATCTTTATGTCTTATAACTATCAACAGATTACTTGAACCTGAGAGCTTTGTCATATTAGATTGAACGGTATGTGTTAACATTTTCAAAACAGCAAGTATAAAGATACTGCCTTATACATATAAGAGGCATTGATATGTTAACCTATTTTTGATTTTATAAAATAAACCTTATTGGACATTTTAGAGTTATAATTTTTTCTCCATTTGCAAAATTGTAAAAGCAAGTGGCTACATTTTTTTTCTCTTTGAGGAGGCATGACTAGTTCAGATGTCGCTAAGATACTTTCCTTCTGTGAAAATCATTTTCTACTGTGTGAACATAGTGTTCGCTTCTAATTTAAAAGCTTACTTATACAGGTTAGTGTTACATTAATGTTTTTTGATGACTTTTTAAGTTTTCAGAATGTCTTTGAGGTTACTTTTACATACCTAGAATGATTGAAGTGTGAATTTACATGGAAGCAGATGAATAAACCAAATAGTTTTCGAGGGACATTTCTAACCATTGGAGCACAAGCTTTTTGTGGACAGACAGGAACTCCCTCCCTAAGCCCAAAACAGGGGAGCCACCTGGTGGACGACATGAAATTCTTCATTTTGTAGAGGTAGTTGTACATGCGTGGACTATGAAATCCCTGCTTTTATACTTTTTAATGTAGGTAGATTTACTTATATATTTAAGTTAACATGCTTTATACTTTTAATTGATGAGGGCCTTTCTCACTTCATACAGTTAAAAGGGCCCTAAAATAAGGAGAAAGAATATTAGGATATTATGAAAATCAATTTAGAGGAACAATCAGTTCAAGAAGTAGAGGTTTTTAGTTATTCCATTTCATATTTTGTCTTTTTCCTTTCGCAATTCATTGTTCAGCCAAACTGTGTTTATATATATAAAATGGCTTTTTTGAAAGACTTTCAGCTCCCCTCCGGCTACTCTACTTCCTATCTCTCTCTTCGCCTACACAGCCAAACTTCTTAACAAGGTTGTTTACACTTGCTGAATCCACTTCCTTACCTCCCACACAGTCCTTAGTCAACTTTAATATGTCTTCTCTGCTGACACTCCATTAAATCATTCTCACCAAGGTCACCAGTCACCTTCTTGTCACGAAATCGTGTGAACAGTTTTTAGCTTTTATTTTCTCTGACTACTTGGGAACATTCTGCATGACTGGTCACTCTTCCTTCTTGCATTTCTGCTTTCCTTGAATTTGGGGACACTGCCCTCTCCCTGTCTTCCTCTTACACCTCTGGCTCTTTCTTTCCAGTGGTTTTTGTAGATTACCCTTCCTCTGTCCTCTACTAAATGCTGGTGTTTCTTAGCCTTCTAGCCTAGGTGCCCTTCTCACTCCATTCTCTCTCCCTGGGTCACAGTGTCCATGCACATGGTTTTTATTACCCTAGCTCTGCTGTCAAATTCCAAATGTGTATATTTGGTCCACAGGTCTCTCCTAATCTCTAGATGGCCTCCATTTGCCACCCTTCCTTCCAAGCTACCCTTCAGGCATTGCACTGGGGAGGTCTCTCCACCACAGGGAGGTCAGCATGTCTCAAACTGTGCTCATCTCCATGCACATCTACCACCTGCTCTCAGTGACACCATTGGTATTTCTCTTTGAGTGAATAAATGAATGAATGAATGACAATTCAGAGTTATCCATGCAAGCATCCTGGGAGTTACTCTTGATCTTTCTTCTAAACATCTACCTCTAAGCAATTACCAAATATTGTTGAGTCAACCTCTGAAATATATCCCTGAGTGATCTCCCTTCTCATAGCTATTGCCTAGTTTTTTCATTCATCACCTGAGTTAGTGAAAAATCTTTCATTTCCCATGTACACTATCCCCCTCTGCAGCACAGCAGCTCAAGTGACCTTCCTAAAACAAATCTAATTATGGCTAGTCTTTGTGTTTAAAGCCCTTCCAAAGATCCCCATGGTGCCTCCTGCAAACTTCCCACCTACCTCTAGGGAGCTCTTTGCGACCTCTTTCCTCTCCAGCTTCGTCTCTCACCTCTTCATCTCTCCAGCGTCCTCTGCCATGTGCTCCTCTAGCCACACTGAACTTTTTCAAGTTCCTCGATGGCACCAGCTGTGCTCTCATGCCCAGCAGTTATGGGAGGTGTCCCTTCTGCTTCAAAAGAGTGTCTTGTATCCCTGCTCCCGGGGGGGGGGTCCCCACCCTGTTGTTTACACACTGCATCAGGGGCACTTTATCTGTGCTTCAGCTGTTAGCTCAGGTACCCAGTCTTCAGGCTGCCTTCTGATACCTCCTTCTCCAGTCCCTCCATCCTCAACAGGATTAGGAATCTTTGCCATGTGATTTCCACCATCATAACACTTTAATCACTTCCTTACCTCTTTCCCACCAGAAGTCTCTTATTTAAAACAATTAAATGATGAATTTTAACACCACAATTTTAATCTGAGCCCTAATTAATAAATGATAGACTTTCAGTATATATGATGAGCTCAAAGAACATCTCCTCCAATCCCCTTCTTTAATAAAAAGGAAAGTGCAGCCATGGGAGTTAGTGGTGATATCCCCAAGGTCACACAGCCGATTCCTAATTTGTTCATCATTCTTTCCACTGCCAACATCAGTTGCAACCGCTGTCTTTTCTATCCTTGTGACTGATTCTGGCTTTCTCTATCAGAAGCTTAGAGAGCTTTAGCTGGGATGAAAGTGTGGTTTAAACTGTATTGTGCCTTGATCATCAACCAATCAAATGGTGTGGTTAAAATTGTAATGGGCCTGTCATTTTTCATTTAAAGCATTTTTTTTTTACCTGAGTTACAGGGAATAGGGACTCATTCAGGCTTCATCGGGTGAGAAGCATCTATGTGACAAGGCAGGAAACATGTCTTCTGAGAAGAAGAGAAGCCACAGAATGGGCAGTCTCACAGGGACTTGGGCTGGAAGACCATTGCATTCCAAGCAGGCTTTAAGGGACCGTATTTTTTTTCTTCTCTCAGGAATAAGAATTGTGGATTTTCTCTCTAGTGTGGTGGCCTTGAAAAGGCTCAGCTCTCTCCTCTTTCTTGCTTTCCTCTATATATTTCCTAGCACCTCTTTCTGACTAAGCTCTTTAAATTTCCCAGGTCACCTTTTAAGAGAGTTAATCTGATTACTTTAACTAATTGCCATCATTGCTGCCTGGAGTCGTGCCAGCTCAGAGGTCACTGGCCAGCTATTAATTGGCCACTCTTGGGCTACATGTGAATGCTCGGTCCAACCAGCTGTGGCCAGAGTGGCAGGCTATAGTGCAGAGTAGGGCCATCCCACCTCAAGGTCAGCCCAGGACTAGTTTCTTTAGCAAGTGTCTGTGCACATGGTCAGGCTCACACAAGACTTGTTCTGGATTTTCTACATGGTGATAATTTAAAGTTCATTTTTAAAATGTGCACACTTTTTGGTCTGCAGATCAACTACTGAACTATTGGAACTGAATATGAATGCTCTCTCCCACTAGTTTCTGACAGTTGGTTTTCACAGTCATCTGGGAAGAAACCTAGACTAGACAGGAAGAGCATTTAGGGAGGTATCAGCCTGGCACTCATAAAATTGAATGGGTTTGGTGAATATATGATGAATTTTTCCAGGTATATATATTTATAAAGTTGATTTAAAAATGAGAAGAAGGTAAGAATGATGGTATCTGAAATTCAGAAGAAATGTTTTGACAGGTGTATGTGATGATTTAATGGTGCATTTTCCATAAGGTGGACGGGATGATGCTGTGGAAATGCATGTTGTTCAGAAAAGTGGTACTCACTGTTGTGAACTTGCTGTTGAATTTCTCTGTGAGCTCTGCCATTCATGCTTTTGCTCTACTGTCACAAAGCTGGATCATTATTTTCAGAGGTGCTAATAATGTGTGAACCTTGATTGGATTCTGGATTTTAAAAAGTTGCCTGAGATATTTTGGGACATTTGGGAAAATTTAATATGCATTTCATATCGGATGAAATTGCTGAATGAGTGTTAATTTCATTGGGGTAATAATAGTATGTGGTTATGTCCTTCTTTTCATGATGATATGCCTACTGAGATATTTAGGGTGAAATATATATAGATAGATGGAATAGATAAATTGACTAAGCCAAAATGATATAGTATGAACAGTTGGTAAATATAGATGTTATTATTTCAACTTGTGTCTAGCATAATTTTTAGTATATTTATTTATTTTGAGAGAGAGAGAGAAAGAGAGTGTATGAGCAGGGCAGGGGCAGAGAGAGAGAACTCCAAGCAGGCTCTGCACTGCTAGTGTGGAGTCCGATGCTGGGCTCGAACTCACAAACCCTGAGATCATGACCTGAGCTGAAATCAAGAGTCGGAGGCTTAACCGACTGAACCACCCAGGTGTCCCCGTGTAACATAATTTTTAAAGTAAACAACACGTTGGAGTAAAATATGTTGCTAGTAGTTTGGTGTTGTGGGTGACTTGAGTTTGAGATCTGAAAGTTGAGTGAGTCTTAGATTAGGGAAAACAGGTCTTGAGATACTGGCATTTCTTTGGTGTAACGGTAGTCTGGTGTTTTAACCAAATGCCCTGCGGGATTTAGGGCACCGACAATGAACACCTCATTACTGACCAAACCTCCAAACATTCCTTGTGTTGGAAGCCAAGTTGGCCACTCCTCGATTTAACTATTAATAAGAAGTAGCCATCTCGTCTGATAGCTGACTTACCTTCATTAGTTAAAAAACGACCCATTGGGTGGAGGATGCAGGGCAGTTGCCCCTTTAATAGTGTCTTGCTAAAAGCTATTTGGCCACTGCAGTTGACGCAACCTAGAATTCCTGCCAGCATAATTGGGTGCCTAACGTGCTGCTGGATGGGCTAGCCCTGCACATGTCACTCCTAAAGGGGACAGTTTCAGCCTATTTAAAAGTGTTAACGATTTTGCAGAGAATAAAGATGTCTTTGGTAAAAGGACATGTCTAGACCAGATGCGGTATGGCTGTCATTGGGCTGCAGGGAATGCCATGCACATTGAAAGCTGTGTGAATGGTGCCCTTAAAGTTGTGCAGCCCAGGACCAGATGGCACGAAATACCACTTGTGTGCTGAAACCCTCAGGACTGTGGAGGTGGTTAAGCAGCTGAAGCCATTTTGTGATCAGTTCACTCTGTGGCCCATTGTTATTACATTTACACTCTTACTCTAGCATTTTTGCAGATTTATTTTTTGGATAGATGAAGTAGCCAATAATTTAAGCAATGTAATCAGTAATTTCTTACAGTGAAATTCCAAGCAAATAGAATGCATTTTAAAAGTGTTCTTTTCGTACTAGTAACTATCTCTATAGTCTTTGTCTGCTGTGGGGTTTGGAGTATCCTGCATCTTTCAGGCTGCTGTGAATGATCTTTTTGAAATGGAAATAGTATGAGCTGGGTAAGTAGAAGTTGCTCTAGAAGCTCCTTCTGTGTTTGGCCTACAGCACTCATGACACTATGAATTCCGATTTCAGGGTCATTTACTATCCAATGAAAGTTAATTTGAGGTATCAGGAACTTTCAAACAGCGTTTGTTTTTTGTGCTGATGACCATCCATTACTGAAATTTCATTTGAAATGCAATTAATTATCTTTGTCACCTTGCTAAAGGTTGATACTAATCTTCTGTCCTCTCTTATTAGATCTGTTGACACAGAGGCAAATGATCCCAATAATGGGAAGGAAAGAGCAGAGAGCAGGAGAGTCAACAGGCAGTGGCTTCTTACTGTTTTATTGAATGGTTCTTTTGTCAAAATGACTGCAAGAGAATTCTCAGTATGCCAGTCTCATCACACAAACCTAAATTCATGAAGTTTTCTGCACTTGAGTCATATTTTTAAAGTTTAGCTCAGGGGTCTCTATTATTCAGCTCACTGGTGTTGAAGCAATTTTGTTGACATTTTCTGTAAGTGGATTAGGCTCACAGTCATTGCCCAAAGCAGACAGATGGCTTCTTACACAGAACACCCTTGCAGGAACCTATCTTATGGTATCTTCAGAAATATAATGGGTCTGTCACAAGAGATAATGTTTGTCATTAATTTCTTTTGGTGACAGATGACTTCAGTTCATTTTTACTTTCTCACCTGCCTTAAACAAATTGGCTGTTTAACATTTTTTTTATTCCAATAGTGAGCAGTGCTTCGATGTTTTACACTGAGCAATGATGTGACCTCTAAATTACAAACAAGGAAATAAGCTTTTGCACGGGAGAGGGTGATACATTCTGTGGTTTCCCAAGGAACGTTCCCCCATCAATGGAATTATTACTCTTTTAATTTTAATCATGATGGGGTCTTTCACAGGTTATCAGTCCTGCATTTTATTCTCTGCAACAGATTGTTCCCTCTATTTTGCCAACTTGTCTTTTTTAAGTTTCAAAGTGGTTTTTGTTTCCTCTCATTTTGTAAGGTAGAGACAGTACAGTAGATTTCTATAACATTGTCATTATTGATAGCAAAATATTGCATTACTGAAACTTTAAAATTTTCTGTTTATAGGATAATTATAATGCTAACATTCATTAGAGTTTGCCACATATTATTCTAAATAACTCACATGTATTGTGAATACAATTCTTAGAGTCATTTTATGGATGAGGAAACTGAGGCACCAAGTGACTTTGCTTAAGGCCAAAAAGCTAATAAGTGGTTGGAGCCCAGGATTTGAATATAGGTAGGCTGACAGTGGCGGTCACACTATATATTCACCTACAGAATAGCAGTATGGTTACAATTCAAAGCCTCTGAGCCAAACTGCTAATATATGAGAGAAACGTGGCATCCTTACAATCAGATGTATTCTTTCATCACTCTTGGAGTTCTGGCTCTGCTCCCCAATTTGTGTGTGCCGCCATCTCGGCCAGCCAACGTATGGGGGAGGTTTTTAGGAGCTCGTGGATACTGCAAGGAGAATCAGTATCCCAGGGAGCTGAGAACTAACAAGTCCTCACATTAATAGCATCCTTTAAAATGTACAGCTAGTGCCTGTAATGAATTTGATTCTCCCATAATCTTCTTTTTTGGATCTGATCATGATGATACCTTTAAAATGAAAACCAATCATCTTCTCCACACTTCTCCCATTCATGAGTCTTCTACCATTGCTTTTATATTTCACTTTTCTGAAAATTTGGCTCAGATTAAAATTATTGAATTCTTGCAAACGCTATATATACCTTGAAGGCAAAAATCAGATGTCAAAGTATCAGCACAAAGGAAGTATTTATGTGTGGGACATTCATGGGGTTTTATCACAGGATTTTTTTTCTTATTTACTTACTTAGGATTTTTTTCATTTTTAAACCAAATCGCTCTTAAGCTATTTTTTTCTTCTCTCCATTTCTAAGATCTATTAGATCACATGTACAACGTATCATGTAATGTACCTCAATGCAAAGAAAATAATACAGTGAAGAAAAAGCATCTGTTGGCCTGGGGAGCAGGCAGTATTAGTTATTTCCTTCATACTTCTTTTCTGTGTGAACTTAGGCAGTATATTTACTTAGTATTCTTCACCTGTAAAGTTGAAAAAAATGATAATTCATCTTCAAATATCTCAAAAATGTGAAGTAGTTGCCAAGAACTCTTACTTAGCAGAGGAAAATGATACTGTCACTAAACGATACTTCATTGAGTGTTTTCCACTTTCATTGTTTTTTCTTCAGTATAAACCCAAGGAAACAAAAAAATTCTACGTTGGTAAAATATAAGGGAAAATGGCATGTATTTGGCCATTTTGGTGCTGTCACAGAGGCAGTATCCTACTAAAGCACTCTCCCATCCGATCTCTCTCTGTGTCAGCAAGACTATAGGAGGATTGAGGACTCAAGGCAGGTATCAAAAGATCCTTATATCATATTTCACTTGTTATAAGATGCCAAAAAAGAAACGAAGATGCTTCTGTGTCTCAAATTGTTGCTCAGATGTGTCTTAAACAGGAGAGACCTGTTTGATCCCCCAGGCTACATGTTCTCACCACATCACCTTCCTGTAAGCGCACGGCACCACTTGTGATTAGACATAATTTTGTTTTTGTGGCTTTTGGATTTATGCTTGTATCCCTAACTAGACCTCAATTGTATGCGGGAGGAAAGGGCATCTGTGCTTACCGTCTTACCCAGAGTCTAGCCCTGCGGTTCTTAATGCGTGCAGTACTGCCCTCTAGAGGGCACTTTGGAAAATTGAGGAGGTGATGGAAGAATTCTCTGGAGGTATTTAGTGGGAGCAGCCAGGAATGCTGGGTGTCCTGCACTGTGCAGGACAGGGCAACATAAAGAACAGTTGCTCTCGTCTTGCAAGACTTTAAGTCCTGCCTTGCTAAATCATCTAAAATAAGAGTACTTTAGTACACGATATTAATCTTTTTACAAGAAGTTATGTGAAAGGCCCAGTATCCGAGGAAAACATAGTGAGAGGCATGTCTAAATGAATGAAGATATTGTTTCTAAATTATTGAATAATTTATTCACTCTGGGAATTCTGTCTACTTAATTGTATGATTGCTATACAGTAAGCAATTTTGGAACAAACTGGGAAGTGAGTTACTGGTTTTAATTTGATGCTTTGTTATTGACAATCCATGGTAGACATCCCACAGTGTCCTGTGAAGTAGAAGCTGATATCATCAATCACAAGAAAAATATCCTTTGAGATACCTTTGAAGATTTGGCAGCTCTGGTAGGGTGTATGAGTATTATTTATTTGCTCACTTGTGGACTATCAGACTTTTTCTCCATGGTGAGAATCTGTACTTGTCTTGGTATGTTATCCCTATCTTAAAAAAAAATTTTTTTTAATGTTTTTATTTTACTTTTGAGAGAGAGACAGAGTGTGGGCCGGTGAGGGACAGAGAGAGAGGGAGACACAGAATCTGAAGCAGGCTCCAGGCTCTGAGCTGTTGGCACAGAGCCTAATGTGGGGCTCGAACTCATGGACTGTGAGATCATGACCTGAGCTGAAGTTGGATGCTTAACCGACTGAGCCACCCAGGCACCCCATGTTATCCCTATCTTAATTAAAGTTATTTTCCTTTCTTCTTTTATTATATGCAAATAAGTGTGATCTGTTGCCATTATTTGTTTTTATGCTAGTGTCTATCTGGTGCATCTGCATTGTCATTTTCCTATATTCTTTGTGTGTGTGGAATGGCATCTGATCTCTTTGTTTCTCTGCTGAATTTAATGAATTCATATTAAGTTCAGGCCCCTGCCTACTTCATTATGGTTTCTTGTGTGCCTGCCTGTTTAAATATTATAATACATATTATTTTGTTTTAAATGACTATTCTTTTATTTCTCTTTACAGTGTAGCTAGGATGCTATTTTTACTTCATTTTTAATGTATATAACCAGCTTATTTAGTTTTGACTTTCATTGTATGATAGTAAAGGGAACCTTGCAAAATATTCGTTTTAAAGAACCTTGGTTTTGACAGAGCTGGGACCCACAAGTCAAAGACAAAATGCCTTGTGTATAGAATATGTTTAATAAATATTTGCTTGATGAACAAATAGATGAATAAGGCAAAAGTGAAGACGTAAATTTTGTTGATAGTTAAGGGAGACTATCATGGCTCCTAAATCAAAGGAAGGAGGTGAGTGTGTCTTCGTTCACACACGCATAGCTGAGAACGACATACAGTAGGGACAACAAATGAGAATTGGAGGTATTATATTCTATACTTCTTAAGTTCTGGTCAACAAGTGCATCTCAGTGCAATAGATTTTATTGAGGAATGCGATGTTACCCATCACGAATGGCATATGTTGTCAGCACTGTTGCTGCTGGATTGTTATTACCGTTATTATTATTATTACCACAGTAAGTTAGTTAACACATTTATCAACTCACATAGTTACCTTTTTTTTGTGGTGAGAACTGTTAAGATTTACTTTCCTAGCAACTTCCAAGTATATAATACGGTATTGTTAACTGCCGTCACCATACTGTATGTTAAATTTCAAGAACTTACTCATCTTGTAATTGAAAATTTATACCCTTTGACCACTTTCACCCTTTTTCTCTATCCCTTGCCCCGGGCAGCCATCAAACTACGTTTTGTTTCTATGAATTCTGTTTTTTTTAAGGTTACACATAAAAGTGAGATCATCCGGTATTTGTCTTTCTCTGTCTGACTTACTTCATTTAGTATAATGCCCTTGAAATGTCTCCATCTTGTTGAAAATGGTGGGATTGCCTTCTGTCTCATGGCTGAATAATATTGCATTATATATGCAACATCTTTTGAAATGTCATTAGATGCTATATATAGTATATGGATAATATATTAAAGAAGATATATATTTTATACATATATATTAAAGATACATATATATTAAGGAAGATATATTAAAAATCTACTCGTTTGATGGACACTCAGATTGTTTCCATGTCTTGGGTATTGTAAATAATGCTGTAATGGGCATGATGGTGAGAATATCTTTTCAACATCCTGATTTCATTTCCTTTAACCCAGAAGTGGAATTGCCGGATTATATAGTAGTTCTATTTTTAATATTTTTGAGGAAGCTCCATGCCCTTTTACATAGTGGATGTACCAGTTTACCTTTCCAGCAGTGCACAGATGTTCCCTTGTCTCTATATCCTTGCTGGTGCTTGTTATCGCTTGTCTTTTTGATAATAATTATTTTGATAATAGTTATTCTAACAAGTGTAAGGTAGTTTTGAGTAGCATTTCCCTGATTATTAATGGTGTTGAGGACCTTTTCATGTACCTTTTGGGCATTTGTATGTCTTCTTTGGAAAAATGTTTATTCAGGTCTGTTGCCCATTTTTTAATCAGATTATTTATTTTTTTGTTATTGAGTTGTTAAATATTTTGAGTATATATATATATATATATAGAGAGAGAGAGAGAGAGAGAGAGAGAGATAGTTCTTTATGTATTTTGGATATTAACCTCTTACCAGCTGTATGGTTTGCAAATATTTCTCCCACTCAGTAGGTTGCCTTTTCATCTTGTCGATTGTTTCTTTTGCTGTGAATTGCTGTGAAGAGCATTTTAGTTTGATGTTGTCCCACTTGCTTGTTTTGGCTTTTGTTGCTTGTGCTTTTGGTGCCATACTGTTTTAATTACTGTAGTTTTGTATTACAGCTTAAAATCAGGAAGTGTGATGCCTCCAGCTTTGTTCTTTCTCAGAGTTGCTTTGGCTTTACAACCTTTTGTGATTCCATGTGAATTTTAGAATTATTTTTCTTGTTCTTATATTACCATTGGAATTTTGATAGGGATTGCATTGATTCTATAGATGATGTTGGGTAGCATGGGTATTATAATATTAATTCTTCTAACCCATAAACATGAGATATCTTTCTGTTCATTTGTGTCTTCTTCAATTTCTTTTATCAATATTTGGTAGTTTTCAGTGTGCAGATCTTTCATCTCCTTGGCTAAATTTATTTTTAAGTATTTTATTGTTTTTGGTGTTATTGTAAATTGGATTGTTATTTTTATTTCTTTTTCTGATAGTTTATTGTTAACCAATAAACAACTGATTTTTGTGTGTTGATTTTGTATCCTGCAACTTTAATGAATCCATTTATTAGCTCTAACAGTTGTTTGGTGTAGTCTTTAGGGTTTTCCATATATAAGATAACGTCTTCTGCAATCAGAAAGAATTTTGCTACTTCCTTTCTGATTTGGATACTCTTTCTTTTTTTCTCTCTCTCTCTCTTTCTTTCTGTCTTTCTTTCTAAAGTTTATTTTTAGAGAAAGAGAGCAGAAGCAGGAGAAGGGCAGAGAGAGATAGAGAATCCCAAGCAGGCTCTGCATCATCAGGGCAGAGCCCAATGAGGGGCTTGATCTCACAAACTGAGAAATCATAACCTGAGCTGAAACCAAGAGTCAGATGCTCAACTGACTGAGCCACCTAGACACTTTTTCTTTCTTTCTTTCTTTCTTTCTTTCTTTCTTTCTTTCTTTCTTTCTTTCTTTCTCTCTTTTGCTCTCTTTTTCTTTCTTTCTTTTCTTTTTTTGCCTAACTGCTCTGGCTAGGATTTACAGTACTATGTTGAATAGGACTAGTGGGAATGGGCACCCTTGTCTTGTTCCTGATCTTAAAGGAAAAGCTTTCAACCTTTCACCATTGAGTATAATGTTACTTGTAGTCTTGTCAGATATGACCTACGTTATATTGAGGTGTGTTCCTTCTATACTCAGTTTGTTGAGAGTTTTTATCATGAAAGGGTGCTGAATTTTGTCAAAAGATTTTTGTGCATCTATTGAGATGATTGTGATTTTTATCTTTCATTCTATTACAGTGGTGTAATTAAAATTATTAGTGAGTAGTATTTAAATAATGTTAAACTACTTCGTTTATATATATACTAAACAATACAAAGATAATTTCTTCTATATTAAAAACTATTTTTAAAAAACATGGCTAATGCAAAGGTCTTATGCTTAAGACACAGTTACCATTTTGAAGTAAATAGGGTTCTTCATTCCTTCAACATTCAAGTTAGTCAAGATTTCTTGATGAGAAAGATATTGTAACAATGGAGGATGTTATTTGAAAAATAAATGTGGAAAAAGATCTTATTTGCTAGGTCTTACATATACTTTCAAATTTAACTTTCAAATATAATTTTCATTATGTTGAATTTCAACAGATTCTAACTTCAAATTTTTTTGTAGCCTTTTGAATAATTGTGCTTATTAGACATGTCATGCTGCTTAGTTTGCAGTGTTGTCTTCTCTTTGAGAAGTACAAGAGAAATACCTCTGTCATGACATCACCACATTTTTGATCTGCTATTTTAATTTCTCAAATCAAGGACATTGTAGTAGTTATTTCTACCTCATTGGAGCAAAACATTTGACCTCTTCAGATAATACAGAAATTCCCCAAAAGCATGGTTTTTGAACTAGTAAGGTGGTAATAGGGCACCACCTACCACTACATGGTTTTGTCCAACAAATGGTAGCTGGAACAAATAAAGAGCTGTTAATTCCACCATACTGTCTATGGTTGACTTTTACTATAGTATTGTTGTCCGTGGCTATTGACACTAACTGTAGGTGTGGACCCCCACATGAAAGAATACCAGTGTATTGAGTATGTGCTGAAAAATACCATACAAGTCTGCCAGGAGACAGAGCTACATTTGTTTATGTGTGTGGATGTGTATGTGAGAGCTTCTTTAAATATTTGTGGTGTGCTCTGAGATGACCCACGCATTTCCTTCACATGTGACACGGGCACTAGTCGTGATGTTCTCCTGCTCTTGTATGCACTAATAACACAAGGGATAGTGCAGTTCATGGGAAAAATTGGTGTGGAGGAGTCATGGATGTCTTTGGTAAGTTATTCTGCCAGATTGTAGCCAAAATTATTTTCAAATTAGTGTTGGGGAGGGGGAGGGAGCTGCCTTTCTTAGTAAGATGAGGAATAATACAAATCCTAAATATCTTTTGAGAAGTAATAAAATACATTCCTAATAGATAACTTACAAACATATAACTACTAAGTTTACTTGCATTTAGAATTCCAGCCCTTTTTATGATTGTGATATAATGAGATAATTTATGCAAATTTGCTTATAGTTCATATAGTAAGTGTTCAATAAATGTTAGCTTCTGTTTTGGATTGTGATGATATTTTATTGTCAACAATAAAGTTATTGGCAGTAATAAAAATTGTAGTGGTATTGTACAGCAGCCCCATTTACAGTTTAAATTGCATCAGATATTTCTTGACTTCCAGGATTTTAATTGCAATCTAATGCAGTTGCAAGGATTTGGTTATGACGGCTTAATCTCTCTTTTTTAAAAAAAGCTAATTAAGCATCACTAATTTCTAGATTCAAAACCTCTATAGTGATCTCTCTATGGTTTTCTGTGATGCCAAGTGTTACTGTTTAAATGTGCTGGGATTTCCATGGACTCTTAATTTTGAGAGCCAAATACATGTGGAGGCTGAATTGTGGCTATTGCCCTTGAGAATTTCGATAGTCCTATTGTCCCATGAGCATCAGTCTGCCTGAGATGCCCTCTATTACTCTTACTTTTCTTTGGGTTAAATCAGTCCTCTTTTTTTCTGAAGCATCCCTAACATCAGAGGAGAGAAACCACAAATTGCCACGAGATCACTAGAATATCCAAACATCAGCAGCAGCTTGACATTTCTTTCAAGTTGAGTGTTCAGTGATCAAATTGTACATTACTTTTACATTTCAGGCCATAACAATCCCAGATTTATTTGAGTATCTAATAATATTCAGTTTATATAATTCCAAGCAAAGTGCTCTTCTCTCCTTTTTCCTCCCCTCCCAAGACCTGTGTTTGAGGAAATATTTTGAGCATATTTCTTTAGAAATGCCTGTTACAATATTCCTTAAATACATACTACACACGAATACCTTCAAATTGATTAGCTGATCTGAATACCTAATACATGTTGTAGGAAATGATACACAGGACAACGACGTTTTGACAGAGGAGATACTGTATAAGCTGGCTAGTTAGAAGTTTGAGAGGGCGTGTAACAGAATAAAGAGAGGGATGCTAGTTGGCCAGGGGAAATTGCTGCACATATAAAGGGAAAAAGCACTAAAAAGGAATGCCAAGTTGGGGGTTGTTAACAATAAACTTCACTCTTTAATACAATAGTATAAGTCTTTTCTGGTCCTGATATCCTAATAGGGAGGACTCCAGGAGCCACAGAACAGAAAGGTGACCTTTATTCCCCCTTTTTAAAATAATAGGGGACAAAATTTTTATGTAAATATTTAAATGTAAAATCTTTATAACTTGGACTTTCACTTTGTCTTCTTCTGTTAGTTAACAATTAAATTTCTCTTTCTATTTTTTTCTTCTTGTATCATTCAGCCAGGATGTGTCGTCTCCTGGTTTTTTAGGAGATGATGTAGTTGTGTTTTCGTGCACTGGCACAAACTGTTTTCTACAATTGGCCATTGTTTTCTAGAGAGACTGACTTCTGTGTACCAGAACCGGCACAGTCTGGCATTTAGGCCTGGATGCCACCTCTCAGAACTGATGAAATGCCATTCTGGCTGATTAATTAGATACGTTTCACAACCTGTTGCAGGATAAGGGATGTGAGAGCATTCTGCATTAGTAGCTTGAGAATTTTGAGATTTTTCTCCTTCTCTTACAATTAGGAAAGATGCCAATTTTGCTTTTGTTGTAATTTTAAAATGCTTTGTGAAAATTTCAAAACTAAAAGGAAAATGATGTCTTAAAAGTAACACTGAAAATGAGTCTGGATATGATCTCTTCATTAATACAGTTTGGTTTTTAAAGGAATCTTTCAATTTATAAATCCAGTAGCAATACACATATCTCTGTGAAACAGACTCTTGCAGGTGCATTTAAAAATGTTTTTGATGTTTATTTTTGAGGCGGGGGGTTGCAGAGAGAGAAGGAGACACAGAATCTGAAGCAGGCTGAGCTGTCAGCACAGAGCCTGATGCGGGGCTCGAACCCACAAACAGTGAGATCATGACTTGAGCTGAAGTCTGATGTCCAACTGACTGAGCCACCCAGTCGTCCCATTGCAGGTGCATTTTAAGCAAATTAGTCAAATTTATCTGTTAACATATGTACAGTACCAGGGTATTCATTATAGTAGTAGACTGCGATACTCGCTCTTTCGTATCACCTTATAGCATAGTTTACTTGTGATTATTTCAATTACAAACAGTGTTTCAACATATTTTCTTTAATCTTTAAAACTGTGAGGAAGGCAGAAGGATATTTTCTTGTTTATAGAAGAGAAAATAGCCCAAGGAGAAATTGTTGGAGCTGAAAGCAAAACTAAGATAATCTGACTTGTGTCCCTGTCAGCGTGTCCTTGGTATACCTGATCTTCCTGACTCCAACTGTCTCTTCTGAGTTCTGTCAGACTTGCCACGTGAGCAATGATTCTCTTTATATCTGTGTTGTTTTCGTGGGTAACAATAAATAGGCTTTCATGTGCTTTGTAGAGTGTGCAATTTTCCTTGAAGAGATGTCATATCATGTAGTGCTTGAGACTGCAGACTTTGGAGGGGCGCCTGGGTGGCTCAGTTGGTTTAGCACCCAACTTCAGCTCAGGTCATGATCTCACAGTTCATAGGATCAAGCCCCGCGTCAGACTCTGTGCTGACAACTCAGCCTGGAGCCTGCTTCAGATTCTGTGTCTCCCTCTCTCTGTGCCCCTCCCCCACTCACACTTTCTCTCTCAAAAATAAATTTAAAAATAAAAAAAAAGACTCTAGAGCCCACTGCTGGGCTGTATTTGAACCCCAGCTCTACCACTTAGCAGCTGCATGATGCTGGGAAAGGTGACTGCTCTGGGCCTCAGTGTTTTTTCATCAATAAACCGAGAATAAGAAAAGTGCCTATGTTCTTAGGGATGTTGTGACAGTTGAATGAATGAACATATGTAAAGCATAAAAAAGAGTGCCAGCACAGAGTAAGCACTTCACACATTATTATGATTACTTAAGAATTGCATTTTTTGGAGTGGACGTGACTTTATTTTGCAGTGTCCAGAGGGGACTCATTATGTCTGCATTAAACAGAACCGACTTCCCAAATTCTGCTTGTGTAGTGAATATTTTTCCCTTAGAAAATCCATCTCTATCTGACAGAGTGTTCATTTTCTTGCCTTGGGTCTTAGTCTAAAGTATAAATATGGTGTGTGGAATAGGGCACTGAACCAAGGTACGAGACCGGGACTTTAGTCCCAGCTCATTTACCAGCTGTGACCTTGGGTCAGTCACTAAACCTCCTCAGGCTCAGCCTCTTTTCTCCTCAGAAGAAGGCTAGACTATAAGACTTCCGAGTCCACTTATCAAATCCCTTTCTGTGATTGAGGTGATCGGGGCAAGTCCACTTTAACAATAATATTAGGCAAAGCCCTCCTCATGCATCCCATTTAGTTAAATCCTGTTATTAGAAGGATTTAGCTATTATTACATAGGTAGTATTGGGAAGTGCCTGTGTAGATTTTGGGGAATGAAATATTCTAAGGCGTTTTTAACACAACTTTCCTGAAAATGCCTAAGGAAAAACCATTCATCAAATTAAGCAGCGTATCATGGAGCACCTTGGATAAAATAGGTGACGTATCCTTTGGCCGAATCTCTGCTTTGTGGCGCAATCAGTGTAAACTCTGCTTCTTCCCACATTGTCCTTTGCAGTTCAGGGTCACCTTACCAGGCACTGCAGTGAGAATGGAGAGGAGAAAGAGAAAGGACTCTTTTGTCTGTGCACCGGGGGAAAAGGTGCCGGCTTCCCCACACTTGCTCCTTCAGGCTTCCGAGCCAGCATCAGCTTATACATCGATCATTATAATGAAGAACTAAAATGAGAAATAAAAATAAGGAGAGACAGTCTTTCTTGAGCAGTGATGTAACTGACAGCTGATGATTTCCCGTGATCCTCCTTTACTTTTTGTTTTGAAGGACATGCTGAACCTCTGGAGCCTTTTTTCTCCATCAGCCAGATGGGAACACTGTCCTTAAGGACAATGTGGGTAAAGACAGAAGGAATGTGGGTAACTAATAACTTATTAAAAGACAGATTGCAAGGATAACCCAATACATAAACCCCAGCTCGCCAAGCATGGTGGTGTGTGATTTATGTCACAGAAGATGTTTGGGTTTGTAAACTCTTGTACACTGAGGGGCAACTTTCAGTTCTTTGAGGAAGAGCTTCCTTCCTTGATTTCTCCGAAGCCTAGGAATGCTGGGCCTGGGTGGGACAGGGGTTGCAGCAGTGTGCAAAGTCTCAGACCATGGTGAGGGAAGGGTGGATTGTCCTCAGTAATTCAGAGGAGCCCCCCACCCTCACCCTGAGGTTGCTCCTCAGGAATCTCAAGGGGGTGCTGTCAACCACAGAGCTGATCAGGATCAGGTTGAGGTCCTTGGCTTAAAGAGCAAAGACCCTCAACAGTGCTAGAAAAGAACCTGGGGATAATGCCTTGAAAAAGTGAGCTCTCAGGGTCTGGGTCTGTTTCCTCACTGAGTAATAGCACTAACATATAGAGTGATATCACTCAGGATATGCCTGGTGCATAACTTTCTTCTTTGGTGTATATTTCTACTTGTTTGCAGGGCCAAGGAGATCTGTTGAAGAATGCCAAGAATGAAGCTGTAGAAAACATGAAGCAGATCCAGCTGGCGTGCTTGTCTTGTGGACTTAGTAAGGCACCTAGCAGTTGTGCCGAGGCCAAGAGCAAACGCAGCCTGGAAGCCATAGAGGAGAAGGAAAGTGGCGAGGAGAACGGGAAGCTGTGACCCTGAGCAGTACCGACACACTCACTCATCCTTCCTCTTGAGGACTCTGGTTTTTCTTTCTGGTTTTCTTTCTGTAAGCTTTATAGAAATTCACAAAAAGGTACCCTCTATAGGGTGTTGGACATAGACAGATATTTTCACAATGTCAGTATTTTAATGTAGTTAATTTATCTAAGTTAAAAGCTTTAGTAGCAGTGTTTAAAATTCTGAGATGAGTGTACATACCCATGTGTGGATGTGAGTGGGAGTGTGTGTGTGTGTGTGTGTGTATGTGTGCGTGTGTGTGTATGTGTGTGTGTGTGTGTATGAGAGAGAGAGAGAAAGAGAAAGAGAGAGACAGAAAGTGAAGTGAGAGAGAAAAAGAGAGGGAGAGAGATTGAGATCCTGTGAAAATCTATTCTATGTTGCATTATTCATTTAGTAAGTTATTATGTTATCATTTTGGGACAAATTTGTTAATCTGAAATTCTAAAGAGCACTTACTATAACCTGTTGCTGTGTTTAATTTTACTTCTCTACCTTCTTCATTTAATTTAGAGATCTTAACATAGGTTATTATCAAAGGAAGCCAAATTTACCAGTGCATAGATGTTTTGATAGACTAAATATAGATTAGAAAAATTCCTAAGAATCACAGTAGAAATAAAAGTGAGTGAAAGATTAAAAAATGATCAGAATTTCTAAGAGAATCAGCAAAATCATTTCTTCACTTAGAAACTCTTTAAACTATTTATTAAAAAAAATCAAATTTTAGAAAGTTTTTTTGTGGTTGTATATTAAACATGTATGATTTCAGTGGAAAAGCTGATAAGTGAATTTATACCCACCTACATGGAACTCTGAAACACAGTGAGAGCTCTGTTGTAATTAGGACTTTGATGTGACCTTATTTTCAGTTATGAAATGTCAAGGTTGAGATCTTTAGGAAGGCCTCATTCTTCCAGACTGGGAGTCTAGCATTCATCTATAACAGACATGAGCAGTAGGAGGTCTTGGCTTTTATTAAATATAATTTATTGTACTAAATTTAAATTTAAAGACATTGTTCAACCACATCATCATGTTGAATTGACATAAATTCCGTGGGTCAGATAACATCTTTGTGATGATTTAAGAGCTAACTTATTACAAAATATGATATAATTTTAATACATGAACAAAAATATACATACAAAAGAAGCAAACTAATTAGGGTACATTTATAATTGCATCCAGATAATTTTTACCCTTATATCTTCATAAAGAACTTGAGTGTAATATGTTTGTTACTTCCACCAGAACTAAATGTTCTATGGTTATGAAAATATATTTATTTAAAACATTGCTTTTATTTTGAAAAGCTTCTTAATTAATTTGATTAACAAATACGCAAGTTTGGGGGAAACTAGGGAAGATAATTGTTAAAATTTTTGCAATTATAAGCATCTTCTATAGCTACTGTGTTAAGTTTTTTTCTGACTTCTTAACACTATTATGTTCATGTTGCACATTACTGAAAGTAAAGATATGAAACAACACTTTTATGGTTCTCTTTTATTATGAATTCTTTGAAAAAAGAAAAATAATGAAAATGAGTTATTATATTAAAAATATCTCAAAGGGTATAATATTTCCATGAACCAAATGTGAAATTTCTCCTTGGGTTTAAAACTGGGTGTTTAGCGAGGTTCATGAGCTCATTTTAAGGTAGGTTTTCAAGGGTACTATAATTGCCTGAAAAAATTTCTTTACACTCCATTATATTTAACCTGCACAGTAAAAGGAATAGTGGAATGTAGTATCTAACCTCCTTATGATAAAAAAAAAGAGGTGATAGAGACAAAAACAAAATCCACTTTACATCAGCTAATTAGTTGCTTTCACCGGTGGACCTCTTCACCTCCCTGAATTCCATTCAGAGAAGTACATGCCTTTACTGGTGGTATGGAGAAGTGGGAAGAAAAGACAAAGGGTAAAAACTCTCAAAGAATATTATTAATTTCTTAATTTGAGGCTCAAAGCTAATCCTTAAAAGTGGCTTCCCTAGTTTATTCCAATTGTCCTAGAGCTCCACTTACAGGAGCTTATTACTCAAATGTTCTTGGACTGTTTTTGTTTTTAGTTTAAATAAATTGAGTCTGGGGGAAAAAAGTATTTCTGAGAACATGATATGGGTTCCACCTCATCTAATGCTCCTTCTGGCAATGGGTTGTCTACCAGTCTCTACTCCACTGCATTGGGTCTGATTGCTAGCCAGGGAGTGAAGGGTGGGGCAGAGTGGAGCTTCAGATTTTGAGAATAGAGAAGTTACAAGGGAAACATATTTCCTGTAATGGTCTTGCCTCTGGATGGAATTATAGAAACAAAGCAAACTTCTTACATTATTACATTCTACCAGTGTCTGTCTTCTTTCCAGACTTGCACTGTAGTAGAAAAATCCTCCTTCCACCTGCTTAGCTTTTGATGATGCTAGGAATGTAATGGTACATATTAATTCAATTTTTGTTTGTTAGTTTTTAAATTACCAATGTGATATGAAGCAGAGATGGTAGGTGTTATCACTGACAGAGCCACTGATAAAGTGAATGGAAGATTTGACTTTAGATTCTGGTCTGTCTGATTTTATATGGAAGAGTATTTGTTCAGTGGTTTTGATTTTTTAATTTAGTTCTCAAAATTTTAAACTAAACTATCAACTCTTTCCTTTATAACCACCAATGAAAAGAACTTTATTGTATTCTTTGATAATAAAATACTAATGATCAATATAAAAATGCAACAATACAGATATATAAAAAAATCACCCACTAGTAACATTATGGATTTATATCCATTCAGACACTGTTTAGAGTTTATACATCTAAATGTACTTTCAATTTTAAGAAAATTGAGATCACATTATATAAAGTGTTTTTTGTAACAGTCTTTCCACACAATAAAAACAATACATTATGAATCTCTTTCTATGTCAATGAATATATCTGTACATTGGAGCTCTCAGCCTTTGAATGGAATCTAGTCCACAAATAATGTATTTTATGTGGCTGCTGAATCTTTTTCAAAAAGTTTTAAACAATAGACAACTTTTAAAAATCATGAGATTTCACATAAAAATTTAATTTTCTACTTCTAAAAGATTGGGTATTCTGACAACACTAGACGTCCTTCTGCACCTCCCCACATGTTACTTGTCATGAATTAATTGGAGTTGGCCTCTCCAAAAGAGGCATGTGCTGTCCAGTTTGCCAAAGAGCTTCTTCATTCTTTTATGTTACATCTTGCCTCTGTAGATGTCTTAGGTAGTGATTCTTGATCCAGATTAGTATTAGTGTCTTATTATGTGGATTACTATAATATATTAAACAATCCCCTATTGTTAGACTTTTCTCTCCTAATTTCTTGTTATGCAAGCATTGCAGTGATGAAAATCATTTTTTCAAAGTGGTACAATTTTTTTCTTTAAGACAAATTTCTAGAAGTGGAATTTTTGGGTCAAAGGTTATATAGATGATTTTTAGGGATTTTGTGATACATTGCCAAATAGTCTCCAAAAAAACTTGTCCAATTTAAATTCCCACCAGGAGTTTATGAGAGTGCTCAAATCTTGGCTAATACCAAATGTAATTATTGTTATTTATATCTTTGCCAATCTGCTAGCTTAAAAAATCTTATTTCTCTTTATCCTCTACTCTCTAGTGAGATTGAACACATATTAGTATATTCATTGACTTCAGATAATTTTATGTAGATAGTTATAATTTTTCTGATTGCTTTTGAGTGGGATGGTAACTTGTAATCTGTTTATTATTATTTTTTAAAAGGCATTTACTTAGTAAGAATATTAACCCTGTGTTTTTCATATATGTTGCTACTAATGTCTTTTGATATACATATACCTAATTTAATCCAAGCATGATTTTTTTCCTTTATGATTAGTGTTAAGACATCTTTGCCGACCTATGCTTGTGAAAATATTATCCTATATTATCTGCTAGTATCTTTCTTGGTTTACTTTTCACATTTAAACCTATAATGCTCCTAGAATTGCTTTTTGTGTATAGTGTAAGGTAGAGTTCTAATTTCATCTGTTCCCAGAATGGATAATCAGTTGACCCAGCCCATTTACTGTAAATTGTTTTATGTCCATGACTCTGTAATGCCACCCTTGTAAAAATGAAGCACTTATATATGTGTGTGACTGTTTCTGGAATCTCTGTTTGGTTCCATTGGTCTGTGTCTGTCCTGGCAACATTACTGTACTGTCTTAACTGTGATAGTTTTTTTAATGTTTTGATTATCAGAGAGAGTAGGCCTCCCTACTTCTCTACCTCTTCATCATTTTCTCGATTATTTTTGGTTCTTTGCATTTCCATATATCAATTTCTATCAGGTACCTTCTGGAATTTTTATTGGTATTACATGTATATATCATGTATATCAGTCATATATTACACGAATATATCATTCGGGGGAGTTTGGACACTCACATTATTGAGTATTACAGTCCATTCACAGGATGCATTACTCCCTTTATTCAGGTCTTGTTTAATTTCTCTTAATACAATTTTATGGATTTCTGTATGAAGGTCTTGCACAACTTTCAGTAGATTTACTCCTAGGTATTTGATTTTTTTAAGCTATTAGAAATAGTAGCACTTTAAAATTTAAATTTCCAAGTTGTGGTATATAGAAAATATAGTATATTGTTTTGTAATGATCATGTATGGAATGAACTTGATAAACTAATTGTTGATTTTAAATTACCTATTAATTCTTTTAGATTTTGTAGGTACATAATCATGTCATCTGCAAATAATGACAATTTTATTTTTTCTTTTATGACCCTTAAGCATTTTACTTATGTGTCTTATCTGTTTTTCTTGATTTGTCGAACTGGTTAAAACCTCCAGTACAATATTCAATAGAAGTGATGTTAGTAAACATCCTTTCTTATTCCCAATCTTGGAGGAATTTTGCACTATTTCATCGTTATGTATGATGTTTACTCAAGGTTCTGGTAGATTCTGTTGGGTAATTTAAAATTTTTTAAATATAAATTTTGCCATTGATATATAGATAAAACCATAAAACTCTTAGGAGAAAATATAGGAGATAATTTTGTGAACTTGAGTTAAGGTTATGAATTTTAGACATGACACCAAAAACACAAGTAACAAAGGAAGAAATAAGATTCAACGTCAGATTTTAAAATTCTGTACTTCAAATGACACCATAAAGAAAGTGAATAGACAATTTGCAGAATGAGTTTGCAACTTGTATATCTGTTAAAGGATTGACATCCAGGATACATAAACAATCACTACAACATCATAAAAAGACAACCCATTCTAAAAAACAATGGACAAAGGATCTGAATAAACATTTCTTCAGAGAAGATACACAAATGAGCAATAAGCACATGGAAAGATGCTCAATAGCATTGGTCATAAGGAAAATTTAAATTGAAACCACAATGGGGTACCATTTCTCACCTAGCAGGGTAGCTATAATAAAAAGAAGACAGATAGTAACAAGAGCTAGTGAGGATGTAGAGAAATTAGAACTGTTATACACTATTAGAGGAAATGTAAAATAGTCCAGCTTCTTTGGAAAAGAACCTGGCACTTCATTGAAAGATTAAACAGAGTTACCATGTGACCAGCAGTTCTACTTCTAGGCATATACCCAACAAAAATGAAAATATATGAACATAAATGTTCATAGCAGCATTATTCACAACAGCAAAAAAAGTGGAAACAATCCAAGTGTCCATCAACTGATTAAAGGATAAAAAAGATAGCATATCTTTAAAATGGATTATTCAACAGTAAAAAGAAAGGAAGTACCAATACATGTTACAACATGAATGAACCTTGAAAACATTATGCTAAGTGAAGGAAGCCAGGCACAAAGGCCACATATTGTATAATTCCACTTGTATGAAATGTCCATAGGAAAATCTGTGGAGACAGAAAGTGCACTAGTAGTTGTCAGGAGTTGGGAGAAAGTGGGGTGAGGAGTTACTGCTGATGGGTATGTGGTTTCTTTTGGGGGTGATGAAAATGTTCTGGAATCAGATAGTGGTGATCGTTGCACCGCCTTGTGAAGGTACTAAAAACTACTATGTAGTGTAAAAGGGTGAGTTTTATCTTATGTAAATTATCAGTGAAAGTGTTCTTTAAAAAGAAGAAATATAGAAAAGAGAGTTTACATAATGAATTGAGCACCAGTGAATAGTGAAATAACTCCAAAAGTCTGACATATGAAATTGGAGTGGAGGAGAAGGGTGGTAGAAAATATATTCGAAGGAGTAATGACTGAGAAAACTCTTACTTTTAATGGAAACTATAAAACTACAGATCTAAGAACCTTCAAAAAAATCCCCAGGACCAGAAACATGAGGTAAACAACCAGGGCATATTGCAATAAAATTATTCAAAAGTAGCGATATTGAGAAAGTCTTAAAAGTAGACAGAAAAATAAGACATGTATGAATAGTACATAGAAAATTAGCACATTTTTTTAGTGTAAACCGTGTGAGATGACAGTGGAGCAACTTTAAATACTGAAAGAGAAGCCAATGCTTAATCATTCAAAAATAAAAGTGATATGAAGAATTTCAAAAGATGAAAGAATTCATCCCAGCACTCCTGCACTACCAGAAATGTTAAAGGAAGTTATGACTTTGTTAAATGATCATTTATTAGGTACAGTCCCACAGTGTTGGATGGTTCCACAGAAGGCCACAAGGAAATTGAAATAGAGAAGTTTGTTACTCACAAGTCTTGGAGAAAGTATGTGGTATGCCTTAAGGGGCCATGGGGAGGTCAAGGCAGGGAGCAGGCAGAGAGAAAGTGGGGGCACCCAGGGTGCATGCCTTTATTAGGACCTGAGGTGGAGAGCTGTGGGGTTCTTGGGCTAAGTAAGGCTGGATTAGTCAATTCAAAAGGTTTTGGTAAGCTTTGTGGGGGTGTTATCTACAGAGCACACAAGGAGAAGGCCTGGGGAGGTGGAGAGACTATGTGGGGTAGTGATATCAGAAATCTGTGTACTGTGGGCTGCTAACCAGGGTGTACATTCAAGAAAGGGACTGGTATCACATCAAGTCCCCCACAGGCCTCTTGGCCACACAAAATGGGTGCAGAGATGGCAATATTATGGAGTAATTTCATTAAACTCTCAACAAAATTCCTCCAGAATGGAAGAGATGATGCCAGATGAAAACATGAATCTACACAAAGGAATAAAGAACACTAGAAACAGGAACTGTAGGGGTAAATACATTAAAAAGTGTATTACTTAAATCTCAAAGAGATAAATGACTGTTTAAACAAAAACAACAAGGCAATGTGGAATTTGTAAATGATATAAAAGGATAAGAATAGCACTAACCTGGAAGGAGATAAATGTCCCTGTACTAGGTGTAAAATAGTATGATGTCACTTGAAGACAGATTGTGGTAAGTTAGAGTATACTCTAAGCCCTCAATCAACCACTAAAACAAGAAAGCAAAGAGCAATAACTAGTAAGCCAACCAAGGAGATAAAATTGAATCAGAAAAATATTTGATTAATCCCAAAGAAGGCATAAATAGAAAAAAAATAGGAGAGATGAACAGATAGGAGGAAAAAAAAAACAACTAGCAAGATGATTGTCTTAAAGGCTAACTATGGCAATAATCACATTAAAAGTAAACTTTATAAATACTACAATAAAAGGCATAAATTATCTGATTGGATAAAATAAGACTAAACAATCTGCTGTCTATAAAAAGTACACCTCAAATAGAAGGGCACAAACAGGTTAAAAGTGAAAAGATGGAGAAGATATATCGTCCTAATATGAATCAAAAGAAAACTGGAATGACTATATTAATATCAGATGAAGTAGCTTTCAGAGCAATTAATGACACCAGTGATAAAGAAGGTCATTTCACAGTGATTGAGGAGTCACTTCATCAAGAAGATGTAACAATTCTAAATGTGTATGCAACTGATACCAGAACTTGAAAATACATGAAGCAAAAACTGATAGAATTGCCAGAAGAAATGCATAACCAAACAGTTATAGTCAGGGTTTTCGATATACCTTTCTCAATAATTGATAGAACAAATAGAAAATAATTATGAATATAGGAGATTTAAATCATATCATCAACCATCTTAACATAATTGGCATTTATACAACACTATACTCAACAACAGTAGCATGCACACTTTTTTAATGTGTACAGGAAAATTTACCAAGATAGACCATATTCTGGATCATAAAACACGTCTCAATAAGGAATTTTAAAAGAATTAAAATTATACAAAGTGTGTTCTCTGACTACAAAGGAATCGCATGAGAAATCAGTAATAGACCTTTGGAAAATCTCCAAATATTTGAAGACTAAATGAAGCACTTCTATATAATTCATTAGTCAAAGAAGAAATCAAAAAGGAAATCGGGTGTTATTTTGAATATGTGACAAATCATGGAACCACACTAATGCCATTCATAGGTGGAAATTTATAGCAGTTATCATCTGTATTAGAAAAGAAGGGGATATGAAAACTTTAGGCCTACAAATTCTATAACTTCCTTGGAAGACACAAAGTGCCAAATCTCAAAACAATTATATGAGTAAAAGAGGTCAGACAAGTGCATACTGCATATCCAATAATATAAATGTTTGGAAATGCAAACTAATGAATAGTGACAGATCAGTGGTTGCCTGGGGACATTGGGGAGTGTGGGGTTACAAAGTGTGCAAGGAGGATGTGTATGTTCATTATCTTGATTGTGGGGATGGTTTCATATGTTATACATATATCAAAACGTAATCAAATTGTGTCCTTGAAATATGTGGAGTTAATTGTGTGATATTATACCTCAATAGAGCCCTTAAAGATACATGACAGTATCTCTAAGTTAATGATAATTTTGATTAATAATAATAATAATAAGTAAACTTTACTCCTGCCTGTATGTTTGCTGTTTCTTTTTTTCTTTGTTCAAGACTTTGCCTCTGTGTATATAGTGAGTTTGCAGAGTTAGGTGTCTTTTTAGCTTATAAAAACTTTCTTTTTGTATTTTCCAGTGTGTGTGTGTATGTGTGTGCCTAGAAACACATTTTCTTTGTGTCACTACTTTAGTTTTTTGAGGTGCAGCATTTGGCCTTATCATCATATCTTTCCTTCATATTTTCTGTAATCATGTTATTTTTCTGCACTTGTCTTTGAATCCTGGGGGGTTTTCTTGTGACTTTCCTTTACAACAACATTCCATTTTATATATTGTCAATATTGCTGCTTAATATTCAATCACATTTTTCATTTCAAAGTATTTCTTCTTATCTCATCTGGCTCTTTGTTTAAATTCCTGCTTGCCTCTCAGACAGCTTTTTTCCCTTATGATCTATTTTCTGATCCCATCATTAGTACCTAGCACTTACCTATCTTCTATGTCCCACATACTGTGCTACATGCTGACATGCATAAGTTCATTTAGTTCTCAAAACAGTCTTATAGATTGCTCTTATTATCTCCATTAAAACCAGGCAACTGGGGCTTAGAGAGTGTTCAGTTACCTATTGCTACATAAGAAATCACCCCCAAACCTACCCTTTTAAAAAATGGAGCCCATTCATTTTGTTCAACTATCTGCAATGTAGGTGGGCTTCAACAGGGGTACCCATCTCTGTTTTACTCCGTGTCAGTTGGGATGATGTGAACGCCAGGGGCTGGAACCATTTGCAGACTTGTTCTTGCCCAGGGCCAGTGGTTGATGCTGGCTGAGACCTAAGCTGGAATCTATAAGTAGCCCCTGCATGTGGACACAGAGTGAGCGTCCCTTGAGAGGGCCAGCCAGGATAAAGCCATATTGCCTTTTATGACCTAACCTTGTAAGTCACACCACACCATTTCTACCACACTGTATTCACTGAAGCGATGATAAATGCATACCTGGTATCAAGGAGGAGGGTGTGAAAAACTTTAACTATTAATCAGGTGTGGTAAGGTTCTGAAAGAGCACATGACCCCCGAAATGTTGCTGTTGTCCTTTTTGGAAATTTTAATCTCTCACAGAGAAGTTAAATGTTTTTCCCAAGGTCATATGATGATAATGAAGGAAAATGACTTCCAAAAATCTTATTTCATAGAAATTATAATAAATTTCCTTGAGTAAAACTTGATGCTATCTGAAATGTTCTTAAAAATGTATGACCTTCCACGACTTATGGTCATGTCCCTTTATATTTTAGCATTTGTATTATAGTCTTTTATGTTACAAAATACTTTTTTATGTATCCATATTGATTTTCTTTTCTTTCCTAATTACTCTTGTAATATTTTATTCAAACATTTTTTTTTCTTAAAAATGGCATGGGTTTATTCTTGCTAGATTTCACTTTTAGCTTGGATGTTATTAAAACGCTTATTTAAAATTTAAGTGAAGAACTAAATTTTTTATCTTAGTTGCAGGATCTAGTGTTACTTATTTAATGATCTGGTTACCATGGGGTAAGGATTTGAGACTTAGCAAAATCTCAGGTATTTTAATTCCTAATGAAAAGACAACTTTGTGGTAATAAAAGAGAATGGTTTTACATGGTTTTTACTGATTTCACTCCTAAATGGTACAGTGTTTTGTTTTGCAACAGTTTTATGTTTTGTGATAGGTTTTGTAATCCTCATTTGGCTATTGGGGAAACCAAGACATATTGCTTTGTTTGGGGGACCCTAGAAATTATAATTATTGGTTCCCAATTTGGGGACTTTTCATTCCTCTATAGCTATTTTGCAGTCCCTTGTCAATATAAAGGAAACTTGAATAGTAAATCATCCAAAATATGTTAAGTTCATAGCCAATTTCAGCTGAAACCCAGGAAATTCCAAGGATTCAATGGTGAGGTTTTCTTTCTTCACATGTTTTCATCAAGGTGAACATGTTATTGGCATCTTGGTGCCATCATCCATAAATGGACTTCCAGGCTCTAAATCCTTTGTAAATCCTTTAAATTTCCTCAGGCCCTAATTGGAATATATATTTGGATATGTTGGAATATGTAGGTGAATATGTAATATGAATATATATATATAATATTTTTTTATTTGGAGATTGGTAGATTTGATGCTACTGTATTGACATTTGATGTCTGCATTTGTCTATTTACAAATATGCCATATAAATATTGTCATCTCTTCCATACAATCTCTCTACAAAATATAACGCATAAATGTTTAGTTTTTAGGGTTGCTAAAACAAACAAACATACTAACAGCTCCTGGCACAATGCTTAATAGTCCTTTTTATCTTTATTTTATTTATGCAGTCACAGACTCAAGCATTTCTCAACAAGGAATTCATAATTACTTGTTGGGTAAAACAAACCATTGACATAGGAATGAATAACAATAGCTTTTATAAGAATATTGTACGGCACTTCTTATCTCTAAAGAAAGCAATGTGACACAGCTGAATGGAAAAGAATGCTATTCAAATAAAACCTCAAGGGCATCGTAACTGTTCAATGGTTAGAAATTTTGCTCACTAGCTAATATTAATGTCCTAGATTCTTAAAGTTCCCTTTATCTGTTTTACTTAGATGTAGCTGCTGCTAGTCAGCACATATAGTATAAGTAATTTGACCTTGCAAGCTGAAGAGTCCAGATTTTAGACTTTCTGCACAGTGTCCTTCGTCAGTGTATCCATACCCAGGACACCATGTGTGTTGATTTTCCTTTATAAAATACAATACTGTCAGGAGAATGTAAAATCCTAGCACTTCAGCGAAAAGGCCTAAAAAATATATTGGATTTGCAATATTCTAACCTCCTGGTCATCATGTTTGGGTCAAGGTGCTGTGTATAGTATCCGTGAGGGCCTTTATTCCTTTTGGCGGAGCAATATGGCGACACAAGGAAGAAGATCCAGGTTTGTAATCATAACCTTATATTCTGAATTTCCTCTGTCTTTCTGTGCAGTCTTCCTGCTGATTTCTCACCACACCCTGCATGTTTTCCCATGTTTCTATGATCCCATGTTTCATTGGTTCCCCGCTGTGCTCAAATTTCAAGTAGCCTCTCAAACAAGAGAAATACTAAGCTTTTTGGAAAAATTTTAAAAAATCTCACTCATAGTTATCACACAAAGATAAATCACCTAATATTCTGGGTTTGTTTCCCCACAAAATCAAATCCACTTTTATCCTTGTATTACTTTCATTTGATTTTGACTCTTTCACCATTCCTCCTTCTAATTGGTTAATTCTATTTTTCAGAGAAGCTGTGTTTCGGAGCCTGTTCTAGAGGCCAGATGTTCCACAGCAGACTACCCTCCATTGTGAAAACAAAGGGCTTTCACACTGAAGCCGTGTATTTTAGCAGTCACCAAATTAGGAGGATTTTCTTCTCCTTTTTTATTCTTGGTTGAAATATCACACTGGATTTCATTACTATCAATTAATTTCTCTTTTCTGTCAATTCAGTTTAGTTGTGAGGAGGAATTCAACATGACAATTTAAGGAATTGTAAGTCTACTGTTTAAAAATCAAATTGTAAAAGAATATGCTTTTAAAATTGGTTTCTATGTTTGTTCGGTTGTTAATAGTGTCAGATTTTACCCTAATTTTTTCATAGAGAACATTTTGACACCTCTGAGATTTAAAATAAATTTTCAAGTAAGAAAATATTATTCATTAATTCTTTGTTTCTTGAACAGTTTCTAAATAATTGTGAAAAATATATTCCACAGATAGAATAAAACTTTATGGATTATGAACTCATTTTTCAGTCAGTGACAAATAGATTATGTTCTTTCCTCAAGGTATGTGCAAGGAATTATAAAATGGCAATACATCTCTGTTGCAATTTACAAAATAATGCTTTATTTTCTTTTATAGTTTTAAACATGTGCCTGAGGTTATTTTCCACCATTATAACTAGAAGAAACTTAAAATCTAATTAGCATGTAAAAGAAGTTTTGATTTCTCAACCCCCCACCCCCTTACTGCCTGTTCTTCACTCAGTCTTCTGGCTAGTACAGAACAGCATGGCCGTCTCCCGAGGAGCTTAGCCCCAAATCCCAGAAAGCCATCTCCATTCCATTCTTTCACACTCTTCTAACCAGTCTATAACCAAATCCTGTTAGCAGCTCCACCTGAATAGATCTGGAATTTTCCTGCTTTCTTTTACCTCTATCACCTATTATCCACCATTGTCTTGCCAGGATTATTGAAATAGCTTCCAACAAGACCCTTTAATGTATTTTTCTCCAAAGTAGTCAGAATGTGTGAAAAAAATACATGTATGTATATGCCTATATGTGTGCAGATGTATATGTAAGTGTATACTGTATGTGATATACATATACAATATACATATGTATATATGTATATATATGCATATAATTGTGCCATGTGTCCATTAAAAATCCTTAAACAGATTCTGACTGCACTTAGAATTCAAATCCACAAGCATGATCCTCATGACCTCTCAGGTCTGACGCCTGCCTCCTTACTGCCTGCTAGGGACTGCATGTTTATGTCCCCTCAAAATTCATGTGTTGAAACCCTAATTCCCAATGCAATGGTATTAGGAGGTGGGTCTCTGGGAGATAATTAGGTTTAGATGAGATCATAGGGTCGAGCCCCCATGATGGAAATGTTTTTTTATAAGACAGACTGAAGCTCACTCTTTCCCACCACGTGAGGACATAATAGGAAGACTCCTATAGAGTGGGAAGAGGGCCTCCACCAGGAACCAAATTGGTTAGCACCTCAATCTCGGACTTCCCAGCCTCCAGGACTGTGAGAAATAAATGTCTATTGTTTAAGCCACCCATTACATGGTATTTGTTCTAGTAGCCTGAGCTAAGACCCAGCCCCTATCTTCTGCCCACACCTCTGCCACTATATTCCTACCTCTAATTCACCAAACTTACTGCACTGGATCTTTTCTCTTCCAGTGACTGGTGTTTTTCATGTCATTCTGATCTCAAACATCAACTTTTTATTGATTTATTTTTAATGTTTTTATTTTATTAAAAATACTTTTTTTTTTTTTTACCATTTATTATTTTTGAGAGACGGAGAGAAACACAGCACAACCAGTGAAAGAACAGAGAGGGAGACGGAATCTGAAGCAGGCTCCCGGCTCTGTGCTGCCAGCACAGAGCCTGACGTGCGGCTCAAACCCACAAACCATGAGATCATGACCCAAGTTGAAGTTGTACGCTTAAATGACTGAGCCACCCAGGTGCCCCTCAAACGTCAACTTTTTAGAAAGACCTTCCCTGACCACATAATCTGAAGTAGTGTCCCCAGATATTCTCCAACCCATCACTGTTCACATTTTTTGAGGACTGTGTTTATTTGTTGATTTCTTTGTTATTATCAACCTTCTCCAACAGGGATCTCACTTGTCTTATTCACCATTATATGCCTGGCTTCTAGCACAGTGTCTGGTGCATAGGAAACACCCTATAAAATATCTGTTTCATGAAGGCTATAAAGCAACTGGCACAACATAATAAATTAACAGAAATTGCATAGGGAAATTATGTATCATTTGCTTCAGGAAAATCTTTGAATGCTACTCAAGGATTCATACTGAAATTCCTTTATCTTCCCTGAGATCTTTTATTCAGGCCCAATAATTCTGCCTCTTAAAATTGAACTTCTTAAATACACCTGCTGTTTCTATATAGCCTATCCCTATGAAAAGAGAGCTGATCCCTTGTGATATGATTTCAATACAGTGGAGTGTACCTTCTATAATAAGAGTAGCTGGTGTTTTTCACATTTATTTAAGCAAACTAATATAATCTCCTTTCTCTTGTTTTTGGACGTGGTGCCTTGAAAAAATGGCTCATGTTAGCAAATTAATTTATTTTAATTGGCTGTAAGAGTTAGCTCTGAGCTTCCAGATAACTTGGGCAAAAAGTATGGCACAGTGAATAATAAAGCTCTCATATAAAGCAGAGAATGATAATAATTCATTAGTAGAAAAAATTCAGAGCTCTGAACCAAACAAAAGTCTTAATTCAATATTATTTTGAACATTTATTATGTATTAAGTACATTTATTGAGCACATTATTGAATACCTATATTGTATTACTAGGTATAATTATTTCACTGATGTGAAATAAATTATAAATTATAAATTATAAGACACAGCATAATTTTATGTATCATTTAGAAATTTAAAAATTCTGTCAATTCAATAATAGGATAACATCAATTAAAAGGCACATCCTGATTAAAAAGTAGATATTATGGGCAAAGATATCGTCGGAGAGTTTACAGTCAAATAGGGGAAGCAGAGATATAGTTAAGTAAGATCATATACTGTTTGATAAGGCAGCAATAAAAATATACGCAAAGAACTTTTTCTTCTTGGTGGTTCACTTCTTTTCCCTGGAATCAGCTTCTAAATAAACTACCTACACACAATTCCTATCTTAGGCACTGATTTTCAGAGAGCCTAAAATAAGCTAGTTGATATCAGGATTAGCTCTAGAAAGTAGACTTTTAGGATGTGATTCTAGAACAATCACTACTCGTCAAACAGTAAGAAGTACCTATTGCTGGTAGTAAGTGGATGATTCCTCATGATAACCTATGGCATCCTGAAGGATCACAGCAAAAAAAAAAGTCACCTGCTATAGATTTGCATGGGTTACAGATGGGAGGTGAAGTAGTTGTTCATGTAATAGTTCGCACCTGAATGTTAAGGGGTATTGGTCATTCAAAGGATTATAGCACTGGCTGTGGAAATCTTCAAGAAAAAAAAAAACGACAGGCTCAGTTCAGCCAACTGTTAACTCAGAGTAAACCATAAAAGCCAAAGTTTCTTCATGGCAGCACTTAAAGAGATTCTCTTCTCATGGGGTCACAGAGAAGGCTAAGTTGGAAATCATGCCTACTCAGTGCCTACTCATACCTAGTTAGGAGAGCTAACGAGAGACTGAATGCACACGTGTGATGGGTTTCCTATGCAAAAATGTGATTCCTGATAAGGACCACTTGGGGTGGGATCATTTGGTTGGATGAGTTCTAAAAAGCTTGAAATTCAAGATCCTCTAAAGGGGCTAGTGTCGGTAGCCTCTTCTCCTTGGTATAGGGTGAAAGGAAGCAGTCATCCCTTCTCAGAGTCTATTCCTCAAAGACCTGACCTGAGGATGATGTCTTGAAAGGAAACACTTGCCACCCTCCTGAGAGCCACCCTCACCTTGCCTCATTCCTCTAGAAAAGTAAGTAAAGTAAGGTCTTATTGTAGCCCAAGAGGGGAAGTGAGTTAGTTCTCCAGGAGAATATAGTTTACTCACTGAAAAAATTGGCCAACATACACCAGAAGAACTCATGTGGAATTGAGTCTTAAAAGTATCGGATCAGGGAGAACAGAACATAAGGCTTGACAGGAAGGTTTACATTCATGTGGCAGACTTCTCCCATAACACAGGTTTCCTGTAAAGGGAAGGACTTGGAGATGGTCAAAATATGCTGCTGGATGGCTCCTTGAAGCATGGGTACATCAATTCCTACAAATATGGCAGAAATGTCTGGTGGGGTCAGAAGTGTCAGGGAGTCACTGGCTTTCTCTTAGTTCAACCAGAGCAGCTCTGCTCCAACTGCTTTATCAGTAGGACTTCCACAGAAAATTTCATTTGATAAGAGAATTCATACTGCTGTAAAAAAAAAATGGAAAAGCACTAGATTAGATGTCTTTTGCACTCTAACACACCATAGGATCCTGGTAGGTTGAGCTGTGGAGTCTGACGACCTAAGGCCAAATTCATGGCTCTATCTTTTCTTGGCTGTAAGACCTAGGGCAAGATGTTTCACCTGATTCAGCCTCAAACTGATCTGTAAAATGGAGGTAATGATGCTATCTACTTAATATAGTTGTTGTTTTAATATAGAAAAAAATCATGGGGGCGCCTGGGTGGCTCAGTTGGTTAAGCATCTGACTTCAGGTCATGATCTCATGGTTCATGAGTTCTAGCCCCAAGTCAAGCTCTGTGCTGACAGTGTGGAGCCTGGAGCCTGCTTTGGATTCTGTGTCTCCCTCTCTTTCTGCCCCTTCCCCACTTGCTCTCTCTCTCTCTCTCAAAAATAAACACTAAAAAAATTTAAAAAGAAAGAAAAAAAGCATGATATTTAGCACAGTACCTAGTACATAGCAAATACTTGATACTTATAGAAATATAGGAATATCTAAGAAATAAATTCCTTTAGCCAGATTAGATCAAACATAGCTAGGTGATGTAGTTCTAGCTATACATATTTAAGTACATTTTAAACCATGTAGTATTTTTATATCAAAGTATTTAATATCTGCATTCTAAGTAGAGCCTTGTAGAATAATAATAATAATACATTAGGTTGACTGTAAGCACTTGTCATTTTTATAAGTCAGAAATGGCTGAAGATTGGAAGTTTGGGTTGTTTGTACATAATATCTGGAAAGGATGAACTTTGCTAAGGCGCAGGTTCATGGTGTGGGGGAGAGTTAGCCAATGATAACCCAGTCGCATGAACAAAGCCATCCCTTCATGATGATCTCTTGCACAGCCCCCATGGGCTATGGAGCAGGCCAGCTTTCATCTTGATTTAGGAACATGGTTCCATGGTAAAGAACAGAGACAAAGCAAGCCAGAATGGCTTCCTGGTTCAGTTTTTTTTTTTTTTCTTTCTTTCTTTTTTTTTTTTCCTGGTTCAGTTTCTATTGCAGCATAACCAGTCAGCTAAGTCCTTGGATGCTTATTTAAAACCCAAATAGGACAAAATGTGCAAGCAGGTAGGCAATGGTGTCACTACTCTGGTACCCACAGGTTCTGTGATCGTGTGAACTACAAGGTTTAGTGTCACATTGCTTGGGGGCAGAGTTAGTGACATGCAAAGGAGAAGTCTCCTGGCATCTTAAATGACAGTTCTGTTATCCCTGTTGTACTTCAGGATTTGATGGTATTAAAATTTAGATGATCTGTTGTTAATTTCTCTCATTTTGCTTTTCTGCAGTTTGTGTACCAGCTAAAAATAACAATTTTCAGATAGAGATCTTATAATGCCTGAGCCACATAATGGAGTACTCATATATTCTTTTCATCTTGCATTTTCCCTTACCTAGAGTTTTACCAGGTAAAAACACGAAAATGAGGTTTTTGTCTAAAAGACATCCTTTCCACTAAGCTCATGTGGTCCCAGGAAATGTCATAGAATCTTTGTATTCATTCCCATGGCAACAGGCAACCCTATCACCAAGGACACTACTAGCTTTTTTTCTTTAAGAAGGTTTTCTCTATATTGGAGATTGAGAGCTATCTTCTTTATTAGTATTTATTTTTGGATGCATTGTGATGCCTTATGAATACTGAAATGACTTTGTTAGGTATACTTGAGATGGGAAGGCAATCAATACCTCTTCACTTATGAAGCAAACTGATTACATTAAAGGACTTTAATACTATGTGATTGGAAGTTTTTGTGTGGTGAGGTAGAAGAGACACAAAAGGAATGGAGAAAGAAAAAATCAGATTAGGCACTGCTGACTGCAATGCACACATAGACACAAACCTACACACATATGCTCACACACACACATCAACAACAAAATAGACACCGGAGGATAATAAATGGCTACTCTGTATATTTAAGCTTTGAAACTGAAAGGTTTATTTTCAGTCATCTTGACTGTGAAATTTGTGTTGGAGATGAAAGCCATCATCAGTGGCATCTTTTCCACCAAGTGCCTGCACTATTAGGGATACTGGCAAGGGTCATTGGGGTATGACTGTTTTTATGTCTGTGGATCCTCATTATTTTATCACATTTCTCTGATGTGACATGAGGGAAGTAAATTACTGGAGACATCGCTAGATATAATCTATTAAAAGATTCTATTCCATAGCTTGTGAAATGGAAATGAATTAGGAAAGGTGTACCAAGGAGAGCCTTAAAATACCAATGCCTCTCCCCTCCCCCCAACTCCCAGAGACTGGTCTAGGGTAGGACTCCTTTAAAAAAAATCTGTAAGATTTCAATGTGTGACCAAGCCTGACTAGCTTAATCACCTTAGAGACCGTTAGCATTTTATGTGACAAAAAAATGTTTCGTTTTGCATCATATCACTCTGACATATGGTGCTACGTTCCAGTTTTAATCAAGACACACAGGGTGTTTTTAAATATTTCAAATTATATATGTAAAGTCTCACTAGGTATTCTGAATTAGCTTGGTTAATAGAAGAGGTTCTACTTCCCCTTGACAGAAAGGAAAAGTGAGTCATTGTGTAACTCAGTGACTCCATCAAGTTTGTCACACACAAAATGATAACTAATATTTTAAGTTTTCCATATCATCTGTATCAACATCAGGCAAGCAGATCCTGTTCCAGAAACCTGGTAGCAAACAGGTTAGGTATAGGTGACAGAATGTGAAGAGCAAGTTTGGGCCTGTTAAGGTTGACTATCTTTCCACATACTGTTTCCCAAGGCTGCTGTAACAAAATACTACAAATTGGGAGGTTTAAAACAACAGACATATACTCTTTTGCAGTTCTGGAGGCTAGAGGTTTGAAATCAAGGCTTCTAGCCCTCTCTGGCATTCCTTGGCTTGTAGCTGTATCTCTTTGCCTTTGTCTTGATGTAGCCTCCTCCTTTGTGCCTCCTCTGTGTCTCTGTTCCAAATTTTCGTATTTCTCTTATAAAGACACCAGTCATTGGATTTAGGGCCCACTATAAATGTGGCATGACTTCATCTCATGATCCTTAACTAATGACATCTGTGAAGATCCTGTTTCCAAATAAGCTCACATTCTGAGGTTACAGGTGGGCATGAAAATTGGGAGACATTATTCAATCAATCTATTCTGCAACTGACATTTGGAGACACAAGTCCTTTCTCAGAGAGAAAACTGTCCCATGTGTCTTGAGAAAAGATTGGCACAGGACAGTGGGAACAGGCAGTTAAGAGGCAGCCTTTCTGGGAGCCCTGACAAAACACAGGCAGATCCCGAGGAAGGTTTTTGGGAGAACTTCTGTGGGATTCTGAGTGAGAAACAGAAGTTAGAGAAAACTCTTTCTCTCGAGGCAATTAGTCAATTATGTATAATAGTATAAGAAGGCTTGTTTTCCCACCTGTGCAAGTTGGTTCACTAGGAGTTTATTGGATGCTTTTCATAGGCATAATGCCTACAAGCTTTGGGTCCATCAGAAAAAAGCTGTAAGCTCCAACTGGATGAGTTGACCACCTGGAGTGTGAAGTAAGCTTGTCTCCTGCCAGAGAAGCTAGAAAGGCTTACAGGAACCCCTGTTTACTTGTCAGCTAATGACAAGGGTTTTAAACAAAAAGAACCAATACACAAAGGAAACAGGCAAAGATTTTGACCAGGCAAAGAGAAACACCCCAAGGAGTTAAGCTTTACGGTTAGTTGGAGGAGGTTCTTTCTATAAAGGATAGACCGCATGGAGAAATGATAGCCCTTGCTCTGTAGCAGATAGGAAAGACTCACAGGTGTTGGTAGGTGGGAAGAAATCTGTTACTATTCCCACAAAGAGCTGCTCCATACAGACAAGTGTTCGCTGGAAGGTAATGGACGTGGAGAAGGTGGAATTGCCTTGGCTAGTTGGAAGCACAGAGTCTGCCACAGAATTGATAGTACAGAGACAAACTCAACAATGCATAATTTCACCAACTGGCAACTAAGTTTAAGTAACTAACTGCAGCAATGTTTCAGAGGGAGTTGTAGTAGCTTATCTGGTCTAGTAGAGCTCAGATACATATCAAGTGTGTCTGGGTCCAATGCTCTAAAATTTTACTTTTAAAAGTTTTTAGAAAGAAAAAATAAGAATGCAATTTTTTTTTAGCAATATCTTGTTCTTCTATTTGGTTATATAGAAGTCAAGCAAAATAGATTGTTTCTATGTACCCGCGATAGTCTCCTCAATTTCAAGTCATTTGAAGTTAAGAAGATCTCCTAATCTATCCATGTGTACCATGGTTCCCAACGTATTTCTCTTCACACCTCCTATCTCCTTATATTTTTGTGCTTGGACTATACAGCTTTTGCTGAGCTGATTCATTTGTACACAAGTTCCCATTTGCCTATAATGGCCTTCTTGTTAGAGAGGAGACTACACCAAATGAAATAGCTTAAGATAATGGTGTTAGTTTGGGCAGTACAGGTTTTTCCACTAATGTATTTAATTACCATATCAAGATTCAGAGTTGGTAGTGATTATATTTTATTCCTAATTAAAATAAGCTCAGGGAAAGTATATTGAAAGGATTTGGTCCAATTCACTTTGGAAGTTTTCTGTTGAATAACCTCAAAAGACTTTCTAACTATTGAATATGCAAGGTGGGGGCACTTTGAAGTTTGAATATGCCTGGTGGGGGTACTTTGGTTTCTTCCTACTCTAGTCTGTTGGAATGTCTATAGATGTCAGGCTTCCTCAGCTTATGGGTACAAGTGGAGGCCACTATTGTGAAACAATCCATCTCTTTCTGCCTATTGCCCTCTCCGTTGACATAGGATCTATAGTCCTACTTTGAAAACCTCAGTTATTTCTGACCACCTCAGGGAGTTTCACACATGCTCACAAACATCTTTTTCATGTGGTCCCCCATTCTGAACCTTCTCCAAGAATTTGTTCTTGGAGAATACCATGTGACCTAGTCATTGGAATAATAGCACTGTCACAGTAGTGCATACAGTGGTTGTATCTATTGGGTATGGATTTCCTTCTGGACCAAAACTTAGTCTGTGTGGCGTGGGCTACAGTAGAAGTTCATATTTTTCTATCCAAAAGTATTTTGGCTAGTTAAAGAAATAAGCATTATATGCTGTAAGGTGCTACACATTTGTATGAATTTCTTAAGCCCAGTGATTCATTCAGTATTTGATACTTTCATATTTAAACTTGGGGCACCTGGGAGGTTCAGTTGGTTAAGTGTTGGATTCTTGATTTCAGCTCAGGTCATGATGTCATGGTTTGTGAGATCAAGCCCCAGGTTGGGTTCTGTACTGATGATGCAGAGTTTGCTTGGGATTCTCATTCTCTCTTTCTCTCCCTCTCTCTCCCTCCGTCTCCCTGACCCTCCCCTGCTTGAACATGCATGTGCTCTCTCAAAATAAACATTTAAAAAATACTACTAAAAGAAAAACTTACTTAAATTTAAAATAAAAAGAATAAATTCAACCTTTAAGATATGGTGGTATCTGAAGCCAGGTTGAATTCATGTCTGGAGGAAAGCAGAACAGCTAAAAATCCAGCTGTTGATTCTTCTCCCAGCATTTCTCAGCTCTCCTCTTACAATTCAGTTGACAACTTTCCTTTATGCTACTAAAGGGATTTCTAGAGCTGTGATGTTAGATTGTAAATTTTCTCTTACAAAGTCACTTTATTTATATTTGATCTTTATTATGTTCTTCTGGAATAGAGCAGGCCATGAGTATTAGCCTTCTTTTGTATTTGATGACACAGGAAGGCACTTGACTGTCCAAGATGATACAGCTCTCATGAGGTGAAGTCAGGTTTTGCATACAGATCTCTTGTCTCCAAATCTGACACATTCCCTTAGGTGGCTTTTAGTGGGAGGGAACAAGTGTCCTTTTTCTTTTGTACTCAGGGATACACTCACCCCTCTGTTTATAGCAGCATTTTTCACAATAGCCAAGATACAGAAGCAGTCCAAGTGTCTGTCAATTGATGAATGAATAAAGATGTGGTGTGTGTGTGTGTGTGTGTGTGTGTGTGTGTGTATACACACACATATACAATGGACTATTATTCAGCCATAAAAAAGAAAGAAATCTTTCCATTTGCAATGACATGGATGGAGCTAGAGAGTAAAATGTTAAGTGAAATAAGTCAGAAAGACAAATACCGTATAATTTCACTCATGTGGAATTTAAGAAACAAAACACATGAGCAAAGGAAAAAGAGTGAGAGACAAACAAAAAACAGACTCTTCACTATAGAGAACAAACTGATGGTTACCAGAGGGGAGGTGATTCAGGGGATGGGTCAAGTAGGTGATAGAGATTAAGGAGTGCTCTTGCTGTGATGAACACTGGGTGATATATGGAACTGTTGAATCATTACATTGTACACCTGAAACTAATAAAGCACTGTGGGTTAGCCATAAAAAACTAACTTTGAGAGCCTACCATGTGCCGAACATCAAACAGTTCTCCACAGCTGCCCTATAAAGTAGATACACTCACTATTTTTTATAGATGAATTACAGATTCAAATAGGTTTAGTAACTTGCCCAAGGCCTCATCTGGGGAGTACAAAAGTCAGAACTGAGATCCAGGTCTTCTTGGTCTTTCCGCTACGTCACAGTTGCCTCCTACATGTGTTTAGAGGGACTTGGACAATAAAAGGAGATAGGATACAAGTCATCGGAAAAAAATGCTGTCCTCAAGATAAGAGTAGATAGTAGGGTCCTCATGTGTGTATGTAAAGGTAGACCCTGGGCAGGCCTGATTCCTAGTTGGAAGGGTCATTACCTACATTGTGTGACTTAGGAATTCCTGACAGATTCCTAAACAGACTTAAAAATGTTTCCCCCACAAACATTCTGGCAACTGTGTCTTGGAATCCTTTTAAAAATCCATATGCTTCTGGAAGGATATTACATGTTAGGGTTAATTTGCTTAACTAGAGATTAGGAAAGGGATGGCTCTCTGCCATGCACTCTCCCTTAAGGTGGTCAAGTTTAAAAACCACACAGCAGGTGTATTGGAAAGGGTTGGTGTGTAGGCGCTGACCAAGGGCAGCCTAGGTGAAGTCAGGACCAACAGAGGAAGAGAAGCCATTAACCCCTGGGGCCCCAAGGCCCTGTGTGAGGCTGTGGAAGAGACGAATGAAGAAAGGGGGTGGGTATGAGAGGCCATTTTGCCTATTTTACCATTTATTCTGCTGCCAGCCCTATATACACTTGTCCCCCGACTAAATTTCCATGAAAATTCCAGAACTTTTCCTTCATCATTAAAAGCAATGCATTTTATTTTCACAGACCAGAATTTCAAACATTCTGTGGATTCTGATTCATTATTTCTCCACACTCAATAAACAGTATCACTCAACAGCAAAACATTATCGCTTGATTAATAAAAGCACACTCCTGACAGTTCATTTTTGAGAAATACCAACTCCTAATTGTTATTTTTTTCCTTGCCTCTGTAGCATACTAACATTTTGCTATTGATATTTGGCAGAATCTTACTACTGCCGCAACTGTTCCCCGAAATTCTCCTATTGTTAATCACAGAGCTGGCAGCCCCCTCTCCTCCTGCTGCTTCTGCAGACACTCATTTTAAGCTTGCGGCACCATAAATAGGATTCTCAGCCCCTGCTGGCTGCCTCATTATCTTCTTCCAGTTTCTTACTGCGTTACACCTACAACTGGTCAAGCATTCCCATAATTAACGTATAGTTCCCTACTTTCTCTTTCTGAATACAATATGCAGTTTCTTCCTGATGGGTCAGGTTTCCTTTGTACTTTAATTTTTAGCTCGTCTTAAATCAGCCACTCTACATCAACATGCACAAAGTGACAAAGCTTTGAAACCTTGGCCAGCACATGAGAAACAAAAAAAGATAAATTAGTGAAGTGGGTCTGTTTGTAATTAAGGGACTCAATTTCTTTCCTCCAAACATGGGTTTCCTGCCTAGGAAAGTGGCAGAAGAGACAAAACTTATATTTTGTATCCTGATTTTTTTTCATAAAATTAAAAAAAAATGTTTTAATGTTTATTATTTTTGAGAGAGAGAGAGACAGAGAGTGCGGGGAAATGACAGAGAGAGAGGAATACACAGAATCCAAAGCAGGCTTCAGCCTCTGAGCTGTCAGCATAGAGACTGATGTGGGACTTGAACTCTCAAACCACGAGATCATGACCTGAGCTGAGGACAGACACTCAACTGACTGAGCCACCCAGGTGCCCCTAAAATTTTTTTTTAATGTGAAATAAGTTATGTAACTATACTAAGTTATGCTGACTCTACAAGGATCAGGTTGTGGACACGACAGCAGCATACTGAGCCATTAGCTCATTCAGGGCTAGCTTCAGTTTTGGAGATGCCAGCCCATGTCACACCCTTTCCTGATCAGCCTGCAGCTAATGACTGAGCCAGCAGGAGGAGAAATTACCAACCATCTGGACCTGACTTGGGACCTCTCTGAAGCAGGGATGCTCACTCTAGAGCACTCTTCCAAGTTGGCCAAGGTTTTTCAGGGTCTCCATCATGTTTGATTATCCCCCTGCCCAGTCCTGTCTCTTTGCCTTTTCTTTCACAGCTGTTGATCTCAGTACCTGCTTCCCAAGACCCCGGCCTATGACAGACACTATTTATTATAAATAAGTGTACATGCTTCTGGCTTTTTGGAGTTTCAGAGATGACCAGGCCTCTAACTGTATTCTGACAAGCTCCACTGAGGCCAGGCAAGGTACTCAGGGTCTAATGGAGCAGCTGAGGCCAGATGGGGACAACCACTGTAGGCCCATTGATGGGGAGGCCTGTGGAATCTGGCTCTGCTGTCTGCTAAAGAGTCCTGTGAAGAGGCAGCTTGTGTCTCCCTAACTAGCTCCACCCTAGAGATTAGAGCCTGAAGATGAAAGGACTGTAGGCTATTTACAGCCTGGAGTCACTGGTGGGGGCTTTTTTTTTTGGGGGGGGGTGTTGAGTTTGATAAGTTCTTTATAGATTTTGGATACTAACTATCTGATATGTGTTTTGCAAATATCTTCTCCCATTCCATTGGTTGCCTTTTAGTTTTCCTTCGCTGTGTGAAAGCTTTTTATTTTGATGAGGTCCCAATAGTTCATTTTTTCTTTTGTTTCCCTTGTCTCTGGAGATGTGTTGAGTAAGAAGTTCCTGTGGCCAAGGCCAAAGAGGTTTTTGCCTGCTTTCTCCTTGAGGATTTTGATGGTTTCTTGTCTTACATTTAGGTCTTTCATCTATCTGGAGTTTATTTTTGTGTATGGTGTAAGAAAGTGGTCCAGGTTTATTTTTCTGCATGTTTCTGTCCATTTTTCCCAGCACCACTTGCTGAAGAGATTATATTTATTACATTGGATATTCTTTCCTCCTTTGTCAAAGATTAGTTGGCCATACATTTGTGGGTCCATTTGTGGGTTTTCTATTCTGTTATATTGATCTGAGTGCCTGTTTTTATGCCAGTACCATACTGTCTTGATGATTACAGCTTTGTAATACAGTTTGAAGTCCGGGATTGTGATGTCTCATGCTTTGGTTTTCTTTTTGAAGATTGCTTTCGCTATTCAGAGTCTTTTCTGGTTCCATACAAATTTTAGGATTGTTTGTTCTAGTCTGTGAAGAATGTTGGTGTTATTTTAACAGGTATTGCATTGAATATGTAGATTGCTTTGGGTAGTTTTGACATTTTAACAGTATTTGTTCTTCCTATCCAGGAGCATGGAATATTTTCCCATTTTTTTGTGTCTTCTTCAATGTCTTTCATAAGCTTTCCATAGTTTTTAGCATATAGATTTTTCACCTCTTTGGTTAGATTTATTCCTAGGTATTTTATGGTTTTTTATGCAATTATAAATGAGATGGATTCCTTGATTTCTCTTTCTGTTGCTTCATTATTGGTGTATAGAAATGTAATTAACTGATTTCTGTGCATTGTTTTTATATCCTGCAACTTTGCTGAATTCATGACAATCTAGACTATAAAATAAAGAGTGTAACAAGAGATGAAGAAGGGCATTATATCATAATTAGGGGGTCTATCCACCAAGAAGACCTAACAATTGTAAACATTTATGCTCCAAATGTGAAAGCACCCAAATATATAAATCATTTAATCACAAACATAAAGAAACTCATCGATAATAATACCATATTAGTAGGGGACTTCAACACCCTACTTACGGCAATAGACAGATTATCTAAATAGAAAACCAACAAGGAAACAGTGGCTTTGAATGACACATTGGACACATGGACTTAACAGATACATTCAGATATATTCAGAACATTTCATCTTGAAGCAACAGAATATACATACTTCTCCAGTGCACATGGAACGTTCTCCAGAATAGATCACATACTGGGACACAAATAAGCCCTCCACAAGTACAAAAAGATCGAGATCATACCATGCATATTTTGAGAACACAACACTGTGAAACTCGAAATCAACCACAAGGAAAAATGTGGAAAGATAACAAATACTTGGAGACTAAAGAACATCCTACTAAAGAATGAATGGGCTAACCAAGAGGTTAAAGAGGAAATTAAAAAGTACATGGAGGGGCGCCTGGGTGGCACAGTCGGTTAAGCGTCCGACTTCAACCAGGTCATGATCTCGCGGTCCGTGAGTTTGAGCCCCGTGTCAGGCTCTGGGCTGATGGCTCAGAGCCTGGAGCCTGTTTCCGATTCTGTGTCTCCCTCTCTCTGACCCTCCCCCGTTCATGCTCTGTCTCTTTCTGTCCCAAAAATAAATAAACGTTGGGAAAAAAAAAGTGCATGGAAATCAATGAAAATGATAACACCACAGCCCAAAACCTCTGGGACACAGCAAAGGCAGTCATAAGAGGAAAGTATATAGCAATCCAGGCCTTCCTAAAGCAGGAAGAAAGTTCTCAGGTACGTAACATAACCTTACACCTCAAAGAGATAGAAAAAGAACAGCAAATAAAACCCAAAACCAGCAGAAGACAAGAAATAATAAAGATTAGAGCAGAAATCAATGCTATTGAAACCAAAAAAACAGTAGAACAGATCAATGAAACCAGAAGCTACTGAAGAAATTTAATTAGTAATCAAAAATCTCCCAAAAGACAAGAGTCCAGGGCCAGATGGCTTTCCAGGGGAATTCTACCAAACATTTAAGGAAGAGTTAACACCTATTCTCTTGAAGCTGTACCAAAAAATAAAAATGGAAGGAAAAGTTCCAAATTCTTTCTATGAAGCCAGCATTACCTTGATTCCAAAACCAGGCAAAGACCCTACTAAAAAGGAAAACTATAGACCAATTTCCCTGATGAACATGGACACAAAAAATCCTCGACAAGATATTAGCCAACCAATCCAACAATACATTAAAAAAATTATTCACCACGACCAAGTGGGATTTATACCTGGGATGCAGGGCTGATTCTGCAAAAACAATCAACGTGATTCATCCCATCAATAAAGAAAGGACAAGAACCACATGATCCTCTGAATAGATGTGGAGAAAGCTTTTGAAAAAATATAGCATCCTTTCTTGATAAAAACCCCGAAGAAAGTAGGGATAGAAGGATCATACCTCAAGATCATAAAAGCCATACATGAAAGCCCCAGCACTAATATCATCCTCAATGGGGAAAAACTGAGAGCTTTCTCTCTAAGATCAGGAACAAGACAGGGATGTCCCTCTTACCACTGTTATTGTCCTTACATATCTTTTAAAATCTGTATTCTTTTAAGATTTCTCCTTACCACTGATTTTGAGAATTTGAATATGATGTGTCTTATTAAAATTTTCTTCAGGCTTCTTGTGCTTGAGATTTTTTGAGGATCTTGATCTGTGAGTTATAGTTTCATCAAACGTGGAGAAATTTCAGGGTGCCTGGGTGGCTCAGTCAGTTAAGTTACTGACTTTGGCTCAGGTCATGATCTCATAGCTTGTGAGTTTGAGCCCCGTGTTGGGCTCTGTCCTGACAGTTTGGAGCCTGGAGTCTGCTTCAGATTCTGTGTCTCTGGCTCTCTCTGCCCCTCCCCTGATAGTGCTCTCTCTCTCTCTCTCTCTCACAAAAATAACCATTTAAAAAAAGTGAAAAAAATTTTGACTGTTATGTCTTAAAATATTTTCTCTTTCTGCCCTTTTAGGACATTAATTATCCATATATTTAGCTCCTTGAAGTAGCCCCATGGTTCACAGATGCTCTGGTCTTTTTCTTTTCAGTCTTTTTTTTTCTTGTATTTCATTTTGGATAGTTTATATTGCTATGTCTTCAAGTTCACTAATTTTTGTCTTGCAGCGTCTAATCTGATGTTAATGCCATCAGTGTGTTTTTCATGTCAGATATCTCTTAAATGTTCAAATGCATCATCTTTACATCTTCCATGTCTTTATTTAACATTTTTTTAATATATGAAATTTATTGTCAAATTGGTTTCCATACAACACCCAGTGCTCATCCCAAAGGTGCCCTCCTCAATACCCATTACCCACCCTCCCCTCCCTCCCACCCCCCATCAACCTTCACTTTGTTCTCAGTTTTTAAGAGTCTCTTATGCTTTGGCTCTCTCCCACTCTAACCTCTTTTTTTTTTTCCTTCCCCTCCCCCATGGGTTTCTGTTAAGTTTCTCAGGATCCACATAAGAGTGAAACCATATGGTATCTGTCTTTCTCTGTATGGCTTATTTCACTTAGCATCACACTCTCCAGTTCCATCCACGTTGCTACAAAAGGCCATATTTCATTTTTTCTCATTGCCACGTAGTATTCCATTGTGTATATAAACCACAATTTCTTTATCCATTCATCACTTGATGGACATTTAGGCTCTTTCCATAATTTGGCTATTGTTGAGAGTGCTGCTATAAACATTGGGGTACAAGTGCCCCTATGCATCAGTACTCCTGTATCCCTTGGGTAAATTCCTAGCAGTGCTACTGCTGGGTCATAGGGTAGGTCTATTTTTAATTTTTTGAGGAGCCTCCACACTGTTTTCCAGAGAGGCTGCACCAGTTTGCATTCCCACCAACAGTGCAAGAGGGTTCCCATTTCTCCACATCCTCTCCAGCATCTATAGTCTCCTGATTTGTTCATTTTGGCCACTCTGACTGGCGTAAGTTGATACCTGAGTGTGGTTTTGATTTGTATTTCCCTGATAAGGAGCGACGCCGAACATCTTTTCATGTGCCTGTTGGCCATCCGGATGTCTCCTTTAGAGAAGTGTCTATTCATGTTTTCTGCCCATTTCTTCACTGGGTTATTTGTTTTTCGGGTGTGGAGTTTGGTGAGCTCTTTATAGATTTTGGATACTAGCCCTTTGTCCGATATGTCATTTGCAAATATCTTTTCCCATTCCGTGGGTTGCCTTTTAGTTTTGTTGGTTGTTTCCTTTGCTGTGCAGAAGCTTTTTATCTTCATAAGGTCCCAGTAATTCACTTTTGCTTTTAATTCCCTTGCCTTTGGGGATGTGTCGAGTAAGTGATTGCTACGGCTGAGGTCAGAGGGGTCTTTTCCTGCTTTCTCCTCTAAGGTTTTGATGGTTTCCTGTCTCACATTCAGGTCCTTTATCCATTTTGAGTTTATTTTTGTGAATGGTGTGACAAAGTGGTCTAGTTTCAAACTTCTGCATGTTGCTGTCCAGTTTTCCCAGCACCATTTGTTAAAGAGACTGTCTTTTTTCCATTGGATGTTCTTTCCTGCTTTGTCAAAGATGAGTTGGCCATACGTTTGTGGGTCTAGTTCTGGGGTTTCTATTCTATTCCATTGGTCTATGTGTCTGTTTTTGTGCCAATACCATGCTGTCTTGCTGATTACAGCTTTGTAGTAGAGGCTAAAGTCTGGGATTGTGATGCCTCCCGCTTTGGTCTTCTTCTTCAAAATTACTTTGGCTATTCGGGGCCTTTTGTGGTTCCATATGAATTTTAGGGTTGCTTGTTCTAGCTTCGAGAAGAATGCTGGTGCAATTTTGATTGGGATTGCATTGAATGTGTAGATAGCTTTGGGTAGTATTGACATTTTGACAATATTTATTCTTCCAATCCATGAGCAGGGAATGTCTTTCCATTTCTTTATATCTTCTTCAATTACCTTCATAAGCTTTCTATAGTTTTCAGCATACAGATCTTTTACATCTTTGGTTAGATTTATTCCTAGGTATTTTATGCTTCTTGGTGCAATTGTGAATGGGATCAGTTTCTTTATTTGTCTTTCTGTTGCTTCATTGTTAGTGTATAAGAATGCAACTGGTTTCTGTACATTGATTTTGTACCCTGCGACTTTGCTGAATTCATGTATCAGTTCTAGCAGACTTTTGGTGAAGTCTATCGGATTTTCCATGTATAATATCGTGTCATCTGCAAAAAGTGAAAGCTTGACTTCATCTTTGCCAATTTTGATGCCTTTGATTTCTGTTTGTTGTCTGATTGCTGATGCTAGAACTTCCAGCACTATGTTAAACAACAGCAGTGAGAGTGGGCATCCCTGTCGTGTTCCTGATCTCAGGGAAAAAGCTCTCAGTTTTTCCCCGTTGAGGATGATGTTAGCTGTGGGCTTTTCGTAAATGGCTTTGATGATCTTTAAGTATGTTCCTTCTATCCCGACTTTCTCAAGGGTTTTTATTAAGAAAGGGTGCTGGATTTTGTCAAAGGCCTTTTCTGCATTGATTGACAGGATCATATGGTTCTTCTCTTTTTTTTTGTTAATGTGATGTATCATGTTGATTGATTTGCGAATGTTGAATCAGCCCTGCATCCCAGGAATGAATCCCACTTGATCATGGTGAATAATTCTTTTTATATGCCGTTGAATTCGATTTGCTAGTATCTTATTCAGAATTTTTGCATCCATCTTCATCAGGGACATTGGCCTGTAGTTCTCTTTTTTTACTGGGTCTCTGTCTGGTTTAGGAATCAAAGTAATACTGGCTTCATAGAATGAGTCTGGAAGTTTTCCTTCCCTTTCTATTTCTTGGAATAGCTTGAGAAGGATAGGTATTATCTCTGCTTTAAACGTCTGGTGGAACTCCCCTGGGAAGCCATCTGGTCCTGGACTCTTATTTGTTGGGAGATTTTTGATAACCGATTCAATTTCTTCGCTGGTTATGGGTCTGTTCAAGCTTTCTATTTCCTCCTGATTGAGTTTTGGAAGAGTGTGGGTGTTGAGGAATTTGTCCATTTCTTCCAGGTTGTCCAATTTGTTGGCATATAATTTTTCATAGTATTCCCTGATAATTGTTTGTATCTCTGAGGGATTGGTTGTAATAATTCCATTTCATTCATGATTTTATCTATTTGGGTCATCTCCCTTTTCTTTTTGAGAAGCCTGGCTAGAGGTTTGTCAGTTTTGTTTATTTTTTCAAAAAACCAACTCTTGGTTTCGTTGATCTGCTCTACTGTTTTTTTAGATTCTATATTGTTTATTTCTGCTCTGATCTTTATTATTTCTCTTCTTCTGCTGGGTTTAGGCTACCTTTACTGTTCTGCTTCTATTTCCTTTAGGTGTGCTGTTAGATTTTGTATTTGGGATTTTTCTTGTTTCTTGAGATAGGCCTGGATTGCAATGTATTTTCCTCTCAGGACTGCCTTCGCTGCGTCCCAAAGCGTTTGGATTGTTGTATTTTCATTTTCGTTTGTTTCCATATATTTTTTAATTTCTTCTCTAATTGCCTGGTTGACCCACTGATTCGTTAGTAGGGTGTTCTTTAACCTCCATGCTTTTGGAGGTTTTCCAGACTTTTGCCTGTGGTTGATTTCAAGCTTCATAGCATTGTGGTCTGAAAGTATGCATGGTATAATTTCAATTCTTGTAAACTTATGAAGGGCTGTTTTGTGACCCAGTATATGATCTATCTTGGAGAATGTTCCACGTGCACTCGAGAAGAAAGTATGTTCTGTTGCTTTGGGATGCAGAGTTCTAAATATATCTGTCAAGTCCATCTGATCCAATGTCTCATTCAGGGCCCTTGTTTCTTTATTGACCGTGTGTCTAGATGATCTATCCATTTCTGTAAGTGGGGTGTTAAAGTCCCCTGCAATTACCACATTCTTATCAATAAGGTTGCTTATGTTTATGAGTAATTGTTTTATATATTTGGGGGCTCCGGTATTCGGCGCATAGACATTTATAATTGTTAGCTCTTCCTGATGGATAGACCCTGTAAGTATTATATAATGCCCTTCTTCATCTCTTGTTACAGCCTTTAAGTTAAAGTCTAGTTTGTCTGATATAAGTATGGCTACTCCAGCTTTCTTTTGGCTTCCAGTAGCATGAAAAATAGTTCTCCATCCCCTCACTCTCAATCTAAAGGTGTCCTCAGATATAAAATGAGTCTCTTGTAGACAGCAAATAGATGGGTCTTGTTTTTTTATCCATTCTGATACCCTATGTCTTTTGGTTGGCGCATTTAATCCATTTACATTCAGTGTTATTATAGAAAGATACGGGTTTAGAGTCATTGTGATGTCTGTATGTTTTATGCTTGTAGTGATGTCTCTTGTACTTTGTCTCATAGGATCCCCCTTAGGATCTCTTGTAGGGCTGGTTTAGTGTTGACGAATTCCTTCAGTTTTTGTTTGGGAAGACCTTTATCTCTCCTTCTATTCTAAATGACAGACTTGCTGGATAAAGGATTCTCGGCTGCATATTTTTCCTGTTTAGCACACTGAAAATATCGTGCCAATCCTTTCTGGCCTGCCAAGTTTCAAAGAGAGATCAGTCACAAGTCTTATAGGTCTCCCTTTATATGTGAGGGCACGTTTATCCCTTGCTGCTTTCAGAATTTTCTCTTTATCCTTGTATTTTGCCAGTTTGACTATGATGATATGTCGTGCAGAAGATCGATTCAAGTCACGTCTGAAGGGAGTTCTCTGTGCCTCTTGGATTTCAATGCCTTTTTCCTTCCCCAGTTCAGGGAAGTTCTCAGCTATAATTTCTTCAAGTACCCCTTCAGCACCTTTCCCTCTCTCTTCCTCCTCTGGGATACCAATTATGCGTATATTATTTCTTTTTAGTGTATCACTTAGTTCTCTAATTTTCCCCTCATACTCCTGGATTTTTTTTATCTCTCTCTCTCAGCTTCCTCTTTTTCCATAACTTTATCTTCTAGTTCACCTATTCTCTCCTCTGCCTCTTCAATCCGAGCTGTTGTTGTTTCCGTTTTGCATTTCGTTTAAAGCGTTTTCAGCTCCTCGTGACTGTTCCTTAGTCCCTTGATCTCTGTAGCAAGAGATTCTCTGCTGTCCTCTATACTGTTTTCAAGCCCAGCGATTAATTTTATGACTATTATTCTAAATTCACTTTCTGTTATATTATTTAAATCCTTTTTGATCAGTTCATTAGCTGTTGTTATTTCCTGGAGATTCTTCTGAGGGGAATTCTTCCGTTTGGTCATTTTGGATAGTCCCTGGAGTGGTGAGGACCTGCAGGGCACTTCCCCTGTGCTGTGGTGTATAACTGGAGTTGGTGGGTGGGGCCGCAGTCCGACCTGATGTCTGCCCCCAGCCCACCGCTGGGGCCACAGTCAGACTGGTGTGTGCCTTCTCTTCCCCTCTCCTAGGTGCGGGATTCACTGTAGGGTGGCGTGGCCCGTCTGGGCTACTTGCACACTGCCAGGCTTGTGATGCTGGGGATCTGGCGTATTAGTTGGGGTGGGTAGGCAAGGTGCACGGGGGCAGGAGGGGCAGGCTTAGCTCGCTTCCCCTTAGGTGATCCACTTCAGGAGGGGCCCTGTGGCAGTGGGAGGAGTCAGATCCGCTGCCGGAGGTTTGGCTCCGCAGAAGCACAGAGTTGGGTGTTTGCGCGGAGCGAGCAAGTTCCCTGGCAGGAACCGGTTCCCTTTGGGATTTTGGCTGGGGGGTGGGCGGGGGAGATGGCGCTGGCGAGCGCCTTTGTTCCCCACCGAACTGAGCTCTGTCGTCCGGAGGCTCAGCAGCTCTCCCTCCCTTTGTCCTCCAGCCTTCCCGCTTTCTGAGCAGAGCTGTTAACTTAGGACCTCCCAGACACTAGGTCGAGCTTGCTGTCGGAACCCACTCCGTCTGTCCGGCCCCTCCGTTTTTGCAAGCTAGACTCGGGGGCTCTGCTCAGCCGGAGGGCCGCCCCTCCGCCCCGGCTCCCTCCCGCCAGTCCGTGGAGCGTGCACCGCCTCGCCGCCCTTCCTACCCTCTTCCGTGGGCCTCTCGTCTGCACTTGGCTCCGGAGACTCCGTTCTGCTAATCCTCTGGCGGTTTTCTGGGTTATTTAGGCAGGTGTAGGTGGAATCTAAGTGATCAGCAGGACGCGCGGTGAGCCCAGCGTCCTCCCACCCCGCCATCTTCTTCCTCTATTTAACATGTTTAATCTTTCCTCTAATTTACTGGATATATGGAATACAGTTACAATAACAGTTACAGTGCAGTTACAATAATAATACAATGATGTTGTTTTACTATCCTTATCTGCTATTTACTGTTTATATAATTTCTGAATTAGTTTTGTGTTTTTTTTTTACTGTGGTTGTAGTTTTTGCTTCTTTACATGACTGGCTTTTTGTTGTTGTTTGTTTGTTTGTTTGTTTGTTTGAGCAAGAGAAAGAGAGAGTGTGAGTCATCCCATGACTTGACCTCAGCACTGTGAGATCATGACCTGAGCTGAAATCAAGTGTCAGATGCTTAACAGACTGAGCCACCCAGATATAGCCAATAAAATACTAAAGAAGTTAAAGGGACTTGAGCTAACCTGGGGAAAAATTATGCCCAAATATTTCTTTGTGTAATTCTTCATGAAAATATTGCTTTTCTATTTATTGTCCTCTTGTGATATGATCAACACACAGACACACCCCTATCATCATAACTGTAAGCACCCTGAGTTCTTCTTTTTCAAATAACATTTAAAAAAAACATTTGTTTATTTTTGAGAGACAGAGAGAGAGAGCAGGGGAGGGGCAGAGAGGGAGGGAGACCCAGAATCTGAAACAGGCTCTGGACTCTAAACTGTCAGCACAGAGCCCCAGTGCAGGACTCGAACTCACAAACGTTAAGATCATGACCTGAGCCAAAGTCAGACATGTAACCAACTGAGCCACGCAGGTGCCTCAAGCAACCTGAGTTCTTAAAGCACAGTCCCTTCTATCCTCTATAGGACAACATCTCAACTACTGTGAGACTGTCCTTCATAACAGTAATAAAAAATGGTAATTAGCATTTGTATATGGTTATGAAAAGGGATTGCATACATTTTTCACATAGTCCCATTTGAGCCCCTGGGAGGCAGGCAGTGTGAGTGATTTTATCCCCGAAGTAGGGATGAGGAATGGAGTGTCTTGGTCAGTGAGTTGCAGTGCCAGATCAAGTACAAGCTATTCTGATTCCAGCCACAATGACTTCCCCATGGGGGTGTTTTTCTGTGAGAGAATAAGGAGTTATAACTTCCATATTGTTTTGCTCTCTCTCTACTGTAAGAAACTGTGGTTGAATGATGGTACCTCTGGAAATGATCCTTTTAAAATTGCTGTCAGTTTTTGTTAAATGTTACTACTTCAAATTGGCATGTTAATCTATCAATACAAAACCTACTTTCATGTTTAGCTGATTGTGCTGAGCCTAGGATGGTTTTATCCTTTTGGAAAGATTGAATTTATGAGATGGACACACAGGACAATTTTATGCTGTGTAGTATATTTTGCTTTTTAATGCAATAGTCACTTTTAAGTATCACCTTTTTTTTTTTTTTTGGAATACTGCTTTTTCAGGTCTATTAATTATCTTGATATGAACTGAAATACTGTTCATTTGAAGAGAAGGCTAGGCTATAAATTAGGAAAATCTTTTCTGTGAACTTTTTACCTTCATTTCTTTCCTCTGATCTATCATTTCATCATTTTAGTTAGGAAACAATTTATATGTACTGCAGGAATTCAGAATGATTTTTTTTTCTCCGTGGACTAGAATACCAAATTCTGCTTTCTCTAATACCATGTGCAAGAGGGAGAACTATTAGCAAAAGTAAATTAAAACCTGGTTTTTGCCTTCCTGTGGATTATCTCCTCTCACTTCCCATCACCCATCCCAAAAACGAGAGACCTCATGGAGGTTGAGCCCCCTCCCTTCCCCTGTCCCCACCTCACCTTCAGTTTGCTGGATGGAGTGACTCAGTCAGAGAATACAACTCTTGATCATGGGTTGTAAGTTCAAGCCTCACATTGGGTGTAGAGATTACTTAAAAATAAAATCTTTAAAACCTAAATCAAAACAAAACCAGTTTAAGTGTTTCTAGTTCATTGAGATGAATTAGCATGGATTTTCCCAAAAGTAGATGGGTTTGATGATTGGATGAGGTAGAAGTGGAGAGACCCAAGAGACAGATAGTCACCTTCAGAGAATAGGGAGGTGATATGGGCTGGGGGTTTCCTTGAGCGGTAGCACCATGCTCAACTTGCATGCAGTGGTCTCATAAGGGATGGCTGTGGCACTGGACACTAAGTGCTGAGTTCCTGAGGGCAGCAGTGAGGGTCTCTATGGCCAAGTCTGCTGTTGAGGAGAAGGCTGTGGGAAGCAGTGCTACAGTCCTCAGATCATAGGACTTGAGGGATAGGAACAGGCCAGGCACAACACAGCAGTATTGGGGAGCAGAGGGAATGACAGCACTAATGGCAACCGCCATGAATTACCAAGTCCCAGTTCTGTTATGTCATATTCATTCATTCATTTATTGTCCCCTAGTTAATTTCTCATTATTTGTTGTGTGTATAATGAATGGTTTAATCAGTTTGTCTGGGGGCTATTATTAAATCTCCCAGATTCTTACATGATACCAAAGAGGACTCCAAAGCATGGCCCGTTCCAATTTCCTGCCACTCTGTGCTTCCTGTTTGTGTATCAAACATTAGCAGCAGCATCCTTTTCTGTTGTTGTTTTCTAGCAGATACCTGTGTACAAAGAAATTTGTTCATAGCTTCTAGATATCTGTGCAATTTGGAATGCTTTTGGCCATGTTCTGGTTTTCTATTTCTGCTTAACAAAAATAGAAAATCAGAAAACTTTGTGTTCTTTTTATTTTTTTAATGTTTATTCATTTATTTTGAGAGTGAGAGAGTGCACATGCAGGGAGGGGGAGGGGGAGAAAGAGAATCCCAAGCTGTCAGCATGAAGCCCAATGCAGGGCTTGAACTCATGAACTATGAGATCATGACCTGAGCTGAAATCAAGATTTGGATGCTTAATGGACTGAGTCACTCAGGCTCCCCAGAAAACTTGATGTTTTAAGACAATTTATTATCTAGTTGATGGGATTCAGCTGGGTGCTTCTTGTTTAAGGCCTTTCATGTGGTTACACTGAGATGATTACTTTGGCTGGAGTCATCTAAAGCTTGATGACTAAGCAGTAGGAAACTGATACAAGAAAGAAACAAATAAGTAATTAAAATACACAGTAGGGGCTCCGGGGTGGCTCAGTTGGTTGAGCGTCTGACTCCGGCTCAGGGCATGATCTCACAGTTCGTGGGTTCGAACCCCGCATCAGACTCTGTGCTGACCGCTTGCTCAGAGCCTGGAGCCTGCTTGGGATTCTGTGTCTCCTTCTCTCTCTTCCCCTCCCCCGCTCACACTTTGTCTCAAAAATAAATAAATGTAAATAAAATAAAATACACAGTAGAAAAAATGATGTAACAATTTTAGAACACTTTACATGTAGTTCAAAGTCCTTTCCATATCTGTTATCTCATACAACAATACATTAACTCTACTCTGAGTTTTAATTAGACAACTAGGCAAGTGTAGATGGTGACTAGATTAAGACAGACATTTAGAGGAGAGGCTATTATGAAGGAAGAACGTGATTTCTATGAATGTAAAAGAGGAGGAAGGACTCTTACTCTGAGAGAACAGCACGGGCAAAAATTCCAGACAATGAGTGTATGGTAAGGGGGTCTAGCAACTAGAAGAAGGGGTACCTGGAATACTGTATAAGGGAGATAGTTTATGAAATAGAAGTGAAGTTTTATGAGACTTACTCATTGGAGAAAGACATAAACTCATTTATTCACAATTAGGAAGTCCTGGCTAAATCTGACTTGTTCAGAGGAACATAATGGACTACAAACCATGTCATCATACATGTGCCATTTACCATGTTACTGAGTTGACAATTTGACTGGTTATTCAAAGTATCAACAACTGCTCCTGGCTGGAAAAAGTTGCTTTTTCTCAATTCATCAGGAACAGGTTCTTAAGTAATATAACAGTGTCACATGTTATTAGAGACCTAGGATTAGATACTAAGCCCAGCACAGGAGGTGAAAATCCTGAAGTGTCAAATAATCTTTGAAAATCTCTTAGGAAGTTCTCATGGTGGAGATCAACATACTATCTTTTATAGATCCAACAAAATGTTTCTATAATTGAGAAGCAGATAACGCATCTGTTTAGATGACTTACTCCGAAAACAAAACAAAACAAAATCTTAGATGTTTGAATAGAATAGCCCATCAAGATGTTCATATTGTGAGAGGCATGTGAGTACCAAGTGGCTAAGGGAACAACGGATTCACATTTCCCTCTTGGGGAAGCTCAGTAGGTGGAAAACTATTTGGCTATTTCTCTTCTTGTTCTCACACTTCCTCCTACCCCCCGCATTTCCTCTTCCTCCACCCGACTGACTCCTTGCTGTGGAGCAGAAATAGGTGAATGTGTGGATGTTAAGCACGTACACTATTGTCCATGTGCTGGTTATAGAACCCTGACAGGGCCCCCAGCTATCTCTTCTGTTTGGAGAGCCTGGGCCTAATATCTTGAGGAAAATCTTGGAAGACTCTTCATCTCCCTGCCTCTTGAGTCTGACAGGCAGCTAGCTTCTCTTTCTTTCTGTCCCACTCTGGTTCTTCTCCAGAACCAACAATGACTGGCAGACTGATGGTATCTTTAGGCCCCAAATGGGCCTCCAGCTGCTAAAGTGGCCACAAGAGACCCTAAAGTGCCTTTGCAGTCAACAAGCGCTTTCTGAACTCTTGGTGGTGCTGTGCTGTGTGTTGTGTGACAAGGACATTGTGGAAAACAAGATTTAGTCACAAACCACATCCAATCTAAAAACTAAGAGTTTAAACCCTGTCACCCAGTCTCTTCACCTTAGTACACACATAAAAAGTTATATTTGTCTCACATACTTGGAGCTGTGCTATGTGGTAGCTTTCTATAGATAGGTTTAATAAAAATCTGTCAGCAAAATAAGAATTCATGAAGCTAGGAAATGTGCAAAACGACCGTGGCAAAAACATTTGTCAAGCATAGTTTTAAATGTTATACGTTTGGGGCTGCACTAGGAGCGGTGAAGGCTTGAGGAGCCACCACCCGGTTGGGCCGGCTCGGTCTGCCTCCTGCCTGCAGCTGCCACAGGTCCGGCCCGGGGTGCACAAGCAGTTCCACAGAGTTACCCAGGTAAGGCTCGGGACAGCGTCAGGGAGAAGTGGAGAGGGCCGCACTCTGTGCTCTGAGTGGCCGGGAGGACCCTGGCCCACGTGAGCCCCTCCAGTTAGGCCCCCCACTGCCTGCCTCTGGGCCTTGTGTACTGGGAGCCCGCCCCCCACCCCCAGTTCTCTGCCCATTGCCTGACTTGGTGCAGCGCTGCAGGTCCTCCCAAGTCCCCGGTGTCAAGCCTCATGGTGCGTGCGCTGCTGCGTGCAGGCTGCACCATCGCCTGAGTGTGTAGGCACCCAGGTGGTGTGGCAGGAGATTAAGTAAAGTCATTTCTTCCCTGAGGATGTTGTAGTGTCAGTGTGCCCTGCTTGACCAGCAGTCTGGATAAGTAACTACATAGTGTTTACCACTCAGCTTAACCCCATGTAGATGCCCCGGTAGGTATGTTTATACCTGTTTTACTGATGGAGAAACAAGGCACAGAGAAGGTAAGTAAGTTATCCAAAGTAGTAAAGCCATTAGTTAATGGCGGAGGAAGAATTGGACACTGGCAATTCATCCTTAGGATCTTAGAATAGATTTTAAATCCATCATTTAATAATTCATGTATTAGGGTAATGCTGGCTTCATAACATGAGTTTGGAAGTGTTCTATCTCTCCCCTTCAATTTTTTTTGGATATTTTTAGGACAAGCATTACATTATATTTGCATGTTTGGTGGAATTTACCAGTGAAACTGTCTAGTCTTGAGCTTTGGTTTGTTGAAGGGTTTTGGTTACAGATTCAGTCTCCTTACTGGAAGTTGATCTATTTAGATTTGCTATTTCTTCATGATTCAGTCTTCGAAGATTGTTTCTAGGAATTTATCCATTTTTGTCTAGGTTGTCCAATTTGTTGTAGTTTTATTGTAGATTCCAACCAAAATGAATCACTGTCCTTTCCAAAGCAATCAAGTGACCATCCCTTGAAGGATGGTGCCATATTGGGAACTTAGCATAAGTTTCTGTTGATGGCAGCTGGACATTTGGCAGCAGCAGTAGCTAATGCATCCTTGGAGCCCATGTTATTGGGCCTAAACATAGCATCTATTCCTGCCATTGTGACTCCTCTGTTCATGTACCCATTGTGGCAGTACTCAGGTGACTAATGAAAGGAACTAACCAGTGCCAACTGGGCAAGTCATTTTGCTTACTGTGAATTTCGCCCCTAGTCTGTAGACCAATGAAAGGTGCCCCTCTCCTAGTGTGCCCCATACCACTGGGCTCCTAGAAAAATTCATTGTTCTGGCAAGCTCTTGAATCTTCAGAGTTTATCTTTTATCCTAAGGTATATATGTATCTTACCAAGATGTCTGGGACACTTTTCACTTTTTGCTCTGTTTGATTGACCTGGTGTATTTATATAGTGGACTAATGTGATATTCATGCTCATATCTAGGCAGACTATATTTTGACTCATGGTCCACTATATGGTCCATTCTGGTGTACATTGCATATACATTTGAAAAGAACATGCATTTTACAATTATTTATACAACATTAAGCCAAATATATTGTAATCAAGTAATATGATTGCATGTTCAATTGCAAATCACTATGTATGACTATATCTTTTATATCTATATATCACTACTGATATTTTTTCTAGGTTCTCTATTCATTACTAAAAACAGGGTGTTAATATTTGCAACTATGAATCTGCATTGGTCTATTTTTCCATCTCATGTATCCATGTTTTTCTTAATGGATCGTACAGTTCTTAGATTCATAGCCATTTAAGATTTATATATTGAAGAATTAACGATTTTATGATTCTGATATGTTCCTATTTATCTTGTGTTATATTCTTTAAGCCAACCATGTCTGCTATTAAGATAACATACCATACATCTTATGCTTAGTGTTTGCTTATTATTCAGTTCCATCTTTTTTACATTCAACATAACTGTGTCTTTGTATAAAATGCAGACTCTTGAGACCACAGAATAGTTGCATCTTACTTTTTTACTTAGACAGTCTCTGCCTTTTACTTAGAATGTTTAGTCCATTTATATTTAATGTCACTATCTATATAGTTTGGTTTGATTCACCTATTTGCAATGTGTTCTGTAATGGTAGTACCTGGTTTTGATTTTCTCTTCCTCCTTTTCCTGACTTCTTTGGAGCCAATCAGATATGTTTTATTATCTGACTTCTTCATAGACTTTTTAACTATATCTTCTTTTATTATTTTGTAGTAGTTTTTCTAGGGATGATGATGTGCATATTAACTTACCAAGTTTGCTTAGATTCAGTATTTTTCAATTGCAAATGAGATGTTAGCACAATAGTGAAATTTCATTTATCCCCTATCCCTGGTGGTATTGTTTTCATATATTTTACATGTGTTTATTAAATCACCCTACAATATAATGTTATTTTAAAATGTTATAAATTTTTAAATGTTTTAAAATAATTTAAATTTGTCATCACTCTACAAAACGTGCAATCATAAGTATATTGTGGCACATCCATTACCTATTTACGTGGTTGCATCCTTAGACTTTCTTCTAAAATTACACCTACAATTCTGTGAATTTTGGAGACACACAGAGGATTCATACCACCCTCAGCCTCCAGTCTGGGCGTTGTCCTGAAGCCCCCTGTTGCCCATCTCTATAGTGGGCTTTGGTGTTTGTCATCTTTATGGGTTTTTCACTTTTAATTCTTTGAACCTTCTACTGGTAGGGCTGATGAAGCCAGCTCAGGCACACCCCAGGCTCTCCTGTCTGCATCTCACCTTCACCTCTGTCCCCTTCCCTGCTGCAAGGTTTCAGCCCTCACCTATTTCTGCTACTTTGTAGGACCCGTGACCATAGTGGTAGGTGCACACAGTGGTGGGGGATTGAGCATGGAAAGATTAATGTTTGTGTGAGTTGGAAGGTATTAGGAGCTGTCAGAATCCTTTATTTTCCATTTCCTTCCATGACAATAAAGACATTGGATTCCACTGTTGCAAGCCAAGACTACTTCAATGTTTTCGTCTACCTTTCTTAGAGCACTTGCTTTTCGAAATGAGGAAATGGCTGAGATTCTCCTTCAGTCATTCATGTCCATTTCCATTAATGCTATAGTCTGAGCAATAAATAACTTGGCTGTTCTCTCTGTCAGCTTTCCCAATATCCTCTGGCTTTTAGCATATCTACAGTTGCCTCTGGTCCAAGTTACTAGAAAGAGATTTCCTCAGCATTCTATTTCCCCCTCAGTGTTTATTCTTACTTTAAAGTCATACACCTGATGCTGCTGCTATAGTTGACTATATCCTACTTTCTTATATGGATTATTGTAGTAGTTTTCTATGTGGTCTCTCCCTCTCATTAGCCTTAACTTTCTCTCTCTGTACCAAGCCATCAGCCAAATTTGGCTTTCAGAAAAGGAAATCTGATCTAGTCATATCCCTGTTTGTAAGATAAAGGCTTCCTTCATTTAAATCTTTGTTCAAATGCCCTGTCAGAAAGGCCTTTTCTTACTACCCAATCTCAAATAGCACCAATCCCTCATTCTATGTCTCCTTATACTGGCTTATTTTCCTTCTTACCACTATATGCCACATAACATATGTTTGTCTGTCAACCCCCACTAGGACATGAGCTCCATGAAAGGTTTCTGTCTTTCTACTGCTGTGTGCCGGCATGTAGTATGTGTTCAGTAAATAGTTGTTGGTTGATATATGTAGAGTGGATATAAGATAAAAACAATTTTCACAATCGATTTGCCACTAATATTGAGTGTCTCTAGTCCTGCTGCATTCCACCATGCCCCCCCCGCCCATACTTTCTACCTTCTGCATACAGAATATGCTATGCCTTTTTGGATATCTGTAGTGTAGGGTAAATTTTCTTTTTGCCTGGACTTGTCTTCCCTTCCTTAACATCCCCAGTCAAACAAATTTGGAATCCCTTCCCATCATTCAAAATGAAGCCCAAACATCACCTCGCCTCTAAACACCTTCCTCAGCCGGCTCCACAGCCCCACCCAAACACTCTCATTTCTCCCACCCTGGCAGAATTCTCCTCTAATTCTCCTTTCTTGGTCTTCCTTTGGCACTTGGAACAGAGTCCTCCTTTGATATGGAACACTGTAGTTATCTGTTTATTTAGAAGGCAGCAGAGAGTTCTGGTTATATGAGTATGGGATCTAGACTTTGCATTGCTAAGGTGTAAATGATGGCTTCATGATTTACTGTGACTTTAAGCTTATTGCTTAATTTCTAAGTGTGTTCATCTATTAAATGAGAAGAATAATGGTAGCTATAGATAGAGAAGGGCCCGGTACATAGTAAGCACTCAATTACTGTCACCGTTGATAATGATGGTGTTATTCTCCTCTGTGACTGTGAGTGCATTGTGGGCAAAATATTTTCTCTCCTGGTGTTTAGTAAAGCCTCTGTCTTCAAGGAAACTAATTAATACTCTTTGTTTCTATTTTTATCTCCTTCTCCCTCCCTTATTCCCCCCCCCCTTTTCTTTTTAGCACAAACTATTATTGAGTATCTGTTAGGGTCATCCACCAAGCTAGCTTTATTCACATAGGTATAAAAGGAATTCTATTATGGTGCAAAAGTTATGTTGAAAGAGGTAGAAACAAAATTTGGTGCTTTGGGAATTGTCTGTGGATGTGATACCACATGAGCTAAGTTTTGAAGCACAACTAGAATACTGACTGAAATCCTTTAGAAAGTGATAACTATATTATTTTGTAATAACAGTTTAAAGGGCATATTTAACATAAGGCAGTACAAATACCATAGGCAAATAAAATTTCATGTTCAATATCTTGGGTCTCTAAGGAAATATAATATTATTGTAATTTAATTCCCACTGGTTCTGTGTATGTGTGAGAATTTATTTTTGATTCTAGTTATGGCTAACATCGCACAAACTTTTCAGCAGCTGAAGGATGAACTGGAGCTTCTGTTTTTTTCTTCCTCCCCTTTTCTTTGTCCTTGTACCTATTCTTAGTCCCCAAAAGCTCTCAACTTAATTTACCCAAGTACTTTTTTCATCTTTAGAGAATACATTCTGCAGTCTCCTTATTTATTAAAATATTTAATAATTCGTATATTTATTTCTCATCTTCATTAAGTACACATAATTCTTAAATATGTGGACTCTTCTGTATAATGGGAATATCTTTTGTGTGTGTTATAGAAAAAGCACAGACAGGAATGTGTCTGTCACATATTTGCAGTTTGTTATGGACAAATACATGGACCTCTCTGAACATTGATTTCCTTATTTGAAAATTGAGGCTACTCATACTTACCTCACAGAGTTCGTTTTTTAGAGAATAAATCTACTCATAAACATTAAGTCCTTTACGTACCTAAGCCCTTAACCTGTGGGATTTAATGCTATCAATAGGTAGATAATGTCAGAATTGAGTTGAATTTCTGGAGAATCGCTTGGTGGGGCAGGGGGAGGGGACAAACCCTGCATGTTGTAATTGGTGGCCAGAATCATAATACCCTTCAATATTTTTTTATTTTAATGTTTATTTTGAGAGAGAGAGCATAAGCAGGGCAGGGGCAGAGAGAGGGGCACAGAGTATCCAAAGCAGAGGTCATCGCTGACCGCAGTGAGCCTGATGTAAGGCTTGAACGTGCGAACTGCAAGACCTGTGAGAACATGACCTGAGCTGAAGTTGGACACTGAACCAACTGAGCCACCCAGGTGCCCCCATAATACCCTTTATAATAGTATTAAATAGTAATAAATCTAACAGAATTTACTCAGCCCTCTATTTTTATTCTCCATTTGCAGTATTTTATATGGATCTAGAGAGCTTTGATTTATAGAACGGTACACACCTTAGGTTGGCTCAAGCAGAACCAGTACGTAAATGTTGTGGAATCTTTGGAAAAGAATGCCTCTTTCTTGGAGGATTGTTGGATAGAAGACTACAAAGTTAATACAGAAGAAGCAGAGCTAAGGGACAGAGAGAGAGAAAAAGACTTGTTAGCTATAACCTGATATTTGAGCTGAAACCTGGATCCATCCAGCTACAAACTACTCTTGAGTTGTTCAGTTACACAGGTCAATACATTGATTTTATTTCCCCTTAAGCTGATTTGAATCAAACTTCTGCCACTTGTAATCAAAACATGTTCACCTATAAATGCATCAATAAGCTTTGCTGGATATAAAGGACAAAGTTTGGAAGGGAATGTTTGTCCTTCTGAGGGGAATTACTCTTGCTTGCTCTGTGTATTGCCAGTGTAGGTTGATTTGAAAGAACAACAAAAATCACCTTTCACTTTCAAATTATCTGTATTATAGCCCATTTTGGATATATGCTATCCTATGATTAGGAGTTTATTACTGTTATTTATTATTCTTTGTTTTTAGGTTGTACTTTCCAAATTTATTTATTATATTTTTATTTGATTTCACTATTGTATTTTGTTAGGTTATATTATTCATTTGGGTTTCTGTTTTATTCATTGTTATTTATATTTTAATGGATGACGTATCTTGAAATTAACCTGCATAGGACTCTAGTGTGTAAAATAAATGAGAAGAGAGGTACTTTGGTGACTGAGAGAATGGTGGGGCCTAAAACACCTCCATCTAGCCCTGGAGCTCCACTAGACATTGTTTGAAAAATACTGGTTTAAGGCTCTGAAATCTTCAGTTTGTTCCTCCCCTTTCCCCCTATCCTTTCTCCCCTCCCCTTCTCCCTCCTACTCCCTCCTCCTCCCCTTTGTCTGAGTCAGATAACCATATGTTTTTAAAAGTCATGTAGAATTTAAAGATATGCTTTAAATGATGATTAATATATTAAAGCTAAAAATAAGTTTGAAATCAATGAGAAAATTACTATTACTACCTTCCCCAGAAGCCATTCCTGGCTTGACTCTGCCACACTCCTGGTCCCATTCCCTAATGAAGAATAAACCACTTGCAACATTTTTAGCTGTTGCTATTGATACTACTTCCACATTTCTAAATGAAATGCTTGAATTGCCACTTCTTTTAATTGTTCATTCTAGATACCATGCGTTGAATTCTAGTAGACAAGAATTTAGCTTTTATGTAAGTATCACTTCCAATTATTTTCTATGCATCTTCCCAATGTAGTTACAACACAATTATTCAATAGCCAGGATTTATTTGAGTTATTTTGGCTATTTAATGGTATTCTCTGCTAGTCAGAAACTGCATTATTATTATATATTTTTTATAACTCTTTCCTTTTCCTGGACTTGTTCAAATTTTTTCATTTGCTTGGTTTTCAAAATACACCTATTACTAGTTATCCCCAAATTCAAATAGATCTGTCAGTCCCTGTCAATACAATTTTCCAAATGGTCAATTAAAATAATCTTTCAGTTTTTTCTCCTTTATACTCTCCTACCCCATGATCTATCCCTCCAGAGTCTTCTCTTCTTTTCCATTCTATAGTGGATGCTCTTATGATTTGCTTCACAGTTATCCTGAAATTTCTCTCACCATCATTTTAGAATTTATCTCTCTGTTCACATGTGCTGGATCGCTTATACACTGAATCTTTCATTTTTGCCCTTCTATATTCATTCTATTTGCTGCACAGATTTCTGGTAGTTTTCTGTAAGAAGTGCACAGAAATTAACTTACAAAATGTTTTGCATGTCTGAAGTTACTTTTGTTCTGTTACTTAATTGATAATTTGGCTAAGTTTAGAACTTTAAATTGAAAATAATTCCCCTAAGACTTTTTGCATTGCTTCTAGGGTTGGTACTTAAAAGTTTGAATAGACTTGCTCTTTCCTTGTGGAAATATTTAGAATCTTGTCTCTATTTCTTATTGTTGGTGGGTAATTGTCCATGGATCTCTAGCATTTCTGCATGCATGTCTTGTGAACTAAGGCATTGATAGCCTTTCATTGCAACTATTCTTTCAAAGATGTTTGTATAGACAACAGCCTTGGAAGATAAAGTGTATCTTTAACAGAGGGCCTGTTTGGTTTTTATCCAGCATAATAAAAACAGTGTCTCCCTTTGGTGCAAAGTTCGGGCAGGTTTCTTTGAAGCCTAGTATAAAAGAATGGGGTTTCCCAAGCTCAAGTTTTTTTTTTTAATTTTTAAATGTTTTTATTTATTTTTGAGACAGATACCAAGCATGAGCAGGGGAGGGGCAGAGAGAGAGGGAGACACAGAATCCAAAGCAGGCCCCAGGCTCTGAGCTGTCAGCACAGAGACCGACGCGGGGCTTCAACTCACAGACTGTGAGATCATGACCTGAGCTGAAGTCAGACGCTTAACTGACTGAGCCACCCAGGCACCCCCCAAGCTCAGGTTTTCTTAGCTGTGACACGAACTCAAAGCATGTGCAGCATCCACCTGGATGCTCTGCATTGTCCCCTTGGGACTTGGGGAGCAAGGAGAACCATGTGACTATGAAGCTTATGTTGTTTGCTGTGTTGTAATAAAGCTCCTTGTCTCTAACCCAGAAGTCTCATGTCTTTTGCCAGAATCTATGAAACTGTGGCAGGCAATCTTGTTTGCTTGCAGTAACCAAGAACCTTCATGGTTATTGACAGTGATAATTGGCTGTGAGCCTTTTACTTTATTTTAAGGACACTCGGAGCTTTTATATTAGGGTTCTCCAGAAAAGCAGAACCAAAAGCAGCATTGGGTGATGACCGGAGTGGCTGGGGAAATAGGCCAACTAGTATCCAAAGAACAGGTCATCCCAATTTCTTCATTGGTAAAATCATCCTTTGCTGATGGCCATTTGTGTGCATTCACGTGGGATACACATACCTTTATGTTTTTGCCTATTCTGAGAGGTCTGTCTTTACCAGATTTTCTTGTCATCACTTTTCTAACCATGTTCCTTCCATGTCCCCGACCACTTAGCCAAACTATGTGCTAAAGCCCATGAATTGGCATATAATCACACATATGGCCATTTCTCCTTCCAAGCGAAGTGAGCAATTTCTGCCAAGAAGATTTTCCCTTACCACTGTTCTCCAGTGATGTCCTGGGAATGGGCTATAGTGCTGCAGCTCTCTACTTTCGAGTAGCGCCTGCATATCCTGCACACCTGCATACCTGTAAACCTTCTCTTCCTCTGTCAACCTCTCATCGGGAACCCCACAAAAAGCCATAGGTGCAGGCTGTGAGAGAGAAAGCAGGAGTGGGGATCATGGAAATTTGGGCCATTTCTTCATGTAACTTGTCTCTTCAGGGCTTGCTCAGACCTGATTGGTTCTCCAATTTTTCTTTTTAATTTAATGTATCCTATTTACATGCCTTTGTCTTTATGTCCCATTTTCTAGGTTTCTTTGAATTGATCTTTCAGTACTTCTTTATTTTATAAGTAAAGCTTTTTATTTTGAGATCATTGTAGATTCATGTCCAATTATAAGAATTAATACAGAGAGATCCTGTGTACTCTTTACCCACTTTTCCTCAGTGATAATATTTGCACAAACTGTAGTACAATCTTATAACTAAGGTATTAAAACAGTCAAGTGGAGAACTTTTCCATCACTTCCTAGTCTCCAACCTACAAGCCTCCCTAGTCTGGGCCTTTTATAGCCATGCCCACTTTCCTTCTCCACCTCATCCCTAATCCTTGGCAACCACTGATCTGTTCACCACTTGTATAATTTTGTCATTTCAAGAACTAATAAATGGAATCATATGGTATGTAACCTTTTGGAATTGGCTTCTTTAAATTAGCAAAATTCCCTCAAGGTTCATTATCAGTTGTCTGTTCCATTTGAGACCTGAGTAATATTACATAGCTTGTTTGTTTAACCATTCAACTGTTGAAGGATATCCAGGTTGTTTCCAGTGTTTGGCTGTTAAGAATAAAGTTGCTGTGAAAATTCATGAACAGATTCTTGTGTGACCATAACTTTTTTATGTTTGGGGTACAAATGCACGAGAGTGCTATTGCAAGATTGTATGGTAGTTGCGTGTTTAGTTTCATAACAAACTATTAAACTGTTTTGCAGAGTGATGTACCATTGTTTCCATCCATGGTACTGAATGAGTGGTTGAGCTTTTCTGCATCCTCATCAGTCTTTGATATTGTCATTTTTTTAAAAAAAATTTTTTTCCCAACATTTATTTATTTTTGGGACAGAGAGAGACAAAGCATGAACGGGGGAGGGGCAGAGAGAGAGGGAGACACAGAATCGGAAACAGGCTCCAGGCTCAGAGCCATCAGTCCAGAGCCTGACGCGGGGCTCGAACCCACGGACCACGAGATCGTGACTTGGCTGAAGTCCGACGCCTAACCGACTGCGCCACCCAGGCGCCCCTGATATTGTCATTTTTTACTTAATCCATTCTGATAGATATATAATGACATCTCATTGTGGTTTTAATTTATATTTACCTGATGTTGAATGATGTTGAATAACTTTTCATGTGCTTCTTTGCCATCTGTATATCTGCTTTAGTGAAATGTCTGTTCCTGTCTTTTGCCCATGTTCTAACTGAATTGTTTTTTGTTTTTGTTTTTGTTTTTTTTTTTTTACCATCAAGTTTTGACCAGTATGTATTTTGAACTTTTTATTTTGGCTTTCTCTGTTTTGAAGAGATCCTTCTCATCTGATTCTAATAATGAGATCTTGATCTTTTTTAATGGATACAATGGCTTTTTATCTTTCTGAGTATTAATTACACAGAATTTTTTAAAAGAGTTTGACATCTGAATTTTTTTTATCTTTGATGTTCCTTTCATTTGTTTTACTTCTTCATTTCCCTATTGAGGCTTTCTTCAAATATCCACTGATTTGTGGTTTAGGCCTGTCCCTCATACTGTGGGGCCTGCCACAAGACTGCAAGTGGAAGCCTATATACCATATATCTAAATATTTAGAAATTGTAATTCCAGCTAACAAACTGTTCAATTCTCCTACCTTGATAAGTATACTTTCAAAATTGTGACAATAATAATTTTGTAAGTATGTAAAGCTGGTTTTCATTTGACTGGAAGTCATTAAAACATCAAAGATGATTGAAGTTAATTATTATGGTTCATGTATGGGTGTTCTATAGATCTGTAGATGTCTGGACAAGTAATTAAATAAAAACATAACTTGTGAATTATTATATATTCTTCAAACTATTTTTTTTTGCTTTTATTTCAGCAAACATACTAATTATGTTGTTATAGTGAAAATTTTTGCATAATTTGTTTTTGCCAGTAATGATCTAAAAGAATTAAAAATAGTCATAATTGTATTCAAAGTGTATACAATTTGAACATATTTTCATCAGAAAATGTAAGTTAATGTAAGAAAGTAAAAATTTAATTTCTCATGTATATTGCCAAATTCATTTTTATTCAAGATATGTAGGATGCAGATGTTTATAGTTTACTGCACTGGCTCTGAGATAAGTCTAAAGTGAGAGGCATCATGTGTTCTTTAATACATTGAGTTTTTTGTGCTTATGATACGTGGGGATCTTTAAATGGAAGGCTAGGGAAGAGGCCACAGAGCTACTCTTTTAATGAATGGAAAACCACTCTGGTTTTCCATCTGTTACTTGAGAAAGGCACTAAAAAGACCTTTTTCTGTGTGTAATAGTGGGACTTTTCAACTTGTAAGTTTCCCTTTGTAGAGAACAAGCATAAATCTGGCCTTTTGTTGGATTCTCAATGGTCATTACTTAGATGTCTTCTCTATGGGTAGGTCATTTTCTCAGAGGAGAATTCTCCAATCCCTTCTGGCTGTTAGAATTCTTAAGTAGAATAAGTGAAAGACCTGGGGTTTGGGAGGGAGGGAAGAGCTCTTATTCAGACTCCCTCACAATCCTCCTGAGTTCCACACTTTACATACCCATCTTTCACAATGTTTATTTATTTTTGAGAGAGATAGAGACAGACAGACAGACAGGCAGAGCATGAGCTGGAGAGGGGCAGAGAGAGAAGGAGACACAGAATATGAAGGAGGCTCCAGGCTCTGAGCTGGCACAGAGCCCAACTTGGGGCTCGAACTCATGAACTATGAGATCATGACCTGAGATGAAGTCGGTTGCTTAACGAACTGAGCCACACCAGTGCACCACACAATTTCTGACTACATTTCTTAGAACAAAACCTGGTTAGTGGGGAATGAGAACTGGAGTATCAAACTTCATATATACAGGCTTTCAACCAGTCCTTCTGGTTAGGGACATATCTCTTCCTCTACCCCTTTCTTGGTACTCTAAGTCCTTAGCTTTTCAGAGGTGTGGGTAAGGGAATCAGTTTGCCTTTTGGTATTCTCCTCTGCTAGACTGGTTTCCTGAACTCTGGTAAGTTGGTCATCACTCCATTTATTTAGTATTTTGTAAACCCCACTGCTATCTCTAGTTCATTTTTACCTTCTTTCTGATTTTGTGAATTGATCCACTTTGAATGTTTTTACTCTGGTATTCAATGGAATTTTGGAAAGAAAGGAGATAAGTCTACCATGTTTACCTGAAACTGGTATCACCTTTTGGAATCTTAAATCTCCCCTGTAAAGGGTAGCATATTTTAGTCATGTTTGTTTGCAAGTGCCATCATCCAATCATGACTCACTTAAGCAAATACTATTATTGCTAGTAACAGGAGAATTTACTGGAAAGTCTCAGGATTCTAGCAGGAAATAGAATTCATTGAGGTAGCTCAAGAGGAAGGAATGCTTACTGAGATATGGGCAGAGCTAAAGAAATGAGGGACGGTTGAGATACCCAGAGACCAGTAACAGAGGGAAACCAGTACCACTTCTAGGGCTAAAGAGAAAAGGGAGAAAATAGTGTTACTAGCACCTGCTGAGAGTTGAAACCTTAAGGGAGGGATTACCTAGGAGGAATTGTAGTCATGGAGGGATGTAGCTACTAGTAGAAAACACAGAAGCATAAAGGAAAACAGTAGAGAAGAAATACTCTAGCTTTTCTTATCTCTACCCTTTGTAGATCTGCAGATGCTTCCACAGGCCAACTCGAATGGAAGCCAGGCATCAAGACAACCAGAGTGATGCACTGTGTCTTGGTGAGCTCCTGGAGCCCAGGTCAGGTAAGAGAAGGCAGGAAAGATCTGGGGAAAAGTAGAGTAGGTGGAGTATAACCAGTACCAAAGGACAATAGAGTACCTTATAGAACAAAGCTGCTATACCTCAGAAAGCTCAACAAGGTTGAGTACCTCAACAAAAGCTGCTATACCTCAAAAAAGAGTGGGAATCCAGCCAGTTTCAGCAAATTTAGAGCTTCACTGAACTTTATTGCTAATGCTTTTTATTGATATGATACAGTTCCCAATACTCTTAGTCTCCATATCTCTTAATTCAAATTCTTGACAAAGTTTTTTTGGCCATGAGTCAGCCAGTCTAGTCTCTTTCCCTTGTCAAATACCACCTATGATCTAATTAACTATGCCCAGGAGCTTATATCTTATAGTATGGATATGGAGGTAGTGGTCCAAAACTAAGAAGGCAGTGTTAGAGAGAAGACCATGGCTGGAAATGTACCCCAAAAGGTATCAACTACTCAAATGTAGGAGTAGTTACCCTATATATGCAGGAAGTCATTAGCATAGTATCAGAGCTCTCCTCTTAGGACAGAGGGGGAAGATAGTTAATTTTAGGCACTGTAACTAATGGTCAGGAAAAAAAGAAAGTACTAAATGTATGTGTGGAAGTGGTGGAAATATTGTCTAATTCTCAACCTTGATTATTGTTAAGGGCATGTAGGCAGTACATAGTGGGCCTTCAGGCAACATTGTGGGTGGTACTCCCCTGGAATTTTGCAAAGTGGCAACCTTGCTTTCAACTTTGCCAAAGGAATTATTCTACCTTAAAATCACTTGCGTGGCATTCTATAGATTTTGTGCTTCAAGGCTGGAGCTATCCTGGAACAAAGTTGTATCTCCCTCCATGTTCACAGTCCATGGAAAGTGGAGGAGCAAAACGGAGCCTGAAGTAGCTTGGTAGGGGGGAACGTCCATAAAGAAACACCAAAAGGTAATAGAACATATTCAAGAGGTTTCAAGACCCAGCTATTTGGGAAAAGCACAATACTATTGAAATATCAATTGAGAGCTTTCCTATGATGGGATGAAACGCGTTTGTACTCCAAGCTATTTGTTACATATGACCTGTAGGAAAGATAGAAAATTCACAAAGGTTATTTGGTGACTGATAATTTTAGCCAAGTGATGTGGGAAGATCTGTTTTCCTTATCTGACTTTTACAGTGATAATGGGATTTAAAAAATACTGTAGAGCAGTGGTTTTTAATGCGTGGCCCCCAGACCAATAGCAACAGCATTACTTGGTAACTTAGACATGCAAATTCCTCCACTGGTAAGAGTTTGATAACCACTGCATCAGAATCCCTGATGGATTTGTCAAAACTCAGCTTGTCACATGCCCTGCCCCGCTCCCCAAGAGTTGCTGACTTAGCAGGTCTGGCCTGGGGCTGAGAGATACACTAATATTGAGGAGAAAGTTTTCTTAAAAAATGGTTTTCAGGGGCGCCTGGGTGGCTCAGTCAGTTGAGCGTCTGACTTCAGCTCAGGTCATGATCTCACAGCTTGTGAGTTCAAGCCCCGCGTCAGGCTCTGTGCTGACAGCTCGGAGCCTGGAGCCTGCTTTAGATTCTGTGTCTCCCTCTCTCTCTGCCCTTAACCCACTTGCATTCTGTCTCTGTCTCTCTCAAAAATAAACATTAAAAAAAAAAGTTTCCACCCTAACATTGGTAAATATATTAGATAAAGGTTTTTGGACTAGTGAAACAGCATGTGTTTCATATAATCCTTAGGAGGACACTTCCCAGACAGTTGGATTGTCTACATCAAAATACAAAGATTTTAAATTTGGCAAGGATAATGTTATTTGCTTTGGGATAGTGAAGTCTTAAGAAATATTTTATAAGATCTTAACCCAGAAATAGCTTCAAGAGTTCAGAGAGTGTATTTTGAATTTAGAAGAAAAAACAAATAAGACCCTGTGTATTACATATGTAAATAGTATTCTAATTAACTGAATTTGAAAAGTGATTTCTAATGAGCATAAAATAAATAAACAAGTTCATACTTCAGTGTCATTTGAGAATCTCCTGTCAGAATCCTAGAAAAAGAACTGGTTTTTCTTATGAAATTGTCCATTATTTAATGTTTTCAAGCTGTTCATAGGCCCACAACTTGCTATCTGTATGCATTAGAGGGCTGTGTAGTTACTAACACAGATGTACCAAGCCAGTGAAACGACTTTGAAAAACATCAGTGAGTCTTAGGACATTGGGTATTACCACAGCATCCATTACTAAATGGCTCTAATATCATGGTAGATAGAAGATTTATGTTTTGTAGTCAATGAGAACAGCCATGACACATATTTTCCTCCCTTTCATAACTTAATTACTGTCACCACATATTATTATCAGCCATTACCACAGATTCCAGAATATGGAAAGTTGCTGGAGCTGGAGCAAAGGAGCCAAGTAAAACACCTGCAAGGGATTTCAAAAGTGATTACAGTTTAGTTGCTATATTTTTAGTGAAAAATACAGATGATGAAGCAAAGAAGCATCTGTTCTTTTTTCTCCTGGCTCTGTGTGATGCTGTCTCGTGCATTTGCCTTGTAACTTCAATCAGCCCCCCTCCTGCAGAGCGTGCTGTACTTCATACATATGGTCACTCAACAAATGCTTAGGACTTATAAATATTTACTAAAGAAAGTATGATCAATGTCTGTTAGCAACAGTTTTTGGAGCAGATGCTGTTTTCGGAACGTGGCAGTCATCACAGGGATGACAAGAATGTAACATTTCTGTGCTAACACCTGACAATTGTATGCTTCTTCTCCAGTTTTTAAGGAGTTTTGTGTATAATATTTTATGTCACCCTAGCCCCAGTCCTGGGATTAGAACAGAAAACAATGATCTCCACAGTAAAACAACAGAAACCTGTTTTGAGTGTCTTGACCAAGGTCTCAGAGCTAATTAGTTGCAGGGAGGTGGGAAGGGGTGGCATTTATATGCAGGCTTTTTATTCTCCAGGTCAACATTTAAGATTTAAAGCAAATATTGAAAGCAATGCATTTAGCGTTTGGTATTATCACTTTTTTCTTTCTAGAATCGTGAGTTGATCTTTTCCCTTTTCCACTTGGCAATGAGAACAGAATTTTTTTTTCAAATAACTTTCCCAAAGCACAACTAGCTGCCACATTAAGGATTGAGGTGAGAGAAGCCTAGCCCAAAGTCCAGGTCCATTTCAGATGTTGGGACCGCTGGACGGTAGATACGGTACTTGGTGAACTATAGCCGTTCTGTGGGGCCGTTCTTCCACTGGCTTCTTGGTTCTCTTCTCTAGTCCCTTCTTCTCCAGCCCTGGCCTGGACAGCCTACCAGGGATGTGCTCTTTCCAGAAAACAATGTGCTCTTTTTGTGAAACTAACTTTAAATGCTGCTGCCTTCTTCCTTAGATGTTGAAAATTGCTATCTCTATATGAAAAGGGACTGTAGAAAATGCCTTGGAAGAATAACAACACAGCACATATCCCACAGAGCAGCATGGCTGCTGGTCTTGCTGGAGAGGAACCTGAGAAACTTCCGTAAGATTCCTGGAGTTCCATTGTTAGTTTCACATAAGCTAAAGTAAAATTGGGCAAACAAAGAGAGCGTATTCAATTTTAGCTTGGACTATAAAGTAAAACAGAAATAAACGGACATGATTCAAGTTTTCCCTCGAGGTGCCTGCAAGTCTTGCACAAAGTATATTGGTATAAATAAAGTCATACTTGTGCCTGGTGATGTAGATAGGTTATATTTCTAAACATTTTGTGTATATAGCTCATAGGAGATATTATTGAAAGTTTATTTTTAAGAAGCTTTATTTTTAACACCAGATTTACTGACCATAAAACATGCTAGACACTAAAGTTTTGTTGTAAGCAAAAGAAGAGGGGGAAAAAAGCCAAAAAACTGCCCTGAATTGTTTAATCCACTACAGAAATGCAGATTGCTCTTCACAGGTCCTGACAAGCTCTATCCAAGGCATTCTTTTCAAGGTAGACAGTGATGTGGTGTTTTTGATCTTGGCAGGGGAGAGAAATTCTTCTATTTAGTTTAAGAGTAAATGGATTTGTTACAGGTTAATAAACAGTTTGTAGAATTGCTAATAAGGTTAAAAATTGAGGCTTGAAGAATTGTTTTAATAGCCAGAGGTCAACAAGACACTATGGAATCGTAAAGCTGCTGGTGCCAAAAATCAAGGTGTCCTGTCACAACCAGGGGGCCGGTGTGGTCATGCAGCACTGACAGCAGAAACAGGCATCTCCAGGACACGACTTGCTGAAGAACCAGTGGAAGCAGCAGAATCCCAGGCTCCACCTTCTTGCTGCCTTCCACATGTCATGAAAGTCCATCTGACAGTAGACTTGGTCACATCCAGAGTGCTAGCTGCAAGGGAGTCTGGGAGATTTTTTTTTTTTTAAGGTTTCTAGCATAAAAAGAACATTATTCCATCACATTTTACCTATCTGCTCCCTTATATGGGCACTGAGATTGCTTTCTTTCTTCTGCTACAAAACTTCAGTGAAACTTCTTCTGGACTATATGATATTTTCTCTGAGATATATACCTAGAGTTGGGAACACATGGTTGTAGTATGTAGGCACACTTTTTTTAATGTTCACTTTTTTTTTTGAGAGAGGGAGAGGCAGAGTGCACGTGGGGAAGGGTCAGAGAGAGAGAGGGAGACACAGAATTGGAAGTAGGCTCCAGGCTCCGAGCCGTCAGCATAGATCCCAATGTGGGGCTTGAACCCATGAACCATGAGACCATGGCCTAAACTGAAGCGAGACACTCAACTGACTCAGCCACCTAGGCACCCTGAGGCATGCTTTTTTTTTAAACCGAGTACTGCCTTAATATTACTGTGAGAATGATTCCACTAGTCCTGCAAAAGTTTAATGTATAAATAACTTGACATTTGTACATACTATTATCAAAAATGAAGTTTCTACTTTCAAGCTTATTTATTTATAAAGACAAACAGTAGATTTTTATTTTTTAACTATTTTGGCTGAAACAGTATAAAAGAAGATAAATCAGTAGGAATGCTTTGTTGAAATTTTACTTGCTTACATAAAAATGGGCAGTAGTGTGGGGCAGTAGAGAACACTCTAGGCCCCATGTCAGGTGAAACTTAGATCCTGCATGTAGGACATGGGGCAAGCTCCTTAACTCCCTCTGAGCCTAATTTCTTTGAGCACCCCCCAAATGGTGGCCATGATAATAAGGAAATTGTTGAAGAATTGGAGTTAATGGATAAGAAGCAATCAGGACATGGGGTGCCTGGTGGGTCAGTCAGTTAAGTATTCAACTTCGGGTCAGGTCACGATTTCACGGTTCATGGGTTGGAGCCCCACATTGAGCTCTGCACTGACAACTCGGAGCTTTGGATTCTGTGTCTCCCTCTGTCTCCACCCCTTCCCTGCTTGTATTCTGTCTCTCTCTTAAAAATAAGCATTAAAGAATTGTAAAAAATCAATCAGATCAATGCCTGGCACATACTCCTTGGACAGGAGATGTTAATTATTCCAGTGAGAGCCCATGGACTTCTCCCTACAGCAGCTCATCTACATGTCCCATGTAAATGAATTTTGTGGCAAACAGAGGCCTAGATTGTTGACTGCCAGAAACTAAGTTCCCAGAGGCTAGGTGCTCGTCAGTGCTGGAACAGTACAGAGTGAAAGATAAGACAAAATCTGCCTTTGAGGACCTCAGAATGCAAAGGAGATAGAACACACATGTGCCTTTTGTTTTTTTGACTGTGTGGTTGACCACGGGGAAACGCGTAAAGAGGAGAGCAGGTGCAGGTGTAACGCTTGATAGTGCAGGCTTCCAATCTCGCAGTGGGGACTTGAGGCCTGAACCAGCCCTTCCCCGGCCCCATTTCATGCACGGGTGTGTTGTGTCCTCTCAGCTGTCCTGACAGTTCCTCTCGGGGCTAAGTGGCCCTCTTTTCATTTTCCCATACCAAACTGCATTTCCTTTTAACATAGCTTACCATACCGTACTGTAATCTATGTTTTTATCTTAGGGATGATTAAATAGATTTGCTCAGTTATTTGGCCTTGCCCGTGCTTGAATTTCAGGTGGCATTTTTTTGGTCACATGATTTCTGTATCAGTTCAGATACCGTCAGCAGGCAGAGACCCAAGCAGCTATTTGAACAGAGTGAATTTAATGTAGAGAATAGTTAACTAGGTATAAAGTTATAAACTGTAACTGATGAGGCAAGAAGAGAATACCCATGTATCTCAGAGTGGCAGCTGTGGGAAGCCACTCCCATCCCTAGCTAAAGCGGGGGCCAGAGTCATGAGGTTGAAATTCCTAAAAGGCAGAAACTCAGAGAAGGGGCCTGTGGAGGTGCAACTCATGTGGCTGGAAGGGGACTGTTCAGCAGTTGGTGTTGGTGTTCCCCAGAAGAGTGTGATTAGGTTGGCCCTGCAAGTGTTCGAAAAACTGCCAACCTCATTCAGCTGCTGGTACAGCACTGGAAGGAAGTGCCTGGCCAGGTGAAGAACGTGGCTGGGGTGTATTGGAACTGCAAATGCACAAAAGCAGTAAGAATCAGGAAGGCACAAGTTCTTACCTCCTTCTCCAGCCTAGCCTGCGCCATCTAGCGCCCCCTGTTGACAGAGCCTAGCAGGGAGTCGGGGGTAAAGCGGAAATTGGATTTATAGTCACCACTCCATTTGCTTGAATCACTATAAAAGGATGGGTTTGGAGCTGAATGACAAGAGCATAATAACGGACCTATTTCTTAAAACACTTTGTGTTACATTTAAAAAACCAGGACCCATATCCATATGTCGTCCACAGATAAATGGATACACAAAATGTAGTATATACATTTAGCAGAACATTGTTCAGCCTTTAAAAAAAGGGATGGAAATCTTGCCATGGGCTACAACATGGCTGAACTTTGGGGACATTTTGCTAAGTGAAATGAGCCAGTCACAAAAGGATAAAGACTGTTAGGATTCCACTTTTATTAAGTATCTAAAGTAGTCAAACACAGAAACAAAGAATGGTAATTGCTGGGAATTGGGGAAAGGGGGAAATTGGGAGTTGTTTACTGGATATAGAGTTTGTTTTACAGAGATTAAAATGTTCTCAAGGTCTGTTGCAGAGGAATGTGAATATACTTAACATTACTGAACTGTACACTTAAAAATGGGTAAGATGGTAAATCTATGTAGTTTTTGTCACAAATTAAATATTAAAAAAAATTAGGATCCATTAAGTACTGGCTGTTTCTAAGACATTTTAGGTCTCTTCATGAATTTCTCAGCTTTATTTTAATGTTTTTTCCACATTACTTTGTGAAAAATCCTCGATCCTTATCCCATATTGCTATGGGATAATCTTTGATCTCTTCTTTATTGTTATTTGAATAATATTCAGGGTACAAATGATAAAAGAGAGCAACTGTTTATGAAATGTAGTTGCAAAATAAGACCATCATCTTGCAAAAATAGCTCTGTTCTACAGCTGCTTTTAAGATTCTGTATCAATAGAATGGTCCAAAGTAAAACAAATTGTTTAGGAAACCAGCACAAACATTTTAGTTAGGTTTACAGGACACAATGAAATTTCTTTGTTGAAATCTTGTGTAGTGGAGCCAGGTTTATGCTTTTCCATGCTCCATTCTCTGTTACATTGCCTGCTGGAGCCAATCTTTGCCACACTGCCTCATAAACCTTTACAGTAAATATTCCATTATTGGACACTGGGGTGGAGAGTGATGGAAGGGAATGTAATTGTTTTAGCTTTAAATTTACCCTTCAAATTTGTCTTTGACATACAGCACAAGAGCAGCCTGTAAGTCATGAAGATGTTCACATCTCTGGAGGCTGGATTGCATTTAAACCATTCCAGATGGATGAGGGAAGTGCCTTAGGAGAAGGAAGAAGCAATCCCACAACCCCTCTTAGTAACTCATCCCCTGTTTGACAAATCTTGCCACTGGGTCTTTGTAGTTAGTCCCACTTATCTGCTGCGATCCCCACCCCCAACTTCTGGTTTCATCATTAATGGAGATTGGAACCAGCTGGCCTCCCTCTTCTGTGTAAGGGGTTTTTATAGATGTGAAAATGATTATTCAGTTTTTCTTAAACTACTTTGCTGAATAATACTGTCCACTAACTTTACCCCATAAATTTTATTTTTCAGATCTTTCAGTGATCTTTCCGATGCTTCTCTAAATCTTTTGTAACTTACCATACTGGCTCTCAACTTGTGGAATTCTAGTTTTCATGGAACTCTAATACATTTCTAAGCATTTTTGAGATTAATGGAAGGGCTACTCATTCTTATACAATAGTCACTTAAAAAATAAATATCCTTATTAAATCATTTTCTAAATCTTTGTGGTTTTCCTGACAAAAAGGAAAAAATACTCTCACCACTTTGTGCCAAGCTGTTAGCCTTCATCAGGTCAGGTAGAAAACTTCTTTTTGAGAGATTTTTAATCTATATGGAAAATAAGAAAGATCATAAAAAAATAGAAATATATATTGGTGGAAATGAGGATCAACTGGGATGGACATAAGTGTGAGAGGCTTTCCCCATATCATGAAGATTCTTTTTGCTATTTTCTTATTTTCTTTATAATAAATGCAAAGAAAAAAGTTAAAAACGCCTAAAATCACATCATTTTGAGGCATGAGGATTGGACATATTAATGACCATCTTTTTGTATTTATTTTCACGTACTTATACTTTATCTTAAATGTGATCATGTTATTTTTCTTTGTCCCTTTTTAAAATCATTTTTCTGTATTCGTTCTTATCTTCACATGCTCTTCCTTCTCTCCCAAATATCTCTTTTATCCCTCCAGTCCTTTTTCACTGACACGTAATCATATTTGAGTATGTATTTAAAGGCTTATCGTTGTTTGTCTTAGAGAAAATTATATAGTCTTTCATACACCTTGTTTTTCTCACTAAACAAATCATTATGGAAATTCCTGCCAGGCAACCCATACAGATTTAACTCATTTATTTTCATGGCTGCATAATGGTATGGCTGTAACTCAGTTGAGCCCCTCCTCCATGCATGTTTGTAAGATTCTTAGCTGCTATATCAGGTTAGATCTCCAGAATGTGGTTCCATAGCCAGTAATATATCAGAACAGGACAACAGAAGGCATTAAATGAAAGTAAATTTTCCACCTTACACATGAATCTAGAGAAAAAAAATTACAAAAACTAAAAAAAAAAAAAAGGAAAAGATTAAAAATAAAAACAAACAAAAAATAAAAAGGGAAAACTAATAAATCCAATAACTGGTTCTCTGGGGGAAAAAATCAGGAAAATTGACAAACCATTGGCCAAACTGACACAGAAAATAAAGAAAAAACTTAAATACACAAAATTGGAAGTCACAAAATAAAGGTTCAGAAAGAGAAAGCTTTAAAAATTATAAAAGACTACTTTGCACAACTCTCTGCAAATAAATTTAAAATGGATGAATTTCTGGTGTAATATGATTTTCCAGTAGAAATGGAATATCTAAATAGACCAATTAACAGAGATGAAATAGAAAAATCAAAGAGCACTCCACTGTGAAGCCCAGATAACTTGACACAAGAATTTACTAAAACTTTAAAGATTAGTTTATCCTAATAGTACTTAAACTATTCCAGAACGTGGTTTAAAAATAAATCTTGCAAATTCTTTCTATGAAGTAAATTGATCTCAAAACTCAACAAAGTTTTGTGTACTTGAAATTAACATAGCCTTGTGCGTCAACTATCCTCAAGAAATCAACTGACAGAATTTGTACCCCAAAATAAAACTACTGGTTAGTCTCATGACCATCAAGTTAAAAATACTCCAAATAAAAATTAGGAATTTATTAGCCCATTAATAAAGACATGACTAAATGAAGTTGTTTTCCTGCAATGTAAAAGCTCAACATTAGAAGATCAGCTAATATCATCATTTTAGTAGAAATAAGGAGAAAAATAGATGCAGAAACATTATTTGACAAAATTCAAAGTTCAATAAAAGAGAAAATGGTGGATAACTTCTGTACAAGGTAAAATATGTATACCTCCACCTCAAGCCAGTTTAACTCCATGGGTGAGCATTATAGGATTTCCTGCTAAAGTCACAAGCCAGGCAAACATCTCCACACTGTATTTGAGGTGGTAAGCCACGAATTTAGATATGACAAAGTAATTAGCAGTATAAGAATTGAAACAAAAAAGTAAAATTACCTCTATTTGCAGATGATATGATTATATATCTGGAGAGCCCCAAAGAATCAATAGGAAAGTTACTATAAACAAAAAGAATTTAATAAAGTAGTAACTTATGTTGCCATCACATAAAAATTAAACTAAAGTTAACTCTACAGGAAAATATATGTTAATGTTCAATAGCATTCATCTTACTAGTGCCTCTCCAGATTCTAGAAAGCCTCATTTCTTAGAAGAGTTTTCAGCAAATGCTGATGGGAGTAATATTCATTCTGTTATTACATGTCCACAATAGATTTTCTTTGGACTTTGTACTTCAAGGTCAGTTTGGATATAAATTACATGGCTCTCATTTTCTTGAGCAATTTAGATATGTTACTCAGTTGTCTCCTGGGATAAAGTATTGGTGTTGAAAAGTATAATGTCAATCTGATCTTTTCTTCCCTTTTAAGTGACGTAGTCTATTTGCCTACACACCCTCCCTTTTCTTTCTTAAATGTCCAATAGTTTTATTAGACAACATTTTGATATTGACTGCTTGGTTTGATTTTTTTTTGCAGGTATGCAAAATGCCCTTTAAATATGTAGATTGAATTTTTCTTCTGTTTCAGGAAACTTTCATTGAATTGCAGATCATTTGGGGACTCCTATTGCATATATGCTGAAGTTTCTTTGCCTTTCTTCTATATCTGTCTGTCAAATCCTTTAAAAAACTTTTTTTTCCTTTTCTTTTTGGTTTCGAAAATTTTCTTTCTACTCTGTTATTTCTTATATGGCATTATTATTTGCTCCTGTGTATGTCTTAATTCTTGACATGCTTTGTTATTATTTCTCATTTTTCTTCTGTCAGCTCTCTTTTGTCTGACTATCTCATTTCTGAGATTAAAAAAACTATGATTTATGCTGTTATTTTATGGTTTCTATAATTGTCTTAAATTCTTTTGCTGCTTTAAAAGTTATAAATACATTTGATTTGTGCATGTATTTGGGAATACCTTTATTGTTTGCTGCAGTATTGTTCTGCTCTTACCTCACGTTCTGCTTATAATAACTTTATAGGAAAATGAATTACAATTTTTTTTCTAGTGTTTTAGTGAGATGTGGTTTCCTGAGTTTCTCAGGAAAGAAGGACAAGGAGTCAGTATAGTTAGGCTAGATACTTCAAGGCTCTCTTTTGTTCTTATCGTGAAGCATTTAACATATTACAATCTTGTACTGAGACCTGTCATCCGTCCCCCTTTCTTCCCTTTTGCACCTCTCCACTTGCTGCATCTACTGTTGGTGTGTCCCCCGCTGTTGTAACCCACTCGTTGTTCTGGCTTGGGCCATGGACCAAGCCAACCAAGGTTCTTGGTGGGGCTGTAAGTTCCCCCAAGATTTAGCTATGACTCTCATTTAAACCTTGATTTGAATGGTCAGTCCCTTAGCTCTCTGCTGGAGGGTCACTTTGCCCCCCATTCAGTGACCTATTCCTCTCCATAAATAGGCCACCAGCACTCAGCTGTCTTCTCAGTGCCTGCTGACCCCATGCTCCTCGGGGGCTGATGGAGACAGGTTGGGTTGGGAGTGGCATGGGTAACTTTCTTAGTTCCTCTGTTGACAGCTGCCCTCATTGCCCTGGGGAATCTGGGTGCTTCTCTTGATGCACTGCCCCCTCTCCAATATCTGTGTTTTAACTGTTGAAATAGTCTTTTTAGATAACTGCCTGTGTCTGATTCTCTTTTGACCATTTTTTTTCTGTGTATGTAAATACTGTATTTTGAATTTTTTTTTTATTCCCCAGATTGTCAAACTGTGTTCAACAGCTTTTTGGTCTTTTAAAAGGCCTCCTTCTTACAATAGAAGGTCTGGCTTTTGTACTTTAACTTCACTATGATTGCTAGGCATTTAATAATAACATTTAGAAATTTGTCTTCCTGATTTTTTGCTTGCTGTATCTCTCTTCCCTCTAGAGCAGCACATATGAAAAACTGTCATTGTGTTTGCCTAAATGCTTGCAGAAAGGATAATGAATATTCAAAAGTGTGTCATGGAGGTTGTAAAAGAAAATTGTCCCAAATCTGATCTGATCTGGGACAGATCTTTTGTGTGATGTAGTTCACAGAGAGAAAAAAAATAACATTTCTGATAAAATGTGTAACCTATTTTCCAAGGAGCTTTAATGGAATTAAAATTTATTCTGAGAACCCAGTCACCTACATACTCAGCTGATACCTGTTAAGAATTTAATAAATTTACCAACTATTCTTTTCTTTTTGACTTGAGCCAACCAATGATAATGTGACCCTATATTTTTCAGAGAGGGGCAAATTTGGCCCCTAGGGAACATTCGGCAATGTGTGGGAACATTTTTTTGGTTGTCACAACAAGGTGAGGGGAATGGGGATTGCTACTGGCATCTAGTGTGTAGAACCCAATGATGCTGCACAGGACAGCCTCCCTCCCCCCCCCCCCCCCCCATGAATTGTCAGGTCCAAAATATCGGTAGTGTTAAGCTTGAGAAACACGGATCTAGCCATTCTTTTTTCCAATAAATTTGTTAATGAATTTCTTTTTTTAAAATGTTTGTTTATTTTTGAGAGAGAATGGGGGAGGGGCAGAAAGAAAGAAGGAGACCCAGAATCCCAAGTAGGCTTTGAGCTACCAGTACGGAGCCCCACTTGGGACTCGAACTCACTAATTGTGAGATCATGATCTGAGCCAAAATTAAGAGCTGCACGCTTAACTGACTGAGCCACCCAGATACCCCAACTCTTAATGAATTTCTTTTTCTTTTTTTTTTTTTTTAATTTTTTAATGTTTATTTACTTTTGAGATAGAGAGAGACAGAGCATGAACGGGGGGAGGGTCAGAGAGAGAGGGAGACACAGAATCCGAAGCAGGCTCCAGGCTCTGTGCCGTCAGCACAGAGCCCGATGCGGGGCTTGAACTCACGGACCGTGAGATCATGCCCTGAGCCGAAGTCGGCCGCCCAACCGACTGAGCCACCCAGGTGCCCCTTAATGAATTTCTTAATGAATCTTTGAGTTGGTATGTTGTATGCCTTTCCTCTTGGAACAAGATTTAGTAAAATTTTTATATATTCTCATGACTAATTTGCTTTAAGATTTTTGTGTGATTTTAAACAAGAGATTGGGGGACAAACCTCACTTAAATTCCTAAAAATGTTATCCTACTACACTCAGGCAGCTGAGACATGATCTGGGGTTAACGGATACATAATTCCCAGGCGAGGCAGGAAACCTCAGTCTTTTGCTTTAAGCAGGGACTTCTGGGGTCAGAGCTGATCATAAACTGGCACAGACCTGATTTGCTGTGCAGGTGTTGACTGTTGAGACTAAGCCCAGAAGCATGTTCACTACTATCTCCTAATTTTTAAGTTCCTAATTCAGCTTGGCCCATAGCCCATTGCCTCCTGGTTGCCTTGGTGCTCAAATTTAATTTTTGTTCTCAAGAACTTTGTTTTCAACAGCATCTCTCAGTTGCCTGTCTCTCCTGTCACCAAGGAGACACTGCTCTGTGGACACTGCCTTTCTTTCTGACCAAATCTTGTGCTTGTAGAAATGAGCCTTCTTTGCCTCTCCTACCCCCAGGAAGGTCAAAGAGGAAAGGAAGATGGTGGGGTGGGGAGTGGGAAAACCCAAGTGCATGCTCATCTTGCCTGTGGGGGATGTAGAGAACACGCAAGATGGCTTGTGAAAAAGCACAGTCTTCTCTCTGAGTTTTGCCAAATACCTAGGAGAGGAGTGAGTGTACCAGATCTTCAGTTTTGCAAGGCAGATGGAGGTATTGGTAGTAACACCTGGGTTAACAAGAGGAAAAAGGCAAGAAGAGAAAGAAAATTCTACAGAGTTTGAAAGAGACTTTGGAGGGTCTTTTTTGTCTATATTTTCATGGGAAATAGAAAATGTTTTTTAAAGACACAGTTCATGTAGCAGAGACCCTGCGTCTAAAGAAAACCAATGCAGTTTTCTTTCTGGAAAAAAAAAGAGGAAGAAAATAAGAGCTGAATATTCTTGTATTCAAGGGTACATAAAGCTGATATGGAAGCTAGAGGAAAACATTTTCACAAGAAAATACTTTCCTTTAAAATCATGGCTTAAATATACTTTTGCTTTCCTTGAGGAAAAGTGAGGACATTAGGAAAAAGTATGAGATTCTGAAAATATCCATTCCTTTAGACATCTTCTTCCACATGACTCTTAAATGAAAAATTAGGCACATTTCTAGGTATTCATGATTAGTACTTTGTGCTGTTGGCTCACATCTTGTATTTTATTTTTTTAGTAATAACAGGCTGCTGATTTTCTTCCAAGCACTCTCAAACCAGTAAGTGTTCAAATCCCAGCCAAACTGCCTGTAATAATCTAAAAATTCTCCTTTGTCCCAGCCAGCAGGCTCCCCTTCAATTTGCCTCTGATGCCTCTGCTCACTTCTCAACACTCTTCCCTTCACATTGCCTTTTATTTTTTAAGAATAAAAATCTTAGTAATTCTTTCTGACACACCAATTTGGGCTACATTCTGAAGTCTTAATTATGTTAGGATTTTTAAAAGAAATTATTATATCTGGTCCAAACTTTCAAGTCACCTGTGCAGGTGTTATTATGCATAATATAGCAGTGGCATGGATTTGAAGGAGTGAATGTTCCTATCACATTTCTTGAGGTGGAAGATATTTTTGTAACAGAGAAATTAGGATATCTGATTCCATTCATGCAAACAATGGCAGCCACCAGACAAAAATGAAATAAGGGCCATTATCTCCCCTAAAATATGGTACAGTACCTGACACTGGGGTAGAATGGTGAACAAGAGAGTGTAGCATCTGCTCTCAGGGGACTTGCATCTAACGGGTAACACCAGGATATTTAACAGTGTGGAATGTGGTCTGAAAGAGGAAGTAGAGTGAATAATGGGACTTTAGGGCTTTAACCTACTTGTAGGGGAAGTGGGACTCTTTTTTGAGAGAAGAAACATCTAAGCTGAACACCAAAGGAAACACCCTTCTCTGTTTGTCCATCCAAATGAGGAAAGTAATGTAGCTAAGGGCTATTGTGCAAAGCAGGACTTGGGCTAAGACCAGAAGATTTATCTGTGTTGTGTGTATCTGTATGTGACTAAATTTTAATATGTACATGTCTTAATGGGAATTAATAATTAACAAAACTATAAGGCAAAATCACTGTAGAGAAGTGGGTAAATGGTTTACCCTTCTTGAACCCCACACTCTTCTCATGTGGGACAAAATCTTTTCCTCCTGCTCAGCAGCAGACCAAGTAGACCTGGCTTCCTTCAGTCTCCCTTTTGAGTGGGGATTATTATTAATCAAAATTGACTTTTTTAAGGTGTCTAAAGTTAACAACTAGAAAATTCCTATTAGTCTTTGCATTGAAGAGAGGCAGAGAACCTGTGATACCATTCCCACTTGGGATGTGTGTGTGTGTGTGTGTGTGTGTGTGTATGTGTGTATGTTTAAAATTTTAATTTCAATATAGTTAATATACTGTGTTATATTAGTTTTTGGTGTACAATGTAGTGTGCACGAAATAATTTTATATATTACTCAGTGCTCATCATGATAAGCGTACTCTTAATCCCTTTCACCTATTTCACTCATCCCCTCTCCACGCCTCCCCTCTGGTAACCATCAGTTCTGTGTAGTTAAATGTCTGGTTTTTGTTTGTTTCTTTTTTTGTTTGTTTCTTAAATTCCATATAGGAATGAAATCAAAAGGTGATTGCCTTTCTCTGACTTATTTCACTTAGTATTAGACCCACTAGAGACATCTATGTTATTGCAAATGGCAAGATTTCATTCTTGTTTGATGACTAATATTCCATTGTATATACCACATCTGTTTTATCTGTTCATGTATTGATGGACACTTGGGTTGCTTCTATAACTTGGCTATTGTAAATAATGCTGCAATAAATATGCATATATCTTTTCAAATTAGTGTTTTCATTTTCTTTGGGTAAATACCCAGTAGTGGAATTACTGGATCATATGGTAATTATATTTTTAATTTTTTGAGGAACCTCCATACCATTTTCCACAGTGGCTGCACTTTGAATTCCTACCAACAGTGCATGATGGTTCCTTTTCTCCACATCCTTGCCAACACTTGTTGATTCCTGTGTTTTTGATTTTACCTATTCTGACAAATGTGATATGGCATTTCATGGTAGTTTTGATTTACGTTTCCCTGATGATGAGTGATTTTGAGCATATTTTCGTGTGTCTCTTGGTCACTTGGTCATTTAAAGAAATGTCTGTTGATGTCTTCTGCCTATTTTTAAAAAATGTTTATTTATTTTTGAGATACAGAGAGTGAGCAGGGAAGGGACAGAGAGAGAGGGAGACACAGAATCTGAAGCAGGCTCTGTGCTAACAGCACAGAACCCGATGTGGGGCTTGAACTCATGACCCAGTGAGATCATGACCTGAGCTGAAGTCAGATGCTTAACCGACTGAGCCACCCAGGTGGTACTTCTGCCCATTTTTAATTGGATTATTTGGGGTTATTTTTATATTCAGTTGTATAAGTTCTTTATATATTTTGGATACTAACCCTTTATCATACATGCCATTTGTTAATATATTCTCCCATTCAGTAAGTTGTCTTTTAGATTTGTTGATTGTTTTCTTTGCCGTGCAGAAGCTTCTTATTTTGATATAGTCCCACTAGTTTATTTTTTCTTTTGTTTCTCTTGCCTCAGGAGACATACTAAGAAAAGTTTTGTTATGGGCAATGTCAGAGAAATTACTGCTTGTGCTCTCTTCTAGGATTTTTATGGTTTCAGGTCTCACATTTAGGTCTTTAATCCATTTTGAGTTTATTTTTGTAAATGTTTAAAAATTTTGTAAATATTATGGTGTAAAAAAGTGGTACAGTTTCATAGTTTTGCATATAGCTGTCTAATTCTCCAGCACCATTTGTTGAAGAGACTGTCTTTTTCTCATTGTATATTCTTGCCTCCTTTGTTGAAGATTAATTGAACATATGATTGTGGGTTTATTTCTGGGCTCTGTATTCTGTTCTATTGATTTGTGTCTGTTTTTGTGTCAGTATCATACTATTTTGATAAATATAGCTTTTTACTATATCTTGAAATCTAGGATTGTGATACCTCCAGTTTTGTTCTTCTTTTTCAAGATTGTTTTGGCTCTTTGGGGTCTTTTGTGATTCCATACAAATTTTAGGATTATGTGTTTTAGTTCTGTAAAAATGCTGGTGGTATTTTGAAAGGGATTGCATTAAATCTGTAGATTGTTTTGGGAAGTATGGACATTTTAACAATATTTGTTATCCCAGTCCATGAGCATGGAATGAATACTTTCTATTTGTATCATCTTCAATTCCTTCATCAATGTTTTATGGTTTTCAGAGTGCTATTCTTTCACCTCCTTGGTTAAGTTTATTCCTAGGTGTTTAATTCATTTTGGTGCAGTTGTAAATAAGATTGTTTTCTTAATTTCCCTTTCTGCTACTTTATTATTAATTTTATAGAAATGCAATGAATTTCTGTATATTGACTTTGTATCCTGTGACTATCTGAATTCTATCAGTTCTAGTAGTTTTTGATGGAGTCTTTAGGGTATTTTGTATGTAATATGTCATTTGCAAACAGTGAAAATTTTACTTGTTCCTTACCAATTTGGATGCCTTTTATTTCTTTTTCTTGTCTGATAGCTATAGCTAGGATATCTAGTACTATGTTGAATGCAAATGGTGAGAGTAGACATCCTTGTCTTGTTCCTGATCTTAGGGAAAAGCTCTGTTTTCCACCATTGGGTATGATGCTAGTTGTGGGTTTTTCATATATGGCCTTGATTACATGAGGTATGTTTTCTCTAAATCTACTTTGTTTTAGGTTTTTTTTTTTTAAATCATGAATAGATGTTGTATTTTGTCAAATGCTTTTTCTGCATTTACTGAAATGATCATATGGTTTTTATCCTTTCTCTTATTGATGTGACGGATCATGTTGATTGGTTTGCAGATATTGAATCACCTTTGCATACAAGGAATAAATCCCACTGATAATAGTGAGTGATTACTTTTAAGGTATTGTTGGATTTGGTTTGCTAATATTTTGCTGAGGATTTTTGTACTTATGTTAATGAGAGATATTGGCCTGTACTTTTCTTTCTTTCTTTCTTTCTTTCTTTCTTTCTTTCTTTCTTTCTTTCTTTCTTTCTTTCTTTCTTCTTTTGTAGTGCTATTTTACTTGGTTTTGGTATCAGCGTAATGCTGGCCTCATAGAATGAATTTGGAAGCTTTCCTTTCTCCTCTGTTTTTTTGGAATAGTTTGAGAAGAGTAGGTATTAACTCTCCTTAAATGAATTTACCTGTGAAGTCATCTAGTCCTGGACTTTTACTAGTTGGGAGGTTTTTATTACTACTGAAATTTCATTGCTGGCAATAGGTCTGTTCAAATTTTCTTTTTCTTTCTAATTCAGTTTGGGGAGGTTGTATGTTTCTAGGAATTTATCTACTTCTTCTAGGTTGTCTAATTTTTTGGCATACAATTTTTTTATAATATTTTCTTATAATCCTTTGTATTTTGTGGTGTCAGTTGTTATTTATCCTCTTTAATTTATTATTGTGTTTATTTGAATCCTATATCATGTTTTTTTTGATGAGTCTGTCTAAATGTATATCAATTTTGTTGACCTTTTCAAAAAACATCTGGTTTCACTAATCTGTTCTGTTTTCTTAGTTTCTATTTCATTGTTTCTTCTCTAATCTTTATTGTCTTCCTTCTACTGTTTTGGGACTTGGTTTGCTCTTTTACTAGCTTCTTTAGGTGTAGGATTAAGGGTTTTTTTTGAGATTTTTCTTATTTCTTAGGTAAGACTGTATTGGTATAAACTTCCTCTTAGAACCAATTTTATTGCATCCCAAAGATTTTGGACCTTAGTGTTTTCATTTTCATATGTCTCCATGTATTTTTTTAAATTTCTTCTTTGATTTCTTGCTTGACCCATTCATTATTTAGTAACATATTATTTAACCTCCTTATATTTGTGCTCATTCCAGATTTTTTCTTGTGGATGATTTCTAGTTTCATTGTGTGTGATCAGAAAAGTTGCATGGTATGACTTCAATTTTTTTGAATTTGTTGAGACTTGTTTAGTGGTCTAATACGTGATTTATTCTGGAGAATGTTCCATGAGCACTTAAAAGAATGTGTATCTTGCTGTTTTAGGCTGGAACATTCTGAATATATCTGTTAAGCCAATCTGGCCCAGTGTGTCATTCAAAGCCCCTGTTTCCTTGTTGATTGTCTGTTTGGACGATCTGTCCATTAATCTAAGTGGGATGTCAAAGTCTTCTACTATTATTGTATTGCTATCAATTAGTTCTGTTGTTAGGTTTTCACTGTTCTGTGTATTTGGGTGCTTTATTGTTGGGTGCATAAATATTTACAGTTGTTATATCTTCTTGTTGGATTGTTCCCTTTATGACTATAGGGTGTCTTTCTTTGTCTCTTGTTACAGTCTTTGTTTTAAAGTCTATTTTGTCCAATGTAAGTATTGCTACCTCAAGTTTCTTTCACTTGAATTTGCATTATAAATGCTTTTCCATCCCTTCACTTTTATTCTGCATATGTCTAAAGGGTCTCAAATGAGTCTCTTGTAGGCAGCATACAGATGGGTTTTGCTTTTTTATTCATTCCATAGTCCTATGTCTTTTGATTGGAGTTTTTAGTCCATTTACATTCAAATTAATTATTGATAGATATGTATATATTGTTAGTTTGTTATTGTTTTGTGGTTGTTTTTTGTACTTTCTCTCCAGTCCTTTCCTCTCTTGCTGTTTTTCATGGTTGTTGGCTTTTTTTAGTGACATACATAGATTCCTTTCTCTTTATTCTTTGCATATCTATCAGTGGGTTTTTGATTTGTGGTTACCATTCAGTTTATATATAATATCTTCTGTATATAGCAGTCAATATTAAGTTGATGACTGCTTAATTGTGAACCCATTCTTTAGTCCTCTCACCCTCCACATTTTAGGATATTGTATCCTGTTTTACATCCTTTTTCTTTTGTGAATCCCTTGACTGATTTTTACAGATATGCTTATTTTTACCATTTTTGTGCTTGCAACTTTTTCTACTCTCAGTTATGGTCTTTGCACTTGAAAAGTCCCCTTTAATATTTCTTGTAGGGCTGGTTTAGTGGTCATGAAGTCCTTTAGTTTTTGTTTGTCTGAGAAACTTTTTATCTCTATTCTGAATGATAGCCTGGCTGGATAGAATATTCTTGGCTGCAGACTCTTCCCACTCAGCACTTTGAATAGATCATGCCACTCCCTTCTGGGCAATAAAGTTTTGCCTGAAAAATCCACTGATAGCCTTACAGGGTTTCACTTGTATGTAACTGTCTTCTCCTGCATTAATTTTTTTTTATCATGACTTTTTGCCATTTTAATTACTGTGTGCTTTGGTGTGGACCGCCTTGGGTTGATTTTTTTTTGGGGGGGTCTCTGTGCCTCCTGGATCTAGATTTATGCTTTATTTCCCAGATTAGGGAAGTTTTCAGCTGTTATTTCTTCAAATAAATTTTTAGTCCCCCTTTTTTTCTCTTCTTTCTGTGATCCCTGTCATGCAAATGTTATTGTGCTTGATGGAGTCACTGAGTTCTTTAAATCTATTCCCATTTTGCATAATTCCTTTTTCTTCCATTTGCTCAGCTTGATTACTTTCCATTATTCTGTCTTCCAGGTCATTATTTTGTTCCACTGTTTCCTCTAGCCTGCCATTTATTCCATCAAGTGTATTTTTAATTTCATTTATTTTGTTCTTCATCTCTTATTGGTTCTTTTTTTTATCTCTTTATAATGGTCTCACTGATCTCCTCCACTCTTTTCTCAAGTCCAGTGAGTATCTTATGATCATTACTTTAAATTCTCTATTGGGAATATTACTTGTATCTGTTTCACTTAGATCTCTTACTATGGTTTTGTCCTGTTATTTCATTTGGGACATATTCTTCCATCTCTTCATATTGTCTACCTCTCTGTGTCTGTTTCTATGTGTTAGGAAAGTCAGCTTTGTCTCCTGTTCTTGAAGGTAATGGCTTTATGAGGAAGATATCCTGTAGTGCCCTGCACTGCAGTGTCTCCTGTTCCCCAGGACCTAGCATTTCAGAGAGTGTCTCCTATGTGTGCTGTCTGTGCCCTGCTGTTGAGTCCTGGCTACTTTTTTCTTTAGTCCATTTGTCTGCCATGGCTCTCTATGCTTGTTGTGGGCAGTGTTTGGTCCCCAGCCAGGTGGGGCACATTTTAATAAAGTGTGCTCTGGTCTGTTTAGAAATGAGGATTGTCATTTACAAAACTGAGGTCCAGTAAAACACACGGGCCAGGAAATGAGGTGTTGGTAGGGTTCCACTGTTCTTCTGGGGGAAGGGGTTTGCAGCACCAGGGAAAGCATGACTGGGAAGGGTAGATCTGCTGAAGTGTGGGGCCAGGCCTTGGTGTACAAGTTAGGTAGTGAATGTTGACACTGCAGTGGTTCCTGCAGGTGTCCACATGTTTATACTGGGGGCTGGGGGAGGAAAACAGTGCCACCAGTTCCTTTTCTGGAGGGGTCTCCCCAGATGCCTGCCTCTCTGGGGCATGCTCTAAGATGAGTAAATGACTTTCCCTCCAGTCTGTCCTACACATTTTTCACATTTTATTTTATTTTATTTATTTTTAAATGTTTATTTATTTATTTTGAGAGAGAGCACACATATGAGCAGAGGACGAGCAGAGAGAGGGAGAGGGAGAGGGAGAGGGAGAGAGAAAGAGAGAGAGAGAGAGAGAGAGAGAGAGAGAGAGAGAGAGAGAATGAATGAATCCCAAGCAAGCTCCATGCTTAGCATGGAGCCTGATGCAGGGCTCAATCTCATGACCCTGGGACCATGACCTGAGCTGAAATCAAGAGTCAGACGGTTAACCAATTGAGCCACACAAGTGCCTCTGCCCCAGACATTTTTCAAACTGCTTTATCTCTTCTGGCTCTTTGTCATGCTGTCTCTTTAAGGGTGAGAACTCCACTTCTTAATGCCATCCAGGTTCTCCCAGAGTAGAACCCTTCAATTTTTAAAATTCCAGCCTTTGTCTCACTGGTTGTAAGAACTCATGAGATTTGGTCCCTCTTGCTTTCCAAGATAAACGTTATAGGGATTCATCTTCCCATTCAGTATCCCCGGTGAAAGTCTGTTTTTCACCTTTCTCTGCACTATTGGCTCCCTCCCCACTGTGGATGGATACGGTCTGTTTCACTCCCAAATCTCATCTTCACCTTTCTTACTTCCTTCGATGTGGCCTTTTCTCTACCTTTAGTTGTGGAGTTTGTTCTGCCAGTCTCGGGGTCATATTCTGGGTTATTTATGCCAATGTGAATGTTATCTAGTTGTATGAGATGAGGCAAGCTTAGGATTCTCCTACTCCACCATCTTCCCTGCCTCCTCCAGCCCATCTAGTGTATTTCTTGTCTCGGTTATTGAGTTCTTCATCTCTGACTGGTTCTTTTTATGTTTTATGTCTCTTTGTTAAGGGTTTCACTGCGGTCCTCCACTCTTTTCTCAAGTCCAGTGAGTATCTTTATGACCTTTACTTAAAATTTTCCATCAGAGATATTACTTATCTACATTGTTTAGGTCTCTTGCTGTGATATTTGGGACATAATCCTCTGTCTCCTCATTTTATCTAGCTCTCTGTTTCTATGTATTAGAGTAGTCAGCTACATCTTCTGCAGTGCACTGTCCCCTGTTCACTACAATCTGGTGTTTCAGGGATGTCTCTTATGCGTTGCATGAGTACCCTACTATTGTGGCTGAGCCGCTTTTGCCTTCATCCCTGTTGTCTGCAGTGGCTCTCTTTGCCTGTTGTGGGCAACATTTGGTCCCTGTGTTGTCAGTAAGTCATCATGAGTTTGAATTAGGCAGACCAGGCATTTGCCTGAGATGTGTGGCACCAAACCACGGGGTGCTTTCCCTGTGTTGTGCCCTGAGAAGTTTTGTTGGTGGCTGCAGCCTGAAGTCAGACCACATGTCTGCCCCCAGCCCACTAGTGGGGCCTCAGTTGGACTGGTGTGTGTGTGTGTCATGTGTTGTTATCCTCCCTTCTCTCCAGGGTAGGAGTTACTTTGGAGTGGTGCTGGCCCCTTTCAGGGCTGCTTGTACCCTGCCAGGCTTGTGGCACTGCTTTGGATAAACTCTAGCCAATGTCCTATTGGAGGGGCAGGTTTTCAGGAGACACAGGGACCAAAGCATTCCAGGTTGGAAGGCGCAGATCTGCAGAAGCACACAGGGCAGAGTGAGTGGTGTTAGCAAGTTAGATGGACGGTGTTGTTGCTTGGCTGGTTACCACAGGGGTCTATGTGTTTAGGTGATGGTAGGAAGTGGAGATAAATGGCATCTGCCAGCTCCTTTTTTCCTGGAGAAGTCTCCCAAAGATCTTTGCCCCTCCAGCACGTGCTCTGAGATTAGTGAACAAATTTCTCTCCTGTATACCCCAGGCATTTTCAGAAGTGCTCCTCCTATGCTGTATCTCCATGGGGCTGTTTGTTGTACTATCGCTTTAAAGTCAGGGACTTAGTTTCCTCTCACACTCTCTGCTTTCCCAGAGCTGAGCCTGCTGATTTTTAAAGTTGAAGATGTTAAGCCCCACTGATTATAAAAGCCCATGAAATTCAGCTCCTCTGGTTTTCAAAGCCAAATGTTATGGGGATTTGTCTTCTCCCTGTAGGCTCTCCATGCCTGGGATGCCTGGAGTGGCTCTCTCCCCTTTCCATACCTGTGGTATCTCTCCTTCCTATAGACTGCCCCATGGGTCCATTTAGCTCCTGGCCACATCTCTGCCCTTCCTACCCTCTTTGATATGGCTCTTCTATACATTGAGCTGTGGAGAGTCTGTTCTTTCCCTCTTTGGGTTGTTTTCTGGTTTTTTTACATCGATATGGGTGTTATCTAGTTGTATCTGTGGCATGAGGTGAGCTTAGGATCCTCCTACTCTACCATCTTCCCAGGAAGACTTCCATATATATATTAAGAAGCACTTTCAGAAATAACTCCTGGTAGATCTGGGCCTGGTTCTCTCTGGGTTGTGATCTTCAACTCTGGCTGTAACTAACAAGTGTGTAAAACTGCAGCTGCTCTAGTTCACACAAGACTCATCTACTCACAATTTCTAGGCGTGAGGCTCTGCTATTGGTAATAAAAACACTCCCCAGGTAATTTTAATGGCAGCAAAGTTTGATGTACATTGTATCAGGGGGTGGTATGCCAGGAAAATTTAAGTTCATCTGGTCTCTTAGCCTCGACAGGCAACCAGGGGCCAGAATCTGCAGGTATTAGGCAGGACCATGCAATTATAAAAAATCTGTGAGGATGGCAAGATCTCCCTCAAAGAGCCCACTGGATTCCATCCTGTCTTCCCTCCTGTGTATCATGGAGGTATTCATGGGCATTTGGAAGCTTGGACATGCTGCTGTGTAATTCCCCATCTCTGTCTTCCTGTGCAGTGAGGTGTCTTTAAGTACATTAAAGGAATTTTGTCCACCACCTTTCTGTCACTTGCACACTGTCACAGATAGAGAAAATATTTGAAACACTAGAACTGTGACAGAATGAGATTTTCTTTCCTTTACTCACTTCTTTACTTCTACTCCTTACCCCTGTAGGATATGGGAGCCTTGCTAAAAGTAAGGAGTTGATTGTTAGCACAATAATATATTTATGTTTTGTTGTGAGAGGCAGCTAACAATAGCAAAAAGAAGAATTGTTTGTCCTTATAAACATTCCACTCTGAAGACTCTGACTTTATTTCTTATGATGGATTACATGTACATGCCCTCCAGACAACACGGACATGAATAACAATATTGAAGATTTATGAAAGCAGCAGTGATTTGTTGGCTAAATGTTTCCAATAATTACTTCCATTTTTAATACATGTTCTTAAAAATAACTTGTAACATTAAAAAAATAACCTTAATAATGCATACTTAATGAAGGAAAATCAGAAAATACAATAGAAAAAAACGCTATAATCAGAAAAAAATGGTTAATATTCTTCCATGTTGAGAGCCTTCTAGAAGCATCTTTGCAAATGTACATTTGCATACATGTTTATTGACAGGTTCTCTGTACCAGGCCTGAATTATTTTCAACCAGCTATATTCCTTCTTCTCTCTATATATGAAGGATGGGATGTCCAGTGCAGACAGCACTTCCTGTGTTCCCCCATTGCCATATCATCTAGCTTTCATCAAGGCTTGGCCAATGAGAAACCTTCATGAGTTTGGAGGCAGGAAGAAAAGGAGAAGCCAGGATGTTTTAGCCCCTTCTCTCTGCCTTGAGCAACACCTCCTCCAGTTTCTGTGTCACAGGACTGATAATGTCCTAATTTCCATCAGCCGACCTTGGTCTTTGGGCTATACTATTACCACCTTCCCTTTGTCTTTATAGCCTAGGGTCTGGCTAGTGGTTTCCTGCTCTTGCTAATATGTCATCTCATTTCCCCCTAATTTCTCAACTATTTCATCACCTGCATATCCGGTTCTCTGATTTAAATTTAAATTCTTTTAAATGCTAGTGTGATTCCTGTGCACCTGGATGGATATTGATGGCCATAGGTTGATAGTGATATAAAAGGAACATTACACTTACATAAGGAAATATCACAATTGAATTCTGTATTTAATCACAATTGGCTCTGACTAGTTGAAGTTCATTAAAGACTATGAACTTTGACCCTGGAACTAATTGAAGACCCTGATCAGTGAGCTGTGGGGTTTGTTGTTATCAATTGTTTACAGGCAGTGGACTCATTTTCAGTGCTTATTCAGTAGATTTTTTTTTTTTTTTTTTTTTTTTGCATTTAAAACACCTCATTCTCCCCTGTCAACACACTGCTCAATTGCTCAATGATTTCTTTACTACCTTAGGATCCCCTGCCTGGGAAGATTATAGACACAACTTGTTTTTTGTTTTTTGTTTTTCTTTTAAGGCTCTGGTAGTCTTTGTTTTATTGTTTGACACTAAAATCCTATTTTACAATATGCCTTTTCCTCTGTTCAGTATTTTATGACTTACCACATCAAATGTATTTGTAACATTTCAATGCTATAATTTCCACATTGCTAAACATTTAGTTTGTTTCAAGTTTTTTTGCTTGCTCTGATTAACACGTTCACAGTTAAGTATCTGAAACTATTTTCAATTATTCAAGTTGTAAACTTTTTGAGCAACTTTCTACTAAAGGGTTCAAAAGACTTCTCCTTTGAGATGCAAGCTCAGAGAGAGTAAGAACTGACTGACAGAAAAGCTAAATGGAAAATAAACAGTAGTGGTTATCTTCAGTGATCTTTTATTATTCATCTACTCCCTTATCCCTTTGTTAAGGTGTCCAACCATGCTCGACTCAGTCGACATGTCTCAGTGGAAGCTGATTTCACCCAAGCTCCAGGGTAGGTCTGTGTTTAAACCTACCCCCCTTGCCTAAGATTGGTTTAGAAATTGTCATATGACTCAATCTGTGCCAATAAGCATCCAGGAGAGGTTTGCTGAAGATGATGGGGAAAGTGCATTCTTCCTAATCTGGGAGTTTTCTGTTTTCTTCTGGTTGTTGTGTGGCCCAGAAGTTCTGTAGTCATTTCATATCCAGCCTCAGTAGGAAGCCACACATACCAGAGGGAGAACAGCAGGGAGCCAGAGACACAGATAATGTCAACTCTGAAATCTGTTCAGTCTTCTAGACTTCCAGTCATGCAAGCCAGGAGACTTTCTTAACATTTGAAGACAGGTTGAATTTTTCTGGTATTTCTTGATCAAAGAATCCAAATCTGTAAAGTAAATTAGCAAAATAAGTACTAGAGATAAGTGCTAGTGCTAATATTTAAAAATGAAGAGAAAGAAAATGAAGAAAAGAATCTAAGTGATTATACGTCAACTAATTTTAAGCATTATTTTTATATCTGACCAAAAAATTAGAGACACATTGATTCAGAATGGATATATTTATTTTTAACAAGTGTGGTTCTGGCATATATGTCTGTTGATATTTTTTTAAATAATTTTTTTCATGTGTATTTATTTTTGAGAGACAGAGAGAGCATGAGTGGAGAAGGGGCAGAGAGAGAGGGAGACACAGAATCTGAAGCAGGCTTTGAGCTGTCAGTACAGAGGCCGATGCGGGGCTCAAAACCTTGAACTGTGAAATCATGACCTGAGCTGAAGTCAGACGCTTAAACTGTCTGAGCCACCCAGGTGCCCTTATGTCTGTTGATATTTTTATTTATGTTGGCAAATAAGATGAAAGTGAAACAGCTTTGATGTATATTAGAACTTCGTTGGTTCATCAAAGGGATGAGAGACTTTTTGCTTAATTGGATGATACTTTTAGAATACTAGAATAATATTTCCTCAATTTTGTGTGTATGTGTTCTTTACAATGTAATGGCTACATTATGTTATGATATGCCTTTAAATTTGATGTATGTTAACATTTTATCTATCATGTTAAGTCTAGACCTCAGGTTCTGGCTATTCCTATTGTTGTAAATAATCTTATTGAAACACAGCTGTGTCATTTATTTACATACTGTCTGTGTCTGCTTTCTCACTGTCACAGCAGTGTTGAATAGTTGCAACAGAGATCTTGTCCTGTAAAGTCTAAAATAGTGCTTACTATCTGACCTTTTATAGAAAATGTTTGCCAAATACTGGTGTTGGATGATCAACAAAAGAGTAAATCAAACCCTGATTTACCTAGTAGAACAGCTGAAGTCAATAGCCACATTGGCCAACTCCTGGGTTAGTGTCCTTCCTTTGTCTCACACCAGCCCCCTCCCCCTGCCCTGTTGTCCCTTCCTATGCTGATCAGTTGACACTGGTTAAATCTGGGGCTTGGAGGAAGAAGGGGAAACATTTTTCAACTCCAACTTTGTCTGTTTAAAAGACATTTGCTTTAATGCAGTTCTTCTAGTGTTGCAAGTGCTTCCTATTTTACTATTTTATCACTATGATTTCATACTTTTGTAAATAAAATACTTATTTTTAATATCTCTTTATTTCTTTCTGAATAAATAAATATAAACTTAGTTGGCTGTGAGCCACACTATATGTCAGATATGGACAGATATGGTCCAACATGAGTTCCAAAGATTTATGATTTTAACAAGAGTAGTATTGTGAAGCTATGTGTAACAAGAGATATTTGGGCTATTGAAACCACAAGTAGCTTGCTGTCCCTGGAGAGACCACTGACTTGACCAACGACTTGACCTTCATTATCCCAGTGTGTCTCACCTGCATAGAGTTACCAAGGGTATTTGTTAAAATGGATTTTACACATAAAATGTAGATTTACAAAGGCTCATTGAATCAGAACTTGTGGGACATAGGGCCTATGAACTTGTAGCAAGTATGTTTAATCAAATATTAAGAAATCATCGTGACTTTCCATGTGACATTGGATAGTCTTTGGGCCTCATTTTATAAAATGAAGGGTTTAGGTTCTATGATTTTATGTAATATATTAAGATTGGTTGTTTTTTCATAGTGCAGGAGACTCTAACGTGAAGGGGGCAGAAACAATAATTATTCCTTTAACTCTGTTGTTTGTTTAAAAATACACGCACACATCCCTTTGTGCTGAAAGCATTCTAATGCACGCACTTCTCTTGCCATGTTTTTGGCAATGGGAGTCATTTATGGCAGGACTCCTGTTTATACACAAACTCTTGGGCATCAAATGGAGCATCCAGACATGTTCTAGATGAAAGCATCCACCCTGTACCTGCTGCATTAGCTGGTGCAATAGTGGGAAAGCCTCATGGGACACCATAAAGATGGAGTGTGCTATCTGATGGGCGCTGCAGATGTGCTCAAGGTTGTCACAGTGAACCATGCAGGTGGCTTGCTTCAACTGAGTGCACCAGATGCATATCCTTACAAAAGGTTTCTGCTACCAGCGATGAGTCAGATTGGTGACATGGGAAATAAACAACACCAAGACTCTCACTCAGCTTGTGTTTACTGACCAATTTCCACTCTCTCTCTCTCTCTCTCTTTCTCTCTTCTACAGGAACTCCACAAGTTGCTTGGTGGCCAAAAGTTTGGTAGTTTCTATAAATACTTTAAGATCAGAAAGTGTAGGAAGATATCCACAAATTAATGGCATGGTAGCTAGCTAAGAAGCAAAAGTTGAACTACAGAAATTATGTTGCCATTATAATATTTCCAAATAGATAAAATTGCCTCTTAATGTCTTTGTAGTACAATGTGGGTCATCTTGCTAAACCATCTTTTATAGAATGTTTACTTTTCATGTTTCACTTCTTGCTGCTTAGGCCTGTACAACCTCTTCTTCTATGCCTGCTGTTTTCCTGGATGTTTTAGCAGGAACACCTTAACTCAAATATGACAAAACCTCTGTCTGCCTGCCAATGGAAAATCAGTTGCCACAAGGCAGACATGTGGTAAAAGGAAGGCAGAAAAGAACTTGGACTCCTAGGTTGCTCTTAAATTACTGCCAGCTTGCACTCAAACTTTTCCAGGAACAGACTGTGGAAAAGACTTGGTGTGTGTTCTTGCCGATGAGCATTTCACAACATAGTCTCCATGTACCAAGCCTGCTTCCATGTAGATCGAAGCAGAGTCTGGTGGTGAATGGGGAGTTGGCGACCTCTCCTCTGTCCACATGAGTACTCCTCACTGCCCTCTTCATTAAGATTCAGAGAATCCAAGATGAAGGAAGATGGAATGAATTCTGAGATCCTAAAAAAGAATTTTCCAGACAGAAAAAGATTTCTAAGGTACTGTTAAAATTAAGAACATTTTCTAAGTAATAATACCTAAAACAAATTAGGTACATTAGTTTGCTAGGGATGCCATACCAAATACCACGGACTAAATGGCTTAGCAACAGGAATTTCTCACAGTTGTGGAGGCTTTGAAGTCCACAGTCAAGGTGTCAGGTTTGGTGTCTCCTGAGACCTGTGTCCTCATCTCGCAGATAGATGCTTGTCTACTCTGTGTGACCTCACATGGTCATTCCTCTGTGCAAGTGCATCCTTGTTGTTTTCTCTTTTTGGGTGTCCAAATTTCCTTCTCTCATAAGGACACCAGTTACATGGGATTAGAGCCCAGTCCATTGGCCTCATTCTAACTTAATTACCAATTTGAAGGCCCAATCTCCAAATATAGTCACGTTTAGAGGTACTAGAGGTTAGGGCTTCAACACATGAATTTTGGGGGATAAAATTTAGCCCATTACACTAACCCAGATTACTAGTAGCCCATGAAAAAGATCTAGCACAGAATGATCTTGACTTTCTAATAATACCCAGTTTGGTTTTGGCTTTTCTAATAAGCCAAATGTACAGGATTTGAAAACTCAGCCTTAATTTTTTTTTTTTTACTCTGACTCCATGGGCTGCATTTGTTGATAAACTTCCGCCTTGCCCTGTTTATTTGATGAGTTTCCTTTTTGCAGCTTTCCTAGAGTAACTGGAAGTGACACACTTGCATCCACTGACTGTTCTTTTGTCCTACCTCAGCTGTCTTTCCTGTGGTCACACCTGTGACCTCATCCACAACAGGAATGAATACTGCTGAAATCTTGACTCCTTGCATCCACTAGTCTATTATAGACATCTCATTCAGTGATTCTTTGACCTTATTGAGATCTTTAGCCCATTGGCCTTACTCATTAACAGTCCTCCCTTCCACCTCCACCAGGTTCCTCTTCCTTTCCTATCTGGCTTAAGATTCTAAGATCCATCACTAGAATTACTTTTGTTCCCCTTCTCTCTCCAGGGTTGATAGAATTACAATACTGGTAAAACCAAATCCTCTGTTTCCTGCTTCCCTTTCCCCCCTAGCAGCTATAGAAAAGTGAAACTTTTTTTTTACTGTTCTCACTTCAGAGTCCTAGCATGTAGAAAGAATAATCCTCTCCACCAAAGATGTCCATGTCTCAAATCAGAGAAGGTGATGTGATGTGATGACTGAGGCATGGCAGAGTAGGAGACGTGGCAGTGAAAATAGGTCAAAGATTTGATGCTACACTGTTAGCTTTGAAGGGGGGTGGGGGGAGGGATCATAATCAAAGAATTCAGGCAGCCTCTAGAAGCTGGAAAATGTAAGGAAATAGATTTTCTCCTAGAGCTTCCAGAAGGAGTGTGGTCTTGCTGACATGTTGATTTTAGCCCAGTGAAACCCATTTCAGAGTTTTGACCTCTAGCATTTAAGATAATAAATTTGTGTTAAGCTACTATGTAATTTGTTACAGCAGCAATAAGAAACCAGTTCAAAGGACAAACCTCAAATGGCCACTGAACACCGTGTGACATTTGTACCTTCCAGTGTGCTTGGTTTTCTATTCTCCAAAATAGAGTTCTTTTCTATTCTCCAAAATAGGAGTTCTTCCCACCTTAGCAGCTAACATTGCCTTGTATTTCATTGAGAACCTGACTCCCATTATAACTGATACGTGTATTTACTTGCTCAACTCCTTGTATATATAATCAGTATCCCAACCTCATTGCCACATCCTTTATCCTGCCACATTTTTGGCCCCTGGCCATGCCACTATCTTCAAGGAAAAGGGATGGAAGAAGAAAATCAACATTCTATTTAAAAAAATTAATTTAGCTTAATTTAATTTAATTTAATTTAATTTAATTTAATTTAATTTAATTTTAGAGAGCATGAGCAGGGGAGAGGGGCAGAAGGAGAGAGAGAGAGAATCTCAAGCAGGCTCCATGCTGATTGTGGAAGCTTGATCCCAGGACCCTGGGATCATGACCTGAGCTGAAATCAAGAGTCAGAGGCTCAATCAGCTGAGCCACCCAGGCACCTCAACATCCTACTCTTCAATGTTAATTGAGTGTCTGCCTGTGTTATAACATATCTGTAGTATATAAACCCAAGCTTCTTCATATTTGTATGCAAAGAACAATTCCTGCTTTAATATTAAAACTTATTTTTTTAATTGTAGTCCAAAGAAGTAGTGCTTTTGTGTAAAAGAATTACTTCCTGAACAAAGACATTACAAAAAATATGAATATAACAAATTCTTTCCTTTCGGACCCTCACAGATTGTGGTGTTGCCATGGGTCACTGCCCTGTCTGGTATTACTGGTATTGTACAAACAAGTCATATCCAAAGTCTCACTTCTGCAGAGATATACCTGATGTGAAGATCTACATCTTTGATATGGAATGGAAGAAGGCAAAAGTGATGAGTTTTTACACCATGGCCACATGGTGTCAGATGAATGTGAACAGCTCTCTCTTTTGAAGCCCTGGAGGCTTCCTCTGTGCCAACAAGTACATGGTGAAAAGTTGTGAAAAGATGGCTTTCACATTCAAGCACGCCTCCACCCCTTCCAATTCATCCATATCAACAAGATGTCGTCTCCTGCTGGGACCATGCAGACAGGTATGTGGGGTGCCTTCAGAAACCCCCAGGGCAGAGTAGCTGGAGTCCATATTGATCAAGTCATTATGTCCATCCTTACCAAGCTGAAGAATAAGGAACATGTGGTTGAGACCCTACATAGGGCCAAATGCAAGTTCCCTGGCTGCCAGAAAAATCACATCACCAAGAAGTGGGGTTTTACTAAATTTAATGTAGATGAATTTGAAGACATGATGGCTGAAAAGTGGCTCATCCCAGATGACTTTGGGGTCAAATACATCCCTCATGATGGCTTCCTGGACAGATGGGAGGCCCTGCACTCTTGGGAAACTTGGCACTGCCCCCTTATTCATGCCCACAGATAAATCCTATTTCCTGTTAAAAAAAAAAAAAGGATATATCCAACGATAATCAGTGACTTGAACTCTTTACCATAATGACAAGCATAAGTCAACATAATACCTGTGCCTGTTACATTAATTTTGGGGTTTTTTATTGCTTTTAATAATAATTTAAAAAATTTATTAATGATTTTTTATAGAGTATATAAGTGCATATATGTAGTTTGAAAAGCAACAGATGAACACATGTATATATATATAACTGTACATATACATATATATGTATATATTAAAAAATTTATAAATTAATAAATATGTATATGTGTGTATGTGTATACACACACACACATCTAGTTTAAGAGAGAAATTTTGAAGATTCCCTGTGTTTCTACCTCATGGCAACCTCACTGCATCCAGGTTAACCACTGTCCTGAAATTTGTGTTAATATTTTCCTTTTCTTTATAGTTTTACCACCTGTACAAAATGTGACCAGACATCTAGTTCACCTAAGACAATCCTGGTTTAAGAATGTTATCCCTGAGTAATTATTAACAGTATTCCTTTTTACTGTCAAACATCCTGTTTTGGATGATCTAAATTATATATGGACACAGACTTTATGTGTAGATTGCTATATAGTGGGTTACTTAGTTTAGAAACTCAGTGGCAAAGAAGAAATCTAATTTTGTAAGAAAAGGGCATTATTTCCATAGTTAGATAAAGACTCCCAGAGAGTCTTGAGGTCATGATTTGGCTTCAGTGTGTATGAAATTTCAGAAGTGCATCTTTTGGAGAAGTCAGTGGAAAAAGCAGTTAGTTACTTTTGAGGAACATAGGGCTTATCATTGTCGAGGCATTTGCTAGGCTAAGTGTGGGTCAGGTTGTTAATCATAAATTCTCTTTTAAAATTATTTTTAATATGTATTGAGGAATAATATATCTACCATAAACTACATGTATCTTAAATATATACCTGAGGAATTTTAATATCCAACATACTCCTGTATCCATCACCCAGATCAAGATATAGACACTTCTAGCCCCAGAAGACTCCCTCATGCCTCCTCCCACTCAGTAGCCCCTCTCAAAGATGGCTATTCTGCTTATAAGCAGTGATTAGTTTTATCTGTTTTTGAAATTCATATAAATGAATTTGTCTAGCTGCTTTTGCTCACTGATCACATCTTTGAGACTCATGTACTAGATATCAGTTTATTCTTTTTCTTGCTGTGTAGTATTCCATTGTATGACTACACCACAATTTTTTTTAATGCATTCTACTGTTGATGGGCTTTTATTTTTAGTATTTCCAACTTGTTCACTCTTATAAATGAGTACGAATTTCAGTACATCATCAGCAAAAAAAGAATTCCAACTCTTCTATATTCTCATTTTATTTTGTATTGTCACTCTTAATTTTAACCACTCATAATTTTTTCAACAATGATATCTCAAAAGCCCAGTGAATTATAAAATTCATAAAAGGAATTCCTTAAAACAAAATGAATCCCTCAAATGTTGTTAGTCACATTATCAATTATTTTCAAAATTTTACTGTTTCAGAAATTTTGATCAAAATTTTGTTGAGAATTATATATAAAGATATTTACTAGAAAGGAAGAATAAATAAAGGAATAATGTGTTTGCTGAGTTTGAATCATAACTTTTTTATAAGCCTATGTTAATCTATGGACCACGTTGTGTCCCCCCAAGATTCATATATTGAAGTTCTAACCTCCAGTGTAACAGTATTTGGGATGGGACCTTTGGAGATAATTAGGTTTAGATAGGCCTGGAGGGAAGGGCCTTCATGATGAGATTAGAGCTCTTACAAGAAGAGACACCAGAGGGCTTGCTCTCCCTCTCTCTCTGTCATGTGAAGAGACAGTGAGAAGGCAGTTGTATGTAGCCAGGAAGAGAGCTCTCACCTGTAACTGAATCTGCTGGAACCTTGATCTTGGACTTCCCAGCCCCCAGCACTGTGAAGAATGTCTGTTTCTTAAACCACCAAGCCTGTAGTATTTTGTTCTAGTAATCCAAACTAATACATTAAAAACTGATGTTCTACCACATGACTTCATATAAGATGTTGCATAGACAAATATGTTTAGAATTTTCTCATATAACAGATATGATTATTTCCAAATGATCCATCATTAACAGGAGTGTGAAGAAGCATTTCTCTTTCCAATTTCTTGATTATACTGAATTCTACTTGGCCACAGACAAAAAGTTAATTCCATAGTATTTAAAAGTAGGCCAAGAGAAGGTAACATTCCTGTGACAGATCGTTAGGCCAAGGAGTCTGTCTCAGGGAAAGAAATGTAAACAATAATTGACTGTAGAAAAATAAATACTAATGCTTTTAGAAAAGAAAAAAGTTGGAGAAAAATTGGGAGACCAGCAGTTTTGATTGTCTTGCAGAAAAATCATTTAGCAAAGTCTTGGGAGTGAATTCAAGAAAGCTCAGAATGGCTGTGAGCCCAATGAAAAGATACTATTTCTGTGTAATCAGATTAAGCTTGTTACTATTTCAGTGCAAATTCTGAAATGGGAAACTAAAAGGATTTCTATTTGAGACATCAAGTGCTGGCAATGGAAGCTGAACTAATCTCAAGCAGAGTAACTATAGAAAGTCATTCTGAAAAAGGATTTATTTTCTCACTGAAAAGATGTGCTGAAAGAGAGGACCTGCCTTTGACTAGGGATATAAACAGAGAAAATGTAGATAAAAATTCAGGAGATAATTATACTATTTAAATCAAGACCACTGTATTTAATTAATTGACATAGCACACATTGATAATCTACCATGTGCCAAGTATTGTGCTATGTAATAAGGTATATGTGTTTAGAATCATTGGATGATTAACTCAGGGGCTTAAAGTTACTTGAGAATATGTACTACATTCCCTGGGAGACCTGCATTCATCCTCAGAGTCAGACATATCTACACCTATTTGCAATACTTGTGGGGGACCTGATCAAGCATAGAGTTACATGAGTGATCAAATTGCTGAGGTTAGCATTGATTGTTTCTCCAGGGTACTGCTTCATATGTTTATTCAAATAAATAAAGCATATGTAAAGTACCCTAGATGTGGCTAGTAAATGCTCACATTATATGTGTGAGTAGTAATCTGTATGAATAGTCATGAATGATCAGCGGATTTTTTGATGGATTATCAAAGAGAACATTATTAACCAGTAGCTGGTGATAGAAACTGTCATGTTAAGGATCCCCAGTTATTCCATTATAGGCTTTTATACCTATAATTCATGACTAAAATTTAGTTACCTATTTTAAATAACTCATTAAGCCAACATTCACTGAGCCCTTTCTGGTTACTGTGTTGAAGGTCAGGGATACAGAGATCCATGAGAGGTGTCATTTTTGGAGGAGATCAGAGTCTAATGGTAGCAGCTATGTGGGAAGATAATTATTGTATAATGTGATAAGTCCTTAAAGAAAGTAAAAGCAGAAGTGGAACTGCAGAGGAGGAAGTGGCCAATTGCCCAGGATATCAGAAAATAATTTAAATAGGAGGGGATATCTTGATGATGAAACTGAGGCTGAGCACATCCCATTGAGCAGGTGTGCTGAACTCCAAGTCAAGTGCTTGAGGGTTTTCTTTTCTTTTTTTTCTTTTCTTTTTTCTTTTCTTTTCTTTTCTTTTCTTTTCTTTTCTTTTCTTTTCTTTTCTTTTCTTTTCTTTCTTTTCTTTCTTTCTTTCTTTCTTTCTTTCTTTCTTTCTTTCTTTCTTTCTTTCTTTCTTTCTTTCTTTCTTTTTAGCATCTTTACTAAAGATGAGCAGAATCTGTACTCAGAGCTCTCAAATAGTGAACGTTTTTTTTTTTTGAAGTGCACTAGCCTGACCAACTGTTAGGAGGTAACCAAAGTTCACTGTGAATTTTAGAAAATGGTTGTAATTAGTCCCTCTTTCCACCTCTCTTGATTCTTACCTGCTAGATACATAAATATATTTAGGGAGAGAGTATAAATTACATTATGGGCATGCTTCTGGACTCAAGCAGAATTATATCCATATTTCAGTTCAAAATAGGAGAAAGTGTACTTTTAAATCTGCTGCTTGGCTAATTAATATTTAATAAGTGTGTATCAATTCCCATTTATGTATATATATATATTCTAAACAAGTTTAGGACTATAGTACAATTTTCAATTTGGAATAAAAGGACAGATGTAAATGTTTCAAGTCTAACATAAAAAGAGCAATCATGGGAACAAGAAGACAATCATTAGGTCATGAGGTGTAAGTAATCTAAGATGGGTTGGTGTTGGCCGTAAATTGACTGGCAATTATTCTCTCAGTTTTTGCTTATCTGAGAGTCTCTTAAAATTTCTCCCTCATTTTTGAATAGTAGTTTTGAAGATATGAATTACTGGTGGACAGTTTTTTTTTCCTTCAGCACTTTGAATATGCCATTTCTTTCTAGCCTCAGTGGATCTTGTTCAGAATCCTGGTCTATAATAACTTCTCTCTTGATGCTTTCAGGATTCTCTTTTTGTCTTTTTGGAAATTTGAGTATAATGTGTGTATGTATGGATCTCTTTGAGTTTAATTCTACATGGGTTTGTTGAACTCCTTGGATGTGCAGATTAATAGTTTTCATCAAATTTGGGTATTTTTTTTTTTTTTACTATTTCTCCAAGTATTCTTTCTGTCTCTTTCTCTCCTTTTCCTTCTGGGACTCCCATTATGCATACATTGGTATATTTGATGGTGTCCCACAGATTTCTGAAGCATTATTCATTTTTCTTTATCCTTTTTCTTTTCTGTTCAGCAGGCTGAATAATCTTATTTAACCTGTATGAAAATGTTTTGATTCTTTCTTCTGTCAGTTCATGTATTGTTAAGTTCCTCTAGTGAATTTTTCATTTCAGCTATTGTATTTTCAACTCCAGAATTTTTATATAATTTTTTTCTTTCTCTTCCCTATTTGGTAAGGTATTGTTTTCACACTTTCCTTTAGTATTTTAGACATGGTTTAGGTTTTTTTTTTATGTTTAAGATAGAAGATTGAAGTGTTTTTCTTGTAAGTTCAATGCCTGTGTTTTGTTAAGGGTAGTTTTTACTGACTCCCTCCCCACCCCCCACCATCCATGGGCTATAATTTCCTGAAGCCTCTGTGTGTGTGTATGTATGCCTGTTTTATAATTTTTTTTTGTTAAAAATGAGACACTTAATATAATGTGGCAACTCTAAAAATCAGATTATTGTCCTTTCCTTTTGTGTTGTTGCTGTTTGTTTGTTTAGTGACTTTCTTAAGCTGATTCTGTGGTCTGTAGTCTTTGTCATGTGCAGCCACTGAAGTCTCCGGTTGATTTTCTTAGTGGTCAGCTAAGGATGGGACAGAGATTTCTTTAAGTGCCTTGAATCAGAAAGTCTCTCAGCCTTTGCTGAGGAACTCTGTATGTGTGTTAGGGCATGACTTCAGTACTTTATAGGCAGTTTACAACTCTCCCTTAGCCTTCACTTCCTGCTTGTGAATAGCCTCAATGCATGTTAGTTGTGAAAGATGAGAGTTTTCCCAAGTCTATCCTGGGCATTCACATATCTCCTAAATGTGGGTATGACCTTCTAGAATCCCAGAAATATTTAGGAGTTTTTCAAAGTTCTTTGTGCATATCACATTTCCCAGTTTTTCCTTTCAAGTTTTGTGGTCAACGCTTGTTATCCCCAGCTGGAAATGCTGCCTCAGGAGCTGTGATGTTATATAATTACTGCTGACTGTTTTCATCAAATACCCTAGGGACAGAGCTGCTCTCACAGGCTAAACAAGAACAGTCTCGAGAATGGAGCTTTTCAGTAACCTCCCAGACCAGTCAAATCATGACAGTTCCCTGGGGATGGGGTTGTTAAGGAGTTTCAAGTATGTTCTCTTCCCTCCAGTGGCTGGTAGGCTGTTGGTACTTATAGCTATTGTAAATACCAGTAACCAAACAACCCATGCTATTGTTTTTCACGGATATCATGAAGCTGGAGAAAGGCAGACAGGATTACAGCAAGTTAAAATGACACAAAACTCACAGTTCTTTCTGAGATTCAGCCATTTTTTCTTGACTAAAACTCCTTGGATTGTTGCAAGTCTTTAATTAATAACCAGAATTCTGAACAGGTTGATTTTGATAATTTTTGCCACTGCTTTCATTGTGTTTATAAAAGAGAAGATTTTCAGGAAGTTCTTACTCTACCATTCTCAAAGTCATCCATCAGGCTATAACCTTTAAGCTAGATTTTACTATAAGTTTGGATATAATCAAAAGGAAGTTTAACACACACACACACAGTGTACAAATGCTACTGGGTGGGATGACTTTCATAATCTACAGATCCAGACTTCTTCTACTAGGAAGTCTTACCAGGACTTACATACTTAACCCTGTAAAGATAGGGTTGTTCCCCAGCCTGTTCCCATGTAGCTGACAATGGCTTGATCCTCATTACCAGGAAAGTAACAGAATTTGTCTTTTACTTGTAGGTTTATTAAAAATAGCTATGAGGCAAGGAATGGGTAAGAAAATTTTGCCCTCACCAAAGTCCAAGGGTTCCCTCTCCTGTCCCTAGAACTACCTTTTCTCAAGTGGTTGACAGTGGGAAATCCACTGCCTTCAAGGAAATGCCCAACGTTACTTGCAGGATGTGGGTGTGGCCGCCTCAGTAAATTAATCATCTCAGAACATAATGGTGCAAAATCAGGTATTACTCAAAGTCTGGGTTGTCTCATGTAAAACAGCACAAGAACATTAACAGTCTGTTCCTGCTTGGAAGTCATTAGGTTCTTTCCATTTTATTTTAGGTCTTTTTTCTTTTTCTTTTTTATTTTTTTTATTTATTTTTTTAACGTTTATTTATTTTTGAGACAGAGAGAGACAGAGCATGAACGGGGGAGGGTCAGAGAGAGAGGGAGACACAGAATCTGAAACAGGGTCCAGGCTCTGAGCTGTCAGCACAGAGCCCGACACGGGGCTCAAACTCACAGACCGTGAGATCATGACCTGAGCCGAAGTTGGACGCTTAACCGACCAAGCCACCCAGGCGCCCCTTTAGGTCTTTTTTCTAATTTGACTTGAAGGAACCTCTTTTCTTGGTTTCAACTCTTCATCTAAGAGTTTTTGCCCAAATAGGAATACAACTTCCTATAAACCAGGGACAATTTTTAGGCACAGAGCACACTAAATTTCAAAGGAAAAAGAAACATTTTTCTCAACTCCATTGGCTGCCCAACAAAAAAGCAACAATGTCTTCCGAGACACTAATCCAGTTTATATAGGCAATACGACTGATAGTTGCTCATTCGTAATGCCAGCATATGGGTTTATGGGGCTTCTGATTTGTCCTTCAAAGAGAATAGATTCGAATTTATTTTTTTGTTTTTTGTATAGCTAAGAGTGGCCATTTGGTCATAAGAACAAAGAAATTAGCAAGTCTCAGGATAGAACCAGTTAACTATATCCTGCAAGATGAAATATTTTTGCAGGTTTGAAATGTCAGTTTTCAGTTTCTTTACAGCTTCTACCCATAAGAATTTCAAAATTCTTAAGGATCTGGATTTTAAAAGGTCATCTTGTTGCACATGCACTATTTTCAAAAAGCTAATCTAAACACAACACAAACACAAGAAGCATGGTGACCCTTGGTTGAAAATAAAATACTGAGGAATTTATCCCAAATCACAAAGACCACTCTTTGCAAGACTGTGATTTAATGGGAGAAAAAAAAACACTATCTCTCTTGCCTCCATTTGGAGAGAATTCAGTTTCCCTATGACTGTAAATTCTAGGTTGAGTGTTTGATATTATAAAGACTTAAATACCTGACAGATGGAGACAGAAGTATGAACTACTGCAATACAAGTTGAAGTCTTGGTATCCAGGCAACAATCCTATAAGGTTCCCTTTAAAAAGAACAGAGAAACCCTGACTTTGAACTTACTAGGAGAGACTATAACAATGCATTTGTGTATGTAGTTGAGGTCAGTCTGCTTGTGAGTAAACAGGTGATGTTACCTTTTATAGCAATAGCAGGGTTACAAGGACAAATTGAACACAACCCTGTCTGCCATGACTCCATCTTCTCCCTGTCCCAATGATTTAAAATTTGGGACTTCTTGTCCTAAATGGTTAGAGAGAAGCTCCAACAAAGGCATTAAGTGAAAACACAAAAAACATAATTTTAGAATTGAGAGATACCAGTTACATTTTTGCTTTACTCTGTAACCTACTTCACATAAACGGAATGGAAAGTTTTGTTCTGATTCTATCAAGAGTGATGAAGTGCTTTGTTGCTGGACTCATCTTCACAATTCCTGCTGATCCATCTATCATTTCTGGGACCATCACTAAAATTAGTTATGCCATGCTAGTGTTCTCAATCACAAAATGGAAATTAATATCTGATATATATGCATTTGAAGATTAAGTGAATAAACCAGATATGCAAGTCTTACAGAAAACACTCTTTGTTTTCTATGAGATTCTTCAGTTGTCTGAATTAAGGAAATAAAATACATAGATCATAAATACATGGTATTTCTGACCATGGTTGTAGAGATTAAGCCAGGGTAAATACTTAATAAAATCTGCTGAATGAATAAATGGAATAAATATCAAATCATTGCTTTTCTAATTGCAATTGTAGTTCACATAGAATTCAGACATGTCTTTCCTAAGGAAAAAAAAATCACAAAATACCCTCAAATTCTTGACCCAGAATAATCCTTGTTTTTGTAATGGACCCCAAGAGTTGGCCATCTCTCTTGTTATTACTGTGAAAAGTCTCTGGCAAATGAATCTCTTGAGGAATTTTTAAAATAATTTACTTTCAAAGCAATATACTCAATTTGCTGCAATCAATGACACTAGAAATCTTGTGAAAAATGTGACCTGAAGTAAATTTGGGACAGTTAATTTTCTCACCAATTAGTTTATTTGTCCTCTACAGGATATATAGGGTGTTTATGTGTTGGGTTGTACTGGTGACAGTTGTTGGCAGAAGGGTGTTGATTTACTCTTGCCAGTGAAAACAAGCTGTTACTTTATTTTTTGAGCAATGACAGCCCGTGGCACTGAGCACAGCTTTTGTAACTCATGAACAGTCAGGGACAGAATATAAAACACTACAAAGAATAGGGAAATTTTATTTGTGAATGCTGTAAGTAGTCTTCAGGGAATGGTTCACCTTCTTATTAAGAATTAGCAGTGATAGGATATTGAAAATCTGAAAAATTTCATTGAATTTTCTTGGCATTTCATATTATCTTCCTCTAGAGACAAAAGATTAATTAGAATAGATTAATGTAAAGGGTTATGAAGAAAAATGTTGTGTAACTCTCCAGGGTCAACCAACTGTAGGCTTCTCAATGATCTTTCCATCCCCATTGCCCTGGCCTTCCATCTTGCACTTTGATGCTCTTTCCTGCCTATAGGGCCTTTACATATGATTTTATTACTCATTACTCTTCCTGCCTCTCTTCAGGTCTTTCAGGAAAGATTTTTTTTAAGTGCCTAAATGATCTTATAACACCATGTTCTTCTTATCATAGTTTAATTTACATTTGTGATATTAATACCTGACTTGCCATGAGACTTCATGCTCATGAGGGGAAGTTATGATGTCTGTTTTGACTTCACATTGTATCCCCACCATAGTACTTGAAATGAGTCCTCTACAAAGAGAGACAAATGATTAATTCTGCCTGGGAGCCAGCAAGAGATGAAATAAGCATGAAGCATAACACAGATAGCCATAGATATCAGTTAGCATAGATATCAGTTTAGCCCGACAGATCATGATATGCCAGATAAGGAAGGTATTGCAATTGTGGGAACCACATAAGCAAAAGAATAGAGACAAATAAATACATGGTGTTATTCATAAGTCAGAACATGGGTGTAGAGGAGGGACTGAGTAGAGATGAGGTTACAGGGGCAGATTGGGATCAGGTTGTTTAGAGCCTTGGGATTTTAAGGAATTTGGACATTTTCTAGGCATTGAGGAGCCATTTGAAGACTATTAAGGAGTAGAATAACACAATCCCATCTGTGTTCTGATATCACTCTGGCAGCAGTGTGGAAGGCAGTGGAACTAAAAATAGGATTATAAGTAATGTGCTCATTGCTTTTCCCCTATTTGCACAGTAACCCAATTTTAGCCTTGACATACATCCTGTTTGTACAGGAAAATCCCTAAGCCTGAAGAAGTATCTCCTTATGCTATCTGGAGGAGAGTTTTGTTATAAAGCCAAAGGGCAATGTGGCCATCAGCCATCATATTGTGTCTTGTGCCAGTGAAGGTGTTTAATAACGAAGACATTTAACAAAAATAATTAACTTAATACATGGAACTGTAAAATTCTGGCATTGTTCAGACAATCTCAGAAACTGACATGTAAGAAACTGTGCAGAAAAACAGCAGAGGGAATACATTTTATACATCTAACACAGCAGGAAGGTCAACTAATTCTAAGAAAGTGATCAGCAGTTCTCTAGAAATACGTTATGGGAAAAAAAAAACAAACAGGTTATGGAAACCCATAATAAAACTTGGTGTTACTAGACATCTTGAAAAATGTTAACATTTACATGCTAGGGACATAGTAATATTTATTGAGAACTATTATATACCAGATGCTGTTCTTTTGTTTTTTTTAAATTTTTTTTAACGTTTATTTATTTTTGAGACAGAGACAGAGCATGAACAGGGGAGGGGCAGAGAGAGAGGGAGACAGAATCTGAAACAGGCTCCAGGCTCTGAGCTGTCAGCACCCCGATGTGGGGTTTGAACTCACGGACCGTGAGATCATGACCTGAGCCGAAGTCGGACGCCCAACCGACCAAGCCACCCAGGCGCCCCTACCAGATGCTGTTCTAAATTGATTAGCCCATGTAATCCTCACAACTTTATGGGTGTTACCAGCTCTATTTTATGTGGGGAAAAGGAGATTCAGTGAGTGTAGATAGTACACTCCTAGGTAGCAATGACATGGTGGAGGTGGATTCAGGCCAGGGAGTCTTACTCCTTATCCCTGTGCTTTCCACACTTCCACTCTGCCTCATCATACAGAGCTGTGCTCAGTTTTGGAAAGGCCCCTCTTTCCTCTTTATGGTCCTATCCTTACTCATTCTTTATCTTTTTTTCAATCAAAGAGAAAGCATCAATTTAGTATCAGTTTCATCTGTCTTTCACATAAGATCACATGGATTTTGTAAACACCTGGTTTTGATGGTGACCATTTAAAAAAATTGGTTCAGGCTGGTCCTGGCTGAGGAGATAAGAAATACTAGAAATACAGGCTGTTAGAAATCTGGTTCACAAGATGTCTGTAGAGGGCCACAGCTCTAACACAGAACCCTAATTGTTCTATCTCTGGGGTGTTGTTTTAGAGTTGATTATGTCTTAAAAATTTTGGTGGGGGGGAAGTACACAATTAAGTTATTTTTTTCCTAGTAATCTGTTCCTCGAGTTTATAATGTCAAAATCACAAATAACTCTACATTTCCTTTTGCTTTGCTTTCTTCCATCTTGAAAAACCTCTTATAGTAGATGTCAACTAGGTTTTAGGCAGTATTCTTTCTTGGTGTTGTATTTGAAAGTATTCTTGTAAAAATCCTGACGACTCTTGGTGGCTTTGACACAGTAATGTTCAGAGTTACTGTAGTAAAGGAAAAACAATTAGAATCCTAAGTGGCATGAGCCATTTTAATAGAGCCCATATAAGTTCAATAATGAGAATGTTTGAAACAGTTAAATACTAGTAACAGTAATGATTTCAAAACTATTGTCATGTGATGAAACCCTCTTGATCATAATAGCCTCCTAATTTTATGTAAACCTTCGTTGACTAAAAGGACTAAATGTAGTCTGAGGAAATCAATAGGAGGTACCAGATACACTGTATTTTTAACTTATAGAGTTCTAGGCTCTCAGGGGTAATGTAGTTTGGCTTCCTACCCCTCCTTGACTGCTGTCATTTTCCACACACACACAAATCCACCTGTAATCAGGTGACAGCTACTCCAGGCTTTATAAACTTAAATGACTGTAGAAATCAGACCATGATATAAACGAATAAAGCAGGCCGAGATCCCTCTCTCCTCTTTCTTGAAATCAGCCATACTGTCTGCTATCTTATATTTTTCTACTTTCAATACAGATGTGGGTACAGGGAAAAGGTTCTCTACTATGAGGAAAACCATAGTGCAAATAAGATGATAAAAGGCAGTTGATACTTTGCCTTCAGTTAGGGACCAACAACTTCCATGCTGGAACGTTGGGCTCCATGCTGCCTTCTCCTGGTCCTCTTCCGCTCATCCCAGTCTACCTTTTAGGTCTCTCATTCTTAATACCAAACTCTTTATCATTTTTGAGTGCTTTGAGTTGCAAGTAATAGAAAATATCATTAAACTGGCTTAAAATAACAAAGTAGTTACATGGTTTACAAAACTAAGGGTTACATTTTAGAGGTTGACAGGGCTCAGGTGAGGTTTGATCATGGCTCCATCTCCATGTCTCTATTTTGTTTGCCTCTGTCCTTCTTCATCTTGACTACATCATCTTGATAATTTCTCTTGGGTAAATGGCTGCAGCAGCTTCAAGTGTCATGTAGATACACCACACTGTCCAGGACAAGAGCAGCCCTTATTTACCGCAGCTGTCAAACAGAAGTCCTGCACATTCTGCTAATGGAACCAGTCACTGTGGCCAGTATGATCAGATTACACTTACGCCACTTTGGGTCCATCTGTGAAGCTGGGGCTAGGCCAATATCACAAAACTATGGCTCGTACTTAACTGAGAGAGAGTGTAAGGATGTGGAAGAGGTCTAGGCTTCAAGGTTTTCTCAGGTCACAGCCCCACAGAGAAGATAAACAGTCAACAGTTGGCTTTACTTGGAGATTTGATCTTGTCTGACCCCATTTGGCACTTGGACCAATGGCAGTTCAGAAGATCACGACTGGCAAACCTTGGATCTCTTTCTCACGTAGCTGGCAGGAAAGGCCCTGTAATTTACAGTTCCTTCCATGTCATATGGATCAGGGAGGAACATTTTCACAATGGAAAGAGGGCAGCTAATGTGTAAAAATAACATGTTCCTTATTTCCTTATTCCAGTTTTATTGGAATATCTTATTTCCCAGTTTTCTGCCCTTCAACGAGTCATCGACATCTCCCGGAGATGATACTACATTCCCAGGCATCGGTTTTAAGGACAGACTCATAATGTGCACTAGTGTGTTTTTAAAACACTGTGAGAACAACACATGGAATTTATGTCTAAGTGTATCTGGCAATTAATACTGTTTGGATATATTATATACTACAAGCTTGCTGCGTACAATCCATGAATCACTCTGTGGTATACATCTTCTTTAGCATATGTCCAAATTTTAGTTCTTAGCACAGTGTTTCATCACACTCTTTTTCCCTCTATGCATATAAACAAAGAGCTTATCAGAGAATCAAGAGAAAGAAAGGGGCCTTAAGAATTTCTCTTTGCCCAGAATGAAGGGTGAGTACCTTTCAGGCTCTGGTCATTGGTTCATATTAACCCATCCCTAGAGATCCCCCAGGTAATCTTGATAATTACCTATTTTTGGAAGCCTCTGAAAAAGGATGTACTATGTTCTCTTCACTGAAATATTTAGAGCCCAGTGGATACAGACATAGTGCTAGCCTCTTCAGTCTGAGCAGTTAAGGAGTCTTTTATGGAAAACGCTTGGAAAAATCCCTTTTGATGGGGGCCTGTGTTTTTTTTTAGCATCATTATGTGACCATTTCTGCTTCTAATAGAAGGGGGTGCCATTGACTGACTATAGAGCTGGTCTACCCTTCTCTGGCCACAGATTGGATCTGTGTCAAGGAGGAACACATGTGACTTTGGCAGAATTCCTACCTAAACCTTCCTCTTTGTTTAGGGATCTTGCTCATTTGCTTTTTATGCTTCTAAAAAAAAGAAGCCTGTTCCTCCCCTTAATGTCCCAGCTGATGTAATTGATAGGATGTCATAAAGGGGCCATAGTTACTTTCCCATGAAAAGTAATAAGAAAGGTTAAAGCAACTCCCATCTCCTCACATTGAACACTGCCCAGGAATGTTTGTTGTTCATGTAGGCTCTGCTGCAAGTTGTGGGCAGTTCTTCTGGCCTATGTTCCAAAAAACTAACTGATAAGTTCTAAAGTTCAGGACTGTGGGTGGTTGAAAGAATCCCACCTGCAGGGGCAGGGCAGGGGTAGGAGGAGTGAGTCTAGATTAGCGCTGCCCAACGGAGATATAATGCAAGCCACCAATGTCAGCCACAGTAATTTTACATTTTCTAATAACTACACTAAAAAAGTGAACAAACTTTACTTGTCATTGGATTTAATAGAGATTAAAGGGAAAGTGCAATCTTTTGACTGATACCTTTTTTGTGATTTCTTGCGATGTTTGCTTCACTTTGATGAGACAAAAGAAAAAAATATACAGAAAAGTTCTGGTCTGGAGAAAGGAAGCAAATCTAAGTCTGAAAGATGCTAACACAGAGCCTCGGTACCCCCTACAAGAGCAAAACTACAGAGGGGAACAGACTGTACGTTGTTTCTATAGCTCGCAGTGAAGACTGCTGTAGGGCAATTCACTAGTGTATTCCCATTATAGGGAAGAAATAAGTTACACAGATCTGAAAGTTAAGATCCACAAAATATTTATTTTATAAAACTGAGATGTAGGAGATTAAATAATGTTTGGAATATCATACATTTTTATTATTAGGGCATGGTCAGATAAAAATACTTGTTTTCAAATCTAAGTGGCACTGAAGATTATTTTTTAAGGATTTAAATCTACATACACAAGGAGAAACAGCCTCCCTGCACAGTTAAGCATAAAAAGAACAATCTCTTTGCCATGATATTATCCCTGTCATACTTTTTTGGGTGGTAAATTGAATGTCTAGATTTGTATAAATTAGTATACTCAACAAAGATTTACATGAATTCAATAGCCAACCTCAATTAAAATGAAGTATTGAGCTCAATACTGATTCAAACATCTAGAAATTGCAATAAACTTAGTTTAGGCAGTGATGGCTGTATTTCCAAGTGTCGTTGAAAGTGAACATGACAAAATGTACCTCTACTTTCGTAAAGGGAGATTTGGCAAAAAAAAAAAAATTAGGTATTTCTTAAATTGAACAAAAAATTCCAAAAATTATCTGCCTCTTCAGGGACAATATTAAAATGGATTAGGTTCAAATTTATTGCTAAAGTTACTATAGGATAAAAGGAAATTGAATGCTGAGCCTTAGCATGATTAATTTTCTCACACCTCTTTTTGTTGTTATAGGGCTGTGTAATCTGGGAGATTTAGAGAAATAAAAAAGTTAAATAAATGGCATAATATATTACATTGGATTTTCCCAGTATTTAATGATTAGAATGCTGGCTAATGTGAAGGCATTTTGCTTTAAATAAATGCTCACATGGCATTAAATAACATCATCTTCTGATAGCTGTTATTCACGTGCTCATTTAGTAAACAGGTGCAGACATTCTGAGGTACCATTCCATTTCTGCTCTTCTCTAATGCCTACATTTGCTGTGAATGAGGTATTAGAGGGTGGATGCTCCCTATTTCCCGCCCCAAACTCTGGCATAGATTGGTATGTATATAATACACAGCATTTCCATTTTATTAAGTGGAAATATTTCATTTATTCTTCTCACTCAGCTTACTTACTGAGCATCTACTATGGATCAGGAACCAGCTAGGTGCTGGAGGATACAAAAATGAATAAGATAAAGCTTACACTTGACTGGTTGAGGGCGAAACATAGACAAGTCATAATTACAATGTGAGGTGAAATGTGTAATAGCAAAGGACTTTGGAAACACTTCATACCAGTCAGCACCAACTACTGTTCTTATTAGAATACTTTAAGGTGTTAGCATCATGTTTCTTCAGTACTCTGTTTTAAAACCCCATTGTGCAGTAACTTTTATGAGTTGATAACTGAAAGAAGGAAGTGGACATGATAGGAATCCATACCTATTTGTGGAGAAGAACAATTTGGGGACATCAGGAATCATATAATGAAGCAGGATTTGAAGGGATGATGGTACAGACAAACTATGGCAGCCAAGTGGTGCCTTTTATTTATTTAAATAGCATTTATTTTTATAGCAGTTTTATGTTCACAGAAATATTGAGCATAACGTATCAAGACTTTCCATATACTCCTTCCCGTATACTGCCCCCCCCCCATGATGTATAACCTCCCCTGTTATCAACATCCCCTACCAGAGTGGTTCATTTGTTAAAATTGATGAAACTACATTGATACACCATTATCACCCAAAGTCCATATTTTACATTAGAGTTGCTCTTGGTGTTGTCCACCAAATGGCATTTTAAGGGAGCAAAAAATTAGGGAGAATAGCCAGGCAGGGTGTTGAACAGAGAAGCAAGGAGGCATCTGTTTCACATTAACTAAGACTGGTCGTGACTTAGTTATTTTGCTTTGTTTTCCTCCCACATGCTCTTCGAGCATAAAGAGAAGGTTAATAGAGTCAGGAAACAGGTCTTGTAGACAGCAATGAGTTCAGTGGCTGCACACTCATTAATATTCATGGCCAATGTGATGATGAATATGGCATATCTGGAGTCTTCTAGGTTGACTAAGAACAAGTGGAGCCAGGGCACAGCTCATTACTCTGAAATTTGATAATTAAAGGAAAAGAATTAAGTATTCATGTTGACTTTCTGGTGTAAACTATTTTTTAGTGTAATCAAATGGTATTAGTAGATGAGGGAAAGTTTTTCTGTACAGAAGCATCCCAGCTAATAAATGCAGAAGGAAAAATAGAATTGGAAAAAATTACCATTTTGCAAGCTGTAATGAAATAACTGACGCAGATAATGGTCATCAACAGATGCAGAAACCATTAGCTGAAGTGTTGATGTGGAGTATTGAATACTCTGATCAATCCTAGCATCACTAAAAGTGAAAACACCAGGCAAGAGGTGACTCCTGATATGCAGGATGAAATACATGCAGTTAGGGGGTATAGGTGTCAAAAATTCAAACCTGAGATTAATTAACATTAATTAGGTTATTGAATTAGGAATCTAACTTTTGACTCATAGGAGATACTGAGGATAGAGCCAGCTAAGCAACATCTGGTGAAGGCCATTAACCAGAACGAGGCTGTAAGATTTTTTCCATGTTAACTGACCGAGTCTCAAGTTTTAAATAGACTTTTCCCAGACGATGACCATTTGGAGTAAACAGACTTTAGGAAAGCTGACTATGCTCTCATAGGTGTGTGTATTTAAGAAATTGTTGGTGATGGAACGCCAAGGTAAACTCCAAGTTTTATAAGTGGAAATTAGTAAATTACAGATTCTGAAATTATGGGCAGATTCATCTGCTAATGGATGAAACCATGGAGATTATGCTCACAAACTGGCTTTTGGATTTCTGGTTTCAGATCAGAAATCAGTGTTGGGACAAGGAAGAACCTTTTTTTAATGTTTATTTTGGGGAGAGAGAGAGACAGAGTGTGAGCAGGGGAGGGGCAGAGAGAGAGAGGGAGACACAGAATCTGAAACAGGCTCCAGGCTCTGAGCTATCAGCACAGAGCTTGATGCAGGACTCAAACTCAGGAAAGATGAGAGCATGAATTGAGCCAAAGTCGGATGCTTAACCGACTGAGCCACCCAGGTGCCCCTGGACAAGGAAGAAACTTGATGCATGTCCTGCATGCATTGATTATTCTGTCCTTTGACCAGATTAGTCTCCTGTCAAGTTATTAACGTAGTATCTCTGGTAATATTTCAGCAAGTAAAATAAAGAGACTGAAACAAACTGCTTAAAAATGTCAAAAAAAGTTAAAACAAATATTCAAACTTAATATTTGATCTTGACACTAAAGCTCATGCCCAATGGAGTCTATCAATTAGGACATGTTTTAACTATAGTGATTGAGAAATAACAGTAGTTTAAACAAAGTAAGGTCTATTTTTCTCTCAGAAATATGAGGTCTGGAGTTAGGCAACTCAGGGCTATTATAGCAGCTCCCTGGTCATCAACATCCTGGTCTCCTTCTTTTATGTCTTATGTTGGTTTGAAGCTTTGAGAGTTCCCTGGATGAAATTCCCAAGTGGCCTTTATACATGGAGGGCAGCCCCAAGAAAAGGCTGACCATTCCAGTTTGATAGGTGTCAGTTCTAATAAGGAAGGGAACTTACATAGGAGGCTTGTCTTGGGTGGCTGCAAGATGGATAGATCTTCGTACTTGCCTGCCAGAATCTTAAAAGTTTATGTAGAGGCCTGAATAGGTTCAATATTGTACACAGTCCAAATGGTCTCAACAGCACAATACTCTTCCAAGGCTGGGTACTTGGGGCAGTTTCTAGAGTAGGAACAGTGGACAGAATGCACGTTCCAAGGACAGAGGTAGAGGTAAGGAGCCTCTGATTGCCCCAGTGTAACTCTCTGGTCAACTGGCAGTCCCATCATCTTAATGACCTCCTCCAACACCCCCTACCCTAGCTGCATCTCTGTCCATTCTGTCTGTGATCCAGGCAGCTGGAAAGAAGAAAGGAGAAAGGACAAAGCTTCTTCCTCCTAGCTGAGTGTATTCCCTTTAAGCAGGTTTTCTAGGAGTTCCACATAGTTCTACTTACATTGCACTGAACATTGGGAAACATGGCCATGTCTAGATTCAAGGAAGCCTGGAACTACAGCCTTTGAGTTGGGCACACTGCTGAACCAAACAAAACTGAAGTTCTCATGCTAATAGAGAAAAGCATATGGATTGGAGGATCTCTGTTGATGAAGAAAACAAACATTTGAGAAAAAAATTGAAGTTACTGTTTAAATAAGTTTATTTCTACAACATGATATGATGTAGAACATTATATGGGAGACTGCATTTTATAACATATTTTGTGTTGTTTTTCACAATATCTTGATTGTATGATTAAAGGAGTATGAATCTGTTGTGTGTACAAGTGCTGGCCCTTGTTAGTGTATATAAGTTTATATGTGTGTTATATCCATTTTGATTACTTAATTGACCTTTATGTTGCTATAAGCTCTTGTGTGATTTACTGATAAAGTCCTCATTAACTTCACTATTTGTCCTTTATCATCCTGTCTCCATGTATGGCCTATTAGGCCAGAACAATGACATTTGCAAGTCAAAGGTTGTTTAATAGTTGAGTAGCACTGTCAAACTTTCTTGTCTAGGAAATCATAATTGAGGTTGGCAACCTGGCAGTGGTCTGGTCTTCAGTTTGATTTATTTTGCGTCCCTTTCTGTCATAGGTCAATTCTCTGGGGAAAGTGAATGCACAGGGGACTGGGGGGCAGTCTTTGTAGACTTCTGATCTATGAAATCTCATGGGTATAGGTCTCCTTAGCCTTATTTGCATAACTCCATTGATGATTGAGATAATTTAGGATTTTAAGTTATCCAAGAGGAATTCTGTAAGAATAAATTGCTAGGGAACAGAGCTATGCCGAGTTCTCCTGCCCCAAATGCCACATATCACAGTGATGTATTTGGCAAAGTTTGATTTATTATGTTGACACCTGAATTATTCTCCTAAGCCAAGCTTTTATAAATTATTATTTATGCATTGCAGCTTTATCTGAAAGAACTGATGGATTCTGTAGACATGTGGAATGAAGCACCATCTATATACATCATGTAGTGAGTAAAACACCAGATTTAGGGTGTGAGGACCAGAGAGACTAAGTCTGCTCCCCTCTGGACCTTGTGATTCTGGCTAACTGTAACTTCTCTGAGCCTCAGATGGCTCCTTATCAGACTCTGTTTTGGTGACCAGGTATTACTCTGTGCCAACTGATGTCTTAAGCACTGAAAGATGTGTATGAGCAAGATAAAGGCAGTTATGGCCTTTATAAAAGTTGTTGCAAATCCCATTGCTGCCATAAGTCAGGCAGGGAACATAGACACCTGAAGAGGAGGGAAGTAAAACTATCAAGGAGAGATGGGGCCTATGGCTGAATTGAACCTGCAGCTCATCAAAATGTATTTAGACTCAAAAAAGTTTTGAAAAACTAGCTAGTCCTAGTGATACCACTGCTGTGTGGGCCAGTTAGCCCTACATTGACTATGGTAGAATATAGTGAAGGCAGTATACTCACAGGTAACTTCTCTGCTTTGGTGCTCTAACCTAGCCATGAAGAGCAGGGCTATCGAGGCCACTGTGTTTGCATCCTTACTTTGGCATTTGTCCATCTGTGGTCACTTGCTCAATTAAATGACTTTGGCCAAATCACTAATCTCCATGTGCCTCAGTTTTCTCCAACACAAGAAAAATAATAGATTCAATGGCCTTGCAGTTAATTGAGTTAAAGCATGTAAAATGCATGTAATACATGTAAAACAAAATAGTGCCCGCCACATAATATACACTCAATAAGTAGAGGTATTATGGGATTGCATAGAAAAAGGACTCCTTAAGAAAGCTTTAAAGGGTGAATTAGAAACAGCATGGATAAAACACTGGCAGTTAGAGAGTGCCTGCTCTTTGGCTATACCATCACCAGTTTGATGGGAATAGCCAGACATAAACATAAATGGATTATTGAGACATTTTGTCTCTTTGGCAGGGTAACACTGTGATGGTTAATTTTTTGTGTCAACTTGTCTGGGCCGTGGTGCCCAGATATGTGGTGAAACATTTTTCTAGATGTTTCTGTGAGGGTAATCTTAGATGATATTTACAGTTGCCTTCCATGACATGAATAGGCTCATCCAAGCCATTGAATGGAACAAAAGACTGACCTCAGAGCAGGAAAGCATTCTGCAGCATTTGCCTTTGGACTTCATCAGCAACTGGCTTTTCCAGTTCCATGGCAGACTGCGTTTGGATTACAACTGCAACTCCCTCTGGAGTCTCCAGCCTGCCTGCCTCCCCCATCAGATTTTGGACTTATCAGACCTCCACAATCACATGACCCAATTCCTTAAAATAAATCTCTCTCTATATACACATCTATTGGTTCTGTTTCTCTGGAGAACCCTAACATAAAAATACTTTGGTTGGCAAGATAATGTTCCCCCCCAAATTACCACACCCCAATCTCCAGAGCATGTTACTTTACATGGCAAAGGAGAATTAAAGTTGCAGATAGAATTCAAGTTGCTAATTTGCTAACCTTAAGATAGAAAGTTGTGATACCGTGTTTCTGGAACACAGTACGTAAAACTCAGAATTTCCTAAGTGATAAGGATGATAAAGTGCCTTGATATTCATCAGAAACCCCTTTCAGCCACACCTAGGTATATGTTAGTGAGTGACTTTTGGATTGCACCTAAGGATGGGAGCTGGTTGCCAGGGGAAACAACAATAATTATAGTTGGAACTTTTAGTCCTACCCCTTGACTCCCAGGGAGGGGAGAGGGTCTGAAGGTTGAATCACTAGCCCATGGCTAATGATTTAATCAATTGTGCATAAGTAATGAAGCCTCCATAAAAACCCTAAAGGACAGAATTTAGGGAGCTTCCAGGTTGGTGAACATGTAGATTTACTGGAAGAGTAGTGCACTGGGAGAGACCATGGATGCTCCACACCTCTGCCCACATACCTCACCCTATGCATCTCTGCTATCTGATGGTTTCCGAGTTATAGTTTTTCAGAATAAATGGGTGATCTAGGAAGTAAAATATTTCTCTGAATTTTGTGAACCACTCTAGCAAATTAATGGAACCTGAGGAATGGGTCATTGGAACCCCTGATTTATAGCCAGTTTGTCAGAAGCACAGGTGACAAACTGAACTTGTGATTGGCATCTGAAGTGGGGGAAGAGGCAGTCTTGTATGACTGAGCCCTTAGCCTGTGGAATCTGATGTTATCTCCAGGTAGATAGTGTTAGAATTGAGTTGAATTGTAGGACACACACTGGTGTCAAATAATTGCGTGGTGGTGCAGAAACACACACACACATACATTGGAATTGGTGTTGTATTTGGAAGAGCTTAATTTGGATTATCAAGGTGAGTCCAATAAAATCACAAGGGCACTTAAAGGTAGAAGAGAGAGGGGTGCCTGGGTGACTCAGTTGGTCAGGTGTCCAACTCTTGATGTCAGCTCAGGTCTTGAACTCAGAGTCATGAGTTCAAGTCCCACATTGGGCTCCACACTAAGCATGAAGCTTACCTAAAAAATAAAAGTAGAAGAGAGAAAGAGGAATGTTGAGAATCAGAGTCAGATATGATTAGAGATACAAACCAGGCAGTGACTTTAGTCATAAGGAATGGGGGCAAACATGTTTGGCCCTCACATCCTTCCCTCCCCTCTTTATCCCCATGCTTCTCCTCTCATTGGGGGATACCTATTCTAGACTATCCAACTTTAAAGACTTACTAACCAAATAATTTTGTGTGAAGTGAACCTTTGTAGATTGATTGTCATTTTCTATCTTATGGTTTAAAATATTTTGAAGAGTATAGTTCCAATATATTTAGGAAATTAGATAAAAAAATTGTTAAGAGTAGACTCTAATCAGGCAAGAGTGGCTTGGGGGTGGTAAATGGAAGGATATTGTTATACTGGCATTGGGGGTTCCGAGCTGGTTGCCAGAGTGCACTGAGGACAGATTTGGGGCAGAGACAAGTGGAAAGGGGTTGGTGCTCCTGGAGTGATAAGAAAATGTTAGGGGCATAGCAATAGTTTGTATGAATACCATCAGAGTATAGTTTGCACCTGATAAGCCAAGAGTGAGAATGGGTCTTAGGGCAGCCAACGGTGGAGGGAGATATTATATATCACTTGGGATGCCTTCTGCTACAAAAAAACAACAACAAACAAACAAACAAAAAACAACAACCAGGAAACCCCCAAGTGTGGCTTAAAGAAAGAGTTTTTAAGTAGCTCACATAACCAGAAGCCTGGAGGCAGCAAGCTTAGAGGAAGGTTTCATCTATTCAGTGGAATCAATGTGACTTGGGCTGCTTCTGTTTTTACCCTCTGCCAGCTTCAGCTGGACCCATTGTTCACCCTCAGGCATGTTGTATCATGGTTTCAGGGTGGTCTCAAGCATCAGGAAAATGGCAGTTTTGTTCATTTTTTCTTTGTTTCTAGTACCTAGTACAGTATGTGTATATGGTTTTAGCACAAAGTAGCTGCTCAATAAATACTTTTTGAATAAGTGATTATTAATTTGGTTCTAAAGAGAAGGCTGAAGGGTGTCATTATTTGCTGGTTTTGTAATTAACATTGTAATAGAACTTTACAACTAGCCGTAACCACACAGTAACCACATCTGACCACTACTGAGGATATTAAGGGAGAGATAAGTAAAGGGATTACCTAGAATAATGTAGCTGGTTAGCATTAGAGGATTCAGCCCAGGTGGGGCAGGACACAGAATCTAAACTTTTCTTTTCCTCTATCTAAAAGTCCTGCCCAGAGTGTGAACGGACTTTCTCTGTGGAGGTGGGGTGGTCTGGCTTTTCTCTAGTCTCCTTCCAATCTTTTGTTATGGCAGGACTCTGAGCCTCATTTCCTTTAAGGCACAGCCTTTAAGTTTCAAAACACTGGATCTTTCAAATCACAAGTCTTGGCTTGCAAGATCATTGGCTCTCAGTTCCAAGGGAGAAAGAAAGGCAACAATGAAATGTGGGAGGTGGGGAAGCACCATGAGATCTGCAAGGTTTAGCCAGTTAACTTGGATTTTCTAGACTTTATCCCATAATAAACTACATGCATATTAGATGAGTGAATCAACAAATCACTTAATCAAAATCCAGAAGAAGAGTTGAACATCTGGCTGACAGCTGTCTTGTTTTACTCCAAAAGTGCTGTGTAGTCCAGTGAGATAGTGTTGCTGATGCTGATTAATCCCTGCATTACATAGCCTTGAATTCTGTGTGGAAGTGCAATTACCAGAAGAGAGAAGGGGAACAAACTGTTTCCAGGGCAAATATTTGGCTAATACAACCCCTAGGAAATCTGCAGTCACTCCTTCACAGCCTGACGAGTGTTCTGGAGTCGTCCTGAAGACAGAACAAAAGCCAAGCTACTGTGAATTTTCTTAGAAGCGTGTGTTGCAGCTGCTAACCAAGCCTTGAGAAAGGAGTCATTTGAGGCTGTCCTATCCTATTTGCTTGTCTTTAACAAAGTTCTGACTTGCTTTCTGTTGAGTATCTGTTTCAATTTCTCCCACATAACTTTCAGAAGCATTCAGAAGTGAAATGGGAAAGTAGTCTGATTGGATGAGTCTGTAGATGATAAAAAACTCGGAAGGAATTACAAATTGTTTAGGAAACGTTCTTAAAATGCTGTTTGATCTTGATAAATGCAAGGCATGGCTTGAAATCTTTAAAATAATTAATAAAGCAGCCTACCTAGGGAAAAATGAAAGTATAGTATTCAATGGGGCAAAATCTGGTTTCCATAATACCACTAAGTAGGCTTTTGAGGACTCATTTGTTAATGAAATGATTATGAATCATGTGTGTTAAAATGATGATAGGTATATTGTTTTATATCAATAGAAATATCACAGATGAAATTACTTTAGCAAGAACATTTCACCATACATGAGATGATTAAGTAGCTGTCATAACTGAAGCAATAATAATAGATTTGGAAAATAGTCCCCAAACAGCTCGTATTGGTGGACTGAATATTCTCTGATGCCCAGAAAGAGAGGTAGGAGGAAATATCAGAATTGAAGATGACACAGAACCTCTCTGCTGTCGGTAGAAAATGCGTTGAACTGCCTTATTTCCTCTTGGTCTTTGCCACAGTCTCCTTTCTTCTGCCTCAACATTATATTGGGGATAGCTGTGTAATCAATATAAGTATTTTCTGATATCAAAATCATTATAGACTGATCGACCCCAACCCCTATATGCCCACGCTGGCCATTGGATCTCAGGTACACAGACCTAGATTAATCATGAATATGATTCATGACATACTCCCAACCTAGATCTATTCATGGCTTTTTTGTATTTAATTATCTTTATTTTTTATAATGTAGTAAAAATCTATAAACCCACCACTTGATATACAAGCTGGGAAGCTATGATAATCTTCATCTTAACCCCAGGTTTCACTTCATCATCCCATCAGTCTTCCTCCTTGACCCCAGATGACCATTATCCAAAATACCATATTCATCACCCACTCCCCATTTTACATGGTTTTATTTCATCTATTTAGAATCCTAAAAAACACATGTTTAACTTTATAAGAGTATCATAATATATATGTAACTGTTTAGGATTTACTTTCTTTTTCACTTACTTTGCCAAGATGATCCATATTGTTGTGTGTTATTTTAGTTCATTCATTTTTACTGCTGTATGGAATTCCATTGTGTGACTATACCATACTATATTCATCTTTTCTCCCATTGATGGATATTTCCCGGGTTATTTCCAGGTTATTGCTAGTGTGAACAATACTACTATGAGCACTCTAATAGGTTTATTCTACTAGAAGGAAGAGTTTCTCCTGGATTATTTTCATCATCATTCAAACATACTCTAGTGCCTCTTATGCTAAATTCACCCGTTTTTACCTTTACCCTACATTCTCTTGCAACTGCTGGCAGACCTCTATGTTGTCCTTTCCAGCCAAGACTCTTCTAAGAGTTGAATACACACTATCTCTACTTCTTCAATGTGTACTCTTCAACTCAATCTCTTCTTGGCTCCTGTACCCAAACTACTTTTGCTGAGGTCATCAATTATTTTTATGTTGTCAAATCCAATGGACCTTTCTCTGCAGTCTTATTTGAGTTGTGGTTAACTGTATTTGATTCAGTTGAACATTCCCTCGTTAAGATTCTTTCTTCTTTTGGCTTCCATGTCACCAAATTCTCTTGGATTTCTTCTTTCTGTATTTTGGTTATCCTTCCTCCACTTAGTACTTAAAAATATATATTAGAATTCTTCAAGGTCAGTTTGTTGTTTCTTTCTCTTCTCACTGTATTCTCTCCCATAGGTGGCCCGCCCTATGTGTACTGCTGCAGCAAAATTCTTTTTTTCAAACAATTTTTATAAATTGGAGTATAGTTGACATATAATGTTACATTAGTTTCAAGTGTACACCATATCGATTTGACAAGTTTATATGTTATGCTGTGCCCACCACAAGTGTGCTACCATCTGTCACCATACAACCTATTAAAGTATCATTGACTATGCTAGACCTTTTATTCCTGTGACTTAGTCATTCCATATGGAAGGAAGCCTGTACCTCCCACTCTCCTTCACCCACTTTGCCCATCTCTCAACCCCTCCCCTCTAGCATCCTCAGCAAAATTCTTAATACATCTCCATTTTCTCTCAAAAGTGTCCTAGTTTGGATAATAAGTTATACATTCTTCCTACCTAGATACCAATGACTCCTGGTTCATCCATGACTTCTTATTTATCAAACCTTCTACTAAACATCTTTCTTTGGATACTGTGTAGGCACTTCAAACTTAACATGCCTAAAACTGTTTGCTTTTGTTTTGTTTTTTTTCTTACAAAACCCATACCCATTTCTCCCTATTTTCCATCTCAGAAAATGGCACCTCCACCCACTTAATTACTTAAGCTCTAAACCCAGAGACTTTATTGTTTTTGTTTTGTTTGTATTTTATAATTCCCTATCCTCAGATCAGCTATCTCTAAGACCTATCAATTTTAACTCCATTACAGTAGTCAAAGCTGCTGTCCTGTGTTGCCTGGGGGCTGCAAAGGGCTCTTAACAGAAATCTTGTCCAGCACTCTAACTCTCATCCATTCTCCTACACTGATATTTTAAAACATAAATCAGATCAGGTCACTGCCCACATCAAATCTTTCAGTGACTTGTCACTGCACTCAGAAGAAACGCACACTGCTTTGTCTGGCTTCCAAAGCTTGGCATGCCCTGTTTTATGACGTCAGATCTAGTCTCATCCTGGGTTGTTCTCTTCCTCATCCACTCTGGCTGCACCATCTCTTAGCTCTTCAGTACAGGGAGCTCTTCCCTCTCCCAAAGCTTTAGCACGTGGAAAGCCCTCCCACTCACCCCCACTCCTAGCTAACCTATTCATTCCTTAGGTCTCAGCTTAAGTATCACTTAAGTACCACTGGAATGTGGTATTTGTGTATGTGTGTGTGTGTGTGTGTGTGTGTATAATTTTGAAAATGCCTTTTCTCAATTCTGAAGTAATATTTTTTTAAGTTAGAAAATATAGGTAAGCAAATTAAAAAAAGTCGTCACAATCCCATCACTCAAAAATAAATATAGTTAACATTTTGATATGTATTTTTCCAGACCTTTTCTCTGTCTACATAGCATCGATATCAGTGGTTTACATGGCCCCAAGTCCTCTATAATTGGGGGGAATCATTCTAGCCCTTAAATTTAACATATAATTAATACCAGGACTATTCCTTTATACTGGAAAACTTATTATCTTTGTCAGTTTCTCTAGGGATTCTTAGGTTGGACAAATGACTCTCCTGGTCACATCTTGCTTCAATTTCCTGCTTCCAATGCTATTTCCATCTCCCTTGTGTCTAGTCTTTTGTGTAGACTTGAACATAGGACACAGCCCCTTATCCTTGATTCTGTGCTTCTCCTTTTGCGGGGGGGGGGGTGGCTGGGGGCTGGAAAATGCTACCGAAAAATACGTGCTTAACATATATCCTTTCTCAAAAAACATTTAGTTACTCCATCCTGAAGATGTCTCACTATCTGAGAGTGTAAGCCACTGCTGCTTTGCTGGGCTGGTGCATCTTTCTCTTTTAACTAATGCTTCTCCTCAATTCTCCTACTGTGGCCAATCCTGTGAGTTTCCTTAGAAGGAGCAAGTCAACATTCTGTTTTGATGGTTCTTTCCAGATCCTTTCCTGGAGGGTCTCAGTTTCCACACTCAAGCCTACTCAGATGTCTTCCCTAAACAACAGGTATTTTAGGCTGGAGAGGAATCATGCCACGCATCCAGTGGGCAGAAACATTTCTGACCAGTTATTATTTTAAATAGCAGGGTTTTAAAAAAAAATCTTGGCACATAGAGATGCTGCCCCCCTCCCCCAAATGTACCATACAGTATATACTGGTTAGAAATCTACTTTCTTCACTTAACAGTGAATGGTTAATACCTTCTGTGTCAAAAAAAGTACATGGTGTAGATAGTAAAGCAGAGCATTTAATAAACTAGTGGGCAGGATGCCCTGAAAGGTTGTTAGAAATGCAGATTCTCAGGTGCCACATGGAGCTGAATGCATTCATATCTGTATTTTGATCCCTAGGACATTCATGTGCACCCAAGGGTTTGACACACACTGGAGTACAACATTTATATGGCTTTCATAAGAGCAAAATAGCAATTCTTATTTTTTCTGGAAATACCTATAAAAGATAATTATGGACATTTATATGGCTATTTAATTTGTACTTTGACACAGCTAGCTTTACTTATTAAATGTGACATAGATGCCAAGATGTAAAATGCTTTTCTAAAATATGATGTCTTCAGCAGCTGTCCTTTCCCTCTGCTAATGCAGGCTGTAGAGTCTGTGATTTTCACATTACAATGTTATAAAAAACTTAAATAGCAATTTAGTGCCTTTAAAATTAATATAAAATTATCTCTTTTATGTTGTATTCCAAATTAGATAATTTTTATTATTTATTTATCTTTTAGACAATTTTTAAAGCCATTTTCAAGTGTGTGTGTGTGTGTGTGTATATATATATGTGTATATATATATATATGTGTATATATATATATATATTTAAGACTAAAATGCCTTTTGCTTTTGACTCATTGAGAACACAGTTTATTAAGTAGGAGCTCTTTGAAGACGGACTACGAGTATGGAGTATACTATCTGGGTCAAGTCAGTGGAGTTGAAAGCTGTGATAATGGTTTAATTTGGAAACTCAAGTAAATACAAGAAATGTAAAATTCCACTCCCGGTTCTCATGTTACAGAGTTATAATGAAGTGGAATGCTTTCCCCTCAAAAAACAAACATGTTACCCTTACAACATTACTTTTCATTTGTCTCATTTTAGGGTTCTTATAAACTGTTAATTTAACTAGCATGCTATTTGCTATGTAGGAGTAGCTGTGTGAAAATCTATTTTTGAAACCCCTCCACTGAAAAGTCATGTAGTACATTTTTTCTGTTCAGATTTGAAAAGCTTCAGTTTCCCAGCTGGCAAAAGCATTAAGTGTGTGTATGCTTCCAATTAGAAGCAAGATTTTCCCGATGTATCGTCCAAGGTTACGCAGTGGTCCACAGAGGATTTGTGGGGCCCTTTCCCTCTTTGTCTTCTAGCTCTCTGCTGCTGTTATGTGGACAGTTTGCAGAACTTTGGCTGCTGAGCAAGATGTAAAATTTTCTGAATATTGATTCACTAGGAAGTAGCAATTCAATCCGAACAAATAGAATGCCACATTTACAGTTTGTTTCCTTGGAATAACTTTCAGGAAGTCAGAGAGTTAAAAACCAGAAAGGCATTGTTTCACAAATGGAAGCTATTTGTTCATGTGCCAGTGGGAATTGTTTTCTAATGTTCCTTTTAGAACAGACAGAATTAAATAATACATTCTGAAATTTTTCACCAAGTAATACAGTTCCACGTTTGACAAGTTTTAAAGGGAGGAGAGAAAAGCCAAAGTAAAGACTAAAAGTATTCCTTAAGTCAAACCTTCATGTAGAACAAAGACATTACTCCTAAACAGGTCATGAGAATAGAGAAAGGATATTTGAATATTGCACTCGGGTATCAAAAATTAGTCATTTCACACTTTGGCCTCAATCTGCGAAACATGCTCTTGAAAAAAAGCCTTCTATATGTTTTCGTTATGATATGTCACGTGTCACTTTGAAATACAGACCTGAATCTTGGTATGGAAGCTGCTTTCGCATCTTTCCAAGACATTCCTGCTACAGAAATTAAAAAAAAAATTAACCTGAAATTAAAAAAAAAGTATATCTGGAAAGAGATTAGCATATTTCCAGATGCTCTGTATAGAAAATGGCACTTTTGCACAAATACTTTAAATGATTGTGATCTTTTTCTCCTGTATGTGTATGTTACGCAGGTTGAATAAGAAGTCGATCCACTTATACTATAAAACATTTATTGGATAAAATTCATACAGACCAGTTAATATAAGTATTTACTGAAATAAAGAGAACCCAGTCTTCATGATTATTCTAAAGGCTGCCATATAAAAGCTTAGAATTGATAGGATGTGTATTTTAATCCAGTTTCTTTGTGTTTTTAAGGTATCATTTACATCAAAAACTGCCAGAGCTCATGATACCGGTAGACTTAGATACATATTTTCCCACTTTTCAGAGTGTGGTGCTATGGTCCCTCTCTGCAAAGTGCATGCACACACCGACATCCACACCTATACCCACAACATGAAGGAGCATTAGCCTAAAGAAAGTTAAATTGACTCAAAGTGGAACCACTTAGAATAGGAATGCAAGAATTCTTGCTCAACCTACCTGTGGCTGTAGAACATACTTGTTTCATACTATTGTTATAAAATCAGTTATTAAAATGATGTCACAGTGGGAAGGATGGCTTGCCCTCTCTAGTCCAACCTGCCATTTTCTTTCACCTTGACTGCTGCTTCAGTCTTCTGGTTATTTTTCCACTCAAGTCCATTCTTCACAAAATAGCAGAAGTGATATGTATTTTTTTTAAGGTTTCTAGCCTGTTTTTATATTGTAAAATATATACAATCTAAAACTTACCATTTTAACCATTTTCTTTCTTTTTTTTATTGTCAAGTTTGCTAACATACAGTGTAGTCTTGGCTTCAGGAGTAGAATCCTGTGATTCATCACTTACATATAACACCCAGTGCTCATCCCAATAAATGCCCTCTTCAATACCCATCACCCATATTTCCCACCCCCCAGCCCTCTCACCCCCCCATCAACCCTCGGTTTGTTCTCTATATTTAAGAGCCAAGTGTATTAATTCAGTGGCATTAAGTACATTTACATTGTTGTGGGATCATCACTACCATCCATCTCCAGAATTTTTTGTCATTATAAACTGAAACTCTGTACCTATTAAACACTAACTCCCAATTTCTTCTGCCTTCCAGCCCTTGGTAATAATCACTATTCTACTTATTGACTTTATGAATTTGACTACTCTATGTCCCTCATATAAGCAGAATCATACAACATCTGTCCTTTTGTGTCTGGCTTATTTCATTTAGCATAATGTCTCCAAGTTTCATACACATTGTAGCATGTGTGATTACCTTCCTTTTTAAGGCTGAATAATATTCCACTATATGCACATACCACATTTTGTTTATCCATTCATCTATTGGTGGATACTTGGGTTGTTTCCACTTCTTGGCTATTGTGAATAATGCTGCTGTGAACACTGGTGTACAAATAGTATTTGAGTCCCTGTTTTCAAATCTTTTAAGTATATATCCAGAAGTAGAATTGCTGGGTCATATGATAATTCTATTTTTAATTTTTGAGGAAGGACCATACTGTTTTCCACAGCAGCTGCACTAGCACTGTACAAGTGTTCCAGTTTCTCCACATCCTTGCCAACACCTGTTATTTTGTTATTTTTTTAAAAAAATAATAATCATTCTAATAGATGTGCAAGTGATACTTTTAAAACAAAAATTCAATGACATCACTTCCTGCTTAAAACTCCATGACTTTTCATGACTCGTTATCATAGCCATCAGACCTGTACAGGTCTGGCCCCTGCTTATTTTTCTATTTCTATCCTGTGCCTCCCTCTTGCCTTCCTAGGAGACCACAAAGTCTTCCTTCTGTGAGGACTTTCATATTTGTTCTTCCTTCTGCCATGATTTCCCTACTCCCTCACTATGCATGGATGGCTGCTTGTCATTCTTTGGGTCTCTACCTCTGCAAGGGTCCCTAAGCACCCTTTGTAAGGGTACCCCCAGAAGCTTGTTCTTTTCCTTTGTGGCACATATCACCACTGTAATGATTTCATCCCTTTGCTTGTTTCCTGCATGCTTTCAACAGTAAAATGTAAACTCCGTAAGGGTATAAACAGTGGCTAGCTTTACTGTTGCTTCATTAGAGCCTGGGGTAGGCTCCTAAGAAATCCTCAACAGGGAGTTGATAATTAAATCACAACAAGGTCTGGAAATTCCTCATAAATTTGTAACTTTTCCCCTGTATTAATGAAACGTGTTCAGTTTCTCTGATTTGTCAAAATAAAATCCTTCAGACAAATTTATTGTCTAATATAACATTTTTATTGTACATGTGTTTAATATTAACTTAATTACATAGTTTAACATTTATATTAAGTAGACTCAAACCTGCTAAACAGATTATAGCTAGATTGACTGCTTTCTAACAACCAGCAATTAAAATCACTTCTATTAAAAAAAATCCAGTTGAGGGGTGCCTGGGTGGTTCAGTTGGTTAAGTCTTTGACTTCGGCTCAGGTCATGATTTTGTGGCTTATGAATTTGAGTCCTGCGTCGGGCTCTGGGCTGACAGCTCAGAGCCTGGAGCCTGCTTTGGATTCTGTGTCTCCCTCTCTCATTGTCCCCCACCCCCTCCACTTGTACTCTGTGTGTGTGTGTGTGTGTGTGTGTGTGTCTCTCAAAAATAAATAAACATTTAAAAAAATTTTTTTAACATAAAAAAAGTCCAGTTGATGCATTGAAAAGGTAACAAAGCTCAAATGCCATTTAATTTAAGCAGTTTTGCCTCATGACCAAGAACAAAAAACAAATTAGCTATAACTTTCATCTGAAATCATGCATGTTTTGCTCCACTGTTCTCCCAAATAATTTGTCAAAACAGCTTTTAGAAGTAATTTGAAGGGTACATGGGAAGGAAATTGAGAGGGTTTAATCTCTACTCATTTTAATTTCATATAGCTTATTTTTAGCAGGAGAATAAAAGCACCAATATCAATTATGGGGTTTGTAAATTAAAAGTGTAAATGAATTATATGGTATTTTTTGAACAAAAAATGTTTTTTACATGGACAATTTGAGGACTCTCTCTTTGTGTATTTACAGGCTGGTGTGTCTGGATGTGGGTCTTTATTCATTCTGCTTTGCATTTAATAGGTCCTTTGATCTGAAAACTTCTCCCTTCTCACCTTCACTGAATCTCTTCTCATCATTTATGACTTCCTTTGACACTCTAACATCTGTTGTTTTACCTTTTTTCTCACAATTTCTTATCTCGTGTTTTTTTCCTCCTGGGAAACATTCTGGGAGACGTTGTTATTTCTAAATCAGTGGTTCTCAAACTCTTGTGTGCATCAGAATCACCTGGGAGTCTTACTAAAAAATAAATCAATAGATTCCATCCTTAGAGTTCAGATTCAGTAGTTTTCAGGTGGGGCCAAGAAATGGCATTTCTAACACATTCCTAGGTGACTCTGATGCTGCTGGTATGGGGACCATAATGTGAGAGATACTCCTCTACATCCTTGCTACTCCATACGAGGATAAGCATGGCACTTCTAACAACCTTCCAGGTGGTAAAGCTATTGGTCTTTGGCCCACACTTTGAAAAGCAAGGATCTTTTACAATGCTTCTCAAATTCTGAATCCTGGGCCAACAGCATCAGAACGCCCTGGGAATTTGTTAGAACTGCAATTTCTCATTCCCTATCTGGGGGCTACTAGATCAGAATCTGCATTTCAACAAAATCTCCAGATGACCAGTAAGCACAATAAGGTTGAGAAGCCCTATTCTATCTAGATCACCTAGTTAGTCTTTATGGTGACAATTTCATTATACAGCCCACCCATTAAGTTGATTTCAGATGAAGTTTTAATTTATACACTCTTTTTAAGTATTTGATGATTCACTTATATCATAGTCTAATCTTGTTTACAGATGCCATCTTATTTCAAAATATCCTGAGGCTACTAATGTTCCTTCCAGGTTTTATTATTCAGTTTGTTAGTCTTGCTCCTTTTATTTGTCAGCTGTCCTGTGGCAACAAGTGAATCTACAAATCTTAATGGCGTATAAGAAAAAAAAGTTTATTTCTTGTTTATATCTTATGCTGGCTGAAAGTCAATGCCGGTTCAGCTCCTGCTTCCACATGTCTTTATCCCGGGAGATAGAGGAGACTTAATATGCACCAAGCCTTTCTTGAGAGAGAAGGAAAAGAGCAAGAGGGCTTCTAGAAACCTGCAAGGGCTCTTAAAAGTTTTGTTTGGATGTGGAGCTCATTACATCTGCTTTCATGTTATTGCCAAAGTAAGTCATAAGGATAAATGCATTGTCAATAGAATGGAAAGTATGTTTGTCCCAAAGGAAGCGTGTTATAGACTGAATGCTGTGTCCCTCTATCAAATTCTTATGTTGAAATCTAATATCCATTGCAATGATATTATGAGGTGAGGCCTTTGGGAAGTAATAGGTCATGAGGATGGAGCCCTGGTGAATGGGATTGTAAGGCAATAAAGGGACCAGATTTCTCTCTCTGCCATGTGTGAGAACACAAGAAGGAGAGGGTGGTCTGTAGACTAGAAGAGGACCCTTCCCAGAACCTGACCATGCTGGTACCTCGGTCTCAGACTTCCAACTTCCAGCACAGTGAGAAATAACTTTCTGTTGTTGAAAAGCCACCTAGTGTGTGGTATTTTGTTGTAGCTGCCTGAACTAGGACAAGGCACTCCAACTCACAGATCAAATGAATAGAGTTATATAATCCTGTTACAAGAAGGGGTAGTAAATAATGTCAAACAATAATACGATTTACCACTGTCCTTCTCTTTTATGATATTGTTTTTTTCCAAAGATCTGGTATAATATATAACAAATGTATATCTCATGATATATAATGAAATAAATATACATATATATTTCATTCATAATATGGCATGAAGTATATTAGATATAGACACACACTATTTAAATCAATCAATCTGTGTATATATGCATGTATGTATGTATAAACCTATGTTGGTTTGTACAGGCAATAGACAGGGTTTCCTCTGGGGTTGTGTAGGTCTGTTTTCTCTCTAGACTTCTCCCTTGAATGTGAGGGATGGTGCTTGTCTCTGTGAAAGTGTGTGGCATGTTCTGATCGGCAGGCTTCTCTATACGCTGCCTGGCTATGAAGCAGGCAGGTATCACTAACAACTCCTGGAATGACTTCTGCTTATTATTCCAGAGGGCATTTCTCACCGAGTTATGAGGAGGTATATGGGAGGTAAAATAGGAAGAGAATAGGGCATCTTCAGAACAAAAAATACTTTGGTTTACAGACTTACAAAATGTAGCCTTGCCATGATCAAACTATCATGGAAGCACTGGTGTCCTAGTAGAGAGTCTTTCAGCCCAGACTTTGAGTTTGGATTTTTCCAAGCATAGTAGGAAGGCATAGGAGAATTCTAAGCAAGCAGTAGTGATGTATAGATCTTTAATTTTGGAAATATCAGATACTTGATATAATGTTTGTCATATTTATAATGTATGAAGAAGAATATTCCAAATTAAAAACCCATGGTCCCTTTCAACTCAACCTAAGCAAGATGTTATCAATCAGGTCTAATCAGTAGACTAAAACCATACTAGTTACTTGAGAAAAGTGAATTTAATGTAAAGAATTATCACCGGCTTAGGAAATTGTTAACTAGATAAGCAAAGAAGCAAAAGAAAGACAAGACTAAGGTGTCATAGAGGCAGCAATTACAGGAAGCAACTCTCTCCCTGTAGCTGGGAGAACTAAGGGAACAAGTTGGAGTTATTAAAACCTAGAAGCTTTGAGGAGGGGCTGAACAGAGCTGAAATGCAGACATCTGAGGAAGAGCCCTGCTTTCTGGTAGTGTTATCAGTGCCTTAAGATTCCCCAGGAATCTCTCCTCTATGTATTTCCTGCTATATCCTGCAGGGTTGACTCCTGTCTGAATTTATTACCATGCATTTCTTTATAGAGTTTTACTGCATTGTGTGTGTAACATTATATTGTTTACTTCTCCCTGATTTTAACTAACAGTTAAAAGAATAGTATTTTCTTAAAGTTGCATAGTTTTAGCTTTTCTTTTAGGTGAATGATGCATTTTGAGTTAATTGCTTTAACTCTTGTGTGAGGGGAGGATGGAGGTTCATTTTTTTTCCCCATCCAGAGACCCAGCAAGGGCAGAGTCAGCACGAACATGCAAGACTGGATAGCTGTTGGTGATCACAGAAGAGGGGTACCCCTTGCTGGATGGCATTAGGGGGGACAATGAAGGTGTGGCTGGCCCCACATGGCTCCTGATGCTGATGGACAGCGTGCGTCCAGGCATGAGCTTAAGTTTTCTTTTACAACTGTCAGCTTGGCTAGGCCCCAGTACCCAAATGTTTGTTCAAACATAATTCTAGATGTTTCTGTAAAGATACTCTTTAGATGGGATTAACGTTTACATTAGTAAACTTTGACTAAAGCCTACTTTGAGTAAAATCGCTTCACTCAAATTTTACTTTTTATAAAAGTTTATTTATTTATTTTTTGAGAGAGAGAGACAGAGTGAGTGGGGGAAGGATAGAGAAGGTGGTAGGGAGAGAGAATTGCAAGCAGGCTCTGTGCTGACGTGGGGCTTGAACTCACGAGCCATGAGATCATGACGTGAGCTGAAACTAAAGTCAGATGCTTAACCAACTGAGCCACCCAGACACTCCTCAGATTTTACTTTGAATAAAGCACTTCCATAAGGTGGAATCAGTTGAAGACTGTAGGACAAAAAACAGATCTTCCATAAGTATGAGGGAATCTTGCCAGTACACTGCCTTTGGACTTGAGCTCCAGTATCAACTCTTCCCTTGGTCTCTAGCTTGTCAGCCTACCCTGCAGATTTTGGACTCGCCAGCTCCCACAATCACATGAACTAATTTCTTAAAATCTATCAATCTATCTATCTATCTATCCATCCATCCATCCATCCATCCATCCATCCTACTGCTTCTATACAAATGTGTGTGTGTGTGTGTGTGTGTGTGTGTGTGCGTGCGTGAGATATACAGAATCTATAGATTCTGTTTCTCTAGAAAGCCCTGATTAATGATGCATGCACTTTTTATCAGAGTTTTAGAAATAGGAAAACTTAATCTGCAAGGCTATCTCGGAATCTCTCCATCTCCACTTGAACTCATGGATTGAGGTTTTGTGTTTACTTCTACAGTAGATAGTTGTATCTAACTGTATCACAGAGGTGATAGTGGGACACTATTTTCAGACACTTGGTCCCGGGCTCTGTAACCAAGAAATAGGGCAGGATGGATGGCAAGGAGTTAATTGGCAGTCTTTGCCATAGATGGAAAATGACCAGCTTGGCAGGCCTTCTATGTATTCAATTCTTTCCCCAAAATAGGGCCAAGCGATAGATGCACTTCTATTTGTGAGACAAAAATCTTTTCAAGATTTAGTGTGTGTCTTAATCCATTGAGGCTGCTATAACAGAACACTAGACTAGGTAGCTTATAAGCAACAGAACATTATTTCTCACAGTTCTGGAGGCTGGAAGTCAAAGATCAAGGTATTAGAATGAGAGGGAAGTTCTGGTGCGAGCCCACTTCCTGACTTACAGAGAGGCATCTTTTTTCACTGTGACCTCATATGGCGAAAGGAGCAAGGGATCTCTCTGCAGTGCCTTTTATAAAGGCACTAATCTCATTCATGAGGGCTCCACTCTCATGATCCAAGTACTTCCCAAAGGCCCCACCTCCAAATCCCATAACATTGGGGATTATGTTTCAAAATACAAATTTTAGGGGACATAAGCATTCAGTCTCTAGTGGTGTGGTTCTGGCCAGGTTTTGGAGAGTACACATAGAAACTAGCTGGAGCAGTTTTGGCTACTTGGAGAAGTTATCTCTGCTTTCTCTCCCAACCTTCCCATTCTCTTTTACCTTTCTCTCTTTGGACACACACTGTGCTAGCATAGGCTTCAGTGGGCAATGGCTTTATTTCCCTGCTTGGGGTGGGAGGGCAGGTGCTAGGACACAGGAGACCCCCTGCAGGGAGGCCTACTGTCATGCTGAGCTCTGCTGCCCTGGGCTCCACAAGAATGAAATAAATGTCTTATCATATTCCAGGAACATTCTTCATTTGTCTCCTTAGATGCCAAGCACCGACATTTTATTCCATGAGGCTTCACCAAGTCCTGAGACTTAGTGAAAGATTGATGGGATATGTACTGTCCGTGCTCTAAGGCCTTACCAAGGAGGTTCTTAGATAAAATGCATAGCACTTACTACATATCATGGAGGACTAAGGCTGACCCAATTTTCTGGTCTGTATTCTGGACAATAGTGGATGAAACCAAAGAACAGACTGTCATCTTTGTGGCTTAGCATTACTAGCACTTGATGATGACTTAAAGTCTTAAGCCATGACTTTTCAAGTGCTCTCCAGAGTTGGAAAGCAAAAGCAATAAACTCGAGGACATTTTGCATAGATGAGAAGAAAGTTATTTAAAGCACATTATCAGGTAAATATTTACTTTTTGATGTTGCAGAGTTGGAAGCTGCATTCCTCAAGGATGTTAACCCATTAACTCTCCCATTAGAGCTAATACCTGAAAAACAGAGACACGTTTGTCCAGATCTACCTTCAGACCCCCAAGGCTGTCTTCTCATGTGTATAATATAGCCACTTCTGAGTTCTAATGAAGAGGCAGGTTCCATTTGAAGGTGTGGCATAAGGTAACTCGATAAGTACACTTGACTTACAAATGGCAGTCTCAATCCATTAGAATTTTATAAAATATCCTTCACGGTATAACTCATTTCCTTTCTAAGGGTGCCTTTAAAGATTGTGTATTTGCAGTATGTTAATAGTTTAACTGGAGGCCAACTTTATAACATATATATAAATATATATATCTATAAACATATATAACATATATATATATTTAACATATATATACATATATAAATATAACATATATATATAGATATAGATATATAATAATATTTAGGCACATTATAAAACTTAGTAAGTTATGAGATATTCAGAAACAGACTTATTCCAAGGGGAAAAAACTTGTACATTCTTCGTTTTCTATAAATTTTAAAGTCCTTGCAAGAAGAGAATGATTAATCCTCTCCTCTTCTCTTAATATTTTTAAATGAACCATGTCCTAGCTAAGTGGGAGCTGCAGGGGAGACATTTTATCTGCACCAATTAGGATAAAGTTTTAAAAATCCCCAGGGTAGCTGATCAGGTCTCCCACCCATCCCAGTAAATCGGGGAGAGGAGAGAAGCTCTGTGTGAATGAGACGTGGAGGAGGGGGAAGACGGCAGTGAATTGAGGGGACTCATCAAACACACATACAGCTTCTTTCTTTTTCTCAAAGATAAAATGACTCCATAGACTGAGATTATGACGATAATACCTCACTGCACTGTACAAATATCACTGAACTCTGGAAACCTAGAATCAAGACAAGACCAGAGAAAAGAGATAATGGCGTTAAGAAAAAATAAATTTTTCCTTCTATTTCCTCTCCCCTCCTCTCTCCTCCCCTCCCACCTCCTCTCCTTTCTTTCTTCTTCCTCTGCTTTATCTCTCCTCTAATGGTTTGTAGCCACATTTAAAAAGTAAAAAGAAACATTCATTTTAGTAAAAAAAAATATTTAACACAATCTACCCCAAATATTATGTGTTAACATGTGATCAGTATAAAAGTTAGTGAGCTATTTTGCATTTGTTTATTTTCTGTTTTTGTTTTTTTGATACTAAATTTTATGTCGGTGTGTATTTTGCACTTGTAGTACATCTCACTTCAGACTTGGCCATGTTTCAAGTGCTCAGTGGCCACATGCGGCTCCTGGCTACCACATTGGACCGCACAGATCTGAGGAAAGGCAAGAGAAGTAACTATGTGGTTGATCGTAGTTTTGGGAGATTATTTCTGACGCCGTGAAAAGAGATAATTGTTAAGTGCTAGCTTATAAATGCCTTGACCTTCAACTGCATGTTTAGATATTTAATGACCTTAACTCTGCATGGCAACGACGTATCAAACAAAATTTCCTTTCAGAGAGCCATGAATGAATTTGCCAGGCAGAGTATTCCCAAATTCTGTTGAAGGCTGTGGGTAGCAGGGACACAAGGCTCTCAGTGTGGCTTGGCAGTCTGGAGAATATACAGTGCTCATCCTACTTATGACACAGTGACCTAGATTTTCAGGGCTGGGAGGGTCATGCAATTTGGTAGCAATAACTCGCTCAAAAAACCCAAAAGGCATAAAGTGGCATAAAGGCAGTAGTAGGGTAAAGTTCAGAAAAAATACTGCTGTATTTATATGAGAAAATATCTCAGAACACCAAATTGTAGATGGCAAGTGAAGTCTTGGGTTGATTTTGCTCTTTAATTAAATGTGGCTAATTTGGGGCTAAGAAGACATCCACATTTCCCTTTTGAGCGTTTCCTACATTAGAAGTGTTCAGTATGCCATTTGGCTTTCCTGGGGCTGCAGAGATTAGAACATGGGGTTTGCAGCAGTGTGCCTGGAGGAGTGACCCGTCCCATCTGCTTCCACTATGCCCCCTCCAACCTCCCCACTGTGGGGCGGCCAGCATGAATTTATGAAGACATAATCTGATTAATTCATTCAAAAGCAAACAAGCATAAACCGTCAAAAGAAACAGTACTGTAACTTGGGATTCTCAGGCCTGCAGAGGAGTCTATGGAGAACCTGCAGGATGGGTCTTAGCACCATCCCCTCCAGCCACATCCTATACAACTTTGTGCTAGTCGGTTCCCCACACACCCTACTCTTAGTCCCACTGCAGGACCTTTGCACCTGCTAGTAGCATGCCAGGCAAGAGGGCAGACGTAGAGCTTAGGCGAGCTGCAGGATCACAGACAACCTCTCCATGCATGCCTGTTTCCTCATTTGTAAAACGGTGTATATAATAGCACACCTGCCTCTTGGAGCTGATAGGAAGATTACACGCATTAATGAATGTGAGTACTTAAAAAAGTATCTTGCATTGAAAGATAGAAAAAAAATGTTGGTTTATTACAAACTCATTTATCAGCAAAACTTGATGTGAATTGACATGAGGCCATAGGTGTTTATCTGTCCTGCTTATATGATAAATAAGTGTTTTCTGCAGAAATGCTGATAAATTATAAGGTGCGCCCAGACCCTGCTGAGAATTTCAGATATAATATGGTGTGTGCACTGTATTCTATTTCTAAAGCCTAAAAACTGAATTCTTGGAACATATCTTTCCCCAGCAGTTTTGTATAGGGGGTTGTGCACATGTATGTCTCCTGTGCAACACTCAGCTTTTACCTCTCTCCAGAGGCCTCTGACCATCCTACCGAGGGAGGTCCCTCTATTACAGGACGCCGTGGACCAGTCCTCAGAGAACTTACTATCTGTAATCATCTTACGTGTTTTGTGGCTTTAACGACCATTTATTTCCTGACAGATCCAAAAATTATAGCTCTAATGAGGACTGCTCCCCTGAACAGATTGCATTTACAAGTGACCACCTGATTGCCTCCACCTGAAGGTGTAGACCTTGAACTTCTAGTCTATCCCTCTACCCTGCCCTTCTTGCATTTTACCCCCTGTGGTTCATGGCATCTCCATCCTTTTCAGTTGTTTAGGACAGAATCTGTGGAGCCTCCTTGTCTGCCCTCTGCTCCCATACTCCACACCTGTGCCACAGCAAATCCTATTGGTTTTGCCTTCAAAGTCTGTGTGTACTCTGACCCCTCTCACCACCATTGCTCTGGTATGAGTCATCACGGCCTCTTGCCTGGATTCCTGCCATGGCCTCATGACCCTCACGCCTCCTCTTCCATCCACAGTCAGTCTGTCCTCCAAGATGACTTTCCTCCCATGGGCCTCAGGCCTTTCCCAGTGAGCTACCCTCATGGCGTCTTCTACTCTCTGGCCTCATCTCCTGCCCCCTCACCGCTCACTCTTTGCACTGGCCTCCCTGCTCTTGCCCCAGTCCTTACCGCCATTCTCTCTGTCTAGAAAGCTTCTCCCCAGGTTTGCTCCCTAATCTTTTCAAACACTTGTTCAAGTGTTCAAACCCTTCTCAGAGAGTCTTGCCTGACTGCAAATCTCCATGGCCCTCACATTCCCAGGCCCCTTGCTGCTTATTCTGACATAATTCATAGTTTATGACACTTTCAACATGCTCTTCTGGACCCAGTTTATGTACCTTCCAGGATTCAGCAGACCCCAATTTTCTTCTCAGTGCTACTGATGATCCTCCTGGAAGACCACCTGACATCAGGTGGTCACAGAGGGGAGGGTTAAGTCTTGCTGGAGGGTAGACTCGTGGAGCTCTGCCACTATCTTGGCAGGACAGCAAGATGCCCACTGCATTGGGCAGGTGGCCCTCTGAGGTAGCTGCTCCTGGTCCCTCGTGCCATGCTCAGACACCAACCCCCCCCCCCCCCACCGAAGCAGCCTTGTATCAGGTCTCACACTTCTATGCATCTGGTGTTCCAGATGTTGCTGAGGATTGAGAGTTTGTGGGACATCTGTACAGCACTCGTGCAGGCACCAGCTTCCTTGGCTCGCCCTTGGGACTGAGCCGTGGGGGCAGGTGTGGAATGCTGTAGCTCACCTGCTCTGTGTTCATGTGGTGCAGAGTCTGCTGTTTCTATTGTGGGTCTTGCTCTTCTAGTGGCAACCGGGAGAGGACAGATGGCCCAACCTGTAAGACAGTGGACTTGATGGTCCATGGGGCAAACTCCCATCTAAAATGTCGCAAGAGCCTGTAGTTACATTTTTCTCCCTTCCGGTTCTGGTTATCTATTGCTGAATAATAAGCAATCTTAACGGTTCAAAATAACAACAATTATTTATTTTGCTCTTGAATTTGTAATTTGGCCAGGATTATTGGGAACAACCTATCTGTGTTCCACTGGTACTGAAGGGCCCACTGTCAAGATTGCTCACTCACTTGCTGGCTGGTTGGTGCTCGCTCTTGGCTGGGAGGCTCGGTTCCTCTCCATGTGGGGACTCCCCACAGGACTGACTGAGTTTCCCACAGCATGACCACTGGGTTCAGGAGCAAGCATTCCAAGAGCCAGGACCCACTACTTAAGGCCAGGACCTAGAAACTTGTACTGATACTTGTCACTTCTATATTCTCTTGGCCAAATAGCCACAGAACTATCCAGATTCACAAGAAGGAATGTAGAGACGCCAGCTCTCAGTGGGAGGAAGAGTGTCAGAGAAGTTGTGGCTATTTTTAATCTGCCATGCTTCTTTCCTTGATGAATTGGTCTGAGACAGTAATTCATGAGACTTTGCATAAGACCGAGTAAAGGCTGTGCTTTTCATGAAGCTATAGCCAGCTGATAAACCAGCCCCCCTGAATTTGTTCTTTGCCTGCCTCATCCTCTTTTCTCTCATTCCTGCTTATGTGGATTTCACTTTCAAAGAAAGCATTAGTCATAAGGTTTTGCTCAGGTTCTGTTCTGTGTTGAAGGGAACCCAGTGTAAGTCACATAATATATACTTTAATTTTTAACTTCGTTCATTGTCTATCTCCCCTGTTAGTATATAAGCTCCTTATAACAGAGTGCACGTGTGTGTGTGTGTGTGTGTGTGTGTGTGTGTTTGTTGTTTTGTGTAAGGTTGTATTGTTAGAGCGTTGTAGGACAGTGTCTGGCTCACCAAAGGTACTCAATAAATATTAGTTTAACAAATGAATGTTTACCTGAATGTTATCTGTTTCCCCCACTAGAATGTAATCTCCACAAGGGCAAGGACATCGTCACTTGTCTCAACACTGTTTTTCCAGCTCCAACAATAGAGTGTGGCACATACTAACTCTCAATAAGTGTTTTTAAATGAATACATAAGCAAAGCCAGGGGAAAGTAATACATAGATTCTTCTGGAGGGAAACATAGTCATGGCAAATCAGGGATGTACACATGGAAGTTTCTAGAAAAGCCCAGGATAACTCAGACGGATCCACCCAAGATTATCACACTTGAAAGGTAACAGTTTCAGTGGAATTTTCATGGGCTCTTTGGGATGTTATTACACAAACATTTCAAAATTGAATTTTGATGGTGTTGGAAAAGAAGAGTAAGATACAGCCACCATGGTCCATGACGCCTCATTTGCAGTCGCCTAGCGGGGCTATTTCAGGTGTGCCCTCCAGGGGGCTGGATCCTTCCCCATTCCCTTGGCATGCCTTTATCTTCCTGGAACATGTATTCCTAAGAGTATTACCTTGATCTCACCTACCCTGTTTTGGCTGATTCAAGTTGCTCCTTGGTGAGTTTTGTATGACGTTTTTTGTTTCTTCACCTTTTCCACCCGTTCAATCGCAGTCGACTTTTTCATTAAAATTGGGAGCTTATATGGCAGATACAGTTAAGCCTTTGTGATCTATGCCAGTCAAGGCATCAGGAGAAAACAGGGTGCACTCTAACTGAGATCATTGAAAGACACTTCATATTCTAGAGGCTGTTTACAGAATTTCCATACATGGGGAGCTGTGCTAGCCCAGCAGCTGGAGCCAGTAGTCAGTTCTCGGACCACTGTGCAGCCCTAGGGAAGAGTACAGATAAAGGCCCTCATGTCACAAATCAGAATATTTCAAAGTTACAATTCCAGATAACATGCTGTTGAATAAAATCTGTCCTACCTCAACAAATAGGGTGCTTGGGTCATGACCCAGAGGGCTGGATCTGCATGTAGAATTATTGCCCTCTTCTGAGTTATAGGCCACAGAGCCAGAACATGGTGGTGAGGGCCAGCCACCCAGTAATACCGCCCCTTCCATCCTTCTCCAGCTCTGTGCACGCAGCAAACACCTCTCCCAGCTCATGTGCAGACACCCCCACCCATGCATCCGAGCTGCGCAAACAGCTGCCTTTTAGACACTCTTGGGTCTAGGGGTACTCACAGAGTCATAGCCGTCTCCCTCCCCCCCGAGACAGGACCGAAGGTAAGACCTGTGCAGACAGTGGAAGCTGGCTTGGATCTTTTGGGGTGGGGGATTCCAGTTTCTGAGTGTACAGCCTGTCCTACCAGCCAGGACGTCGGTGAAGGTGGGTCAGTGATCCCCTGTGCCTGTGTCTACTAGTCGCAGCAGTTATACCGACTTTACATGCGGAGGGAGAAGGAGGGTCTGTAGATTGTGCTGCCCTTGAGCAGGGATGACCTTCTTTCTAGAGACATAGTCAAAGGCAAATCACCTTGTAGGAGGGGAGCAAGGGACATATCCTCCTGGTGATAGCAGGGGTCTCCACAGGCTACCCCCAGCTACAATGCAGGGGGCTTGGGAGTCATGGTGATGGAGCTTCCCCAGGAAGATAGCGGCAAGGAATCTGGAGAGGAAGAGCACAGGTGCCAGGCTCAGGCTGCATTGGTGAACGATGCAGGCCAAGATCTCCAAACTTAGCCACAGTATCTGCTTTCCAAACACCAGGAAAGACGAAGGTAGCAATGCCCATGGCCTGACATTGACTGGACCTCAGAGAAATCCCCCAGGGAGCCTGGGATATGCCTACCCTTTGACCTTCATGCTTTTTAAGAGTTGAACACCTGAAGCCACCTGGGAGGTGGGAAGAGGCACAAAGGGTTCAGTGAGGGTATGAGCGGATGTGGTCACTTCATTAAGCCTTTGAGACAGTTGTTTATAAGGCATTGTTCAAACTACTTCATTTTGTGTCTTTTAAGAACATGCGGCTAATTAACACAAGTAACCATTCATACCCACTGATACTTTTGTGCAACTGTTTTAGGCAAGGCACCGCACCAGGTCTGGTCGCAGCCTGTGCTTCCCGGAGCTGGTAGTCTCCACAGGGAGTCTCAGACTCCAGGCACAGTGCTCCGAGTTTGCCATTCTTGGAATCTCGCCCTGTTCCCTCTTTCCTCCCACCTCCCTCTTCTCGCTTCCTCTGGGCACTGAGAAAAAGTCAGATGGACTCAGAACTAAAGGGAACTTCTCTGTGTGAGACATACAACAGGGAGAGAAGAGAAGAGAGATGGTGAAAATGGGGATGCGTCAGGTAGCTCGAAATGTTGTGCCCAGTGAAGCAGACGGAGCTCAAGGCGGGAGGGAGGAGGAGGAGAGAGGTGATAGACCAGGAAGCAGTGAGCATAGAGCAGGTAGGGGGGTGAACACAGGACTGTCTTATCTTTTACTGAGTCATTCATTTTCTGAGTACCCTTTTCCTTGTTCATTCAAACACCATGTATGTTACTGGGCTCCCGCGGGGTGTGTGTGAGGTCTCTGATGTGCACTAATGCTTTCAGTGTCTCAGATCCTGGTTATTCTTCGCGTCTTTGTAGGATTCCTTTGTAAGCTGCTTGAAACAATCTTATGGTTTCAGGCCTAAGGTGAAGCGAGTGAAGCGAGGCACTTACCTTGGGCACCAAAAAACTTGACAATGAAGACAAATAATATTTTAATGTAGTAATCTTCAAAAATCAAAATTAATGCAAAAAAATCCACGATGAATACAGTCTTAAAAAATTAAAAAAAGGCTGGGCGCCTGGGTGACTCAGTCGGTTAAGTGTCCGACTTCGGCTCAGGTCATGATCTCGTGATTCACGAGTTCGAGCCCCGCATTGGGCTCTGTGCTGACAGCCTGGAGCCTGCTTCCGATTCTGCGTCTCCCTCTCTCTCTGACCCTCCGCCCATTCATGCTCTGTCTCCCTCTGTCTCAAAAATAAATAAACGTTAAAAAAAATTTTTTTAAAAATTTAAAAAAAGGCAAGATCAATATTCTAGAGCTGAAACAAAAGAACAGCTATGTTCCCATCACTAGTGAAACTTCTACAGGTTCCTTATAGTCAAAGACAAAGGGAAGACGTGTAAGGAAAGATGCCAGCCAGGGCAGCTGTTACTATGCGAGATGCGCTGCCTTTGCAGGTCTGTTGCCACAGCGGGTCTGAGTTGGCCCGTGCTCTCGGAACGATTCTGTGGCAGGTTCGTGCTGCCATCTAGTGGTGAGATGTGATACAAGCCACCCTCCGTGAAGGATTCTCTTGGGGGCAACACGTTTAAACCTGGAAAAGGCAGAGATAGACAAATATCAGAAACTCTCTGGATCAACACGTTTTTGGAGCCGTATTTAAGTCCAACATATTGTGTGGCATTCTGTTTTTCTCCCTTTTGTTAAATACAAATTGAGCTCCAGTGTTTAAGAAGTGTGGCTGGGTCCCGGGTATGGGTATGGAATGATGAATAAGTGTGGCGGAATGTTTGTCCTAGGAGAGCTCTTTTAAAGTCTGAGAAGGAGACGATTCATGTAGCAACCCATTTTATTAAAAACAAACGCGAACAGAAAAGAAGTCTGGAGAGAGTTGTAGAGAGTGAGTGATTTGTCTAAAGTAACATAACTGGTTGGCAGGAGAGTCGGACTTAGAATTCTTTTGGGTACACTTCCCATGGAATGTTGTTTTCCTTGCACCTTAGAGAAAACTTGTCCTTACCATGCTAAGACAAACATCGGAAAGCTCTTCCTCTTATGTTCTTTGTGGGAGGAGTAATTGGAGCATATTTGAGAAATGGATTAGGGAGGGAAATCCGCTGCATTTCTGCCAATAGTAACTCCAGCCTGACATAAATCAATTGCTTCTACTGAGAAAGATGCCCCATGAGTACCTCAAAGTCAAGATGATCTAAAATTTATGAATTATGTTTGTAATTTATTTAACTAACACTGGAAAGGGAGAAGCGATAACTTACCCCTTGCCTTTGAGCCAACAACTATGTCATTCACCCTCTTTTTTTTTTTTTTTTTTTGGAAACTGAGCTGCTCCTTATTTCAAGTCTCAAAAAGACCCTGGCTTCGGGGAATTACCCCTAGACACTCCTCCTCCTAATCTCTTGAAAATAACTTCAATTTTTAGGTGTAGGGCATTAAGTGTTCCTCCAACAATGCTTACTATGTTAGTGCTTCTTATTTAAGATAAAATTTTAAACTGATAAAGCAAAATAGGCTGATTAAGGGTTCAGCTGCGCACATATTTAATATATAACGTATTAGGTTTTTATCATGAAGATTTTCAAACATGCATAAATACAGAGATTGTAATGAACCCCAGCATGTCCATCACTCAGTTTGCCAGAATTAGCGTCTCTTATTTAGCAAGATTCTGCCATATTTAATTCATCTTAATTGCCTTGTATTTTAATTTCTGAGGAATTTAAACAGATATCAGACATTTAACTGTTTTTTTTTTAAAGAAAATAATTAATTAGGGGCTGCTGGGTGGCTTGGTTGGTTGGGCGTCCGACTTTGGCTCAGGTCATGATCTCACAGCTCGTGGGTTCAAGCCCTGCATTGGGCTCTGTGCTGACAGCTCAGAGCCTGGAGCCTGCTTCGGATTCTGTGTCTCCCTCTCTCTCTCTGCTCTTCCCCTGCTCACACTCTGTGTCTCTCTCGCTCTCAAAAATACATAAACATTAGAAAAAAAGTTTTAATTAATTATTTGTTTTTAATTTACATCCAAGTTTGTTAGCATATAGTGCAATGATGATTTCAGGAGTATATTCAGTGATTCATCTCCTATGTATAATACCCAGTGCTCATCCCAATAAGTGTCTTCCTTAATGCCCCTTACCCATTTAGCCCATCCCCCCCACCCAAAGCCCCTCCAGCAACCCTG